>NC_053491.1:493973872-494573872 GCF_905171775.1 Rana temporaria
TGTGGACCGCCTTCCCATAGACACCCTCCTAAACCTTGTGGACAGACCTTCCCATAGACGCACCCCTAAACCTTGTGGACAGACCTTCCCATAGACACACCCCTAAACCTTGTGGACGGCCTTCCCATAGACACACCCCTAAACCTTGTGGACAGACCTTCCCATAGACACACCCCTAAACCTTGTGGACAGCCTTACCATAGACACACCCCTAAACCTTGTGGACAGACCTTCCCATAGACACACCCCTAAACCTTGTGGACAGACCTTCCCATAGACACACCCCTAAACCTTGTGGACAGCCTTCCCATAGACACACCCCTAAACCTTGTGGACAGACCTTCCCATAGACACACCCCTAAACCTTGTGGACAGCCTTCCCATAGACACCCCCCTTAACCTTGTGGACGGCCTTCCCATAGACACCCCTAAACCTTGTGGACGGCCTTCCCATAGACACACCCCTAAACCTTGTGGACAGCCTTCCCATAGACACACCCCTAAACCTTGTGGACAGCCTTCCCATAGACACACCCCTAAACCTTGTGGACAGCCTTCCCATAGACACACCCCTAAACCTTGTGGACAGCCTTCCCATAGACACACCTCTAAACTTTGTGGACAGCCTTCCCATAGACACACCCCTAAACCTTGTGGACAGCCTTCCCATAGACACTCCCCTAAACCTTGTGGACAGACCTTCCCATAGACACACCCCTAAACCTTGTGGACAGCCTTCCCATAGACACACCCCTAAACCTTGTGGACAGACCTTCCCATAGACACACCCCTAAACCTTGTGGACGGCCTTCCCATAGACACACCCCTAAACTTTGTGGACGGCATTCCCATAGACACACCCATAAACCTTGTGGACGGCCTTCCCATAGACACACCCCTAAACCTTGTAGACGGCCTTCCCATAGACACACCCCTAAACCTTGTGGACGGCCTTCCCATAGACACACCCCTAAACCTTGTAGACAGCCTTCCCATAGACACACCCCTAAACCTTGTGGACAGCCTTCCCATAGACACACCCCTAAACCTTGTGGACAGCCTTCCCATAGACACACCCCTAAACCTTGTGGACAGCCTTCCCATAGACACACCCCTAAACCTTGTGGACAGCCTTCCCATAGACACACCCCTAAACCTTGTAGACGGCCTTCCCATAGACACACCCCTAAACCTTGTGGACGGCCTTCCCATAGACACACCCCTAAACCTTGTGGACGGCCTTCCCATAGACACACCCCTAAACCTTGTGGACGGCCTTCCCATAGACACACCCCTAAACCTTGTGGACGGCCTTCCCATAGACACACCTCTAAACCTTGTGGACCGCCTTCCCATAGACACACCCCTAAACCTTGTGGACGGCCTTCCCATAGACACACCCCTAAACCTTGTGGACGGCCTTCCCATAGACACACCTCTAAACCTTGTGGACCGCCTTCCCATAGACACACCCCTAAACCTTGTGGACGGCCTTCCCATAGACACACCCCTAAACCTTGTGGACAGCCTTCCCATAGACACACCCCTAAACCTTGTGGACGGCCTTCCCATAGACACACCCCTAAACCTTGTGGACGGCCTTCCCAGAAGAGGTGGAGCTGTTATAGCTGCAAAGGGCGGGGCTAACTCCATATTGAACCCTCCGGACTAAGACTGGGGGGTCATTAAAGTTCATGTGTGTGTAAAGGGAGCTGTCCCAATACTTTTGGTAATATAGTGTATCTCAGTGCTGCTGACTGATTGGAAATGATAATATTCCGCCCTGACCGATCGTTTGATCGAATCCTATACGTTTCTTTGCGTTGGTGTAAATCAGTTGTGGATATATTTGGACACGACACGTGTATTTGGTGTTTTGTTCCTCAGAGAACCTTTATTATAATAGGTTGTACTTTCCAATGTTCCTCTTCCGGGATCTCTTCCCATTGGCTCTTCAGATATGGGAGGCGGAGTCATTGAACATCAGTTTACATTTGTCACCCGTGTGATGAAATGAAAAGTGCGCCGTTTGTAATAAACTTTACATCAAATATCTCATTTTATTGGTACAAAGAATGTCGGGCAGAAGTGCCGCCCCCTACGCATGTTCACTTCATCAAATCTGACCCTCCGTGGAAAAAGTTTGGACACCCCTGATTTAGATGAATTTTGTTATTTGAACAGATTCTTAGCCGGATTCAGAAAGACTTACGACGGCGTATCAGTAGATATCAGTAGATACGCCGTCGTAAGTCCGAATGCGCGCCGTCGTATCTTTGCGCGCATTCTTAAAATGAGATACGCCTCACTGTTGCCAAGATACGACCGACGTAAGTCTCCTACGCCGTCGTATCTTATGTGCATATTTACGCTGGCCGCTAGGGGCGTGCACGTGGATTTACGCGTCGAATATGTAAATGAGGAAGATACGCCGATTCACGAACGTACGTACGCCCGTCGCAGTAAGCTACGCCGTTTACGTAACACATACGCCGGCGTAAAGATAAACCACCAAAAAGATGGCGCAGCCCATGCAAGGTATGGATGACGGAACAGCCGTCGTATTTTACGTCGTTTGCGTAAGCGTACGTGAATGGGGCTGGGCGTAGGTCACGTTCCCGTCGAAATCATTTAGCTGACGGCGTTTCGTAGGGAGTATTTGCGACGTGATTCTGAGCATGCGCGCGCATGCGCCGTACGAACGGCCCTCATTTACATGGGGTCGCGGTTTAATTTAAATGTAGCCCGCCCACTACCTGCCTACTTTGAATTAGGCGGGGTTACGCCGGCCCATTTGCGCTACGCCGACGTAACTTAGGGAGCAAGTGCTTTGTGAATACTGGCCTTGCCTCACTATGTTACGTCGGCGTAGCGCATATGAGCTGCACTTCCCCCGCTCAGAGATACGCCATTGTATCTGAATCTGGCCCAGTGTCTTTAGTGTCAGCAGATTTTTGTTTTTCTAGAACCTTTATTGTGGTTTTTCACATTCCCATTTTTACCTCTGTGGGTTATTTTTTGTACTTTATCTCTTCCACCTCATTAGCAGCCCCTCCCCCACTCCTCCCTCATTAGCAGCCCCTCCCCCACTCCTACCTCATTAGCAGCCCCTCCCCCACTCCTACCTCATTAGCAGCCCCTCCCCCGCTCCTACCTCATTAGCAGCCCCTCCCCCGCTCCTACCTCATTAGCAGTCCCTCCCCCGCTCCTACCTCATTAGCAGCCCCTCCCCCGCTCCTACCTCATTAGCAGCCCCTCCCCCACTCCTACCTCATTAGCAGCCCCTCCCCCACTCCTACCTCATTAGCAGCCCCTCCCCCACTCCTACTATTTACTATCTCCTGACTTCTGATTTTGGTCTCAGTGGCGGCAGCAGCTTGTTATTTGCAATGTTTTCTATTCATATTTAGTCACAGGAGGGGGGACAGTGTGACAGGAGGGGCAGTGTGACAGTAGGGGGGCAGTGTGACAGTAGGGGGGCAAACTGACAGGAGAGGGGACAGTGTGACAGGATGGGGGGACAGTGTAACAGGAGGGGGCAGTGTGACAGGAGGGGGGCCATTTGACAGGAGGGGTAAGCGTGACAGGAGGGGGGCAGTGTAACAGGAAGGGGGCAGCGTGACAGGAGGGGGGGGCAGCGTGACAGGAGGGGGGCAAACTGACAGGGGGGGCAGCGTGACAGGAGGGGGGCAAACTGACAGGAGGGGGGGCAGCGTGACAGGAGGGGGGCAAACTGACAGGAGGGGGGCAGTGTGACAGGAGGGGGGCAGTGTGACAGGAGGGGGGCAGTGTGACAGGAGGGGGCAGTGTGACAGGAGGGGGGCAGTGTGACAGGAGGGGGCAGTGTGACAGGAGGGGGGACAGTGTGACAGGAGGGGGGGCAGCGTGACAGGAGAGGAGCAGCTTGACAGGAGGGGGGACAGTGTGACAGGAGGGGGCAGCATGACAGGAGGGGGGCAATCTAACAGGAGGGGGCAGCATGACAGGAGGGGGCAGTGTGACAGGAGGGGACAGTGTGACAGGATGGGGGGACAGTGTAACAGGAGGGGGGGACAGTGTAACAGGAGGGGGCAGCATGACAGGAGGGGGGCAAACTAACAGGAGGGGGGCAAACTAACAGGAGGGGGGGCAGTGTGACAGGAGGGGGGGGCAGTGTGACAGGAGGGGGGGCAGCGTGACAGGAGGGGGGACAGTGTGACAGGAGGGGCAGTGTGACAGGAGGGGGGCAGTGTGACAGTAGGGGGCACAGTGTGACAGGAGGGGGGCAAACTGACAGGAGAGGGGACAGTGTGACAGGATGGGGGGACAGTGTAACAGGAGGGGGCAGCATGACAGGAGGGGGGCAAACTAACAGGAGGGGGGCAGCATGACAGGAGGGGGACAGTGTGACAGGAGGGGGGACAGTGTGACAGGAGGGGGACAGTGTAACAGGAGGGGGCAGCATGACAGGAGGGGGGCAAACTAACAGGAGAGGGGCAGTGTGATAGGATGGGGGGACAGTGTAACAGGAGGGGGGCAGTGTGACAGGAGGGGGACAGTGTGACAGGAGGGGGGCAGTGTGACAGGAGGGGGGACAGTGTGACAGGAGGGGGGCAGTGTGACAGGAGGGGGCACAGCTTCTTCATTGTGTAAATATTCACCAACCCCACTGCATACACTGGAATAGATCATTTATAAAACAATTACAGTCACATTGATCGCTCAGTATGGCGGCTCAATACTCTATTACCACATTCCTTAAATCTATATGAAACACATGAAAGATGAAGAGTTATGGACGGTCTTCATACAGCTCACTGCTGCCCCCTCCTGGTCACATGGGATAGACAACACACAGCTTCATAGGATGGCCAACCTCCAACGGGGTCACCGGGTGTACGGGTCTGAAATGATACATTATTAGCCAGATTCACGTAGATCGGCGTATGTTTAAGCGGGCGTAGCGCAGCTCATTTTCGCTACGCCAACGTAAAATAGAGAGGCAAGGCCAGTATTCACAAAGCACTTGCTCCCTAAGTTACGTCGGCGTATGTCTTACGTAAACGGCGTAGCTTACTGCGACGGGCGTACGTACGTACGTTCGTGAATCGGCGTATCTTGCTCATTTACATATTCGACGCGTAAATCCACGTACACGTCCCTAGCGGCCAGCGTAAATATGCAGCCAAGATACGACGGCGTAGGAGACTTACGTCAGTCGTATCTTGGCAACAGTGAGGCGTATCTCAGTTTAAGAATGCGCGCAAAGATACGACGGCGCTCATTCGGACTTACGACAGCGTATCTACTGATACGCCATAGTAAGTCTCTCTGAATCTGGCTATATATGGGTAACCTGGTAACTGGTATACTCCATAATCATAGTATTATAAATAGCTTACAGTGGAGCCAAGGAAGGCCTTAGTGTGAGATCCTCCTAATTATAATCCGCACCCCTCCCCCCCAATCCAGAAACACAAGACTGCCAGCTGTAGCTATCAGCACTGAGGGACGCACCCAGAATCCTTATAATATGGTGACCAGATACTTGGGCTGCTTTCACACTGGGGTGTCGGCGGTACCCGTCATTTTTACCATAATCTTTGCAGAGGTTTTTGGCCGCTAGCGGGGTACTTTTAAGCCCTGCTAGCACCCGAGAAAGGGTTAAAATCACCCGCAAAGTGCCACTGCAGCGGCGCTTTGCTGGCAGTTCGGTGGTGGTGCCCATTCATTTCAGTGGGCAGGAGAGGTGGAGAAGCGGTGTATACATCACTCCTTCGCCGCTCTAAAGATGCTGCTTGCAGGAGTTTTTTTTACAGCACCCCCATCCTCAGTACAGCGCCCCCATCCTCAGTACAGCGCCCCCATCCTCAGTACAGCGCCCCATCCTCAGTACAGTGCCTCCCATCCTCAGTACAGCGCCCCCCATCCTCAGTACAGCGCCCCTCGTCCTCAGTACAGCGCCCCCATCCTCAGTACAGCGCCCCATCCTCAGTACAGTGCCTCCCATCCTCAGTACAGCGCCCCCCATCCTCAGTACAGCGCCCCTCATCCTCAGTACAGCGCCCCCATCATCAGTACAATGCCCCTCATCCTCAGTACAGTGCCTTCCATCCTTAGTACAGCGCCCCCCATCCTTAGTACAGCGCCCCCCATCCTCAGTACAATGCCCCTCATCCTCAGTACAGCGCCCCCCGTCCTCAGTACAGCGCCCCCATCCTCAGTACAGTGCCTCCCATCCTCAGTACAGCGCCCCCCATCCTCAGTACAGCGCCCCTCATCCTCAGTACAGCGCCCCCATCATCAGTACAATGCCCCTCATCCTCAGTACAGTGCCTTCCATCCTTAGTACAGCGCCCCCCATCCTTAGTACAGCGCCCCCCATCCTCAGTACAATGCCCCTCATCCTCAGTACAGCGCCCCCCGTCCTCAGTACAGCGCCCCCATCCTCAGTACAGCGCCCCCATCCTCAGTACAGCGCCCCCATCCTCAGTACAGCGCCCCTCGTCCTCAGTACAGCGCCCCTCGTCCTCAGTACAGCGCCCCTCGTCCTCAGTACAGCGCCCCCCGTCCTCAGTACAGCGCCCCCCGTCCTCAGTACAGTGCTCCCTTGTCCTCAATTCAGCGCCCCCTGTCCTCAATTCAGCGCCCCCTGTCCTCAGTACCCTGCCTTCCCATCCTCAGTACAGCACCCCTTGTCCTCAGTACAGCACCCCCCAATCTTCAGTACAGCCCCCTCAGTACAGCGCCCCCCAATCCTCAGTACAGCGCCCCCCGTCCTCAGTACAGCACCCCCGTCCTCAGTACAGCACCCCCGTCCTCAGTACAGCGCCCCCCATCCTCAGTACAATGCCCCCATCCTCAATACAGTGCCCCCCATCTGCAGTACAGTGCCCCCATCCTCAGTACAGCATCCCCCCCTTCCTCAATACAGCACCCCCCATCTACAGTACAGCACCCCCCATCTGCAGTGCAGCGCCCCCCATCCTCAGTACAGCGCCCCTCGTCCTCAGTACATCACCCCCCATGTCCTCAGTACAGCATCCCCCATGTCCTCAGTACATCATCCCCCATGTCCTCAGTACAGCATCCCCCCGTCCTCAGTACAGCGCCCCCCCCGTCCTCAGTACAGCGCCCCCCATCCTCAGTACAGCCCCCCATATTCAGTACAGCGCCCCCCATCCTCAGTACAGCGCCCCCCATCCTCAGTACAATGTGGCCGGGCGATCGGTAAGTGGATAATATTTGCACCAGAACATATATATGATTTCCAGGAAGATGGAGGTTTAATGCCGACATTCCATTGAAGTGTAAAACATTGTGTGTGTGGAGATCTGTGTGTGTCTCCGTCTCGGTCCTGATAGTCGGGATGAAGGGGGACAAACAAGGACAATGAGATTGTGATTAGAGACATAGGGCCAGATTCACGTATTTGGCGTATCTTTGTGCAGGCGTAGCGCATCCTATTTACGCTACGCCTCCGCAACTTGGACAGGCAAGAGCAGTATTCACAAAGCACTTGCTCCGTAAGTTTTGGTGGCGTAAGCCCGCGTAATTCAAAGTTGGCTGGTAGGGGGCGTGTTGTATGTAAATGAATCATGACCCCACATAAATGACGCGCCTAACAAACGGCGCATGCGCTCACATGCTCAGTATCACGTTGAATTTACTCCAGAAGATACGCCAGGCCGAATGCCTGTGACGTGAACGTAACCTACGGGCGACTAACGTAAATGACGTAAAAAGATACGCTTGCCGACGTCCATACTTTGCATTGACTGCGCCTCATATAGCAGGGGTAACTTTACGCCGGACGTAAGCCTAACGTAAACGGCGTAGCGGGCGCAAGTACGTTTATGAATCGGCGTATCTACCTAATTTACATATTCGACATGTAAATCTACGGAAGCGCCCCTTGCGGCCAGCGTAAATATGCACCCAAGACTTACGCCGCTCGTATCTTGGCTAAATCTATGCGTAACTGATTCTAAGAATCAGGCGCATAGATACGACGGCTAACATTCGGACTTACGATGGCGTACGTGGAGATACGCCGTCGTAAGTCCACTGTGAATCTGACCCATGGATTGTATTCTTCTTCCAACATAAACATGAACTTCCATCATCACCACAAATAGAAACTTGGAAATAATAAACAATCACTTTTACACACAAATCCACATTACAAAGTTATCTTATGGAGACACTTTACCAGAAAGTACAAAACCTCCCAAAATCTCTTCTTGTATTTCTACAAATCCCAACAGAATGGATCAGTATGTGCTGCAGGCTGCAGTCCCTGGAGCTCCACAGGATGTGGAGGCCACATGTTTCCTGTCTACAGTGGAGCTCCACTCTGCAGCCACACCCCTCTCCCAGCTACCGCCATTCATTGTTTGTTACAATAAAGTTCAATAATAATAAAAAAAAGAGTGGAGGGCACATGCTTCCTGTCTACAGTGGAGCTCCACTCCGCAGCCACACCCCTCTCCCAGCTACAGCCATTCATTGTTTGTTACAATAAAGTTCAATAATAATAAAAAAAGAGTGGAGGCCACATGCTTCCTGTCTACAGTGGAGCTCCACTCTGTAGCCACACCCCTCTCAGGAATAAGGAAGTAGGAAAGTGGGCGGAATACAATGAAATACGATGTTCCAGGAAGTCGGGTCTTAGAGACATTTTCTGAGGTGTGGGGAAGAGACCTACAGACTCCAACATTTCCATAGAGAAGGTGAGTGAGAGACGGAATATTTCCATAGAGAAGGTGAGTGAGAGACGGGAACCTTTCCATAGAGAAGGTGAGTGAGAGACGGGAACATTTCCATAGAGAAGGTGAGTGAGAGACGGAATATTTCCATAGAGAAAGTGAGAGAAAGACGGGAACATTGGGATGGGCGGGGCATAAATTACTTCAAAAGAGACTTCTATTATGTAAAGGAAAACTCCGCCTTTAACCACTTAACCCCCGGACCATATTGCTGCCCAAAGACCAGAGCACTTTTTGCGATTCGGCACTGCGTCGCTTTAACTGACAATTGCGCGGTCGTGCGACGTGGCTCCCAAACAATTGGCGTCCTTTTTTTTCCCACAAATAGAGCTTTCTTTTGGTGGTATTTGATCACCTCTGCGGTTTTTTATTTTTTGCGCTATAAACAAAAACAAAGCGACAATTTTGAAAAAAATGAATATTTTTTACTTTTTGCTGTAATAAATATCCCCCAAAAATATATAAAAAAAAAAATTTTTCCTCAGTTTAGGCCGATACGTATTCTTCTACATATTTTTCGTAAAAAAAAATTGCAATAAGCGTTTATTGATTGGTTTGCGCAAAAGTTATAGCAGTTACAAAATAGGGGATATTTTTATGGCATTTTAATTAATATATTTTTTTTACTAGTAATGGCCGCGATCAGCGTTTTTTTTTTTTTTTATCGGTACTGCGACATTATGGCGGACACTGCGGACACTTTTGACACATTTTTGGGACCATTGTCATTTTTATAGCGATCAGTTCTATAAAAATGCATTGGATTACTATAAAAATGCCACTGGCAGTGAAGGGGTTAACACTAGGGGGCGGGAAGGGGTTAAGTATGTCCCTGGGTGTGTTCTAACTGTAGGGGGGGGTGGCCTCACTAGGGGAAACACTGATCCTCTGTTCATACATTGTATGAACAGAAGATCAGCATTTCCCCCGCTGACAGGACCAAGAGCTGTGTGTTTACACACTCAGGTCCCGGTCCCCGCTCTGTAACGAGCAATCGCGGGTGCCCGGCGGCGATCGAGCCCGCCGGGCACACGCACGGGAGTCGGGGGCGAGCGGGGGGCGCCTCCGGCGGCGCGCACGCGCCCCTAGTGGCCGCTCAAAAAGCGGACGTATAGCTACGGGCTCTCGCCCAGGAGAGCCGACCTGCCGCCGTATAATGACGGTGGCTGGTCGGCTAGTAGTTAACTTGCTAGGAAAGTCTTCTGTAGTAGCCGAGCTTCACACCCCACACCTAGCTTCCCTAGATACCCCCACAATCCACATGGCTTCCCTAGATACCCCCACAACCCACATGGCTTCCCTAGATACCCCCACAACCCACATGGCTTCCCTAGATACCCCCACAACCCACATGGCTTCCCTAGATACCCCCACAACCCACATGGCTTCCCTAGATACCCCCCCTTAATCCACATGGCTTCCCTAGATACCCCCCCTTAATCCACATGGCTTCCCCAGATACCCCCCAACCCACATGGCTTCCCCAGATACCCCCCACAACCCACATGGCTTCCCTAGATACCCCCCACAATCCACATGGCTTCCCTAGATACCCCCCCTTAATCCACATGGCTTCCCTAGATACCCCCCCTTAATCCACATGGCTTCCCTAGATACCCCCCCTTAATCCACATGGTTTCCCTAGATACCCCCACAACCCACATGGCTTCCCTAGATACCCCTACAACCCACATGGCTTCCCTAGATACCCCTACAACCCACATGGCTTCCCTAGATACCCCCCACAACCCACATGGCTTCCCTAGATACCCCCCACAACCCACATGGCTTCCCTAGATACCCCCCACAATCCACATGGCTTCCCTAGATACCCCCCACAATCCACATGGCTTCCCTAGATACCCCCCCTTAATCCACATGGCTTCCCTAGATACCCCCCCTTAATCCACATGGCTTCCCCAGATAACCCACATGGCTTCCCCAGATACCCCCCACAACCCACATGGCTTCCCCAGATACCCCCCACAACCCACATGGCTTTCCCAGATACCCCCCACAACCCACATGGCTTTCCCAGATACCCCCCACAACCCACATGGCTTCCCTAGATACCCCACACACAGCTTCCCTGATGGGGACAAGTGTCTCTTCTGAGCTGTGGATGGGGGGGGGGCTTATCGGAATCTGGAAGGCCCATTCAACAAGGGCCCCCCCCCAGATCCCCCTATATGATAGAGTATCGGGAACATCGTACCCCTACCCATTCACCAAAAAAGTGTCAAAGTAATAAACACAAGAGAGGGGTTTTTGACAATTCCTTTATTAAAAAATAAACGATAAAAACAGTGTAAATCCATCGTCCATCACGCCGCCCGCCGGACCTGAAAGATTTATTTTTTAAAAAGCTCCACCTTCTGGGACGGTCCCCTTCCGAATGCCTCCTTTGCATTTTGACATTTCTTCTTTAGGTAAGGGGTGGGGTCACCTGGCTACATTACCCAGTGGCACCGCCCCCTTATGACATCATGGACTGGTGCATGCTAGGCCAGTGATGTCATAAGGGGGGTGGGGCCACCAGGTGATGTTGCCAGATGGCCCCACCCTTATCTATATTAGAACTGTCAAAGTGCAGAGGAGGTATTCAGTGGGTGACCGTCCCAGAAGGCGGAGCATATAAAAAAAATCTGTTGTGTCCGGCAGGCGGCATGATTGATGATGGATTTACATCAAGGGACCCCCACAGACCCCCACAGCCTACGGCTGTGTGAAAGAGACCCTTGACATGGGGAAAATGTGCTTTGGGGTGGCAGAGCCCCCTTTGCCCCAAATCCCCAATATTAAGGGTATGAGGAGGGTATGATTAAGGAGGTGGGGCTGCTTGCTCATCCCCCCCCTTTCCTGACCTGCCAGGCTGCATGTCTGGATAGGGGCCTGGTATGGATTGAGATAGAGATCTGACTCGTCGGCTTTCCCCCCTTCCTGCCCAGGACAATTTTCAGCTCTCAGCGCGGTCACACTTTGAATGACAATTGCACGGTCGTGCTACACTGTACACAAACTAAATGTTTATCATTTTTTCTCATATCACCTTCCAGGACGGCACCTGAGAGATGATGGCTCCTCCCTGCAGGAAACACAATCACATGACAGTTTAAAAAGCCCCACCCTTCCCCTTGTTCCCCAGTATTGATTGTGTTTCTCCGAACACAGCGACACGTTTGTTTTAAAACCTGGAGACCAGGGAGGGTCGAAAGGTACCCCTGTGAGACAGGTTCTAGGGAGATTCAAAAGAAGAAGAGAGGAAAAGAATAACGGGAAGGGAAGAAGCAGAGAAAGGCAAAAAAGAAGGAGAAATTAAATAGATGAAAAGAAAAGAGGGGAGAAACAGAAAAAAACGTATGGATAGCACTCACATGGGCCGCATCTGTAAAGTATTAGAGAGGAAACAATATCTAACGAGTGGACATTGATGGTCAAACTTTCAGGCCAAGGAAGTAAGTTAAAAAAGTTCTATTTAATAGCATATAAATACAAACAATAATACAAAATAATATTACAAAAAATTATTATTATTAGCCACTGTATATTCCTCAGAAGTCGCCAACGCACGTTTCGCCGTGGGGCTTCTTCAGGACGAAGACGAGGAATGCATGTTTAGCAGAAAAACAGATTTTTATCTGTAATGATACAGTGTAAAGGGTTAATAACATATATATGAAAACAGAAAAAAGAATTAAAAGAATGAATATCTTAATGTATAATTACATGACAAAGTGTCCTTCAGCGGAGATATCCATGAGGCATATATGATACACAATAAACGAACGCAATGTCGACGGTGAAGTTTTGGCAGGGGTTTCACACAAAACACCAGGAATCTAATTTTAAAAAAGATATACATGTACACACTAAATAAGTCCTTAATTTCATGGTGATCAAAATCCTCAGTGCATGCAAACACATAAAGGAGATGGAAAAAACATCCAGTAGAGATTGAGATATAGACAAGAGTATACATAGAGAGAAGAAGGAAAGGGAAAAGGAAAAGGAAAAGGACAGATATGTCTATCATGGTAATACTAATAATATATATAGCATTTATGGTATAATACCACAGAAAATCACCTTTCAGGTGGCCAATAGAGGTCAAACGAATGGTCCGTGGGTTTCAGGATTAAAACATCCCAGGCAAAATACACAGCTCAAAAAGACTGTGATTATAAGAACAGAAAAGAAGAGAAAGATATATATAAATAAATAAATAGCCCAGTGTTAGCAGCCAGATTTGTTAAATCATAAATAACCAGGAGCATTGATTCACCTAATTAGGATGGTCTCGGGCTTACTGGGACAACAGAGATTGGCCACAATGCACAGCATATAAGTCCAATTATAGAAGTGCTTGAGCCAGTAACGCCGTCTGTAGACAACAGACACTGCAGTCAATGCAATAGGCCTATAAATAAAATAATAAATAAAACGAAGATGTAACAATGAGCACTCACAAAGAGCCAAAGAGATGTCTAGAGGCATATAGATAGCAACACTTACCCCAAAGCAGCGTGTATAACGAACGTCTGTGTCCCAGGGTGTACACAAGGCAACACAAAGCGGATGCACATGTATCTCCCTTAAATAGAGCGCGTTCCCGCGTCAACGTGCGACGTATGACGTCATCGGAGCACGCCGACTCGTTCAGACGGCGCATAAACAGGTCGCGATTTCCGACGGGACAACGGAACGGATATTATAGTGTTGCCGCGAATCACGGCCAAACACCCGCTCCCAACGAGGAGCGCGCACATACATCCAGGCCACAGGTCACAGCAGGGCACAGACCAAAATAACCGGGCTACAAATAATAGGCTCACAGAACAGTGGGCGGGCAAGATGAAAAAAATAATACAAATAGCACTTAAGGGGTCTTAGGCTTGCCATCTTGTGGACAAACAGGAGCAACGCATCCTATGCTAATAAGCACAGTATATTGGATTAGGATATAGAATGGGTGATTGTATAGACAAGAGAGACAGAATAATTAAAAAGAAAAAGAGAGTGTTTGCACATATAGAGGACAGCGAGTATTCCATGAACAAGTATAGTAAGGCTAAATTACAAATATAAATGAATTCCTGGTTTGTCATTGTGGAGCCAAAGCATAGAAAAGGAATTTAGTGATATATCACAGCAATATCTATAGATACTTCCTATAAGCAGCACAAAATCCCATCCATAGGGTGTGGCTGATCATATATGCCCCCGGTACATCCATGAAGGGCCATATAGTAAAGCAATCAACAGAAAGATATCCATAAGTTAAAATGATTCATCAATAGGCTGTGTATATGTGTACAAAAACATGTAGTTACACAGTACTCCCTGGGTTGGTATGGTAATCCCATTCCATTGTATTAGTGTGACAACACAAATTATGCATTATTATTATTTTTAGAAGAAACAATTAATATTCAACAAAAATACCAAACATATTCTTCTTGTTTGAGATCTTCCCAATCATTGTTTACATTTTGATTATACAGAACATCCATATATATTTTTATAGCATAGGCATAGCCCGTCCTAATTGTAATAAGTAGGAGAGGTTTAGCCTAGATGTTTTAGGGTTGATGACGTCAACCTCACAGTAACATGTATGGTAGGAATAGATAGACTATCAAAGGACTCATTGGAGATCATTAGACGTGTAAAAATGGTTTGAAACTCAGTGAGTCATTCAGCCCTGGCCAAAGGTTCTAGGGAGGCCGGGGAGGGCTGAACTAACCTGTAGGCCTTTGGTCCAACTCACAGGTCGCCCCAGGCATGCACCAGCGCTCTGAGCTGCGGGGAGGCGAGCCATCGCTGGGTGCAGTAAGAAGAAATCGCCGCCATCTGTATCGCTCTCTCCCGGGGGATTGCTTCCTTGTCAGGAGCATTGCACTCCAAGCCTCTCTCTGAGTAGACAGAAACTGTGTCACAGGAAGTGGGCGGTCCCCCGCCGGAAGTGCCTGTACGGCAGCGTGGAGAGCAGCGTTGGCGGTGGAAGTGGTCGGCTTGCAGACAACCTGTTCGGAGGTACCGTCAGCCAGGACCCAGTCAACCTCCTCATGGTAGAGGATGGGAAGACGGATACGACTGCTGGCAGATCCAGGTCGGGGGTCAGTGAGTACTAATCCCCCTGGAAAGGGAGGAAGGAGGCGGCGAGAGTTCCCGAGTTTTAGGGAACGGCCAGAGCAGGATCTGGATCCCTTCTCGCTTGCATCTTTTCCTCCCCAGTACAAAACCAGCAGTCTTGGGGGGAAGACGGAGTAATATTTGTATATCTCATGTCTTTCAGAATCCCCCAGCGGAGCCCAGGAGGCCTCAGTTCAGTCTTTTGCCGCTACAGGGCATAGTTCCTCTAAAAGGTGTGGGAATTGTAAGGAGAAGCTCCCTAAATCCTATTCAAAACCCTTCTGCTATAAATGTATAAATAATTTAGCAGGAAAAGAGGCTGCTGCAATGATGAAGAGTTTTCTTTCATCCATGCAGACGGAAATGTTAGTCAAAGCTTTCCGTGAGGCAGCTGGGCAGTCAGTAGAGACTGACATAGAGGAACTCACCCCCAGGGAGGGCACTTCTTCCCAAGAAAGTCTATTTTTTTTAAGGGTCCAAGTGCCTTCTTCACACCTTCACATATACCCCCTCTGGATCAGGCAGAGGATGAAGAAAGTGAGGTAGTAAGTCAGACCAGATCTAGACGCAGCTCAGGGGAGGCAGAAGGAGACTCTATTAGTCAGTCTCAGGAAGACATACGACTAAGGAGACACCTCTTCGCTGTAGAAGATCTTGACAGTCTCCTCCAGGCAATTTACGCCACAGAGGTGATCCCTGAGACCCCTAAACCAACCTCAGTACAGGATAAAGTTTATAGGGGCCTGGGTGACACCCAGTCTAGGGTATTCCCTCTTCACCAGTCCCTTAAGGAGTTAGTCCTACAGGAATGGAGAGAATCTGAAAGGAGAATTGTCAAACAAAAAACCTGGAAAAGAAGGTTTCCCTTCTCCCAGGAGGACAAGGAGATCTTTTTTTAAGCTCCCTAGACTTGATGCAGCTTTGTCACAAGTCACTAAATTGTCTGATCTCTCCTTTGAGGATGCGGGTAACATCAAGGACTTGATGGACCGCAGGGCAGAATCTCTTCTTAGGAAGGCTTGGGAAGCCAATTCAGCAGCTATGAGTCCAGCCTTAGCAGCAGCATGTGTAGCCAGGAACACCGATATCTGGGTGGAGACACTCACCGGGCACCTGTCTCAAAACTCTGATTCAGAGGAGGTGGTAGAGTCCCTAACAGTGATAAGGAAGGCGATTGCCTACCTGGCAGATGCAGCAATTGAATCTGCAAGAGCTTCAACCAAAACAGCAGCCTTGATTAACTCAGCTAGGAGGGCAGTGTGGATCAAGGCCTGGGAGGTAGATGCGACATCTAAAGGTAAACTGTGTGGCATCCCCTTTCAGGGTTCTCTTTTGTTTGGCAAGGGCCTAGATGATTTCCTGGCTAGGTCATCAGAAAAAGGCAGAACATTTCTAGTTAAACCTAAAAGAGAAGGTTTCAGGAAAAATTTTCGAGGCCCCCAGGGGCAAGCTAAACAAAAAACCAAAAAGGAACCCTACAGACAATGGAACTTTGGTAAAGGGAATAAGAACAACTTGCTTTTCCCCTCTCCCAAAACCGGCGACAAACAATCTAAGTGACGCCAAGATCAGAGTGGGGGGTCGGCTGTCCCAATTCTTACCTCAATGGGAAAAGATTTCGAACAGCCCTTACATTTGCTGAATTGTTCGAGAAGGCTATCGCCTAGAATTCTTGGCAACACCCCCCTCTATGATCACCCTAATACATCTTCCCAGGGATGCCCTGAAAAGGTCTGCCCTCCTAGAGGGTATACAGAAATACCATCTAATAGTAAATCTAAGAAAGCTGAACAAGTTTCTGGAATACAAGAGATTTACTATGGAAAGTATTTACTCGGTAAGGAAGAATCTCATGAAGGAAGCCTCCATGGTGACTCTAGACCTCAAAGATGCCTACCTTCACGTACCAATTCACGTGGATCATCAGGCATACCTGAGGTTTGCGGTTGTGGTGGAAGGAGAAATCCTCTGTGACGGTAGTAGAATGATATCCCCGCCAAAGTCTTCCCTTCTTCCCATAAAGAAAATCGCCCAATATTCCACGAGGGGGAATATTCCTGGAATCGCCCAATAAGCCACACATGAGTCAGAGCTTACTGCTGGAACAAGACAGGCTTTAATGGTACAACACACAGCTTATATGTAATTACAAAACTGTTACAATGACAATCTCCGCCCCCCTCACACAGTGGGGGCTCTCATACAGATTATTAGGCAGACACTTCGGAGCCGACCCTGAAAACACATTTTCTTTAGATAATGACATCAGTGAAGTTAATTACTAGTTGTAACAGAATACGTTATCTAGACAGCTTAGCCCCGCATATAGAAGAGATAATTACCACAATGAAGCAATCAGAATAATTAACATGAGCCACTTATCTAATCACAGTAAACAGTAACCACATGGCTTCTTCACTAGATCAATTACCCTTTAAGATAGGGCTGGCTGAGGAAGGGTCATTAACATTTCAAAAGCCTGTTAGCAGAGGAGTGAGTCACACCTGAAATCACCTGTTATACTTAACACACAGCAATATTACTTAGCAGGGAGAATTAACTGAATATCCTTCACATCCTCCACTGGCAGTTCAGGGCACTACCATTTGGGCTAACTTCCAGCCCAAGGATATTCACAAAAATCCTAGCGGAAGCAATGGCATTTCTGCACCTTCAGGGTATCTCCCTCATACCCTATCTGGACGATTTACTGATCTCTGGACAGTCAGCCATCCAGGTCAAGTTGGATTCCAACAAAGCAGTGTCAGTCCTGAAAAGTCTAGGGTGGATAATCAACACAGAAAAATCCTCCCTCAAACCAGAACCGGTCAAGACCTTTCTGGGATACATAGTGGACACCAGGCAGAAGAGGCTCTTCTTGCCAGAAGACAAAGTGGTAAAACTAGCCTCAGCGGCAGGGGACCTGATAAAAAACCCCAGGCTCTCCAGAAGAAATGTTCTGAGAGCCTTAGGCCTCATGTCAGCAAGCATACCAACGGTAGTCTGGGCACAGCTTTATGCCAGGACACTTCATTTCTTCTTCCTGTCCTCTTGGGACAGAAAGAGAGAGAGTCCCTGGATCAGGAAATTCTGCTTACCCCTCAGGTCCTGGCTTCCCTGGAGTGGTGGAAAATTCACCAAAACCTGAAGGAAGGGCGGCCATGGGCTCAGTGGAACCCGGTAAAGGTTACCACGGATACAAGCACTTGGGGGTGGGGCGCCCACCTAGAAAAGAAAAAAGCCCAGGGGCAATGGAACAGCTCACTAGCTCACAGGTCGTCCAATTACAGGGAACTCAGAGCAGTGGGGGAAGCCCTAATAGCCTTCTGTTAGATTTTAAATGTATTGATATTATGTTATAAAGGTCTCTGAGTCATTTTGGTTTAGACATGGTAGCTTTGAGGGCAAACAAGGTCAGTTACATCTGTTGTAAGCCATATCTATTCTTAAAAACATACGTCAAGAAGATGGGTGGAGATGTTACTTAAATATACATAGCGAGCGTTAGAGCTCATCGCGACCTTGTTTGGAAATGAGCCAATTGTGCTTAGTTAGCTGTTAAACCTGTATAAATGTACACGTGGTAAGCATAGTAAGTTAGGATTTCCTGGGTCTCCCGGCCCGACAGGAGAGATGGGGGGAGGGATGGGACCCTCTTCCAAGCAAGAGAGATCAAATCATCTTAACATCTATTTCCTCCTTCTGTAACTTTGTGATGCCTACCTGCCATGATGTTTGACTAAGCTGTAACAATGTAAGCATAAGCTGTCTGTTTGCTGTCATAATCGTTGGAAGAATAAACCATCATATAATGAAGTTATGTCTGAATATTTTGGAAGCAACGCCTGGAGAGGAAGAGGTTTTTGACAACACATCGCATGACACCTGTTAGAGGCATATGTCCACTATGTCCTCTGTTCTATCTCTGTCATCCCTCTCTCTCCCCTGCCTCCCCGGCACTTAACATTTGGCGATTGCCAGCCAGACTGGTCATTTTTTTCCTAAAGCCTTGACAAGGGGGAAATGAAGAAATGAAGTCAAAAATGTTCTTTCAAGTCTTGAAGAAAAATACGACCACAGAACCTAGCAAAACAGGCGTTTGTTTTCCAACAGAAGATGAGAAGGCTCTAAAACACAGGGTGAGTTTTTATTTGTTTTCTCATCTGTCAGAATGCTTGTAGATTACGAGCAGAAGAAAAAAAAAAAACGTACAAGGCTTACACAGGGCTACTGAGCCAAAGCTATTTTGGACAGAAAGTTTCAAGATATCATGCAAAATCCATTGAGGACTTTTCTGGTTATGGAGAAAAATCGTAGACGTTTACGTACGTGAAGAAAGCTGCCAAATAGAAGCTTCACGTTATTTTTTAAGGCCACCATTGTAGTCACACAGGCAGATGTACACTTTGAGTGAGCTATTATGGATTTTGATGTTTGAACGGTCCAAGAATACACTATACATTATACATTCCTTTCGCATACACAAAAAGGAGAAAGACATTATTTTTACGCACGCATCTTTACATTTGTTTACTTGAGGCTACTTTACAGCTTAAATAAACATTTACACTAACACGTGAGCCAAAAGGAACGGAAAAAGAACAAAAATAAAAAGAAGGCGGGCCAGAGGAAAAAGACAAGAACTGTTAGAAAATGAATTCTTCAAAGAAAATAAGGACATTACTCTTCCAAGATAAAGCAACGTATGAAGATACAGCAACATGAAAATGCAACAAGAAAAATCACCAAAGATAGACAATGTAACAAACAAACGAAAGAAACTAAAGTTAAGAAGACAAAGTTAAAGGACATTGCATCTCTTGTTTTTTTAAGTGTACACAGGAAAATCATTCTAAACAAGGGGTAAATATGTTTTTTATATAAGTGGGTTAACATGGGATGGTTAAAAATCTCAAGGTTCAGAAGTATATCTCAGTAATATTCGGGAATTTATATATTCTATATATATATATATATATATATATATAATGTGCAGGCATGTAAACAGTAGTGGGGTAATTAAGTAATTAATTAATTAATACCAGAGTGTAAGAAGTTCTTTAATAAGGAAATTAAGTTTAATGCTGCATATATATGTTCGGGAATATTTTAGCCTAAAACAACAGAAATGTGTTATTGCATGTCATTCAAAGCACATACAGGGGCAGAAGTTTTAAGGAAAAACTATTGATTAAAATTATGTAAGAACTGTATGAAATTCAGTTAATGGTAAACAACAAGGTATTTAGTATTTAACAAAAATCCTACAGATTTGGTTGTAGAAAATAATAAGTTAAGGATTGAGCAATTTTTACAAAAGTTTCCGAACTTGGGTTTGGTTATTTAATTAAAAGTGGTAAATTGTTCTAAATTACTAAAGTTTACACAGGAAAAAATATTAAAATATGAAAGTTTTGTTCAATCCAAAATTAGCAAAAATAGAAGAAAAAGTATTGTTAAAAGCTTTTATAATTGACTATTTCTGATGAGAATGAGAATTTTGTTTGGAGGAATTTTCTCAGGAAAATGGCCAATTCACAGTTCATTAGGCTGGAACTAATCTGTGAAGTTTCATGAGATTTTCTCCTAAACAATGTTTTGTCATTATTATAATCAAGAAATGTCATATTATAACGTTATGTACATGATTTTTAGCAGATGTACAAACCAAATATGCTTTAAAATTTTTAAAAAAGGTTAAAAATTGTAAAAACGATAAAATGAGATTGGTTGAAAATTGTATAGTGAATGGTAGCTAAGACTGACGGTGACCGATCTTTCTCTGAGAGTGTGTCATTAACAGAGAAATGGAGGTAGAGTTACTAAGCAGATGGTCAGTCATGACAAGAGTTTTTTCCCTATGGATCTGAACACGTTAGTGTTTAAACTTTTTTCAGAAATCTGAAATAAAGTTTCATGGATGGAAAAAATATTTAATAAGGTATTACTAAGTACTAACTAAAGTAATTGTTTTAAAAAAACACGTGGATTTTACACCATTTGTTAAAGGTGTTATTTTTAAACATGAGGGTGTCAACACAAGGCTTTGATTAAGCTTTTGTCTGAGTGACAACTGCTTGTAAGGTCAGTTGAAATGGGACATTGAAGCTAAAATTATGCAGTGTAATAAGCCACAATTATGCAAGTAAGTCATGCAAAAGTTACTTTATCAATTTTTCAGTGGATATTTATTGGGAAGAATCCATTTAGATCTATATACAGTATATTTATGTATATTTATATTGGCACAGATGAAACTTTCTGAGTATCTGTCTACACTGAAAAAGTGATCTTAAGACTTGTTTGTTTAGCAGTCAGAGTGACAGGGCATGTGGTTACAATTAACCATACTGTATAAGTTGGTTAAAAAGGAAAAATACTTAAACATGATTTAAGTTTCTTTTTGAAAAAAAAGATATTTAGGATACCCAACCTAAATGTTCTTTTGCAAAATTAAAGCTATTATAAGTAAAGTATAGTAAAGAAAAGTACAATAATATGATAAAAATATTACTTTTACAAAATATAATTAGTCACAGAATAAAAAGGGGGACGATGAAAATTTTGTCTCAGTACAGACTGATAATGAAGATAAAATTCATTGTAAAAATAATTAATTCCAACAATAATGGATAGAATTATTTTTAAATGAAAATATTTATTTTTGCATATCCAGGTACCTGACAGATTGACTGACAAATTGATTAATTGATTTTTTGTTTAAGCTAATGAAAGAAATTTTGAACTACTCATTATTAGAGCATTTTTGTCATAAAACTTCTTGAATATTGTTTTATTACAAGTATAGGAATTTCAGAAGTTTGTTCACAAAATATGGCTAGGCCTTTGCTAAATTTGAATAGAAATTATGTTTTGAATAAGATTTCTACTTTTTATGAGTATGTTTCATAATTTATTCCAGTAGCTAAAGTTAGGAATTATAATTCTGAACGTACCAAGGATATCAATAGGAATGCCAACTGAAATATCAGATTTCAATTGGGAAGGTTATTTTATTTTTTGTTTTCTTTCATGACCATGAAACAAGCACAACTAAAATTCTATTTTGGTTATTACTTCGAGTTTTTTCAAAATTATTTTTTGATTATGTTATCATGGATCATCATTTTTGGATGAACTTCAATGATTTATTCATATGGACTTACATCAAAAGTGACATATTGATCGATTGATCATTATGTAAGGGGGAGTTGGAATATAGTTCTAATATAGGAATTTTTGAATTTTTTGAAATATGGAAATATAGTTGTTATATTTTGGTTTCTAAATCTTTTATAAGAATACATATTGATACACATAAAATTATTATTTCACATAGAATAATTAATTTTTATTCATTTTTATAGAACACATAACTTGGGAAAGTTGGATGGATAGTTTGTTATTACAAGTATGTATAACAAAGTATACATTTGAAGTATTAATATAGTTAAAAACATACAAGCTTGTGTGGAAGAAAAAGATTTTAAAGTATCTAAACAGAATTATTGTTGAATTAAATAATATGGAACATTGAAAAATAAATAAAAGAAAGAGTTGCTTGCTGGTCATGGATAGATAAATAAATTATATGGATAGATAAATAAATTATATGGTTAGATAAATAAATAAAATAAAATAAATAGATAAAAAAGATAAAAATATAAATAGAAAGACAGATAGAATATATAAAAATATGACAATCAAATAATGGGAAAGTTATGTTTTTATGTATCCACAAACAAATAGATTATGTATTATGTTTATAATTGTTCAGTGTCTAGAAAACTTATACTGAAGAAATTTGGTTATTGAAATTTCAAGAGAAATAAAAAAAATTGTATTTATTAATTAATAATTCAATATTATAAAGAAATATAATTTGATACATCAAAAATATATTTATTTCTTCTTTATGATAAAATATAAAATAGCTATATGATATGGTTGAAGTTATAAGAAGTAAAATTTATGAAGGTAAAGGAAGAAATTTTTAATATTACATCATTTAGATGGAGAATAAATTAAAAATTAATTAATAATATAATAATTTATAATTTCTTAATGGAATCAAATGGTTAAATATTTCACAAGAATATCTCCAAATTTTGGAAAAAAGTTTATGTACAATATCTGAAATGTTAAATTGTATTGTTTGTATTGGAAAAAAAGTAAATCAGAAACCTTTAGTATTTAAGATGAATGCACTTATTTTGTTTATTAATTACAGTGCATTAAGGGGGAATTGTTAGATTTTAAATGTATTGATATTATGTTATAAAGGTCTCTGAGTCATTTTGGTTTAGACATGGTAGCTTTGAGGGCAAACAAGGTCAGTTACATCTGTTGTAAGCCATATCTATTCTTAAAAACATACGTCAAGAAGATGGGTGGAGATGTTACTTAAATATACATAGCGAGCGTTAGAGCTCATCGCGACCTTGTTTGGAAATGAGCCAATTGTGCTTAGTTAGCTGTTAAACCTGTATAAATGTACACGTGGTAAGCATAGTAAGTTAGGATTTCCTGGGTCTCCCGGCCCGACAGGAGAGATGGGGGGAGGGATGGGACCCTCTTCCAAGCAAGAGAGATCAAATCATCTTAACATCTATTTCCTCCTTCTGTAACTTTGTGATGCCTACCTGCCATGATGTTTGACTAAGCTGTAACAATGTAAGCATAAGCTGTCTGTTTGCTGTCATAATCGTTGGAAGAATAAACCATCATATAATGAAGTTATGTCTGAATATTTTGGAAGCAACGCCTGGAGAGGAAGAGGTTTTTGACAACACATCGCATGACACCTGTTAGAGGCATATGTCCACTATGTCCTCTGTTCTATCTCTGTCATCCCTCTTCCCCCTGTCCCTCGGCACTTAACACCTTCCAGGAAGATATCAAGGGCAGAGAAGTCCAAGTAAGCTCCGACAACGCCACAGTTGTAGCATACTTGAGTCACCAGGGAGGGACCAGGTCCAGTCCCCTACTAGAACTATCCAAGGAAATCTTGGAGTGGGCAAAAGGAAGAGTTCTCTCTATTTCAGCCATACACATACAGGGGACAAGCAATACAGAAGCAGACTTCCTCAGCCATCAGCAGTTGAAGCAGGAGGAATGGGAACTGAACCCAGAGGTATTTCAAACCCTGGTACAGTGCTTCGGAAATCCGTAAATAGACCTGTTTGCCAGCCGGCAAAACAGGAAGGTAAAGAGGAATTCCTCGATTTCCCAAGAACTACAGTCAGAGGGTCTGGATGCACTATCTCAGACCTGGCGTTTCAGGCTGGCCTACGCCTTCCCGCCTGTGGCGCTTATTCCACGGGTCCTTCAGAAACTCAGCAGGTCTCCTGGCCAGATTCTTCTGATAGCTCCGTGGTGGCCAAGGAGAGCTTGGTTTGCAGACCTAAGGTCCATGGCGGTAGTGGAACCACTAAAACTCCCGTACAGGGCAGATCTCCTCAGGCAGGGCCCAGTACTTCACCCAAAGCCGGAATTCTTTCAGCTGGCGGCCTGGTTAGTGAGCGCCAGATCTTGAAACGTAAAGGCTGCTCAGAGAAGGTCATAAGTATCCTTCTCCTGAGCAGAAAACCAGTAACTCGAAAAATGTATTCAAAAATTTGGAAGACCTTCTATTCCTGGGGTAAGGAAAGACAGGTGACTTCAACTTCTATACCGGTTATCCTGGACTTCCCCCAGGACGGGGTAGACTTGGGGTTAAAAGTTAGTACCCTTCGGGTCCAGATAGCGGCCCTTTCAGTCTATCTTGATCAAAGATTGGCTAAAGAGGACCTTATTAAACATTTTTTGTTGGCAAGAGAGAGTTTCTCCAATCCAAAAATGTAGTTGTCCACCTTGGGACTTAAAGGATCACTAAACAAAAAATTTTTTTGGGCTAAATAGCTTGCTTTACCTTATAGCAGTCTTGATTTCATGTCCTCATTGTCCGTTTTTGCTTTGAAGCAGCTGTAATCCTTTGCTGAAATCCTCACTTCCTGGTTCTCTGGCTCCATAGTAAATTTCTCATGGGAGCTTCTCACTGTGGTCTAAGCTGTGTGTCTAAAACTCCTCAGAACCAATCGGATTCATTTTAAAAACAAAACACTGCCCTGGATTTGTTTGTTTTTGTTCTGTGTCTCTCTCTACTTCACATAAACATGAAATCAGTTTAAAAGCGAAAGTGAAACTAGAGGCACATTATATAATAGAATTTAATCAATTTTTCATCATTTTTAAAAGGAATCAGTTAACTTTTATGTCTCTATACCCTGTAAACAGTAATTTCAGCAAAATGTTTTTTCCTTTAGTGACCCTTTAACTAGGGTGTTAGAGGCATTATCTATACACCCATTCGAACCTATTGAAGAGGTTTCCCTTAAATTTCTAACTTTATAGTTAACTTTTTTGTTAGCCATTACTTCGGCCAGGAGGGTAGGGGATTTGCAGGCGCTATCCATGAAAGAGCCCTTCCTGAGGGTACAGGCAGATAGGATCACTCTTAGAGCAGACCCCCTGTACCTACCAAAAGTGGCATCCTTATTTCATAGGACGCAAGACATAATATTGCCGTCCTTTTGTTCTGAACCAAAGAACGAAAAAGAAAAGAAATTTCATTGTCTAGATGTAAGAAGGTGTCTTCTCACCTACCTGGAGAGAACTTAGGCCCTGTACACACGACCGAACATGTCTGCTGAAACTGGTCCGCGGACCAGTTTCAGCAGACATGTTCGGTCGTGTGTAGGCCCGAGCGGACCATTTTCGGGCGGATCGGACAGGTTTCCAGCGGACAACTGTTTCCTGGACTTGCTTTAAAACAGTCCGCTGGAAACCTGTCCGCCCGGACATGTACGGTCGTCTGTACAGACCTACCGTACATGTCCGGCCGCCCGCCATCCCTCGCATGTGTCGAATAACTTCGACACATGCGTGGAAGCATTTAAAAGGCAGGCCCGCCCACGTTGCCGCGTCATCGACGCAGCGACGGCGCGTACACGCCCCGCGTATTGTTTACGCGCGGACTTCTGTTCGATGGGGTGTACAGCCATCGAACAGAAGTCCCCGGGCAGACATGTACGGTGGAAACGGTCCGCAGACCGTTTCATCGGACATGTCTGCTCGTGAGTACAAGGCCTAAGAGTTTTAGGAGATCCAATCACCTATTAGTTCTACATGCTGGGCCCAGGAAGGGACTGCAGGCATCAAAAGCCTCAGTCTCAAGATGGATAAGAGAAGCTATCGCAGGGGCTTATGTATGCACGGGAGTGCCAGCCCCTACTAATATCAAGGCTCTAGCTTCTACTAGATCCTTAGCAACTTCCTGGGCTGAGAAAGCAGGGGCCTCCTGGGAACAAATCCGCAGCACATCTACCCGGTCCAGCCATCATACATTCCTGAAGCACTACCGTGTGGAAATGTTGTCACAGCAAGACTTAGCCTTTGGTCGAAAGGTTCTACAAGCTGTGGTCCCACCCTGAAGGTAGGCCTGTGGTTACTTGATTATCCTCTCAGGTGCCGTCCTGGAAGGTGATGGGAGAAAACCTACGATAGACTTACCGGTAACGGTATTTCTACGAACCTTCCAGGACGGCAGGCCTACTTCCAGCCCTAAGTGGAGGGAAAAGGTAAGTACCTATAAGGAACTATGTCCCTTGTGAACCAGTTCAGGATTATTCTAATACATACTGGGGAACAGGGGGAAGGGTGGGGCTTTTTAAACTGTCATGTGATTGTGTTTCCTGCAGGGAGGAGCCATCATCTCTCAGGTGCTGTCCTGGAAGGTTCGTAGAAATACCGTTACCGGTAAGTCTAACGTAGGTTTTCCCACAAATAGAGATTTCTTTTGGTGGTATTTGATCACCTCTGGGGTTTATATTTTTTGCTAAACAAACTAAGAAAGGCCAATTAAAAAAAAAAAATAATTCTGTCATAAAATTTTTGTTTTCCCCTTCTCTGATGAGGCGGTACTGATAAGGTGGCACTGATGGGCATTGATAAGGAGGCACTGATATGTAGAATTGATGGGCACTGATAGGCGGCATTGATGGGCACCAATAAGTGGCACAGGTGGCTGTGATAGGCACTGACGGGTGGCTGTGATGGGCACTGATGTGTTACAGACAGGTGTTACTGCTGGGCACTGGCACTGTAATGGGCACTGATTGGCACTGTGGTGGGCACTTGCAGACTTTTTTTTTTTTTGGGCACTGATTGGCACATCTGAGGGGGCTGTGCTGATCAACATGCTGATGATCAGCACAGACCCCCCTCTGATAGGGAGAGCCACCGATTTAGTCTCTCCCTGTCAGTGCGAACCAAGGAATGGTTCCTTAGGCCCCGTACACACGAGAGGATCTATCCGCTTGAATTTATCCTCGGATCGGTTTCAGCGGATAGATCCCCTGGTGTGTACGATCCAACGGATATTTATCTGCGGATTTTTTTCGGGCCGACCGATTTCCAGGGGATAAAAATTTGTTAGCATGCTAACAAATCTATCCGCTGGAATCGGCTCCAGCGGATCGATCCGGTGGTCCGGTGGAAGTCCTTATATGACAGCGTCGCGCTTGTCGCCGCGTCATCATCACGGCGACGGCGCGACACGTCACCGCGCTGTGAATTCGGCGCGGATTTCGATCCGATGGTTAGTACAAGCCATCGGATCGAAATCCTCAGAGGATTTATCCGTGGAAACGGTCCGGAGGACCGTATCCGCGGATAAATCCTCTCGTGTGTACGAGGCCTAAGGCTCCTTATCACAACCAGAGATGCTAAAATGCTGTTTTTATATTTAAATTGCAAGTCCCCCTCAGACCGACAGCGACTGCACTTCCAAGTGCACTTTCACTTGTAGTGCAAAGTGTATTTTCCTTTTTTCTCCTTTTATCACCTGACCTCTCTGTAGACATCTTATTGGCTGATACTTTGGTGATGATTAGTACCGGTCTTGGCTCTGAATGGAACAGATTTGTGGAGGTGACACCTAGAAATACGAGTCTGTATAAATTGTGGTCCTAAACAGGGTAAGATTCCTTTGTGACCCCAATATACCAATCAGATGAATGCCGGGATGAAGGTTCTGATTGACCCTCATAGTTATGGGTTGTAAATGACAGAAATCCATCCAATTCTAATCTATTCTGATTGGACAACCAGTCAGCCAATTGTTATCCACAGAAGGGAACAGAATCCTCCTTATTGGTTCCATTCATCTCACTACAAATGAGTGTATTATTGTTTGTGCTCCTTCCAGGTGATGTCATCTCGGGTCATCTTCTGATGTCATGGCGACCTCTTCCTCCTCCTCACAAGGTATGACTGCCGATCCTGACAATCCTTTCCAATGTTTTCCTCCATCTCACATCTCCAGAGATTGGAATTAGATGATAGGACGTCTTATGTCTCCGTAGTCTGGACATTTCCTGTAGACATCGGGTCAGTCCACCCATTAGAAGAGTTCAGGAGCTTCATCAATTCCACCATCACATTCCCGTGTCTTCAGATTTTATTTATCATTGATGGAAATGATCTTCTGAGATGGTCCAGTGACCCCATAATGACTGGAGGACCCCAAATTTGATGGTGATTTGTGTATTGGTCGGGGGAATCCTTTGTCTATAATCCTAAGGAGAACACACCCCCGTGTCACATGACACATATTGTTGGGAGATTTGGGGGATCAGAGTTCTTAGTTCACACGGATCAGACTCATCATTATTCAGGGGGAAGGTTTTTTAAAGGTTTTATTATTTTCTTTTAGTTTACTATGAAACAATCAAACCTTTTTAAAATGATCATCCGTACATATACATTAGGAGGTCTGTATATAAAATAATTACTATGGGTTTGTGTCAGTTTCACAGCCGTCACTGATAAGCCCCGTAATTTGTCTAATAGGTTTACTTCCTATGATCATCAGCTCATAATTCAATATTTTCTTGAAATACCTCAACCAGTAAGATATGGTATTATGACCACTAGATGGAGCTGATGATCATAGGAAATAAACATATTAGACACATTATAGGGACAATTCAGGAAGGTGATGTTTTTTTATATATAGACCTCCCAATATTCCTCCATCTGAGGGGTACCTTACCACTATGGAGGCAATCATGAGATTATCACAGGGAATCCAATCCCTCCATAGGATAATGTACATACAGACATATTGGTGGATATTTTCATTTCCCTTCTATATGCTCTTTATAGCATTGCCGGCCCCCAGTACAGACTTATCTGCTGTCATGTGTCAGAAGTCATCCAATCAGGATGAATGTTTATGGTTTCCGATTGTCCTCTCTGCAGGGTCGGCTCCTGGTGTCCTGGGAAAGGTCCCAAAAACCCCCGGGGATCTTATCATAGATTCTCTGGAGGATCTGACAGGAAGGGACTTCAAGAGATTTAGGAACAAATTGTCTGATTTCTCCTATGGAAATAAACGTCCCATCCCCCAAGGAAAACTAGAAAATGCAGACTGGATCACCACCAAGGACCTCCTGATAGTAAGATATGGAGAAGAAGGGGCTCTGGATGTCACCATTCTTGTCTTTACACTGATCGGTCTGATGGGACCCGCAGATGACCTCCGGAAGAGGAGAGCACAACATGGTGAGTTCTCATCTATAATGACCATTTCCTACCAATTCCTGATCAATATCTGTGTGAGGAAGAACTAGGAATGTCACTAGGGAAAGCCAGTGACCAATCAGGAACTGAATTTTGAATTTCCGAGTTTTCATATTTCTAAACTTCGGATTTTTGGAAATTCGGATTTTCGATTTTCGAAATTCCGAAATTGGGATTTTTTTTTTTTTTTTTAATATTCGATTTTTTTTTTTTTTTATTTATTTTTTTTTTTTCAAATTTATGAAATTCGGAAATAAGAAAATTCGGAAATGAAAAAATTCGGAAAAACAAACAAAAAAAAAAACTGAAATTTGGCAAAATTTTTTTCCAATGTGGAATTTTTTAATTTTCGAATTTTCGTATTTCCAAATTTCGAAAATTGAAAAATTTGAAATTCTAAAGTTCGAAAATGGGAAATTTGGCAAATTTCCAAAAAAAAAAACGAATGAGACAAACGAAAAAAAATATTTTTTTGGCAGTGCACATGTCTAGTCTGAGCCTTGTGCCCCATGCATCCACCTGAACCTCCATCAGAAAGAGGAGTCAAGGCTCCAGATTCTAGGGGTGTGCCTGTAATCCCTGCATAGAGAATTGGGGGCTTTTCTGGTCCCCCCACCATGGTCACATGTCACTGCAATGTGCTGAGATGTTACCAGGCAGACAAAGACCCTCCCCATCACCTGGAGGAGGAGGGACTCCAATCTACAGAGGGTTGGTGGGATGATGGTGTCTGGGAGGATCTGCTACACTAATAACTCTCTTAGTTATTATTTTATACATTTCAGAGGTTTGTCAGGACTAATCACTTCCCTGATCTTATTTCCAGCCAAACTGAAGAAGACGACACATGAGAAAACATTATCAGGTTAGTAGGACATCCACGTCTGATATGAAATCTCTTCTGGGTGAACATTTTGTTTTATTGTAGTCTGGATCAGTGGTGGAACTACCAGGGTCACAAAAGTTGCACTTGAGACCGGCCCTGGCATTCTGCCACTGTAGAGGGGCCCAAGATGGAAGGAAGGGGGGCCACTGCAGAACATGGGTTCAGTTTACACTGCTGTGATCCCAAAGTTTTGCAACTTGCTTGCAATTTCCTTGTAACTTTCTTGCGATTTTGTGATTTAATATTGTAGTCTATGGCACTAAATTGCACCAAAGCAGGCATGTACTGGCCATTGGGACTACAGGGAGTTTCCCGGTGGGCCGATGGCTTAGTGGGCCAGTTTCAGTGATAGCCTGTCAAAGTAATGGCTGCACGGCTCGCCCTCCACTTCATGCAGTGATGTGGGAAGGATGAGAAAAATACAGAGGAGGATAAGTGAAATAATAAAAGAGGTGAGCAAGGACTCCTTATGTCTTTTTGCACAATTGCATATAGTTTATATACTGTTTTTATGCTTGTTTGCAAAATTAAAGTGGGCCGGTCTGGATGAAGTCCAGGGCCAAATTTTTGTCTCAGTCCAGCCCTGCACCAGTCACAGAAAAGTATTGCAGGAACCTTTTTCTTTGTTGCTGTAACTTTAGTCACATTTATTTGGACAGCACCCATTAAAATGAATGTGTTTGACTTATGATAAGTTGCAGTAGTCTGAACCAGGGCTTATAAAGGGCCCCACAACAGGAACAAGTGGAAAGGGCCACAGGCTGGAGAAAAGGCCCCTGCCTCAGAGGGAAGAGCCCTGGGACCAGAGGAAAGGGCCTGTGACTGCTGGAAAAGGGGTCAAGGGGACCCTTCATGGGTTCTTGCACCGGGGCCCAGAAGGTTCTAGTATTTTCCGGCATATAAGACGACTTTTGGCATGTAAAAAAATGCCTTTAAAACTCGGGGATTGTCTTATACGCCGGGTACCTGTGTGTGTGTTCAGGCTGTAGGCATCCATTATTCAAAAGCCGCGCCTCCTCCTCCATGCTGTTCCGTGATAGGCGGAACACTAATTTTCCCAGCAGAGCCTCTGTTTCAGTGTTCCGCCTATCACAGATGCCTTCTCATCCTCGGTCTCGGACGAGAGGACATATGTGATAGGCGGAACACTGAACAGAGGCTATGCTGGGAAAATTAGTGTTCCGCCTATCACAGAACAGCATGGAGGAGGAGGCGTGGCTTTTGAATAATGGATGCCCGCAAACTGACAAACGGTACAAACAGGAGAAGGTAGGGAGATTGTGACAGTGAGGTCGGCAATGGCACAGCGGGGCATGTGTAATGGCACAGTGAGGCATTGCTGGAAAATTACGGGGTCGTCTTATACGCCGGCAAATACGTTACTCCTCTGATCTGGATGAGGTCTCCATAGTTTGGATGCTTCCACAGTCCTCCTGTATTGCATGGGATATCTTCTTTTAGGGTTCCATTCTTTGGGTTTATGGTTAGAATACAATATTTCCAACTCTGTCTTATAAATATTATTTCATGTGTGTATGAGGAATAAAATATTCTCCTTTCTCTCATAAAGACATCAGTAAGGAACACAGAGAGTCTGAGAAGTTCCAGAGGATTAAAGAATATAATTCCCGTATGGGGGAGGCTGTTCATCTACAGGAAATATTCACCAAGTTATGGATGATAATCGGACCCCAGAATAAAGAGGGAAAAGAAGAAGAAATAAGGAGTTCAGGGAGAAGACATCTACAGAACATGGAGAAAAGACCCCCAACCACAATCCTGGCCCTCTTTGACCCTGATAAATATGGGTTCATCCCTAAGATTGTTGTGTTACAAGGAGCTGCTGGGATTGGGAAAACAATGACCTCCAAGAAGATCATGCTGGACTGGGCCTCTGAGGATCTCTACCGAGACAAGTTTGACTTTGTGTTTTATCTGAGCTGTAGAGAAATCAACACCATCCCTGGAGACATAAGTCTTGTGGGACTTTTATCCAGAACCTGCAGACTGAGTTCAGGTGACCTGGTGTCTATTCTGGAGGATCCTGGAAGTCAGAGAAAACTTCTCATCATAGTTGATGGGTTTGATGAACTGAGGTGGACTCTGGAGGGGAAATCTGAGAGTTGTCCTGACATTTCTATGAAAACCCACAAAGAAATAATTCTCCAAAGCTTGCTCAGGAGACAGGTTCTCCCAGAATCTTCTCTGATCATCACCACAAGGACACTGGCCATGGAGAAACTTAACACATTCATTGATGATTCTCGCAATGTGGAAATCCAGGGATTTACAAGGGAAGATCGGGAGGAATATGTCCATAATTTCTATGGAAATAAAGAAGATGCAGACAAGGTTCTCCGTATAATAAAAGACGATGACGTTGTGTACACCATGTGTGCCGTCCCCATCACATGCTGGATTGTCTGCACTGTAATGAAACAAGAAATAAGAAAAGATTTGGCTTTAATTCGGTGTCATACGACAACTTCAATTTACCTTCTCTACCTGGAGATTTTACTAACCCATCACATCAAGACGGAGCAGTCTGTACCCAGGAAACAATCCTGTCTGAAGAAGCTGTGTGCTCTGGCCAATCAGGGACTTCTGAACCAACAAATCTTATTTGAGAAGAAAGATCTAGAAAGACATGGACTTTCTCTGGATGAGGTGGAGTCTGTATTTCTGAATGAGAACATCTTTCATTGGGATGTCCGAACCCAGACCTGCTACAGCTTCATCCACCTGAGTGTACAGGAGTTCCTTGCTGCTCTCTATTATGGGATGGATGATGGGTCTGGGTCTATGGAAGGGACTTTCCTCCCGGAGATCTGTAAAGGGAAATCACTTGATGACCTCAGTGTATTGTACCCACATTTATCATTATCTGTAAAATTCCTGTTTGGTCTCTTAAATGAAAATCAGGTGAAAACATTCTCAGAGATCACAGGAATCCCCATCTCACTCCGAGCCAAACCTGCAATCATAGAATGGGTCATGAAGGACATCAATCAGGATTTCTGTACTCAGACCATCTTCTGTCTGTATGAGACTCAGGATGAGGACTTCATTAGGAGAGTTATGTCTGGATGTACAAGTTTGTCTCTGTGTGGCTCACATACTGGTCCCTTCTGGATGAACAGGAATTATTCCAAGCAGCTGATCTATTGCTTGAAGACTTTGAAGAGAGAAAGTTTTCAGTCTTTATATTTTGATTCTCTCACTGTGGGTCCAGAGTGCCAGAAACATCTCTCTCCATTCCTACACAGGAGTCAGGTGGTCAGGCAAGTTAAGGTGACCAGATTTTTAAAATGAAATCCGGGAACATATTTTTTTCTTTACTAGTAATGGCGGCTGTGATGGTAGTAGAATGATATCCCTGTCAAGCATTCCCTCCTCTCCATCCAAGAACATCCCCTCCTGGAATCGCCATAATAAGCCACACATGAGCCAAGCTTACTGCTGGAACAAGAGACTTTAATGGCAGCTTGCTGCTGGTATATATACAGTTTTCAAGCTACAATCCTCAATCAAGGAACAATGAAATCTCCACCCCCTTCTCACACACAGTGGGGGGCTTCCATACAGATGATAGGCAGACTTTTCGGAGTCGATCCTGAAACACATTTTCTTTTAAGGGTAAACACAGATCTTCTTCACACAACACAATAGATCAATTAACCTTTAGAATAGTGAGGGGACATTAGCACTTCAATAACCTGTTAGAAGAGGAATGAATCACACATGAAATCCCTTTCTACCTCTAACACACACACATGGCTAGCAGGGAGAATTAAACTGAGACATATAGGCAAATGCATCACAGCGGCAAGCAGCGACTCTCTGCCTGTTGCCGCCCACCTCACAGCCTCTCAAGTCTTACTCTCCGGGCCCCGGCTACTACTGGATGGGGAGCGGAGGAAGATCACTCCACCAGGGAAGGCAAGGAGATAGGCAGGTGGCTGGCCAGGATTTGAGCCAAGGCATAAGAACATGCGAGCGAAGCTGAAGAAATATTCCCTCCGCTCCGACCAGCACATGATCATCGGAAAGGGGCACAGATAATGGAAAAAATACAACCCCCCTATGCTAGTAGGCACGGCGGAGCGGGGGGTGTAATTCTAATTTTTTTATTTTAATTCTGCACTGACTGTCTTTGAAATTGCCCCTGCCCCCTTATTAAATCCAATCTGGGGACAAAACCAGGGACAGACTTGGTCCGGGGACAGTGTCCTCAATCAGGGGACTGTCCCCTGAAACTGGGGATGTCTGGTCACCCTAAGGTAAGTGAGTGTGAGGAAATCCTAACTGAGGTCAGAGAATGGGCAGGAACCTGCATACAGTATAATGGTGAGTGAGTGAGGAACTTGTAAAGCGCAACACATGCGAACTGAATTGCCTCTGGGCGCGGTTTCCATTTCATGGGTGAGGAAACCCCTTGACCTCAGAAGAGATGAATTTTGATCTTTCTCCTGAAGGCCAAGTGGTCTGACTCCAGTCGGATGGTGGTTGGTAGCGCATTCCATAGCCGAGGTCCCTGGACTGCAAACCTTCGCTCTCCTTTAGACTTGTATTTGGCTTTGGGTATTTGGAGTAGGTTTTGATTGGTGGATCGCAGAATGCGATTGGGGTTATGGGCTTTTATTTTCTCGCATAGATATTGGGGGGCGATTCCTTGAATACACTTATGCGTTAGGCAGAGTGCCTTGAAAGTGATTCTGTCTTTTACTGGCAACCAATGAAGGGATCTCAGTGAAGGTGAGATTGATTCCCATGTTTTTTTGCAGATCACTAATCGAGCGGCCGTATTGTGAACGACTTGCAGACGGGTGATTTGGTATTTGGGGAGTCCAAGATGGAGGGCATTTGCATAGTCTAGTCTGGAATTGATGATTGTTCCCACCACGACTGCAATGTCCTCTTTCGGAATAAAGGGGGTGAGTCTGCGTAGTAGGCGCAGCAGATGATGGGATCTGCTGACTACAGACCCTATTTGTGCATCCATTGTCATGTAGGTATCGAAAATGACTCTGAGACTTTTGACTTTGGTGCTATGGGAGATGGTTTTGCCTAGAATGGGCGGGGGAATCCATGTTGACGCTGGGTGACTTTTCCGGTTTGCGTGAAACAGAAAAAGTTCTGTTTTTGAACCATTGAGTTTAAGATAACTGGATGTTATCCAGTTATCTATTAGAGAGAGGGATTTCTCTAGTCCAAGAGAATGATCCTTTTTGTTGCAGATACGAAAGTACAGTTGTGTGTCGTCTGCATAGGAGTGGTAAAGTAACTTCTGGTTACTGATGATTTCAAAGAGAGGGCGAAGATAGATATTAAACAATACTGGTGACAAGGGAGATCCCTGAGGGACTCCGCATGCTACCGTACGTTTTTCAGAAGTGAAAGGTCCCAGTTTCACTGTTTGTGATCGGTTTTCCAAGAAGGAGGAGAACCAGTGTATATCACTTTCCGCGACTCCGGCCACTTCAGCTAGCCTAGCCAGTAGTAGTCCGTGGTCTACAGTGTCAAAAGCCGCACTTAGGTCCAGCAGGATCAGAAGACAAGATTCTCCTTCATCTGCGGCCTCTAAGGTGTCGTCCCATATTTTAAGCAGCGCCGTTTCTGTTCCGTGCCCTGGACGGAAGCCTGATTGAAACGGGTCGAGTAATTTATGGGTGTCTAAATGCAGTTGCAGCTGTTGTACAACTGCTTTCTCCATTACCTTTGAGAAGGTATTTAGACCTGTTATGGGCCTCCGGTTGTTTGGGTCTTTGTGGTCAAGGGTGTTTTTTTTTAGAATTGGTTTTATTATACCTTGTTTCAGCAAGGTGGGCACCATGCCCTCCTTGAATGATTGGTTTATGAGCTGTGTGATAGCGGGTGCCAGTATATCGGCACTTTCTTTCAGCAGCTTAGTGGGAATGATGTCATTCGGTGCTGTGTTATTATGCAGAGTCCCGATGATGTTTTTAGTGGCATTGATGGTGATGGGTTTTAGGGTGAATTTTGAGGGTTGCGCCGGGTTTATGTCGGTATTTAGTTTGGAATTTGGGTTAGGGTTAGTGCCGAGTCCATTTTGCTGAATACTTTCCCAGATATTTTCAATTTTATTGATGAAATAATCCGATAATTTGTTTGCAAAATTCTTGTGAATCAGAATTCGGGGCCTCTAAACAAGCTGGGTTCATAGTCTGTGAAACCAGCTTGAAGAGTTTGCGGGGGTGGTTTAGGGCATTTGCGATGATCTTGGAGAAGTGATTTTTTTTGGCCATTAAGATTTCCTTATGATATTTCTTTGTTATTGTCTTGTAAATGTTGTGGTTTTTGTCAGAGGAGCTCCTTTTCCAGGCAGCTTCTGCTCTTCTACGCTCTACGGTCCTTAAACCAGCTGGAGTTGTTTTTTCGGACCCAAGTTTTGCGTTTTGGAGCCACCAAGTCAGCTGACTGTAGTAGCGCCTTGTTGATGGCGTCAAGAGTTTCTGTGGCTGTTTGTTTTTGTTGAATTGTTTTTATTTTGTTCCCTAGTATTGTTTTGAAGAGTTCCGAGTGGAGCTTCTTTTGCGATCTGGTCCAGTGAGTTGTCACCGGTTTTGTCGTTTTTTTGGGCTGGCATTTTTGGTGATTTTGAATTTAATGGCATGGTGATAGGTCCATGGTAGCGGCTCATTGTCGAGGATGTCAATTTCCAAATCTTGTTTGAAAATGAGGTCGAGTTAATGACCTGAGGCATGAGTGGGGGCTTGTATTAGTTGCTGCAGACCTAATCCTTCCAGATGGTCGATGCAAGCCTCGGCTACGGGGTCCAACGAGGAGTTGGTCCAGAGGTTAAAATACCCAAGCACCACAAGGTGTTTGATGCTTAGGGTGTATGAGGAGATGAATTCCGTCAGCGACGTGAGAAGGTGCGTTTTTGGGCCTGGTGGTCTATAACAAAGGAGAATATGTACCATGTCTTGAGGATTTGTTTGCAGCTGTAGCGTGAGGGTTTCCATGAATGGAAGTGAGTTTTGAAGGACTGGTTTGGTGATCGAGAGGTGCTTCTTGTGGATTACTGCCAGGCCTCCCCCTCTTTGGTCCACTCTGTTCTGCATTTGAATGCGATAATTTGCTGGCACCAGTTCTCCCAGAATGGTGTAGCAATCTGCTGTAAGCCAGCTTTCTGTGATGAAGAGGCAATCCAGATCGTGTTAAAGGATGAAATCAAAGATTTCTTGCCGGTGTTTTACTGCCGATCTTGTGTTGACCAAAGTGCATTATATGCGTTTAGGCTGGTGTACCTGCGTGCAGTTTTTCACTGTTAATCGTCGGTTGATTCTTAACAGTTGCTCACTCTTTAGAGCTTTTTTGGTGACCGTTGAAAGTGTTTGGGGCAAATGGTTTTACTTCCCAGATGGTTTCTGCAGAGTTTTTCAAGTAACCCATGATTGCAGAAAAGACGCAGGTAAGTGGATGTTGATTAGAGGGCTTTACGGGCACTGGGAGGAAGAATATTTAAGTGAACCGTCACTCGTTTAAGTCTTCCTTCCCCGAATTGGTCCAGAGGAAGGCAAAAAACCCCAGGCGTGCTGTGCCAATCTGCAATGACCGGGGAAAAAATTCCTTCCTGATCCCTCGCTGGCGATCGGTGAAAAACCCTGGATCAATTCCTTTGTGGATGGGGGCGTGGGGAATACGAACCCCATGGTTACCCTGGTTTCAGGGCAAAACAGGCTGTAGAGGCGAGTGTGAGTGAGGGTGAAATTCCCTTGAATGGGAGTACCAAGATGGCCGCCGACCGGGACTAGGCCCAAGCCAGGGGCTGGGGGTACGAGGGCAGTGAAAGGGGAGAGGGGGGGACCAACAGGGGCGATGGAGCAAAGTCCTAGGGGGCCTGGGGAGTTTTTAAATGTGTTGTGTGTGTGTGTGACCGGGCTGCAGTGACCAGGGAGCGTTACAGGGAGTCCCACTAGGCCGCGGCTGAAGCCGCGGACTTTCCTGGATGAGGCAGCCGCGATCCAGTAGTGGTCAGCCGCGATCCATTAGCGGGGCTTTCACGGGCCCCAGATGGTAGAGGATGGCTGTAGGGGATAGCGGGGGATATAGGGAGATAGCGGTGGGGTGTTTGAGGTGTGATGGGGGTGCCAAGGGGGGGTATTGGATTGTCCAAATCCCGGGATCCAAGCCGCAGCTTATCCTGAAAAGGACGGCCGCATTTGATCCCCGGATTGGAGGACAAACAAGGCCAGATAGTGCAGGCTTACCTTCCAGGAAGCTGCCTATGGGAGGCAGAGGAGGCCGAGGAGGGAGGTCAGAGGGGGGGATGGAGGATCAGGTTGTCCAGTTGTTCTGGGATCCTTGCTGCCTAACTGCCTGTCTGTCTAGCTAGCCCTGGGTGAGAGCAGACTCGGGGAGTGCCTACTCCACCACAGGGCTCTGACTGACTGACTGAATGGAGCTCCTGTCACACACGTCCATTCCGTTTGACCATGTGTGTGGATTGCTCTGTGAAAATGGTGATTATCAGACATGTTCTCCATCTAGCACACTTGTTAGAAGTCCTGGGATCTCACGCTTTCCTCAGCCCTAAGTCCTGGTTCACACTACAGCAATTTTCCAGCGACATTCTGATGACATGTAAAGGAATGTTCCGTCCTACATGCAACAAACACCCCAAAGTCACTCAAGAATATTCTCAGTCATGGAGCGTCATGCACCTTGGTAGGAAAACATGCGTCTGATAACTGTGATTGGGGGTCATTAATAATTATCCGGCATTCACATCTGCGTGTTTCTGAATGTGAGGTGACCCAAACAGAGAATGTGCGTTTTTTCGTACATCTAAAAAATGCACAGCAACGCACGCCACACATGCGCAGATGTAAATGAATGGTAACGCAGGTGCAATGTGCCTTGCTGTGCATTTTTGAAACCTACAGCAAAGCGCATGTATTCTTGTGGTCTGCCATGAATTAAAAAATGTGCAAATGAATAATAATGCACGCCAACCCGCAAGAAAACGCATGCTTTGCTGTGCATTTAGAAAATGTGCGGCAACACTCATTGCACTTGCAATACCATTTGCTGGCGTCTGCATGTTTCTGAACGCACAGCAACCTGCAGGAAAACACATGCTTTGCCACTCGTTTTGGAAACATGCGTCGTGCTTGGCTCGCCATTTTTGCAGTACAAGCGTGATGGACAGTCGCAGCGCATTTCTGAAACGTGCGGCAAAGCACACAATTTCTGTGGTTGATGTGCATTCAGAATCATGCAGATGTAAATGCAGCCTGATTGTTAATGACGCCCCAATCACGGTTATCAGACGCATGTTTTGCCGTGTGACAAAACTCGCTATAAACACGGATCCATCAAAGTCACATAGGAATGCTTCTCAGTAAAGTCACTTTGAAGTCACACCTGGTCGCCGGGAAGTTGTAGAGAAAAGTCAGGCTGGAAGTCGCTGTGACTTTCATGTTGTGCTGTGTGAACCAGAGCTAAATGGAGGTTCCCACATATCACCTTCTACACAACTTCTGGGAACAATCACATCATTTACATCATATTAACCCTTTCCCTGCCCCCAATTATACCATTTAACACACAGAACATTTGGAGGGAAAGCTTAGTGTTCAGAGATGTGGGGGAGGGAAATAATACCAGGGGTGTGACATCATCATCCCAACATTGGAGGAGCCAATTGTCTGCAGAAGTGGGCGGAGATGGGAATGTCTGGACTGCATTTTATATCTGGAACCAAAGTGGTGTTCCAGGATTTTCCAGAAGCTGTTGATGAATGGAGACCCCTGTGTAGGAAGGCCGGAGACCCCGTATACATATCAGGGGCCTTCTTTAAGTTTTGTCTGGAGTGTGACTTCAAAGACCACTCATAGCCACCAATGAGAAGTCCTCATCAGGTCCAGTATGAGGCGGTAGAGCCAGAGGGAAGGCAGCCATGTGGAAGGGAAATGTTGGGTGTTACATTGTTATTCTTGGTGTCAGAGGTCATACATTGTTGGTGGTAATTATTATCTCATTATTGGATTTTAGATTTGAGTGGTGTACTATTTCCAGTAAAGATTGTCTGGCAGAAGACAAAGCAGAAGAAGAAGATTCCTGCTCTATAGAAGAAGAAGAAGAAGAAGAAGAAGATTCCTCCTCTTCAGAAGATGAAACAGAGTCTGATTCTCTTTCCTTTCTGATGAACCCGGAGAGTAAAATTCAGGAATTACGGTAAGAGAAATGTGTGATCTGCAGTGATGGGGAAATGTGATGTCTTGTGATTGTTCCCGTCTCTCAGTGTCTCCTTCTATCTCTGGGTGTCCTCCATCCTCACCCATGTAGAATCTTCCATCACCTGTCCTCTTCTCATGTCTTCTCCTCTCTGAGGGAATCTTTCTCTTTGTAATCTCATCCATGGGATTTGGGGTTCCCCTTATAGTAGAACAGTGACCAGGCTCTGTACATATGGAATGACCCTCCATATTCCTAACAAGCAGGAAATAGGATGGAATAGAAACCCTTAGGACTCGCTCACACGCATAGGTGTGCGCAGCCTATTGCATTAAGGTGTGCACCTCAAACCAAGGATGCTGGTATGGGGTATGGCAGTGATTAGGATGCTGATATGGCATTGATCATGGTGCTGGTGTGGGGTATAGTTATGGGGTATGGCGGTGATCAGGATGTTGGTATGGGGCATAACGGTGATCAGGATGCTGGTACAGGGTATAGCGGTGATCTAGATGCTGGTATGTCAGTGATCAGGGTGCTGGTGTGGTGATTATGAAATTGGTGTGGTGTATGTCATTTTATTGTGATCACTGGTGACACTGGGACAGGTGACAAGTGCTGGGGCAGTGATCAGGGACACTGGGGCAGCCTGGTACTACAGTCTGTAGAGTGTACATGCCGTGTGAAAGGCTTCTGTACACTCACCGACTGCAGCAACATTTCTCTCACAAAGAGAACCAATGCTTGCTTTCAGTTTGCATTGTTTACTATGTGATTGCTGTGATTGGACACAGCAGTCACATGGTACAAGACCAGTTGTGCGCTTTGTGAGCCACGCAGGAGTCTCCAATGCAGTGGTGGTGCATCCATAAGGGGTGCATGGGCGCCGCCCCCTCTCTCCAGCCACCCCTCTATCAGGCGTCCGGGCATCCAATCATAGCAGAGGACGGGAGAAGACATCAAGGAGCGTGCAGGACACCGCCGCCGTGATCCGCTGCCCCACCAATACAGGTAAGTGCCGGGCAGGTGGGAGGATGCACACTGGCAGTATATGATGTGCACAGTAGCGGCAATTGATGGGCACAGTATTGGCAATTGATGGGCACACTGGCAGTAATTGATGGGCACACTGGCAGCAATTGTGGGGGAACAGTAGCTGCGTTTGATGGCACAGGGTTGGCAATTTATGGGTACAGTAGCTGCGTTTGGGCACAGTGGCTGTATTTGATGGGCACAGTGGCTGCGTTTGATGGGCACAGTCTTTGTTTGCGCCCCTCCCAAAAACAAAAAAATGAGCACCAAAGTTATGTAGTAAAATATATATATATATATATATATATATATATATATATATACGCACACACACTTTTTTGCCAGGGTTCATATAGTTTTAATTGAATATGTTTTTTATATATATATATGTGTGTGTGTGTGTGTGTGTGTGTGTGTGTGTGTATATATATATATAATTTTACATACTTTTTTGCTGACAAGCCAGGGTTCATATCGTATTGAATATGTTATATATATATATATATATATATATATATATATATATATATTAGGGCTGTGCGTTAAACGCGATATTAACGGCATTAACGCAAACCCATGTTAACGCCGTCAATATTTTTATCGTGGGTGGACGTGCAGAGTGTGCAGTGGCGCGGCGCGGCTTACCTTCTCGCTGGATTCACAGGCAAGTTACTCACCTTGTCCCTGGATCCAGCGATGCCACCCCGCTCGAGCGGGTCCTCCTCGCTTGGCGGGTCCTCCTCGCTCGGCGGGTCCTCCTCGCTCGATTCACAGTGTCTGTGTGCCGCCGATCTCCATTCCCTGCGACGTTACGACACGCACGGGAGCGGAGAACGGCGCCAAATTCAAAAAAGTAAACAAACACAATACACACAGTATACTGTAATCTTATAGATTACAGTACTGTATGTAAAAAATACACACCCCCCTTGTCCCTAGTGGTCTGCCCAGTGTCCTACATGTACTTTTATAAAATAAAAACTATTCTTTCTGCCTGAAAACTGTAGATTGTCCAAAAGTGTCCCTTTATGTCAAAAATGGTTTTAGATCAGCTAGAAAACAGCGATCATAAATTATAATCACTTGCAGAATTGTGCGATATTTGTGGGGAAATTCGTCATAAATTAGATAGATTAATCGTGAGTTAACTATGACATTAATGCGATTAATCGCGATAAAAAATTGTAATCGTTTGACAGCACTAATATATATATATATATATATATATATATATATATATATATATTTATATATATTTATATATATTACACAATAAAAAATGTTATGTGTGTAATATGTATATAGTGACAAGCCAGTGTAAAGTTCATCAATTGGTTGGCTATTTATTTTTATTTTTTGTGCATCTGCTGCCCTGCTCAGTGCTGTCTCTCCCTCTCTTCTCTCATTCACCTCGATCTAGCATGCTGCCCTGCTCAGTAAGCTACAACAAGGGTCAAGACCTGTCGAGGACTATATCACTGACTTCCGTGTTCTAAGTACTGACATCCAATGGAATAGTCCTGCCCTTCGCCACTGGTTTCCTCACGGTCTTTGCGACTCCTTAAAGGATAAACTAGCCAGAGTTGAAGTCCCAGAATCCTTGGAAGACCTGATTAGTTTGACCACTCAGATCGACCGCCGGTTACGTGAAAGACAGGCGGAGAAAACTGAAGGGATCCTTTCCGTGGCTTAAAGGCCTGATCCGTCTACTACACCTCCTAGCCAGAAGGCTCAACATGAGACCTACCACAGGAGCTTTCCAAGAGCACCCCTTACTCCGGCAGAACGTCTCAGACGACGACGTGCTAATTTGTGTCTCTATTGTGTGGAGGCAGGTCACTTTTTACAGACTTGTCCAGCAAGGACCACCAGAGCCTGTTTCCAACAGCCCCACTTGGATTTTCTTGGAGAGGGTCGGTCACAACTTTCCCTCCCAGTCATCCTCCAGTTTGCCAGGAAGACGCTTCCTGTGTCAGCAATCATAGACTCTGGGGCCTGCAGCTGTTTTGTGGATTCCACATTTGTCTCTCTGCATCAGATTCCTGTGTGTCCTAAGAAACAAGAATTCCATGTCCACTTGGCTGACGGCTCTGGCATCAAATCTGGCCCGGTCACACAAGACTGCACCTATTTTTTTGTCAAACCCCTTCAGGTCACCATGAATTCCTCCAGTTGGATGTCATAGCCTCTCCCATGTTTCCCATCATCCTTGGTGTTCCATGTCTAAGAGCCCATAACACGCACATTGACTGGCCTACCGGAGTTGTCACCTTCTCTTCCAACTACTGTCTAGAGCACTGTTTTCCAGAAAAGTCTGTTAGCACCGCTCCCCTTCTGAGCCTTCAACCTGACCCTGAAACCATTAAACTGATACCTCCGGCCTACCATGAATACCTGGATGTATTTAACAAGAAGGGTGCAGACACACCCGCCCCACAGGACATATGATTGTCCTATTGAGCTATTACCAGGGGCCGACATCCCTTTTGGCCGAATCTACCCCCCTCTCTGAACCCGAACTGGAAGCCCTACGTGCCTACATTGATGACAGTTTGGAAAAAAAGTTCATCCGACCCTCCACGTCGCCTGCAGGTGCCGGTATCTTCTTTGTGGAGAAGAAAGATCACTCTTTAAGACCCTGCATTGATTACCAGGACCTTAATAAGATTACTGTTAAAAACAGGTACCCTGTTCCCCTGATTCCCGAACTGTTCCAGAGGCTGTGGGGGCACGGATATTCTCAAAACTAGACTTGAGAGGGGCATACAACTTGGTTAGAATCAGGAAAGGGGATGAATGGAAGACGGCCTTTCGAACACGCTTTGGTCACTTCGAATACCTAGTCATGCCCTTTGGGCTCTGCAATGCCCCAGCTACTTTCCAACATCTAGTGAATGATGTTTTTTGGGACTATCTTGACTTATTTGTCATAGTCTATTTAGACGACATTCTGATTTTCTCTGAATCCCTTCGAATCTCATCAGATCCATGTCAAGAAAGTCCTGGACCGACTCAGGAAACACTGTCTCTACGCAAAAGCTGAAAAATGCGATTTTGAAAAACAAACTACACATTTTCTTGGACTTGTCATCTCTGCTGATGGGATCTCAATGGACCCACAGAAAGTTACATCTATTCTGGAATGGCCTGCTCCTGACAGGAAAGCCGTTCAGCGGTTCATGGGATTTGCCAATTTCTATAGGAAATTCATTAAGAACTTTTCTGGCATTATTTCCCCCATCACACAATTAACCAAACAGCATATACCTTTACAGTGGACACCTGAAGCTCAAGAGGCCTTTGAGCAATTAAAGATCTTGTTTACCTCAGCTCCCATCCTGAAGCACCCCGACCCTGCCTTGGCCTTTGTTTTGGGGGTAGATGCCTCCGAAAATGCAGTCGGGGCTATATTGTCCCAACGTCAGGGTCCTAAGTCCTTGCGTCACCCTGTGGCCTTCTTCTCCAAGAAACTAAACCCGTCTGAGAGCAACGATGACGTTGGGGACTGGGAATTGCTTGCTATTAAAGCTGCGCTTGAAGAATGTCGCTACCTCCTGGAGGAAGCCTCTCATCCGATTCTCATATTCACGGATCACAAATCCTTTGAATATCTAAGGACGGCTAAACGATTAAGACCTCGACAAGCAAGATGGGCATTGTTTTTCTCTCGTTTTGTGTTTCACATCACCTTTCGCCCCGGCTCTAAGAACGGTAAGCCAGATGCCTTGTCTCGAATGTTTAAGGATCCTGTGAGTTCCGCAGAGCCTGATACCATCCTCCCGGCTAAAAAGATGTTGATCCTTCAGGCTGATCTGATGTCTCAGATAAAGGCAAGCGTGATCAACCAACCACCTCCACAGGACTTGGCACTTCAACTAAAGAACGGCCTTTATCTCCATGGGGAACAAGTCTTTATCCCTGAACAATTCAGAGTATCCATTTTGGGACGTTGCCATGACCACCCCTTAGCCGGTCACTATGGAATCCGTAAGACTGCCGATTTGGTCGCCCGCTCCTTCTGGTGGCCAGAGTTATTGCAGGACTGTAAGAGATATGTCAAATCTTGTATTACATGTCTTAGAAATAAAACAGACAGAACCAAGACTTGGGGTCTTCTGGAACCTCTCCCTGTACCTAAGAAACCATGGAGCATGATCTCCATGGATTTTATTGTGGAAATTCCCCCATCTGAGGACTTTAATACCATTTTTGTCGTGGTGGATCGACTCACTAAGATGGTTCACTTTGTACCCTTGCAAGGCACTCCTTCTGCTACAGAAACGGCCACGGATTTCATCAAAGAGATTGTCAGATTGCATGTATTCCCAACAGTATTATTTCCAACCGAGGGGTACAATTCACCTCTAGGTTTTGGAGGGCTTTATGTGAAGCACTAAATATTGAACTTCGCCTCTCCTTTGCATATCCTCCACAAACCAATGGTCAGACTGAGAGGACGAACCAAACCCTCGAACAGTACCTACGGTGTTTTTCCTCTTTCGCACAAGACGATTGGCTATCCCTCCTTCCGCTTGCGGAGTTTTCGTATAATAACACCATGCACTCAGCAACCAATCAATCTCCTTTCTTCGCTAATCTTGGCTATCATCCGTCCTTTCTACCAGAACTACCTGTTGAATCTCCCGTACCTGCTGTACAAGACCGGTTAAACTTATTTTCTACCAACAATCAGGTGCTACAGGATGCAATTTCTAAGTCTCAGGCAAGTAACAAAAAGTTCTATGACAAGAAAAGAAGAGGCAACCTGAACCCGGAGCCTGGGGATAAGGTCTGGCTGTCCACGACCAATCTAAAATTGAGTTGTCCCTCAAAGAAACTTGGTCCCAAGTTTTTGGGCCCTTTCCCTGTGAAACGGAAGATCAATGCAGTGGCCTTCGAATTGGTGTTACCCAAGAACCTAAAGATGCACCCGGTATTCCACGTTTCCTTACTGAAACCAACCATGCCAAACCCCTTCCCTAACCGGGTCTCTGAAGTTCCCCCTCCTGTGCTAATCGAAGGAAACGAGGAATTCGAATTGGAGTCTGTATTGGACTGTAGATGTAGAAATAATCTTACTCAGTTCCTTGTCAAGTGGAAGGGCTACGGCCCGGAAGAAAATTCTTGGGAACCGGCTTCTAACATATATGCACCAAAATTGGTGCAAGCCTTTTTTCAACGACACCCAGAAAAGAGAGCCCTGAGGGGCATCCAGAGGCTGCCCATAAGGGGGGGCAATGTAAGGAAAGGACGGAGACGCCTCTGGCATGCGCATGCATGCACACTTGGACCACAATGGACTTTACTGCCCAATGGCGTGCATGCGCGAGCACAAAGGATACAACAGCCGCCGCAGTGCGCTACTGCGCATGTGCATACGCAACGGATGGCGTGCACATGCAAGGGGCGTTCCTGATGACTATTTAAAGAGAGCTCTGACGATCAGGCGGTGCTGACTGGTCTTCAGCAGTTCCCTGATTTCCTGACGCCTGTATTCTCTGCCAGATTCCTGTTACCGACCCGGCTTGCTTTGACTCTCCCTCTGGACTCTGATTCCCCCTGAATACCTGGCTTCTGATCCCGGCTATCCATTTGACCTTGCTCCTGCTGATCCCTGTGTACCTCGCTGCCTGTCTGTTATCAAACCCGGCTATCCTCTGACCTCTCCACTCCGGAAGTTCCTGCTACTTGTTCACCCTGACTCTGCAAGTGGGTTGGAGTTCCCCTTAAACTCCAGCTTTTCTCTCCACACCACCTTGCCCAGTGCCTGCTGCTCTACCAGTGTCTTCTGTCTTCACCTCCACCTGACGGCACTCCAAGCAACGCTCACAGGCACTCGTGTTCGTCCTACCTGAACCGCCATCTGTCTCATCCTCAGAGGGGTTCTGGGCTGGAGATACAAGGGAGGCTAACCTCATCATATCAGACTCCTACCAGGTACGTGACATACAGACACCACGGATCAATTTATCCTCAATTTTTACACAATATCCAGTGAGGTCCCTCAGTGGTAGGTTTCTGCAATCTGCCCCCCCCCCCCTCCTCTCCCCCTTCTCAGTCATTCAGTTATGAAGGTAAATTACAACTTGAGCTACTGAGCTCTGTAAATAACATGGATTATACAGTGATCTGGGAAGGACAGGCAGGTAAACATGAGGAAAAGAGATTTCAGCTCCACCTGCTGGCTGGAAATGAAAATACAAATTATTTATACTCAATGGGCCAAATCCACAAAAGAGATACGCAGGCGGAACTGCTGTTCAGCCTGCGTATCTCTGTGCCTAACTTTGGAAACGATCCTCAAAAGGATTTTTCCAAAGTTAGGCAGAAGATCTGACATCTGTAAGACACTTACACTGTCAGATCTTAAGATGCAGTACCGCATCCGCCGCTGGGGGCATTTTGAGTCGAAATGCCGCTTTGCGTATGCAAATGAGTACTTAAGCAGATCCACAAAGCTTTTAAGCTTTGTGTTTTCTGTAGGGTTGTCCCGATACCACTTTTTTAGGACCGAGTACAAGTACCGATACTTTTTTTCAAGTAGTCGCCGATACCGAATACCGATACTTTTTTTAAATGTGTCCCCAAATGCAGCCATGTCCCCCCAGCCATGTCCCCTACATATGCAGCCATGTCCCCCCAGCCATGTCCCTCACATATGCAGCCATGTCCCCCCAGCCATGTCCCTCACATATGCAGCAATGTCCCTCTAGCCATGTCCCTCACATATGCAGCAATGTCCCTCTAGCCATGTCCCTCACATATGCAGCAATGTCCCTCTAGCCATGTCCCTCACATATGCAGCAATGTCCCTCTAGCCATGTCCCTCACATATGCAGCAATGTCCCTCTAGCCATGTCCCTCACATATGCAGCAATGTCCCTCTAGCCATGTCCCTCACATATGCAGCAATATCCCTCTAGCCATGTCCCTCACATATGCAGCCATGTCCCTCACATATGCAGCCATGTCCCTTTAGCCATGCCTCTCACATATGCAGCCATGTCCCTCACATATGCAGCCATGTCCCTCTAGCCATGTCCCTCACATATGCAGCCATGTCCCTCTAGCCATGTCCCTCACATATGCAGCCATGTCCCTCTAGCCATATCCCTCACATATGCAGCAATGTCCCTCTAGCCATGTCCCTCACATATGCAGCAATGTCCCTCTAGCCATGTCCCTCACATATGCAGCAATGTCCCTCTAGCCATGTCCCTCACATATACAGCCATGTCCCTCTAGCCATGTCCCTCACATATGCAGCCATGTCCCTCACATATGCAGCCATGTCCCTCTAGCCATGCCTCTCACATATGCAGCCATGTCCCTCACATATGCAGCCATGTCCCTCTAGCCATGTCCCTCACATATGCAGCCATGTCCCTCTAGCCATGTCCCTCTAGCCATGTCCCTCACATATGCAGCCATGTCCCTCTAGCCATGTCCCTCACATATACAGCCATGTCCCTCTAGCCATGTCCCTCCAGCCATTTCCCCCATACCTTTGCCCCCAAAAGCCGCCGCCGCATGAAGAAAATCACAGCATTCATTTGAATAGCTGTTTTGCCCGCGCGTATAGACACTCCCCCTTGCTCGGGATTGGACAGATCACGATCACCCATCCAATCCCGGGCAAGTGTCTATACGCGCGGGAACACTACAGCTATTCAAATATAAGCTGTGATGTTCCCGCATGCCGTTTAACCCATGCGGCGGCTTTCGATGCGGCGGTGCGATGCGGCGGTGCGATGCGGCGGCTTGCGATGGCGCGATGCAGCGGCGGGGGGGAAAGTATTCTATTTAGGTATCGGGGTATTTGTACGAGTACTCCCGCAAATACTCGGTATCGGTCCCGATACCGATACTGGTATCGGTATCGGGACAACCCTAGTTTTCTGCGTAAGTTACGATTTGCATGCGTAAAATTAGGGCTGCTTTTACAATGTGTAAAGTTAGTACACCATGTAAAACCAGACCTTTTTTTCGATCGCCGCATTTTTTTTAAAATTTTGATTTTTTTTCCCGGCGCGCAACTTTGTTTTAACCCGTCGCAACTTTATTGTCCCATCGCAATCCACAAAGCCCGGTGTAAATTACGTTCGCGCGCTGCCCGTCGGGAAAAATGACGTCACACGCATGCGCAGTACGTCCGGCACGGGAGCGCGCCTAATTTAAATGGGAATCGCCCATTTGAAAAAGGAACGCCTTGCGACGGACGGAGTTAAGTTGCGCTGCCGCAATTTTCCGGGTAAGTGCTTTGAGGATCGGTACTTAACTTCGGAAAATTGCGGCAGTGTAACTTAACTCCGTAAAGTTAAGTTACGCTGCTGTTTTGTGGATTTGGCCCAATATTTCCTAATTACAAATCTATGAATGGAATGTTTTGTCCTGACCATAATAAAGACTGAAAACACGATCCATTCCTCTGAAGGCAAAGACCTCGGACAGTTCTCACTTCTGTACAAAAGGCCGTCCCATAACCAATACAACTCATACTCCAGAAATATCATCTGTCATTGTCTCCCTTCTGCAGGATAGGAGTTATAAATCCTGGAAAGTTACCCCTCCCCCATCACTAGAAGAAATGATAAACATCCCTAACTCCCATCCCCTTTATGAGTCCTTGTCTGACATAAAAAGTCCCAAGACTTCCTCTGTCCTGACTCTGGGCAGTGAGTGCCGATCTCCCCCTCTCTGCTCCTGGTGGGGGTTCTGTTCAGGTATGAAGGTCGTATCCTATGGACATAACCCCCTCCAGAGTTTCCCCACAACCACATATTATACCAGGGCTCAAAATTTCAAGTCTTGAGACACTAGCCAGGCCTCAAAGGTAGGGATGAGCTTTGTGTTCGACTCGAACATTGTCTGTTCGTACATTTGACGAAATTCAAACAAAATGGGTCGTTTGCGCCAAATTTGAGTGACACGCAATGGCCCATAATTCCCTGCAGCATTGCGCGCTGATGATTGGTCAAGCATGCACTATGACCCTGCATGCTTGGCCAATCACAGCGCGCAAAAAACGGAAAACAATAATTGGCCAAAGCCAGGGTGGCTTTGGCCATTTATGGCTCAGGGCTTTAGCACACGCCCCACACTATAAAAGGCTGCCTGCAAGGCGGCCGGGTGTAGTGTGTTGCGGCGTTGTTACAGATCAGACAGTCAGTCGGTTAGAGAGAGATAGAGAGAGACACAGTGGCCTGGATTCAAGAAGCAATTGCGCCTGTGTAACCATAGGTTACACAGCGCAATTGCTTACTTGCCCCGACGTAACAAATGCTCCTGATTCAGGAACCTTGTTACGCCGACTGCAGCCTAAGATATGCGCGGCATAAGGCTCTTATGCCCGCATATCTTAGGCTGCATTCTTGCGATGGTCGCTAGGTGGCGTTCCTGTTGTGCTCAGCGTATAGTATGCAAATTGCATACTAACACCGATTCACAACGTTGCGCGAGCCCTGCGTACGCAATTTACGTCGTTTCCGTACGGCGGTTTTTGCGTAAGGCTGCCCCTGCTATTAGCAGGGGCAGCCAATGTTACGTATACCCGTCGCGAAATTTGAAATTTATGTAGTTTGCATAAGTGAATCGTGAATGGCACTGGACGCCATTCACGTTCACTTTGAAGCAAATGACGTCCTTGCGACGTCATTTGCCGCAATGCACATCGGGAAAGTTTCCCGACGGAGCATGCGCTCTACGATCGGCACGGGAATGCGCCTAATTTAAATGATTCCCGCCCCCTACGGGATCATTTAAATTGCACGCGCTTACGCCGGGCATCAACCAGGCACAATCAAAGAGGATTTATCCACGGCCCCCACACCCGCTCAAACTTCCATGGGCAGCCCCTGTTCATATAAGTCATTTTATACAGGGGGAGGACAGCATTGACTGCATCCATCCACGCACCCACCGTAGGAGGGGCCCTAGAGGTCCACTTCAATAGAATCGCCTTTTTTGCATAGAAAAATAATAAAGACATCAACAGTTTGGTATACCGAGGTCTCTGCTCGTCGTCCTGTACCCCCAGGAGCGCTAGCTCCGGGAAACCGGAAGACTCAGGTGGAGACGAACATTAACAGTCTCAAAAACAGCGGACCAGAAGTCCGACAGCCTAGGACAGGTCCAGAACATGTGCATATATGTACCCTCTGAGGTGCAGCAACGTGGACAGTTGGGAGAGCGGTGCGGATATATTCCATGCAGTCTCTGAGGGGTGAAATACACCCTATGTATGAACTTAGCCTGTAACAATTTATCCCTAGAGGAAATCACCAGCTTATACCCATCTTCAAAGCATTCCTCCCATGCCTCTCTATCCAAGGTCGGGACGTCCACCTCCCATTTGCGCCACAAGGCATCTATTTTAGGGGAATCCTTGCTAAGAATCGTCAAGTACAGAGTGGACATCGCCTTTTTCAAGGAGCTCTGGGCTAGTAAGTCCTCAACCAGGTCAGCCTGGAGGATAGGGAGGGTAGGGAACTGGGCCCTAAAAGCATGCCGCAGCTGATGGTAGCGGAACAGCATCCAGGGCGCCAGACCAAAACGACTGGACAAGGTCGAAAAGGGGAGGAGGGATCCACCGTCAAAAATATCCCTCAGGAGTTTAATACCCAACCGGGCCCACAGCTGCGGGTCCGGTACGGTACGAAAGTGCCCGAGGTTAGGATTCCCCCACAGTGGGGTAAATGGGGACCATCTACCAGGGGACTGAAAGCGACGCCGAGCCACCCCCCACACCTTCAATGTAGTCTTAGACGGGCCCGGCAACATGGGGTATCCAGACGGACCTCGGTAAACCAGGTTGCTAAGTTCGGTAAGGGACCCCACGATAGCCGCCTCCAAACAGACCGCTGCATTGGCCCTGGACTGCTCAAACCACCACCGCACCGTGACCAATACAGCAGCCCAGTAGTACACCATCAGGTTGGGCAGCGCCAACCCTCCAAAACCAACAGGTAGCTGAAGGGTGGACCTGGCCAATACAGCTATCCAAGTCCCGAAAAAAAGAATGAGCCAACCACACAGGGCAGTTCCTAAAAAAATAGTTGAACTTGGGTAGAAAAATCATCTTCAGAACGTTTATGCATCCAAGGAGGTTTAGTGGTAAATTACTCCAGCGCGAGCAATGTTCCTTAAGTCTATCAACCACCGGCCTCAAGTTGAGCCGGTAGTAGAACTGTAGGTCTCGGGAAACCCTCACCCCCAAGTACACAAATTCCTCAACCCATTGCAACATTGACTGTGAAGACACCTCCCTATCCCCGGCATCCAGCGGGAAGAGAACCGACTTAGTCCAATTGATACGTACCCCAGAATACCTACCAAATTCGTCAAATATTTCCAGCGCCGAGGACAGGGAGTCAACTGGATCGTGGAGATAGAGAAGGGTGTCATCCGCATATAAGGATATTTTCTCCTCCAGAGGGCCAACCCGGAGGCTGAGTACACGGTCAGAGTCCCTGACTAGGGATGAGCCGAACATACCTGGGTTTGGTTTGCACCAGAACGTTCGAACAGACTCGAACGTTCGAATTCAAAAACGATCATTTTAAAGACCAATATTCTATTTAATGTTGGTAAACGTCTTTCAGAACCCGGGTCTTGCCCCAGGGAACATGTACCAATCGAAAAAAATATTTTAAAAACGGCCGTTTTTCCGGAGCAGCGATTTTAATGATGTTTAAAGTGAAGAAAAAAAAAAGGAAAAATTCCTTCAAATATCACACCTGCTGTGTGTCTCTAGTAGTGGCACGTGTTTAGAAATGTCCCTGCACAACATTAAATTATTATAAGAACAAAGTCATTTAATACTGCTTGCGCACGTGCTGTGTGGGAACAATATCTCGATTATTTTAGAGGTGGTGGGGGGGCATTATCTTTTCGGGAAAGCAAAATTGTAGAAAAAAGGGCACCCCTCAAACATACTGTAATTGTAGCGCAACAAGGAGCCACGTGCAAAGTATTGCATCAAAAATTGTTATTAGGCGCCCCTGTTACACAGGGGCAGAAAAATTTGTCCGTAGGCGCAAGATAACAATGCAACCCCTCCCAATATCTGAAATTGGAGCACAAAAAGGAGCCACGTGCAAAGTATTGCATCAAAAATTGCTAATAGGCGCCCCTGTTACACAGGGGCAGAAAAACTTGTCCGTAGGCGCAACATAACACTGCAACCCCTCCCAATATCTGTAATTGGAGCGCAACAAGGAGCCACGTGCAAAGTATTGCATCAAAAATTGTTATTAGGCGCCCCTGTTACACAGGGGCAGAAAAATGAGGCCTTAGGCCACGTGCAAAGTATTGCATCAAAAATTGTTATTAGATGCCCCTGTTACACAGGGGCAGAAAAATTAGGCCTTAGGCACTGGTGGCGGAGCACAGAAAAACAAAATTTCTTACTAGCTAACAGCATGAAAAGTGAGGAGGAGAAGGATATTCCATCAGCAGCACAACAGGACAGTCACTCAGCATCAGCAGTCTCAAAGGGATCTGATATTTCAACACAAAATTCTTATTCAGTAACATCAGCATCAGGTGCTTGGTAGCCGGTGTTGATCCAAGCCTGATTCATTTTGATGAAGGTCAGTCGATCAACAGAGTCGGTGGAGAGGCGCACCCTGTGATCGGTCACAAAGCCTCCAGCAGCACTGAATGTGCGTTCTGAAAGAACACTGGATGCAGGGCAAGCCAGTAGCTCAATTGCATACTGTGCAAGCTCTAGCCAGTGATCCATCCTCAAGACCCAGTAAGCCAGAGGATTTTCGGTGGGGAAGGTGTCCAAGTCGGATCTTGCCGCTAGGTATTCCCGGACCATGTAAACCAGACGCTGGCGATGGTTGCTGGAACTGGTCAGACCTTGGGGCTGCGGACTAAAAAATTGTCTGAACGCATCGGTCAGACGGCCACCTACTCCACCTCTGACTCACCGAAGCCTCAGCAAGACGTTGTCCAGGGCCAGGTTTTGGTAATCCCCCCGGTTCTGGGAACGCATTGCACAGACCCTTCTGCAAGGCCTCCCGCAGTAGTTTCATCTTCTGCTCCCTCTGCGATGGCAACATAAGATCCGCTACCTTACTCTTGTAACGTGGATCAAGAAGAGTTGCCAGCCAGTAATGATCCCTCTCCTTGATAGCACGTACACGAGGATCCTTACGCAGGCTTTGCAGGATCAGGGAGGCCATGCAGCGTAGGTTTGCAGAGGCATTCGGGGCACAGTCCTCTGGGTCACTGAGGACGACAGGATCCTCAGCCACCTCATCCCAGCCACGTAAAAGTCCACGTGTTCCTTGGGACTGTAAATGATCCCTTGAAGACTGCTGCTGTTGATGCTGAGTGCTAGGCTCCACCTCCATGCTGCTGATACAATCCTCCTCCTCTTCCTGTGTTCTAGGTGGGCAAGCAGGAACAGTGTCTGGATAAAGGGGGCCTTGAGAGGTAAGGAAGTCCTCCTCTTCCTCCCTCTGTTCTGCCTCAAGGGCCCTGTCCATTATTCCACGTAGGGTGTGCTCCAACATGTGAATAAGCGGGACAGTCTCACTGATGCATGCACTGTCACTGCTCACCATCCTCGTGGCCTCCTCAAATGGTGACAGGACAGTGCATGCATCCCTGATCAAGGCCCACTGGCGTGGTGAAAAAAACCCAAGCTCCCCTGAGCCAGTTCTGCTGCCATATTGGCACAGGTACTCATTGATGGCCCTCTGCTGCGTGTGCAGCCGCTGCAGCATGGCCAACGTAGAGTTCCATCTGGTGGGCATGTCACAGATTAGGCGGTTCTTGGGCAGGTTGTATTCCCTCTGGAGGTCTGTCAGCCGAGCAGTGGCATTATATGACCTCTGGAAATGCACACAGACTTTCCTGGCCTGCTTCAGGACATCCTGTAAGCCCGGGTACCTGCCCAAGAACCGTTGCACCACCAAATTGAGAACATGCACAAAACAGGGCACATGGGTGAGTTTTCCCTGTCGCAGGGCAGAGAGGAGGTTGGTGCCATTATCGCTGACCACCATTCCAGGCTTCAGCTGGCGTAGTGTCAACCACCTCTGAGCCTGCCCCTGCAGAGCTGAAAGAACCTCTTCCCCAGTGTGGCTCCTGTCTCCCAAGCACACCAGCTCTAGCACCGCATGGCATCTCTTGGCTTGCATTCCTGCGTAGCCCGTCGTACGCCTACGGAGCACGGCTGGTTCTGAGCCAACATCACCACAGGAAGAGGCCACAGAGGAAGAAGAAGAGGAGGGGGTGGAGGAGAGAGGTGTGTCACAAGCAGTAGTAGTGTTTTGGAGGCGTGGTGGCGGAACAACCTCCAAAACTACTGTACCTTGCCCTGCGTCCTTCCCAGCTGCCAGCAGAGTCACCCAATGGGCCGTAAAAGACAGGTAACGTCCCTGTCCATGCCTGCTGGACCATGAGTCAGCGGTAAGATGCACCTTGCCACTGACCGCCCTGTCCAGCGAGGCATGGACATTGCCTTCCACATGCCGGTTGTCACGGAAGCATGAATCAGACGTACAACAACAGATAACTGAAATAGGAAGGCTTTATTAAAAACCAAACAGCAAGGTTAAAGTCCAAACGGATGAACAAACAGTAAGCAGAGTCTTCCACCGGAGCCAGGGATCAGGAACCAGAAGGGTAGTCCGAACGAAGCCAGGGATCAGGAACCAGAAGGGTAGTCCGAACGAAGCCAGGGATCAGGAACCAGAAGGGTAGTCCGTGGAAGCCGGGTCGGTAACCAGAAGCAGCAGCACAATCTCAGGAGCATGTGTATACAAAAGGACCAAGCAGGGGAATGAAGCAACAGACCTTCTATATATGTGCAAGGCATCCAGCTCCTCCCAGTGGGAAGGAGGAGCCGCAGGGTGTGGTAAGTTATAAGAAGCCCAGAAACCAATATGGCCGCCAGCACATGTCAGATGAAAGAAGCCAGCAAGAGGTAAGACCATGACACCGGTAGAGAGCCGGAATCGCCTTCCGTGAGAAAAAGTGGCGTTTGGGTACTTGCCACTGAGGTACTGCACATTCCACAAACTCATGGAAGGGGGCAGAATCTACCAACTGAAAAGGTAGCAGTTGAAGTGCTAGCAATTTTGCTAAGCTAGCATTCAACCGCTGGGCATGTGGATGGCTGGGAGCGTACTTCTTTCGGCGCTGCAGCAGCTGGGGCAGGGAAATTTGTCTGGTAATATCAGTAGATTGCCCGCATGTACTACCACTACTACGTTGTGACACACCTATTTCTCCACCTTCGGTGCAGGCTGCAGAGAGGACTGGGGGTCTAGTGGGGTTGGAGGTCACAGAAGGGCAAGGGGAGGACCGCTTTGGTCTTTGGTGTGGGTCTTTCTGGTATGCCTGCCAACGAGCTGCATGGCAGGTCAACATATGTCTGGACAAGCATGTGGTGCCCAAGCTGGTGATGTTTTGGCCACGCGAGATACGCTTGAGACATATGTTGCAAACAGCAAAGGTACGATCTGATGGACAGGTTTCAAAAAAGGCCCACACCAAAGAGCTTTTGCTGTACCGTTGAGACACAGCAGCGCCACGTAATACAGTTGGTATGCTGCCCTTAAGCTGACCCCTGGAGGGCATCCTGCCTCTTTGGAGATGTGTCTGTGCCTCGTCCTCCTCTTCCTCCTCCTCCTCTCTCCTACCAGGCACCCAGGTAGAGTCAATGACCTCATCATCCCCTCCCTCCTCATCATCACTGGCGACAACCTGGCAGTATGCTCCAGCTGGGGGAACATCACTCCCAGATTGTTGTCCCTCTCGGCCACCCCCTCTCCCTGGGCTCACATCAATGCCTTCCTCTATCAGTGTTCCGTCATCGGAGTCTTCAAAACGCTGCGCATCTTCAGCTAGAATGTACCCAACACTGTGTTGAAACAGTTTGGGGGACTCCTCAGGAGGACACAGTGGGACTAGGGAAGGATTGTGTAATGCCATTGTGCAGAGGGTAGAGGACGCCTTGGCAGCTGCTTTGCCAGACAAACTATGTTCAGTCTGTGTGAGAGAGGATGAGGACGGCTTGGTCATCCACTCAACTAATTTCTCAGCATGTTGAGGCTCAACACGGCCAGCTCCCGAAAAGAAGGACGAGCGGCCACGGCCACGTGCTGAAGAGGATGCACCACATCCACCACCAGCGTTACCTCTAGATGCAGAGCCTGCTTGCCCTCGTGACTCTCTGCCTCTCTTTGTCCTTCCAGCCATAGTTATGCGTTCAGGTGTTATGTAACAAAATAGTCGCAGTCACACCAACTGCGTTCAGATGGTATTAAACGGCAACCACGCAGTAAGAGCGACTTGGCTCAAGTGTAAAGTAACAAAATAGTCGCAGTCACACCAACTGCGTTCAGATGGTATTAAACAGCACACACGCAGTAATAGCGACTGCAGTCAAATGCGATTTAACAGCACGCACGCAGTGACACCAACTGCCTTTAGTTGCTATTACACAGCACACACGCAGTAATAGTGACTGCGTTTCTGTGCAATTCAATAGCCAAGTTGCATTAACAGTGACTGCGCTTCTGTGCAAATAAATTGCACACGTGCAGTAACCTGTAATGCGTCTGTGTGTGCAATTAACTAGCACACGTTCAATAACACAGAATAATATTTTCAACCTAATCCCTAATGCAGGCAATAAAAAACGTTAGAGCACTGCATGTAGAACAAACTCCTGCCTGACAGATACTAATAGATAAAGTAACTGAGCTATACAGTTTATAAATATATTGACAACGCCTAAGGATGTGAATATATTCTCTACAAACTGTAGTTTTAACTATACTGACTACACTTCCTACTCTATCTATCTGGTAGAAAAGACACTGTGTCTCTATCTCTCTATCTATCTCTGCCGTGCAGGCTGCCTTTTATAGTGTGGGGCGTGTGCTAATCCCCCTGAGCCATAATTGGCCAAAGCCACCCTGGCTTTGGCCAATTATGGCTCTTCGTTTTTTGAGCACTGTGATTGGCCAAGCATGCGGGACATACAGCATGCTTGGCCAATCATCAGCGCTCAACGCCGCAGTGAATTATGGGACATTTTGCGTCATTCAAATTTGGCGCGAATGACCCGTTTTGTTCGATTTTCGACGAACAATCGAACGACCGATGTTCGATTCGAACATACGTTCGAATCGAACGCAGAGCTCATCCCTATCCCTGACCATAACTGCCAGTGGCTCAAGGGCCAGGGCGAACAGGCTAGGTGACAAGGGGCATCCCTGCCGGGTTCCCCTCTGGAGGGGGAAATAGTCAGAAAGATAGTCGTTCACACGAATCCTAGCCCGAGGGGACCTATATAGCATCTGGAGCCATTGAAGAAACCTAGGACCGAAGCCAAATCTACGCAGTACCTTCCACAGATAGCCCCACTCCACAGAGTCAAAGGCCTTCTCAGCGTCTAGAGAGGCCACAACTCGGGTTCTCCCATTATCATGTTGAGCATCCAGGTTCAAAAACAGGCGACGGATGTTGATGTCAGTGCCCTTCCCAGGCATGAACCCAGTCTGGTCCACGTGTATCAGGTCTTCTATCACCGTGGCCAGTCTAATAGCCAAGAGCTTGGCAAGGAGCTTGGCGTCCGCATTAATAAGCGAGATGGGCCTATATGAGGCACACTCTTCAGGATCCTTACCAGGTTTGGGCACCAACACCACAATCGCCTCAGACATTGAATCAGGAAGAACCCCCAGAGAGAAAGCCCGCTTCAGTAGGGAGGTGAGCCTGGGAGCAACAAGCTCCTGGTGCGCCGAGTAGAACTCAATTTGAATACCATCCGGGCCGGGGGTTTTCCCGGACTGAATAGAGTGTAGGGCCACCTGTACCTCCTCCAGGGAGATGTCAGAATCTAGGAAGTTGCATTGCGCCTCAATCAAGGAGGGAAGGGAGATCCGATCCATATAACCAAGCAGCTCTGCGGTAGTATAAGTTACCCTAGTGGAGTACAAGGACTGGTAGAACTCCAGGAACCTAGCCCCAATATCCACGGAGGACGTAAGCAACCCCCCATCCCGGTCACGCAACCTCCCCACATGAGTCAGAGGCTGCTGCCCCCTGACAAGCTGATACTGAAAGAATGGGATCGGTTGCAGTTGCAACAAGGGGTGGTCTACCGAAGGGGCCCCTCTGATGATCCAGAAGCAAAGTGGCAGCTGCTCCTGCCGGAAAAGCACAGAGAGAGGGTACTGATTGCTTTACACGATCATCATGGTCATTTGGGAGCCGAGAGGACTTTCCAACTAGTAAGGGACAGGTTCTACTGGCCTCACATGAGGAAAGAAGTGGAGAGTTACTGTCATTCCTGCCTCAGGTGTATACAACGAAAGACATTGCCCCATAGGGCTGCCCCAATGGGCCATTTGGAGAGCCAGGGACCAATGGACCTGGTCTGCATAGACTTTCTTTGTTTGGAATCCGATCTGAGTGGGCAGGGGGACATCTTGGTGGTAACAGATCACTTTACCCGTTATGCCCAAGCATTTCCTACTAGAGACCAGCAAGCAACCACAGTAGCAGACTCGTGGAAAAGTTCTTCGTCCATTATGGCTTACCTCAACGGATACATTCGGACCAAGGAAGGGACTTTGAGAGCAAATTAATAAAAAGACTGTTGGATCTACTAGGCATACAAAAGTCCAGGACTACTCCTTATCACCCACAAGGGGACCCTCAACCAGAAAGGTTCAACAGGACTCTCCTGAATATGTTGGGGACATTGACTGCAGAACAGAAACCCCATTGGAGTAAACACATTACTGCACTGGTTCATGCCTACAACAGTACCAAAAGTGACGCCACTGGGTATTCACCTTACAGATTGATGTTCGGCCGTGAAGCCCGATTACCAGTGGACCTGGCTTTTGGTTCCTCCTTGGATCACACATCATAGACCTCCCATAGAGGGTATGTGGACAGGCTGCGGAGGAGCCTGAAGATAGCTTATGAGCAGGCTTAGGCCACCTCGAACTCCAGAGTCAACAGGAACAAGAGAAACTTTGACCTGAAAGTAAGAGTTCAGGATCTTCAACCAGGTGACCGGGTTTTGCTGAGGAATCTAGGCATCCCAGGCAAGCATAAGTTGGCTGATCATTGGAGATCACAGCCTTATGTTGTGTGTAGGAAGCTTCCAGGGCTCCCAGTGTATGAAATCAAGCCAGAAGGAAACACTGGGCCAATAAAAACCTGGCATCGGAATCACCTTTTACCTCTCACTGAGGCAGTCAGGATAAGCACAGAGGAGGAATTCCCATCCACATCCACCGATGTGCGTAGGCCAATAACCAGATCTCAGCTTGCACCCTCTACAGATGAAGATGAGGAAGTGGAGAGGAGTTGGCTGTGGCCTCCGGAAACTTCAGAAACAGATGCTGATATCTCTTCAGAAGTAGAGGAGGATAATAACTGAACTCTCAGGGCAGAGGCCCCAGAATTTGTGCCGGCAACTCATCTTGCAGAAGAGCCCAGTACTCTTATTTACTCTCCATTTTTAGTCACTGAGAGGAGGGATGACGACATTTGTCAAAAAGGAATGGATACCCCGAAAGTGCAAAGAGAGACATTCGCCCACCACGCAGACTGACTTATGATACATTGGGCGAATGCTCTGAAGCATCTCAGTTTGTCAGCAAAAGAAACCTTGAACTGTCTGGTCCCTCTACTTTTGATTCAGTAAGGGACAACCCCACCTCACCCCTTGGCACATCTGTACCAGACACAGTAGTATCAGCTGTGAGTGCACAGGATAGCTCCCCATCATATGACAATTGGTGGGAAGCTCCTCTGTCTGTATTGTATGACCGTCTAGAGGCTAAAATGCAGAATAGAGTTAGCAATTTGAACCTCTTTGGAGGACCAAAGAGATAAAGTAGGGGGAGTGTGTAGCACTGACATTCTTGTATATTGATATGTGTTTGCATACTTTAATACAACGTCTATGGACATTGCTATGTTTATATATTTGGAGCCATCTAGTGACCAAATACTGGTAATGCAGAGAGATGTTTTGTTTAGTATTTTGGTTGCCTTGGAGACGAGGAGAGACCCAAATACTGGTAATGCAGAGAGATGTTTTGTTGAGTTTTTGGGTTGCCTTGGAGACGAGGAGAGACAGGGGAAAACAATCCTGGTTGTTGGGGCAAGTGATCTGAAGGTGCCCGAGGGACAGTGGCCGGATTGCAGAGACCAAGAGACACTCATCCGAGCATCGGAGAACCGGATCCATCCAGCGGAGCTGACGGAGAAGCAAGTTGCAGTCACAGGACCCTGAACAAAAGTTACTAGCCGGAGCTCCGATCCAGTGGGTGAGCGGGTCACAACCCACAGTTTGCTAAGTTTACACGCAGTTAGACTCATATACATGCCTCACTGGGATTTATAGTTCCACAGAGGAGCAGATAAACTGACACTGAGAAGGCTTGAGGCCTATCTAATTTGACATTTCAAGCAATTTTAAAATAGTTGTTGCAGTTACACCAGGAGCATTTTCACTTAAATTTGACTCGTCAAAACTGTGGATTACAAATCACTTTAGCTAGCGAAGAAAAGAAGATCCAAGACCAAGTACTTTAAGTGAGATCTCACACATAGCTAATAAAGTAGGGGGAGCTCCCAGGTATAAAATGTTTATGTATACTGTTTTCAAATAGCTTATGTTTAAATCAATTGTGCTGTCGTCTTACGTTGGGATGACAGCACAATTACTGTAATCACCTCTTTGCATATTTCACAGAAAAATATATCTCTGGTTAAGTATCCAGTTGTTGTGGTGTACTGTTTTTCTCACTCCAAGTACAGTCAGTGGATCCTGGGGTTATAATACAGGTATTTTGTATTGTCTTACATTGTATTGTATTGCATTGCATCACAGCTGTGCCAAGGGGATTGAGCCAAGTTAGTGGGGTTTATTGGTAGAGTACAGGCCCAAATTAAACCAGCAGCTCCTTCGGGGGTGAGTGCTACATCTGATTGCTGGAGACACTAAAGAATGGGGGGTGGAAGAATAAAGTGCTTTAATGTGAAGTGTCCCCCATGTGAATGTAGAATCCCATTGTAAATGTGGAATATCCACCAATATAGTACTTGTATCTCTAATATATCCCATAAGTCTCAGCACTAAAGGCTGTAAATGTATATCCACCCCTCCCCCCTACATTCTCTATAAGGGATCCTATTCCTGCCACAATCCGGTGATCTTCAATGGGAACTCCTGATTTGTGAACTTTAGGAAGGTGATGGAATATTGGGGTCACTGGGGTATCCACCATCAGATATTCTGCTGTTTTATTCCATAAACCCCCCCAGATCCTTTCCTTTATCTATCAATTTCAGAAGCCCCTGTATGAGGCACTGTGTGAGGTCCTGCTTAAAGCTGAGGTTCATCCTGATTTTTTTTTTTAAACCTATCTCTAGCCTTAATAAAGGCTTTTAGCGCTGTCATTTTTTTTTTGTTTAAACTTACCTTTTTTCAGCCGCACTTCCGGGTCTTCTTCCTTGCGGGCGAGTGGGCGTGTCGCTCCTTTTCCCCGACAAGTGATTGACATGCGCGTCATCGCCTTCCAAAAAGGCTTCCGGCGGTCGCATACATCGCGTCACGATTTTGCGAAAGTAGCCGAACGTCGGTGTGCAGGCGCCATATAGAGCCGCACCGACGTTCAGCTTCTTTCTGCTACTCGTGACGCGATGGATGTGACCGTCGGAAGCCTGTCGGAAGACTGTCAATCAAGAAGGAACGCCCAGTGCCGAAGACCATACCCAAAAGCGGCGGAGAAGATCGCTCTCTAAAACGGTAAGTACTGCTTAGTTTAAAAAAAAAAATACCCGATTCCCCTAGACAAAATGAGCATGAATCTAATTTAAAAAAAAAATTCAAGTGAACTCCCGCTTTAATAACCGGGTACATAAGGGGGTGACTGAGCTGTCACAGCGCCCCCTCTTTATACTGTGTAAACATAAGTACTACAACAGCTTCACCTTTATCATCTTCCCTAATAAGAAGATCTTTCCTCTGTATAACATTCTGTATATCCTGATATTCCGCTCTAGTGATGTTATGTTACTGTTCACTAAATGGGAATAATTCCTCATATTCATCTTATAATATAATATCATGTGTCTGAATTTTGTCTCTGCAGGTTGGTTGGATGTGGTGTGACTTCCTCCGGCTGTGATGATCTCCGATCCATTCTTATCAATAATCGATCCCTCACCACATTGGACTTATCAGATAATAATCTGGAAGACTCTGGAATAAAACTTCTATGTGAGGGGCTCAGAGATCCTGGCTGTACTCTGCAGACACTGAGGTGAGAATTATCCTATAAATGATATAATATTCTGCAGGATTCTGATATAAATCTTCTATGTGAGGGATCCAGACATGTCACCTAGATGAAAGTTATACAAAGACAGACTTCTGATTGGCCAGTCACACTGGGAGTTCCCATCATAGTCCTTCAGGTCGCTCGCTGTTATTGGCTTTCATCCCCTCCCCCTCCACTGACTAACAGAGATCAGACTTTGGCTGGGGTCACACTGGAGGTCACAGCGGCTCACAGCAGGGGGTCCGGTGCGTCTCCATTCACCATTTCAGGTCCGATTTCAAACCAAATTTTGGGCTGAATTTGGACCAGAAGACACACAGGACTCCGTATTCTCTGCATTCACTGACCAATCATAGACAGATGGTCCTCAATTAGAATCTGGAAGGACAGAGCGAGTCTCTAGACCAGAAGTGACCCCTAGATGACAATAAAATCCCCACATCCTTGTAGATATAAAATTGTCACCTCACTGAGCCGCAAAGAGAAGTCCTAGTCATTTCATCTACAAGCCCAGCAGGGGACGAGGCCAATACAGTGAGAAGACCCCCAACTGTCATTGATTTATGTCAGAGATCAGAGGAATCTATTTTATCTCTCATACAAGGTGGCTGTGTGGGGTCCCTGGTGGCTGTACAGGGTCCCTGGTGGCTGTACAGGATCCCTGGTGGTTGTGCGGGGTCCCTGTGTGGGGTCCCTGGTGGGTGTGCAGGGTTTCTGGTGGCTGAGCAGGGTCTCTGGTTGCTATGTGGGTTCCCTGGTACCTGTGCGGTGTCCCTGGTGGCTGTGCAGGGTCCCTGTGTGGGGTCCTTGGTAGCTCTGCGGGGTCCCTGGTTGTTGTGCAGGTTCCATGGTCCCTGTTGGCTGTGTGGGGTCCCTGTGCAGGGTCCCTGGTGGTTATGTGAGTTTCCTGGTGGCTGTACAGGGTCTCTGGTGGTTGTGCAGGGTCCCTGTGTGGGGTCCCTGGTGGCTAAGTGGGGTCTCTGGTGGCTGCGCAGGTTGCATGGTCCCTGTTGGCTGTGTGGGTCCCTGTGCAGGGTCCCTGGTGGCTGTGCGGGGTCCCTGGTGGCTGTGCAGGTTCTTTAGTGGCATTGTTGTGTCCTTGTGCGGGGTCCCTAGTGGCTGTGTGGGGTCTCTGGTGTCTGTGCGGAGTCCCTGGTGGCTGTGCGGGGTCCCTGGTGGCTGTGCGGGGTCCTTGGTAGCTCTGCAGCATTCCTGGTGGTTGTGCAGGGTTTGGTTTGAAGAAGTAAGCACATAGGTGAGTGGAGGGGGAGGGGGCAGGTAGGAGGGGGGAGGGGGCAGGTAGGTGAGTGGAGGGGGAAGAGGGCAGGTGGGGGCAGGTAGGTGACACACTCTGCATGGGGCAGACACAGATGACAGATAACAAGTGAGGGGAGGTGTAAAGGAGAGCCCAGTCTGAGGAGGAGGGTGACAATGATGTCGGGTGTCTGTGCACAGGGTGATGACTTGGCTGTGTCCACAGATCACTCACCCCTTCTAGGACATGGTGTCTCCACTGACACACATATGAGAGAGTGGAGGGAGGTCAGAGCGTGCACTCTTCTCTGAGTGGGCGGTGTCCCTGATTAGAGCCGCTCTCTCTTTGGCTGACAGGAGAAAGGGGAGGGGGGTGAGCGGGGGAAATACAGACAGTCCGCAGCTCTCCTCTCTAATATCACAGTGCCGCTGCCGAGTTCTCTGGCAAATTAAGCAGCGCTGTCACTGTGTGTGGGGGGAGGGTGTGGGGGCATTTTTTTGGGGGGCGGCATTATTCCTTGTCCGCCTAGGCCAGAACACAGCACTGATTGGCCCCATATACAGTATAGGTGTCATGTGCTTTTCCCCCCCTCTGGGGAGCTCAATGGGCCCGGGGGACTTCCCATAAGATCAGTTGTCATAAGTGTGGGGTCCCATTATGGGATCTGGTCCCTCCTGGTTGGATGGATATAGAATTCCAAACAAAACAAAAATGTGTGTCCTCCAAAACAATTGTCTCTTTATTTACAATAAATGCACTAACAACCAATAATATGTCAGCATATCCAGCAACCAATTGGGCAGTAGATAATATCACTCACCAGTGTCACTTCCTTTTTGAGTTCCAGGCAGGAAATGACATCACCCGGCTCCGCCCGAGGGTCGCCTGTCCAATGATTGGTTGATCTGCTGACATATTATCATTGCTTGTCAGTGCGTTTAGCGATCCTCATGGATTTTGCTGCATGGAGACGCATGTGAAGTAGAAATCCCATTATTTCCTATGTGGGCGGTTCCCATCAATGTGCCGCAGTTTAGTGTGAAAGAGAATCTATATGGAGCCAATCACCCCTCCAATGTGTGCGTTACAAAGTACGCCGCAATGTACCCGCAACAGTGTAACTCCACAATAAGACTTTTCAGGTGGGTGACAACTTACCTCCATTTCACAGGGGAGGTCCAACCAATATTTTATCCATATGTCACAACATTTGATTTTATAAGACCCCGCCCACTGATTATTCATTGGTTGTGTCTAATTCTGTCCCTCCCTGGAAGAACATTTCACCTCTTTCCTGCTTCTCCCTCCAGGATTTATGACTATAAAGTGACATTGCGGAGCTGTGATGATCTTTCCTCCGTTGTCTCCACAAACCGAACTCTGACCTCTCTGGAGATAACATTGTATGATGATTGGAAGATATCGGGGTCAGAAGTGGGACGTTGTTGTGAGGTCCTCCGGAATGCCGGCTTCTCTGTGAAGAGACGGTAAGATCTGTTCTATTGGAGGAAACACACAGACTAAGTCTTATGCCGCGTACACACGGTCGTTTTATGTGATGAAAAAAAATGACGTTTTTAAAAACGTCACTTTAATTGACCGTGTGTGGGGGAAAACGTCGTTTTATGTCTTCTAAAAAACGACCAAAAAAAATTGAAGCATGCTTCAATTTTATGTGTCGTTTTTCAAAACGTCAACTTTTACTTCACAGAAATTGACCGTGTGTAGCAAAAAACGACGTTTCAAACGACGTTTTTGAACCCGCGCATGCCCAGAAGCTACTTATGAAGCGAGCTTCAATGGAAAAAGTGGTGAACGTAACCTCGCTTTGCTAGAACATTGTGAGAAAAACGATGGTGTGTAGGCAACTTCGTCTTTGAAAATTGAAGTTTCAAAAACGTCGTTTTTTACTTCACAGAAAATGTCGTTTTTTTTCATCACATAAAGTGATGGTGTGTATGCGGCATAAGAATGTGAATAGTAAAATGTAGAGAAGATTGGGTGGTGATGATGGAAGGGGGACGTGGTTGGGAGGTCTTCTGACACCCGGGCTGCACTGTAATGAAAATGGAAGGGCGGGGTGACAATTTCTGTAGATCCCATTGGAGGTCTCTGTAGTTATACAGATAATGAGAGAGATGATTGAGATTTCCTGTGCCAGTCACACATTTCCCAGATGATGGAGAATTTATTCCTCATCCCAAGTTTTATCATTACAGATGGGGGATGGGGAAATCAGATCCACCAATAATAATCTTAGTCAGGTCCTTCAATCTTCCACAAGGTTTTACCCCCCATCCCCCGCTGTCTATCCAATGTGTCAGTATAACTTAGCCAATCAGATGTGAGCTCTCATCCTGTACACATGACAGCCAAGCACACCCGGCATACAGTCTGCTATCCCAATGGTTTGATGGCCATGAGTGTGTGGCCCCTGCCATGGTGAGGGCCCCTCACTTTTCCATCATTTATTACAGAGCACAGTATGAGCCCCTCCCCCCTTTTCCATCATCACAGCAACATTTCCTCCTCTAACACTCTCATTTTATTCTTCTATGAAGGATTGAAGGAAGAGGCTGGCATGTATCTATAGACAGAGAAAGATAAGAAGATGGTGTGTGGGAGCTCCTCCCCCTCTCAGGTAATACAGGGCTCCTCCCTCTCTCAGGTAATACATGACTCCTCCCTCTCTCAGGTAATACACGACTCCTCCCTCTCTAGGGTAATACAGGGCTTGTAACGGTACCCCAAATGGGACAGGGTTTTAAGCCGTTTAGGATATTCCATTCCCAAACACAAGGCAACTACCGACACTCCACAGTCAGTCAAACTAATCCCAATAACGAGACACAGCTCTGTTTGAGGTTCCACAGGAAATAGACCCTTTATTGAGAAATGCAGGCTCTTATATACAGTTAGGATACTGTAGTAACCAAATGAACAATGACCCAACTGCACCCACAACATCATACAATGAGCCCCAATACACATCTTTTTGTAGACATCCTGTCTCCGGCTCCTGACCTAACTTACATTAGCTAATTAACTAATCATTTACCCATACTAGATGACTCCGAGATATGACCTTTCAAGGTAGACGTCCCGTCTCACCTGCTATACAATACACATTATCATAAGTGTAAACACAGGACATCTTCACACAATACAGGGTCAATTGGCACAAGCCACAATGAAAGATCCTTAGAAGTTAGTCTGGATTCAACTTACATTACACAGACAGACAGGTGGGCTGCAGTCGATGGCATTAGCATCTAACAGCATGTGTCCCCACATTATGAATGAGTCACTCTTTCAATTAACCTGTTGAGTTCAGAATTAACAACCGGTAAATTTCCTTACAGATATCCTGGAATATATTGTGAATTACAGACCTATATTAAAGCAATCCAAGATATATTCTGAATGTCCATCATTTCCTGGCTCATACTTTGCCCAAAAGTGACTCCCGTTACAGGGCTCCTCCCCCTCTCGGGTAATACATGGCTCCTCCCCCTCTCAGGTTATACATGGATCCTGATATGAAGAGAATGTCCAGAATGGAATGATATCAGAGTAAAGTGATATGAAGTCTCACATTTTATTTTCTCTTTCTGATCCTTAAATATATGTAGCGCCTGGTTACTTCCAAGTACCGGTGCTATTGAAATTTAGAGGGTGATCAGAGTGCTAATGACTCTAAATCCAATTGCAATGTTTGAGTAGGGTCTCTGTTTCAGCTTGGCTGTACTGTGGGCTTATTCTGTTACTGGGGTGTTATCCCACCCTGGGAAGACAGGTGACAGCAGTGGAGTTAAGGCTTGGGTGTCCTTTACCAGCAGCCAATCAGGAGGGAGTGTCCTCACTGGGAATGCTGGGAGAGGGTACTTATTGAACAGAGGTCATTGAATCTGGGTCTTTTTTCATCCAGTGTGGCGCCCACCTTTAGGGTGACCACATCATGGCGCCCCGGCATTATGGCCTACCTGGCCGGGGCATGCGTTTCAATTGGTGTTCCTGGGCCATGTTGGTCCAGAACATTTGAGCAGCGACGGGACCCAGTGATCGACTGGGTTCCCACTTTTGAGGATCCCAAGCAGTATAGCTGTTCGGTGGGGAGTCTGTCTGAGGAGCGCCAATGAGAGGCTGCCGGTCCAAAATGATTTAGACAAACCACCGGGGATCAAGGTAGCCGGACACTGAAGGATTGATCACCTGTCAGTGGGTACCTGGGCATTGTTAAGAAGGAGATCCAGGCATAATTCAACCAAGGAGGATTGCCTCTGTATCTGCAATCAGAGAGGGCCTGTGGCCAGGGCCGATCCTAGGGTCACAGGTGCCTGGGTGCAGAAATATTTCTGGCGCCCCCACATGGACGTGGTTATCTTACAAACTCCTCCCCTTTACAAATGTTTCTATGGCAACAACTTCACCCCCCAACTTCAGCCCCCACCACTTTGCTTTGATTTTGCTTTGCTTTAATTATTTGGCCTCTATACCAAACAATATGTCTGGCAGAAATCCAATACAGCTCATCATCCAAATAACACCATTCCTATAGTAAACCATGTTATGGGGATGTTTCTCTTCAGCGGAAAATCTGCTGCCCGCTGCCAGAAGGTTGTCAATGGGAACAAGATTTACCTTCCAACATGACAATGACACAAAGCACACAGCAACAATGAGCACACAGTGGTTGAAAGAGAAAAAGGTGAGTGCCCTTGCATGGCCTAGTCAGAGCTAAGACTTAACCGCCATTGAAAATCTGTGGAATGACTTGAAGATTGCAGCCCACAAACGGTCAGCATCAAATGTAACTGAACTTGAGCATTTCTTGCAGTGGAATAACGTCCTTACAGTATGTCTCCAACTTACAAGCCAACATCAATTCTCTGTTTTATTGGGCAACTGTGTGGCAAAATGAGGTTTAATGTTGATAAATGTAAAGTTATACACTTGGGTCTAAGACTATGCATGCATCATACCTACTAGGAGGAGATCAGCTGGGGGATCAATGATGGTGAAGGATCTGGTATATCATAAGCTCAATAATAGCATGCAATGCAGGGTGGATTTGATTTAAATCACTAGTAAAAATGTTTGATTTAAATCATAATTTTTAAAGAGCAACGTTCATCTCTGTCCCGCAGTGGCTCCTCCTCTGACCTGCTGTTGACTCACCAACAGTCCCAATTACTTTAATGGGACAGTTGGTGATACGGCAGTGACACAGCAAGGTGAGGGACGTGGCAGCAGCAGGTGAGTGGATGCCCACTAACAGGCGCTGCCATGAGGGATCTGAAATGACAGGTGCTCTTTTAAAATAAGAAATTATTCTTGTTGGTTGTTAGAATCTTTAATATTTGCAAACAAAATGAAGGTTTCCTATTTAGAATAATAAGCTGTCAGGTTAGTAAAACAGCAATATCAGAACCCATACAATCATACAGTTTGTAGTGTACATAGATTTGCAAAACAATGGGATTAAGGAATATTCCTGAACTTTGTTTTATCTGATGGTTACTGTGAAATTGTGTGAATGCATCAATGCAGTGCATGTTATGTCACCTTGCAGAGCTTGGATTTATTGAGCCTGGGTTCACACATATGCAAACACAGACTTTGCATGTGATTCGCACCGCATTGATGGTGCGGATCACATGTACTGTCTGTGCAATGCGAATTCTGCCATACAGTTGTATGGCTGAGCTCGCATTGGATTTGCACACAAAAAGGTGCAGGGACGTTATTTTTCCCACACTGAAATTGGATCTCATGAGTATTCACATTCCTGTGCAAATTCACAGTTCACACTGTGATCTGTGACCCGATCTGGGGGTGTCATTAAGATTGTATTGACAACCGCATCAGTTTGCAGAGGGCAGTATGAACTGCCCTCTGGGGGAGGGATGTGATGAGGGACCCGGCACTGCAATCACGCTGGTTCCCGCATCGCTATAGTGTGAACCCGGGCTAAATGAGTTTACCAAAAATGTAAATATTGCAGAATATACAGCCTCATGCTACATAACTAAGCTCCATTTTATACCAAATAAACTAAATTATTAATGTATTTTAAATAGAAAACCTATCTTTAGATTGATTTTTACTCCAACATCATTTTATTAAAATAAATGTCATAAAAATAAATCGATAAAAATTTTTTTTTTTTTTATTTATTTATTTATTTATTGATTTATATCCACCCTAATGCAATGCCAAGCAGCGTTATCCAAATCGAGCAAAATCCTTTTTTGTATTAGACCAGCTGTGAGAAGAGGTGAGTGAATGGTCTCACAGCCGCTACGTGCCCCGTCTCAGTATTACTGATGGCCACACTGTCCATAGAAAATTACATATACGCGGTACTCAGTGTTGCCAACCCCTACGACTTTTTTAAAACCTAGAAAATGCACTGACAAGCTGTAATTTTTACTTACAATGTGAAATTTTACAGAAAATATTTAAACAATATGTACACTGTTTACAGTAAACATTAGCAATACCTATACAGTAATAAATGATCTGTCTGACTTTACAAATGAAAAGTCAGCTTGATAAAAAGTGGAGTGCGACTAAAATTATGAAAAACCAAAGAAAAATAGGTGGGGAAAGAAAGCGCATGCAAAGATCCATATAGCACAACATGGAAAAGCGTTATTATGGTCAGAACCTGGGCCTAGTCGCTTTATGCACTGCACTCCTATGCCACAGTCCATTTACCAACACAATTCTCCTAATTACTGTACCACAACTCACAGCCTCACACATACGCCTAGGGCTAGAGAATCCTTTTTTAAAACATTTTAATTTTCAATAACATTTGCACAAAGAATGAAATCACTTTGTCTGAGCCTACCTTACAGAAGAACTTCATTAAAATCAGTAACTGTTGAGAGAACGAACAATTTGGTTAGGACTATGCAACATACAACATGAAGTATGGGAACAAGAGGGGGGGGAGAGAGAGAGAGAGAGAGATCTATGTAGTATGTGATGTGACACTACTGGGTCTGGGGAGTGCATATGTGTTTTGATTGGCACCATGGCTGTGTTTTGATGGGTACAGCACAGTAGCTGTGTTTTGATGGGCACAGTGGCTGCATTTTAAATGGGCACAGTAGCGGCGTTTTGATGGGCACAGTGCCTGCATTTTAAATGGGCACAGTGGCTGCATTTTAAATGGGCACAGTGGCTGCGTTTTAATGGGCACAGTGGCTGCGTTTTGATGGGTACAGTAGCTGTGTTTTGGTGGGCACAGTGGCTGCGTTTGGTCGGCACAGTGGCTGCGTTTGGTCGGCACAGTGGCTGCATTTGAGCACAGTGGCAGTATTTTGACTGGCACAGTGGCTGCGTTTTGACGGGCACACAGTGGCTGCGTTTTGACGGGCACACAGTGGCTGCATTTTGACGGGCACACAGTGGCTGCGTTTTGATGGGCACACAGTAGCTGGGTTTTGATGGGCACAGTAGCTGGGTTTTAATGGGCACAGTGGCTGCAGTTAATGGCACACAGTAAATCAATTACTTACAACAGGGTGCAGGACAGCCAGGTCAGGTGCAGTCAGCAAGGCACTGCAGGCAGGTGGCAGACCAGGCAGAGGTAGGCTCGATCAGGCGGCAGCTGTGAAATGCGCCGCTCGCTTCCCTCCCTCTTAGCCACGCTGTCTGAAGATGGCAGAGGTGGGTGGAGCTGAGCGGAGCTAAATCTCCAGCCGCAGAGACGGCCCGCTGTGAATGCTGGGGCGGCCGTGGCCTCAGTCACGTCACACAATCACAGGTTGTTAGGAGCCCAAATCTGGCAACACGGCTCAGAAACTTGGCGCCCCTTCTCTGCGGCAGCTAACAGCGCTGGGGTGCGGGGCACCCACTGCACCCCGTATAGGATCAGCCCTGCCTGTGGCAGAGGTGTTTACCTGATGTCCATTTCAGGAGGGTCTGTGGCAGAGACTTTTCCTCAAAGGTTTGAGTGATACTCTGGCTGCCGGGTCAGTGAGAGAGGCCTGTCCGGGTACGCTATTCCCACTCAGGCAGGAGTGGTATGGAAAGTGTTATGTATGGGAGCAGGACTGTTCCAAATACTAGGCCTGAATCTGCTGTTCTTCTTCTTTCAAACTCCATCCTTTCATCACCAGTTCATTGTTTTTACCCAGCTGGGTAATAAGGAGCACAGAAAATACACTTCTTGCGGACATTCCTTTACTATTGCTTTATGCACCATACACCCCTAGGAATTTGGAAGAGCCATGAGTTAAATGTGCCACCCGAAACAAACCAGCAGCTCCTCCGGGGGTAGTGCTACATATAGAATTCCAGTAATAATAATCTTTGTGTTCTTTTCCTCTTCTAAATGGCTTCATTTCTGCTCAGTATTGTCCACTTCCTGTGTCGCTGTGTGACCAGTGCCCCCTTCACAGCGCTGATCTGATAGGGACACCCGCGCATGCGCGCTCCCATCTATTGTACTACAAGCCTGCAGTGACACGCTGGCTGCACCGCATGTACATTGGCCCAGACATCAGATCACCACTACAGCTCCGCCTCCATTGTCATCTGATTGGAAATCCAGGGATCTAAGCTCAAGCCCCGCCTCTGCCCCGCCTCCTCGCTATGAGTGACAGTGGCTCCCACACTTTTAGAGCTGCATGTGGATTGGCTCCTGGATGATGTTCTGTGACAACGGCACAAGGACTAAACATTACAACAAACTTTTCATTCAAGACACGGTCCTGTTGTGTCAAAGTTTACTGACATTACATTTTACTGACTCAATTTTAATTGGAATTTTTATTTTATTTTAACCATCACCCCCCAGGCAGATTCTGTGTCGCACCCACGGCAGATTCTGTGTCACCCCCCGGCAGATTCTGTCTCACCCCTCCAGGGCATTCTGTGTCACCCCCCAGGCAGATTCTGTGTCACCCACCCAGGGGCAGATTCTGTGTCACCCCAGGCAGATTTTGTTTCACCCTCCCAGGCAGATTTTGTTTCACCCTCCCAGGCAAATTCTGTGTCACCACCCCAGGCAGATTCTTTTTCACCCCACACAGGCAGATTCTGTGTCACCCCCAAGGCAGATTCTGTGTCATCCCCCAGGCAGATTCTGTGTCACCCCCCAGGGGCAGATTCTGTGTCACCCCAGACAAATTCTGTTTCACCCTCCCAGGCAGATTCTGTGTCGCCCCCAGGCAGATTCTGTGTTGCCCCCCCAGGCAGATTCTGTGTCGCCCCCCCAGGCAGATTCTGTGTCGCCCCCCCCAGGCAGATTCTGTGTTGCCCCCCAGGCAGATTATGTGTCGCCCCCCCCCAGGCAGATTCTGTGTTGCCCCCCCCAGGCAGATTCTGTGTTGCCCCCCGGCAGATTATGTGTCCCCCCTCCAGACAGATTCTGTGTCCCCCCAGGCAGATTCTGTGTCGCCCCCCCAGGCAGATTCTGTGTCGCCCCCCCAGGCAGATTCTGTGTCGCCCCCAGGCAGGTTCTGTGTCACACCCCCCCCAGTTCATTGTGTGTCACCCCACCCATTGCAGAGCATTACATGTCACCCATCCCACTGCAGAGTATCACGTGTAGTCACTAGTGATGGGCCTTGTTCGGTTCATGTCAGAACTTTCAAACATCATAAAAAATTGGACCCAAGCGGCAAACCCCATTGAACTCTATGGGACCCGAACTGCCTACTTCAAAAGTCCCCATTTTGAAGGCTTATATAAAAGTAAATGGCCATAAAAGGGTATGGGGGCCCGGGTACTGCCCTGGGTGACATCAATGATTTAAAAAAATATATATATTTTTTTAAAGGAGCAGTGATTTTAATGATGCTTAAAGTGAAACAATAAAAATGAAAAATGCCTTTAACCACTTCAGCCCCGGAAGGATTTACCCCCTTCCTGACCAGAGCATTTTTTGCGATTTGGCACTGCTTTATTTTAACTGACAATTGCGCGGTCATGCAACGTTTTACCCAAACCAAAATTTACATATTTTTTTCCCACAAATAGAGCTTTCTTTTGGCGGTATTTGATCACCTCTGCAGTTTTTATTTTTTGTGCTAAAAACAAAAAGAGCAACAATTTTGAAAAAAACAATATTTTTTCATTTTTGCTATAATAAATATCCCCCAAAAATATATAAAAAACAAATTTCTTCCTCAGTTCAGGCCGATACGTATTCTTCTACATATTTTTGGTAAAAAAATCTCAATAAGCGTATATTGTTCGGTTTGCGCAAAATTTACAGCATCTACAAAGTAGGGGATAGATTTATGGCATTTTTATTATTTTTTATTAGTAATGGCGGCAATCTGCGATTTCTGAAAGGACTGCAATATTATGGCAAGGAGATCGGACACTTTTGATACTATTTTGGGACCATTTCCATTTATACAGTGATCAGAGCTACAAATAGCTTGTTTTCTTTATAAATAACGGCTTGGGGGGCTGGTCTGTATGATGAGGTAACAGTGTAGTGCACTGGGAACAAGATTAGAGATTTTTTGGATAAATTCTGGTGTCACTTTGGCAGACTTTGGATGGAAATAACACATTTTTTGCACCACTTTGAGCAAGCCTTATTACTCTGCAGCTGGTGATGTGCTACTAGCAGATGTGCTGCAAGGACCTGGGACACCCTGCACTATACCATTATCCCTGTCAGTGGAGGCTGCTGAGAGGTCATGAGGTATAGCGGGGGCAGACTGAGGTGAGTAAAGAGGAGGGACAGATTTGTGCCCCTTTTGTGTGACTTTTAGGTGCTCCTGCCAACAGGCTGAGTGGTGGGAGGTTAAATGCCTTGGTAGGTGTTTTTCCACGCTTGATGTGCTTGAGACAAAGTTTCAAATTGCAATAGTGCGATCGGCTGCACATGTACTAAAAAACAGCTGAGCTGTGGGAAGTGAGTGGGGAGATAACAGATCCACAATGTGAGGGAATAGGGGGGCTGCTCTCTACTCTTCCATGATGGCTGCCTCCTTGGGGTTGTGCCTCACCCTCACTTTCCTCCTCTGCTCTATCCGGCACCCAAGTCACATCAGTGACCTCATCATCATCTCCTCCATCCTCATTACCACTGGAGACAACTTGGCAAATACACATCACATTCACATTCACATATATATGTACTGATGAAACATTTTATGGAATGTATACAATGTAATATCTCAGTGTAATTGTACAATTATCTCTTGTAGACGACCAGAGATTTGTCTGCTGATTGTGTCCCGGTGTTGGGTCTGCTGGAACTCTTCCATGTATAGAGGATGTACTCACCGACACATCGGATTTCTCTGCAATCCTCCAAAGTCTTCTACTCTTCATGGATATAATGGTCGCCTCCCATTGAGAATTCCCTCTTCTCCCCTCCCAATATTATCAATACGTACTATGATGATGATGAGGATCAGACTCATTATTAGGAACCATTCATGGCGGAGAAAATACATTTTCTAAAGTTTCTGGCTGGAAAAATCACTAATACAGCCACAGAGACCACATCTTCCTCTTACTGCTGTCCTACTACTCTCTGTCCTTCATAGTACTCTCCATCCTCCATACTGCTCTCCATCCTCCATACTCCTCTCCATCCTCCATACTACTCTCCCTGCACTCTCTCTCTCTCTCCTCTCCTTGGATGTAATACAATGATGTGGCTCTATCTAACATATACGACATTACTGGCTCCCAATGTCTCTCTCTGCAATTTCTTTCTCCATGTTGCTGACATTATCTTGTATAAGAACAGAACCTGATCCATCAGCAATCCCAAGAAGAGACTGACATCTCATAGCCGGCTCTCTGCTGCCTTATATGAGAGTTTTTGTTCCACAACCAGAAATTTATCCCCCTGAATGACAAATTTAGCCAAGTGATCCCATTTATAGAAGTTCATCTTTTCTTCTGCCAACTCCCCCATCTCTGCTCTGCATGACTCTCTGCCAACACGGCTACTAATATTTCCTTGTCAAATATCTTTATTTGTAAATGTCAAAGAATTGAACAAACAGTATAACACAGATACATTACAATTAAGGAATAAGTTCTTTCGCAAGTACGTCATCTTGAAAATTTTGTATAATGAGCACGTTATAACCTTGGTGGATAATTTGCAACAATCTTATACCGATTAATCAAGAGGTAGAAAAACTTGAAACAAAATTTGAAGCCTAATATACCATACTTATATATCCGTTAAGTAAGTCTACTTATTATATAAACAGTTGAAGCTTCAATCTTATATTACTGACCTAAGATAAATTAAGTGGAATATGTACAGCAAACATCAAAACGTCAGAACAAAAAATAAAAAGGGGGGGAGGAGGGGGAGGATAAGGTAAGGGAGTCTGCAGGACTAAGCCGGGAGACGCCTCCACTTGAGCAAGAAATGTAGCTACCGCCACGATGGCTGGGCTACCATGGCAACAACACATCATTATTAAAAGTATTAGAAGTAGTATAAGTAATCCAAGGCATCCACTCTTTTTCAAACTTGGTGATTGTATCCGAGTCCATGGCCGACATTTTGGCATGTGTCATTGCTTTATTTGTTCTGGATTTACTGACAGGTTTGGGGATTTCCAAGCCTTTGCAAGAGTTTGCTTGGCAGCTGTAAAGAGCTGCCTTATGAGTTTAAATTGTATATGCGTTAAATTGTCAGGTTTTAAGTTGAGTAAAGCCGATTTGGGGGTCTAAAGAGATACTCTTGTCAGTATGTTTGCGAATTGAAAAATTTCTGACCAAAATGTTTGAGCTTTCGGACACGACCACCAGGTGTGATAATATGTGCCTATGTTAGAGCATCCCCTAAAGCATAGTTCTGAGTAATTCTAAGTATATTTAGCCACTCTAGCTGGCACAAAGTACCATCTAGAAAGCACCTTGTAGTTTGTTTCTGACGCTAACACGTTTGGGGATGCAGTTTTGGTGTTATACCATATTTGGCTCCAATCCAAGTCACTCAATTCCGCTCCCAAGTCCTCCTCCCATCTGCGGACATATAAAAGTTTCCCAGTGTTGGGTTGTGTTACTAGTTGGGAATAGAGGGTAGATATCAAGCTTCTTGCATGTGGATCTTTTTTACATATGGATTCAAAGGGCTACTAATATTTCATTGTGCCGAGTCCGTTCAGCCGCTTTGCCTTTCACTGCCAACTTGCTGCAATTTTTATTAGCATGATTTATCATATCATCAAAACGTAATCAGAACAATCCATGGATAAATTCATTTCATGTCACGGATCATTACCCAAAGGGACTTGATTATCCCAATTGATTATTGGGCTACCAATATTATTACCTAGTTATTGGAAGGTGTTATTCTCTATAGATTTACCCCATTGAGGTTTTTCACTCATCAATAAAGTTTTGTATATTTTATTAACCTTATTCTGCATTTCTGTGATTATTACCAACTTCTTCTCATCTTGTTCTCCACAGTCAATACCCTCTCACCTTTCCCTTCCCCCTCTCTCACCTCTCTCTTCCCCCTCTCTCACCACTCCCTTCGCCCTCTCTCACCACTCCCTTCCCCATCTCACCTCTCCCTTCTCCATCTCTCACCTCTCCCTTCCCCATCTCTCACCTCTCCCTTCGACATTATGGCGGACACTTCGGACAATTTTGACACATTTTTGGGACCATTGTCATTTTCACAGCAAAACATGCATTTACATTGCATTGTTTATTGTGAAAATGACAATTGCAGTTTGGGAGTTAACCACAGGGGGTGCTGTAGGAGTTAGGGTTCACCTAGTGTGTGTTTACAACTGTAGGGGGGTGTGGCTGTAGGTCTGACGTCATCGATCGAGGCTTCCTATAAAAGGGATCACTCGATCGATGCAGCCGCCACAGTGAAGCACGGGGAAGCCGTGTTTACACACGGCTCTCCCCGTTCTTCAGCTCCGGGGAGCGATCGCGACGGGGCGGCTATTAACGAATAGCCGCGCCGTCGTCCCGGATCGCTCCCCGTGGGAATCCGAGTGCCGCAAGTAGCGGGGGGGTCCCGATCGGACCCCCGACCCACGTCTAGGCAGGGACGTACAGGTACGCCAATGTTCCTGTACGTGCCATTCTGCCGACGTATATCTACATGCGGCGGTCGGGAAGTGGTTAAAGTGGTTGTAAACCTACTTTGAAAACGTGCACCTACAGGTAAGAATAGATTAAGGCTTACCAGTAAGTGCAAGAAATATCTCCTTAACGTACATGGGTAAGGAGATATTTGCAGAAAACACTGCACAAATGTCAGGCGCCGTAGACAACAGCGCAGGTGGACTGAGCCTGCCGGTTTTCTGAATGGGCTCATGCTGATCCCACATGCATGCTCGGGGGATCTGCCAGTCCCGCACGCATGCACGGGAGTGACGCCATCGCCGCTCCGGCCAGTCACAGCGCCAGAGCAGCGATCCCCGAAAGGCGCACGGAGTGAAAATGGAAGTGGCAGGGAACGAGGAGCACTTCGATCTCATGTAAGTCTCACATAATGAGCTAGTATGCTATGCATACTAGCTCATTATGCCTTTCTCTTGCAAGGTTTTTTTCATAAAAAAGAGGGTTTATTCCTCTATAACACACTTGGGCATGGAGTTCACCAGAGCTTCACAGGTAGTCACTGGAGTCCTCTTCCCCCCTCAATGATGACATCACGGAGCTGGTGGATGTTGGAGACCTTGTGCTCCTCCACCTTCTGTTTGAGGATGCCCCACAGATGATCAATAGGGTTTAAGTCTGGAGACATGCTTGGCCAGTCCATCACCTTTACCCTCAGCTTCTTTAGCAAGGCAGTGGTGGTCTTGGAGGTGTGTTTGGGTCATGTTGGACTACTGCCCTGCAGTCCAGTCTCTGAAGGGAGGGGATGATGCTCTGCTTCAGTATGTCACAGTACATGTTGGCATTCATGGTTCCCTCAATGATCTGTAGCCCCCCAGTGCCGGCAGCACTCATGCAGCCCCAGACCATGACACTCTCACCACCATGCTTGACTGTAGACAAGACACACTTGTCTGTCCTCCTCACCTGGTTGCTGCCACACACGCTTGTCACCGTCTGACACCAAATAATTTTATCTTTGTCTCATCAGACCACAGGACATGGTTCCTGTAATCCATGTCCTTAGTCTGCTTGTCTTCAGCAAACTGTTTGTGGGCTTTCTTGTGCATCATCTTTATAAGAGGCTTCTTTCTGGGTTGACAGTCATGCAGACCAATTTGATGCAGTGTGTGGTGTATGGTCTGAGCATTGACAGGCTGACCCCTCCCCCACTCCTTCAAGCTCTGCAGCAATGCTGGCAGCACTCGTACATCTATTTCCTAAAGACAACCTCTGGATATGATGCTGAGCACGTGCACTCAACCTCTTTGGTGAACCATGGCGAGGCCTGTTCTGAGTGGACCCCATCCTGTTATACTGCTGTATGGTCTTGGCCACCGTTCTGCAGCTCAGTTTTAGGGTCTTGCAATCTTCTTATAGCCTAGGTCATGTTTTATGTAGAGCAACAATAATTTTTTTTCAGATCCTCAGAGAGTTCTTTGCCATGAGGTGCCATGTTGTCCTTCCAGTGACCAGTATGAGAGATTGAGAGTGATAACACCAAATTTAACACACCTACTCCCCATTAACACCTGAGACCTTGTAACACTAATGAGTCACATGACACCGGGGAGGGAATATTGACACTTTGGGCCCAATTTGACATTTTTTTTTAATTGTTTATTTATTGAATATTTCCAAAGGAAGGAACAACATACATTTTCACATGAGATTCAACAGAGATGATATAATCCAAATGGGGAATAATCATAACAAATGTTGTATAAAGGGTGTAACGGAATGGCCTGTGACACCCAGAGATGTTTGAAGGATGTGGGGTACTCCTGTGCCAGCTTCACTAATGACTCTTGGATCTAGGGTCATCCTATGTTCCTTTTGGGCATAGGATGACTGAGAACTGATGTCTCGGATTACATGAGATGGGACATTAATGATAATTCATATATTGCAGGATATCTTGAGATATTACAGGTTGCTTATTCTGACCTCCAACAGGTCAATAAGAATGTCTCATAGACTGTTGAGATGCTAATTAAGGCTGCCTATTATGGGATGTTTAAGTGTCTTGCTGTGATTGCATTCTGTGTCCATTGTGCCAATTAGGTATGCTTCTACAGACCATTCCATTGTGTGATGCTAATACGGTTTTGGGTCTATTGTACTAATTAAGTCTGTAAAGGTCAGATGTCTAACTTTGAGGTGTTAATTGAGTCTGGCTTCTGAAAGACCTTTCATTGTGGATGCTAATGACACTGTATTATGTGAAAATACTATTGATGATAATATGTGATTTGAATAGCAGGTGAGAGTCATAACGTCTGACATGTCAGCTGTAGTAATCAGTTCATGTTAATTATGTCAGATTCGGTGTCAGAACTAGAGATGTACAGAACGGTTCGCCGGCAAATAGTTCACGGCGATTTTCACTTGTTCGCATTCGCCGTCACCGGCAAACATATGCGATGTTCGACCCGCCTCCTATTAATTAACATTGAGCAAGCTGTGACCCTCTACCTCACAGTCATCAGACACATTCCAGCCAATCAGCAGCATACCCTCCCTCCCTGACCCTCCCACCTTCTGGACATCATCCATTTTAGATTTATTCTGAACCTGCATTCTTGGTGAGAGGAGGGACAGTGTTGCTGCTGCTGATTTTATAGGGAAAGCGATAGTTAGGCCAGTGTACTCCAGTCCTGAAAGACTCATCTGATCTCTGCTGTTAGAACAGCACCCCAAACAGCCCTTGTTAGGGCTAATCAATCAGTCTGCTTTTTTTTCTCTGTAATCTGTGCTGCGTGGTTTACAGAGAGAGAGAGAGAGAGAGAGAGAGTGTATTTTTTTGGAGTTAGGCAGGCTAGTCAGTTAATGTTACAGTGTGTAGAGGATAAATATACATCCCCATTGTACATATATTTATACACTGTATAGTTTAGTTAGATTAGAGGTGCAGGGTGCTGTGTAATATAAAGGGGTCCAGTGATGCAGGGTGCTATGTAGAGGGGCCCAGAGCTGTGGGGTGCTGTGTAATGTAAGGGGCCCAGTGGTGCAAGCTGCTGTGTAATATAAAGGGGTCCAGTGGTGCTGGGTGCTATTTAGAGGGGCCCAGAGCTGTGGGTTGCTGTGTAATGTAAGGCAGCCCTCAAAATTTGCACTCTCTGCTCGCATTTGGTGAGTGAAAAAATGAGGAGGGCGAGTATGGACAGGGATGTGAATTTATAGCCAGTGCTCCTCTCCCCCACCGTGCTGCAAGCTTTGCAGCGTGGCCATTTCATTACGAACAGTCAGACACCCGGGACCGCCCCTCTCCACCTCCCTTCTGCCACACATCCCCGCCCCCACAGTCACACAGAGCGTGCACTTCCATAGGAGTAAAAGAGCCACCCGGGACCGCCCCTCTCCGCCTCCCACCTGCCGCACATCCCCGCCCCCCACAGGCAAACAGAGCATGCACTTCCATAGGAGTGAAAGCTGCCTGGGACCGCCCCTCCCCGCCTCCCACCTGCCGCACATCCCCACCTCCCACAGGCACACAGAACGTGCACTCCCATAGGAGTGAAAGAGCCGCCCCTCTCCGCCTCCCACCTGTGGCACATCAAAGGAGTGGGGTGGTAAATGTCTCTGAAAGGCAGTTCTAAGTGGGTAGGCGCAAACCCTCTCGGTCCGCCCTCAGTGTGCACCCTCGTGGCTGAAGAAGAATGGTAAATATAACAGTGTGCTGGTGGATTAAACAAGATGTGTTCTGGGAGGAAGGTTGAGAGCATAGATGCTCTATATTGGGGGGGTAATTGGAGGCATAGATATGTCTGAATCATACCCTTTGTCTTGGTGGGCACTGGATACGCTGCATTGATGGGCACAGATCTTCTGCAGTGATGGGCACTGGTTACCCTGCATTAATGGGCACTGATCCACTGCAGGGATGGGCACTGGTTATGCTGCATTAATAAGCACTGATCCACTGCAGGGATGGGCACTGGTTATGCTGCATTGATAAGCACTGATCTGCTGCAGTGATGGGCACTGGTTACCCTGCATTAATGGGCACTGATCTGCTGCAGTGATGGGCACTGGTTACGCTGCATTGATGGGCACTGATCTGCTGCATTGATGGGCACTGGTTACTCTGAATTGATAGGCACTGGTTAGGCTGCATTGATGGGCACAGATCAGCTGCGCTCCATTGATGGGCACTGGTCAGGCTGCTTTGATGAGCACAGGTCACGCTGCATTGATGGGGACTGGTGAGGCTGCACTGATGAAGTTATTAATATTTATTTTTGTAGCTTAATTCTGCATAAAACATTTAAGTGTAATTTCATGAGATGATTTATGAGGGCATGTTTAGGGGCGGGGCATGGTAGGGGTTGGGTGGGGCAACTGGTGACAAGTAACCCTTATGGCCTGGCTAGTAGCTCAGGACTTGAAATTTTGAGCCCTAATGTAAGGGGCCCAGAGGTGCGGGGTGCTGTGTAATATAAAGGGGTCCAGTGGTGCAGGGTGCTGTGTAATATAAAGGGGTCCAGTGGTGCAGGGTGCTATGTAGAGGGGCCCAGAGCTGTGGGGTGCTGTGTAATGTAAGGGGCCCAGTGGTGCAAGCTGCTGTGTTATATAAAGGGGTCCAGTGGTGCTGGGTGCTATGTAGAGGGGCCCAGAGCTGTGGGGTGCTGTGTAATGTAAGGGGCCCAGTGGTGCAAGCTGCTGTGTAATATAAAGGGGCCCAGTGGTGCAAGCTGCTGTGTAATATAAAGGGGCCCAGTGGTGCAAGCTGCTGTGTAATATAAAGGGGTGCTGGGTGCTATGTAGAGGGGTCCAGAGCTGTGGGGTGCTGTGTAATGTAAGGGGCCCAGTGGTGCAAGCTGCTGTGTAATATAAAGGGGTCCAGTGGTGCAGGGTGCTGTGTAATAAAAAGGAACCCAGAGGTGCAGTGTGCTGTGTAATGTAAGGGGCCCAGTGGTGCTGGGTGCTGTGTAATATAAAGGGGTCCAGTGGTGCAGGGTGCTGTTTAATAAAAAGGGACCCAGAGGTGCAGGGTGCTATGTAATGTAAAGGGGTCCAGTGGTGCAGGGTGTTGTGTAATAAAAAGGGGCCCAGGGGTGCAGGGTGCTGTGTAATGTAAGGGACCCAGTGGTGCAGGGTGTTGTGTAATAAAAAGGGGCCCAGAGGTGCAGGGTGCTGTGTAATGTAAGGGGCCCAGTGGTACAGGGTGCTGTGTAATAACAAGGGGCCCAGATGTGCAGGGTGCTGTGTAATGTAAGGGGCCCAGTGGTGCAGGGTGCTGTGTAATATAAAGGGGTCAAGTGGTGCAGTGCTGTGTAATGTAAAGGGGTCCAGAGGTGCAGTGCTGTGTAATGTAAAGGGGTCCAGAGGTGCAGGGTACTGTTCAATGTAAAGGGGTCCAGAGGTGCAAGGGGCTGTGTAATGTAAGGGGCCCAGTGGTGCAGGGTGCTGTGTAATATAAAGGGATCCAGAGGTGCAGGGGGCTGTGTAATGTAAAGGGGCAATGCAGAGAGAGGAGTCTGAAGAAGAGGAGGAAGGTGGCTTTGAGGAGGTGGAAAACCAACCACAGCAGGCATCCCAGGGGGCTTGTTGCCACCTTTCAGGGACCCTTGGTGTTGTATGTGGCTGGGTAGAGGAAGAGACATTCAATGACATCAGTGAGGACAAGGAACGGGACATGGCTAGCTTGGTATCCAACCTTGTGTAAATGGGGAGTTTGCGGTTGTGCAAATGGACTGTTTGCGGTTGTTTGTGGTGCGTTAAACGGGGAGTTTGGTCTGTCACTGTGAACCCCAACCCTGTCTGTAACCCTAACCCTGTCTGTAACCCTAACCCTGTCTGTAACCCTAACCCTGTCTGTAACCCTAACCCTTACACTACCCGATCGATACAACATCATACCTGATGTTTTAAAGCACGTTATTCCAAACAATTTATGAATGTTAGGTGATTTATGCCCTTTAAGGATTAAAAATGGACTCTGCAACAACGACGTACTTTTCCATGGATCCCCCTCCGGCATGCCACAGTCCAGGTGTTAGTCCCTTTGAAACAACTCTTCCATCACTATTGTGGCCAGAAAGAGTCCCTGTAGGTTTTAAAATTTGCCTGCCCATTGAAGTCTATGGCGGTTCGCCCGTTCGGGAACATTTGTGGAAGTTCGCGTTCTCAGTTCGCGAATGCAAAATTTTAGGTTTGCGACATCACTAGTCAGAACGTCTGACATAGGAATGTGTATTATGCAGGTGAATAGCTTATTGTTGGAGTCAGGACGTCTGGGGGATAATTAACTCACCTGAACGTCATTATCTAAAAGAATGTGTATGAAGTTCATTGTGTGATGTGGTGGGTGGAGTGTGTCTAAACTGTAAATAAGAGCTGAAGGTTACCATTAAAGGGTTCATTCATTTTGGAACCAGTAACAGAGCTGTGTGAGTCTCATTATTCTGGAGAATGAAATGGGTCCTGTCGGCTGGATTGTCGGATTGTCGTGGGGGCGATGGAATGGAATATTGTAAACAGTTGTGACCATTACAAAGGGGATAATATAAAGTGTCAAATGATTATCAGACATTACAAAAACATCATGGTATAGGAAAAAGAAACACAAGTAACCATTAAAACAAGGTCAACAACCAATTTGGACATTTTCACTTAGGGGTGTACTGACTTTTGTTGCCAGCAGTTTAGACATTAATGACTGTGTGTTGAGTTATTTTGAGGGGACAGCAAATTTATTGTTATACAAGCTGTACACTCACTACTTTACATTGTAGCAAGGTGTAATTTCTTCAGTGTTACCACATGAAAAGATAGAATACAATATTTACAACAATGTGACGGATTTATCACTTTTGTCAGATACTGTATATACAACATACAATTTGTACCATAAATACATGCATGTTTCCTATATATTAGTCCCAAGTTAGATGCACAGAATGCAGGTAGAGCATTGGGGACACCTAGTGGTGGGTGAAGAAATTACAGCCCAGTTCAAACACACCTTGCTATGGGTAGTAAGAAGGTAGGTGCAGGCATGAGAAGCAGGAATCTCCTGACTCTGGTGAAGCACTTTTCCCTTCTATGGGAATATGAGTCTGTTAGAGCTGCAGTCAATGCTATAGGTAGGAAAAGGGAAGAGATGTCTGTGCTGTGGACAGTGCGAATAAGAGACTGCCAAATATCATACACAAGGTGAAGGGGATGGTGTTGAGTGAGGTGGGGTTTCCTCAGATGGAGGGAATGGTGTTGGAAGAGGTGGGGTTTCCTCAGGTGGAGGGGATGGTGTTGGGTCTCCTTGGGTGAAGGGGATGGTGTTGGGTGAGGTGGGGTTTCCTCAGGTGGAGGGGATGGTGTTGGGTGAGGTCTCCTCGGGTGAAGGGGATGGTGTTGGGTGAGGTGGGGTTTCCTCAGGTGGAGGGGATGGTGTTGGGTGAGGTGGGGTCTCCTCATGCAGGGAGGACGGTATCGGGTGAGGTGGAGTCTCCTCAGGTGGAGGGGATGGTATTCGGTGAGGTGGGATCTTCTCGAGTGGAGGGGACGGTATCGGGCGAGGAGGACAGCAATGGGTGAAGTGGGGTCTCCTTGGTCGGTATGAGGTGAGGTGGGGGTCTCAGGCAGAAGGGGATAGCATTAGATGAGGTGGGTGTCTACTCAGGTTGTGGGAATGGCTTTAGATGAGGTGGGGTCTCCTCAGGTTGAGGGAACAATATTGGATGAGGTGAGGTCTTCACAGATGGAGAGGAGGATATTGGTGAGGTGAGGTGGGGTGGGGTCTTAACAGATGGAGGGGATGATATTGGGTGAGGTGTGATCTCCTCATGTGGAGGCAAAAATATGTGCTGCCCCCCAAGTGAGCTCAAGTGTTCCAAGTGCTAATCCTCCATCATACAAAGACATTGTAGACAGTTGTGCTCCTCCAATCTTGTGGTTGGTGAAGACCCTTTTCTGTCCCCCCATGGCATTCCTCCTGATATTTCCACCTGTACACAATGTCAGAACATGGCCAAACTTTATCCCAAAATTGGGGGCGTGTCCAACTTCCGGTATGTGAGGAGTGTTTCTCTGTGAGCTCCGGACTGCGCTGTGATCCTTAAGTTATCCTGTGGAGCCCCAGGCTTGGATTTCAGACCCAGAACGGCTGGGATTGCTAGGGAACAATCCGGGAGCATGACCATGGTGAATAAGTATGGTCCAAGGGTCGGTGGCACGTCCGCGGACCGTCTTGCAAAGTTCGCCCACAAGACCAGCCAAGATGGCACCCGGCCTGCAGCGGCGTGGCAAGGCTCCTCTCAGCCGGGTGGCAGTCTGTGGACTGAGGGGAACAAGGACTGGACAGAGCCACCTGACCCGCTGGTGGATCCCCTGCCCTCTCTCTCGTTGGATTTGGGGGAGGGAGGCTCTGGTTCACAGGTGAGGGAGCCGATGCTGGCTCAGATCATGGACACCATTAAGAGCTGCCATGCTGTGCTGTCTGCACAAATAGACACTATCAGGGTGGACTTTTGCCATATTAAAGGATGATGTACACAAGATTAGACACAGGGTGAATAATGCTGAACAGCGCATTGGGGCGGTGGAGGACGATCTTATCCCACTCATGGTACATGTCAGGGATATTGCGGCGGACTATAAGTCCCAGGAGGCCAAACTCAGAGACATGGAAGATAGACTCAGGAGGAATAACCTTCGCTTCCTGGGTTTCCCTGAAGGGTCAGAGGGAAAGCGCCCGGAGGGTTCAGCAGCAGCCAGGCAGATACCCAAGACCTATGTTGGCCCGCTTCCTATACTTCAGGGATAAGGAAACCATTCTTCGCAAGGCCTGAACCATGCCAGATATGATGTTCAACAACAACCGCATCACCATCTTCCCGGATTTCTCTGCTGCGACACAGAAGCAGCGTGCAGCTTTTCAGAGTGTGAAGCTGCGATTGCAGGAGCGTAGTCTCCCCTACAGCATGTTATACCCTGCCAAGCTGAGAGTGATGCACAACGGCAAGACCCAATTTTTCACCTCTCCTAAAGAAGCAAAAAACTGGTTGGAATCACCCGGTGCTGCTTTAAGGGCCCTTGCTGTGGCCTTAAGGTTACTCTTTTAGTCATGTTCAGGAGCGGCTCCTCCGAGATATTACTCTGGAACTGATCTTCGCTGGATAAGATGTACATTGTTAATCCTTGCTGATCGCACGGCTATGGGGCTCAGATGTCTGACCCAGTTATCAGCGCGGTCCGTCAGTTGCTCTACTGACTGTCACATACCTACTCCTGATCTTTCTGTCTGGCTGGACTGGGAGAACTACCCCCCAGGGGTGACTTTTTTTCTTTCTGATGATTACAGTGTTTGGGGTGAAGGTCCGTGGGATGTTTGGGGCTACGGGTAGGGTGGGGGGAAGGGGGATGGGGGTCCTTGTTAGGGATCGCAGTTTCTCATGTTTTATTTGTTAGTTCTGTCTTTTAATGTTTTTTTTGTTTTTGCTCACATGGTCGTATTTGCTGTCTATCATGTTCTATGACTAGCCTATTATACAGTGTCGTAGATTTTCCCGGAAAAATAAGAATTTAATATTTACTAGAACATATTTGTGAGATTCGCTTAGATGAACTATGAGTCCTTTTAGGGACCGTTCAAAAAGAAAAAAACACATGCTTTCCAAATGGTCAGGGGAGTAGCCATCTTCTAATTTTTATGAGCCCTTTTTGGAAACAAAAGGCTAGGCCTGATATGTACTCAGAATGATCTGAACAATGGTGTCAAAAAGAGGAGAGTGGTGTTTTGAGCTCTCAAAAGTCTGGAACAATGATAACAGCTTTCTCACCAAACAAGATGGTTGAACTGGTTTCAAGTGAGAAGATATCCTCATTGTGAGCTAGTTTCAATGGACACTAGTGTTGGCTTTAGCCATCCTAAAACAATGGACAATGTTGACCAACGAGGGTCCCTGAGAAGAAACTGGTTACACAGCTGAGCTATCATCCTGCCCTCATTAAGAGACAGTTTAAAGTCCGATCCTCACAAACCAATGTACAAATTTGACTTGCATTAAGAATATACATGATACTGAAAGAATATATATTGGTATGAAATAAATGAAAATTAATGTTTAGATTATAAACGAAATCTTAGGACAGAGGAAAAAGATGACCATTGCATCTGTTGATTTTGGAGACTTTGTTCGAAGAAAGAAATATTTGAATATATATGCATGTAATTTTAATATAGAAGTGTTTTACAGAAGCTAACCCATATTATGAAAGATATCAAATTGTGATTATAAAAATGTGAATTAACCTGTAACACATATCAAAATGATTCATGTATCCACATTGAAATTGTTTTGCATTGACTGAGAGATATAATCTATGCATATTTAGAAAAACTGTTTTTAAAAGATATACCTTTATAGAGGAATATGGAAGCATGTTATGCAAGACTATACAAATTGTATGTTATAAAATATAGAGTTACCAGAGTGTATATGTGGGTATATATATATATATAGATATATACACATATATAGATAGTCTCCCCAAAAATATAAATATTAACGTACAGTTAATCTCACAATAAAGGTGAGACACCTGGTGGTTGAAAGTGTTATTACTTGAACTTCCCAGACTCTAGGGAACATTTAAAGCGGTTCTCCACCCTAAAGTGGAGTCCCGCTGATCGGATCCCTCCCCCCCTCCGGTGTCACATTTGACACCTTTCAGGGGGGAGGGGGGTGCAGATACCTGTCTAAAGACAGGTATTTGCACCCACTTCCGGCCAGACGCTACGGGCAAAAGACGGGCATTCCGACACATCCCGTCTGTCGCCCGTTGTGTGCTGGGAACACTCGGCTCCCAGCACACAGCGGGAGCCAATCGGCTGGCACTGCGCGACTCGCGCATGCGCCGTAGGGAACCGGGCAGTGAAGCCGCAGCGCTTCACTTCCTGGTTCCCTGAGCGTGGATGGCGGGGGGAGCAGCAGAGAGACGAGCGATCGCTCGTGCTCTGCTGCGATCGGCGCTGGACTCCAGGACAGGTAAGTGTCCTAATATTAAAAGTCAGCAGCTGCAGTATTTGTAGCTGCTGGCTTTTAATATTATTTTCCCGTGGCACATCCGCTTTAATCATTAAATCGTCAGCCAATAGGAACCAGACACGTCTTGACAGGAACTCCCATATGTGCCACGAACCTATGAGTGGAGGACATGTATTGAATAGGCAGAACTTAGTATAATCGTTATAGTTCTATTGTTCTGATCGATATATAATGAGGGAAGGAAATTAGAGAAGGGATAAAATTAAGAAGACCCTGAGAGGAGACCCCATCAATAGGAGCGCCCCATGAGAGCAGGAATGAAGCAATGACTGAAGTATGATGCAGGGGGGACTGACTCCGATGGGGAGGGGCACGCTAGGAAGATGCATGAAGACATATCCTTATCAAACGAAGGTACATTGAAAGACTGCAACCATTTTAGCTCTGGTCACTTGCCAGTAGGAAATAGTCATTTTGGAATTGATAACTTTGCCATTTTTGATTTTATCTCAAATCTATTGTTGTTCCCTATAAATGTTGAAATATTGAAGTATTGAATATCCTGTAGTTATGGTTGGTTCTCATAATCAATAATTGGTAAATTTTTCCTTAAAGACTACAATTTTTATTATCTTTTTATTTTTACATAGTTCCAATTTTATTGACAAAACAAACGTCCAATATATTCCACATTGTTAACCACTTACTTACCTGCAGTATAGTAACAGTTGGACATGTGAAATAGATGCTTTTGTTTCATTGTCATTTATATAAAGATATTTTGAGAACTTACCATGGCGCTAATGTCAAGTATATTGCACGCCCATTTTGGGGGTATTTTATTGATTTTCAAGTCGTTCATGTTACGCAATCAGTATTTTAATTTCATGTAAATATTCATATTTTGTCCAACAATAAATTTGCTATTTTGTATGATCATACGTCTCCGTGAATAAGTTTCATATTATAGATTATGTCATATAGATTGACTTGTATTTAAAAATATCTTCGTTATAAAAGAATTCAAAATAAATTACTGTGCGGGTAAAAATTACCTTAAAAAGCACAACAATAGCAGTAATGTGTCTCATGTCATTGTCTCCATGTGTGGGGTTGGGGGTGGAATGCCCTGGCCTGGGTTAGGGTGGTTGCCTTGCTGCCCTAGAAAGTTTAGTAATCCTGACATACTGAATGTTCCCCTCTTGCATTATGCAAGCCCTTAATGTCTTATCAAGGAATGTGAGGGGTCTTAACTCCTGGATAAAGCAGGCTTTGGTTTGCAAATACGAGTATTGCCTTCCTTCAGGAGACACATCTAGTTGGCTCTAATACGTTGGCCCTCCACAGGGCATTTGTGGACAGGGCATTCCACTCCATGTACTCAAACTATGCAAGGGGGTTTCAGTGTTGGTATACAGATCTATTTTGTATACCACCAAGCTGGTTAAAACAGACCCATTTAGTAGATTTGTGATCTTAGTCCTCATCGTAAATAACAGACTGCGTACTTTTGTGGCATTGTATATACCACCCCCATTTACAGTGGGAGTTTGGGACAGGATTATGTCTGAAGTGCTTAGGGTAGCGTATGGGCCTATAATTCTGGCAGGGGACTTGAATGTGGGTTTGTCACCAGCAATGGATAGATATGGTATGGTGCCTATGGACAGCTCCCCTCTGGAGGCATGTGTAAAACCCTATGACTTGGTAGAGGCGTGGAGGTGGAAGAATCCTAATGCTAAAGCATACTCCTGTTACTCTGCCACATGCAACACCTTGTCAAGTCTGGACATGTGTTTTGTTTACAGGGAGCTCCTTCCTAGGATCCTGGCTGTCCAGTACCTCCCCGAGCCATCTCAGGTCATTCTCCCCTGTTGGTCTCAAAAGATATGGAGGGATCAAGGGGGTTCGTTTTGTGGGGACTGAGCCCTTTGTGGCTCAAGGAGGAAATCTTTGAGAGATCTACCTTGTCAGCTATTAATGTCTTTTGGAGGGAAAATAGAGATGAGATTCCTGTGGGAGTTACATGGGATGCATTTAAGGCCACGCTTAGAGGTTCTGTTTCAGGAGTCATTAATCAAACTAGGTCTGATAGGGAATGGAAGATAAAGGAATCGGAGCAAGTTTCCACCGAAGCCGAGGTGGACTATATTAGGAACCCCAATCCTGACACTCATAGGACATGGAGGGAGGGAGTTGGGCAACTAGATCTAGTATTGGTGGAAAAAACTCAGAAAAAGCTTCTGTATCAGTCCCAGCGCATATTTGAATTTGGCAACAAAAATAGTAGATTACTGGCCTACCTGGCTCACTGACAGCAACCTGCTGCTTCTATCCGACACATTTATGATGGGCAGCAGAACCTCTGCACGTCACAATTGGACATAGCTGATGCCTTTTTTGATTTCTATTCAAACTTATACTCTTCTAGGGTGGACTATGGGGAGAAGGAGGTGCATGATTACCTGGCCCCTATTCCAATCTCAGAACTGTCTGAGGAGGCGGCAGGGGAATTGGATCTCCCATTAACTGTAGAGGAAATAGTGTCCGCCATACGTTCACTTAGCCCGAATAAGATGCCAGGACTGGATGGCTATCCGGTTGAGTGGTACGATATGTATGCAGAGAGTTTGGCTCCTAGACTGCTGGAAGTGTATGGAAAGTCCCTTGCACTATGAGCTCTCCCGGAGACTCTTAGAGAAGCCCTTATTGCACTGATCCCAAAAACCGCACAAGGACCATGAGCTATGCGAGTCTTATAGGCCTATTTCATTAATTAATGTGGATGCTAAAATCCCAGCTAAACTTCTAGCTGCTCGCCTGAACAAGGTCATAGCTTCAGTTATACATCCTGATCAGACGGGTTTTAAACCGTAAATAATGGTAACAAAGATGAATCTGCCCTTTCTGTGTTCCCACCACTGCGCTTATGAACATATAGGCCCAGATTCACGTAGAGCGGCACATATTTCTGCGGGCGTAGCGCATCTCATATGTGCTACGCCGACGGAACACAGAGAGGCAAGAACAGTATTCACAAAGCACTTGCTCCCTACGTTGCGCCGGCATAGCGTAAATTGGTCGGCGTAAGCCCGCATAATTCAAAGTAGGAAGGAAGTGGGCGTGATCCATTTAAATGAAGCGTGACCCCATGCAAATGATGGGCCGAACGAACGGCGCATGCGCCGACCTGTGGACGCATCCCAGTGCGCATGCTCAGAATCACGTCTAAACAACAGCCTAAGATACGTCGAATCACTGCCTACGACGTGAACGTAACCTACGCCCAGCCCTATTCACGTAGTCTTACATAAACGATGTAAATTACGGCGGCTGTTCCCGCGCTCATATCTTTGCATGACTTACACCTGCTTTATGAGGCTTAACTTTACGCCAGACGTAAGTCTTACGCAAACCACGTATATTATGCGCCGGGCGCATCTACGTTCGTGAATCGACGTATCTCCCTCATTTGCATATTTGCAATGGGGAGTCCAGCGTAACTATGCGCCCACGATACGCCAGCATAGGAAAGTTACGTTGGTCGGAGGAAGCCTATTTTCAGGCGTATCTAGTTCTATGGGCACGGCGCATAGATACGACGGCGCACATTTACACTTACGCGGCGTATCTCGATATACGTTGGCATAAGTGCTACGTGAACCCGGGCCATAGTGTTAATCAAATTGGCAAAAGAGTGAAGCTAGTGAAATTCAGCGCCAAAAAATTCATAATAAATTAAAAATAAATAAATAAAATTAAACAAGCTGCTCCTCATATACAATACTGATTGCAATAATTGAAAAGGGAAAATAGAGGGCGCTAGACCACAAGTGGTAAACTAATACATCTCTTATAATCGTGATCACAAATATTGATGATCAATCAAGTGAAATAGAAACAACAATTATATATCATAAATAATGGCTCTCTGTCATAGATGTGCCAAATAGAAATGTAGATAATAAGTAAGTAATTCAATCTTCTCATTTACTGTGCTCTTGATTAACCACTTAAGCCCCGGACCATATTGCTGCCTAAAGACCCAAGGGGTTTTTACAGTTCGGGACTGCTTCGCTTTAACAGACAATTGCGCGGTCGTGCGACGTGGCTCCCAAACAAAATTGGCGTCCTTTTTTCCCCACAAATAGAGCTTTCTTTTGGTGGTATTTGATCACCTCTGCGGTTTTTATTTTTTGCGCTATAAACAAAAATTGAGCGTCAATTTTGAAAAAAATGCAATATTTTTTACTTTTTGCTGTAATAAATATCCCCCAAAAACATATATACATTTTTTTTTCCCTCAGTTTAGGCCGATACGTATTCTTCTACCTATTTTTGGTAAAAAAAAAATCGCAATAATCGTTTATCGGTTGGTTTGCGCAAAATTTATAGCGTTTACAAAATAGGGGATAGTTTTTTGGCATTTTAATTTTTTTTATTTTTTTTACTACTAATGGCGGCGATCAGTGATTTTTTTCGTGACTGCGACATTATGGCGGACACTTCGGACAATTTTGACACATTTTTGGGACCATTGTCATTTTCACAGCAAAAAATGCATTTAAATTGCATTGTTTATTGTGAAAATGACAGTTGCAGTTTGGGAGTTAACCACAGGGGGCGCTGTAGGAGTTAGGGTTTACTTTGTGTGTGTTTACTAGTGTAGGGGGGTGTGGCTGTAGGAATGACGTCATCGATCGGGTCTTCCCTATAAAGGGAATCACCCGATCGATGCGCCGCCACAGTGAAGCACGGGGAAGCCGTGTTTACACACGGCTCTCCCCGTTCTTCACCCCCGGGGAGCGATCGCGACGGAGCGGCTATAAACAAATAGCCGCGCCGTCGTCCCGGATCGCTCCCCGAGCGGACCCGACCTCCGCATGTACCGGGGGGGGTCCCGATCGGACCCCCCACCCACGTCTAGCAGAGGACGTACAGGTACGTACATGTGCCTGTCCGTGCCATTCTGCTGACGTATATGTACATGAGGAGGTCGGGAAGTGGTTAAGTGAAAGTAAATTGCCACCACCACACTTGAATCTTCTTGACACCCAAAATGTGCTGAAGAAAATGGATGCGCTTACCAGATCGAATGGACTACTTTAATTAAAAAGATAGTCACATGAGCCTGAGCAGGATTGTGCCTGCACACATGTAGACAGGAAAATAGATGTGTAACCTCGTTTCCAGGAGTTCCAAATAGGGATTTGTGGAAAAACCAGGAAAAGCCAATAGCGTGATATTGCTTTTATTAAAAATACTTAAAAACAAAGGAAAAGCCAAATGGCTAAGGCCCCGTACACACGACCAAACATGTCTGCTGAAACTGGTCCGTGGACCAGTTTCAGCAGACATGTTCGGTCGTGTGTAGGCCCGAACGGACAGAATTCCAGCAAACATTTGCCCGCCGGGCCTTTTTTCAGCGGGCAAATATTTCTGGACTTGTTTTAAAACAGCCCGCTGGAATCCTGTCCGCTCGGACATGTTCGGTCGTCTGTACAGACCTACCGTACATGTCTGAGCGCCCGCCATCCCTCGCATGCGTCGAATGACTTTGACGCATGCGTGGAAGCATTTAACTGGCAGGGCCGCCCACGTCCCTGCGGCGACGGCGTGGACACGCCCCACGTATTGTTTACGCGCGGACTTCTGTACGATGGTTAGTACAGCCATCGTACAGAAATCCCTGGGCAGACATGTACGGTGAAAACGGTCTGGCGGACCGGTTTCATCGTACATGTTTGCCCGTGTGTACGGGGTCTTACTGTAAAAGTGCCTACCCGGCACTGGGGCTGCAGACACTTCACCGGCAATATGCGGTCGGATTGGGGTCGTCGGGAGTCACTGCCACCTCCGTAGCGCAACACGAGTTCCCGGCTGCTAGCTCCACAGGTCGGAGAGCACGTCACGTGACCAGGTACCGCCTCCAACGTACGTTTCATTAATTGAATGTCTTCAGGGGGGCGTGCCTGGTCACTGAAGCATCATGGTATATGTAGTCTATCGATACTACTCATTGGTCCGTATGGGGTAAAATAATTGGAATGCAGCCTCAGTCCCGTGCGGCTTACAACCTTAGCGCCTGCTCTAAATTAGCACCAGGACACTCAATTAGCAAACAATATAATAAATATAAGACATCTCATACACATTAAATCCACTGGAAACGAATGGAAAAAAGACATCATAAGTGATACGACCACTGTGTATCAATCCCATTAGTATATTTGGGTATCCAGAGTATGGATGAAGAGAGGTTGCTGTGCACATCTAGAGGGAAGCTGGGGCTGTGCCTTTTCTTCTCTCTATTGTTATAGTGCTAGGACCTCTTAAAAAGTAAAGTTGTTGGGCCAGATTCACAGACATTTGCGCTACGCTGTGGCGGCGTAACGTATCCCATTTACGTTACACCGCCGCAAGTTTACAGCGTAAGTGCTTGATTCACAAAGCACTTACCTGTAAACTTGCGGCGGAGTAACGTAAATCCGCCCGGCGCAAGCCCACCTAATTCAAATGGGGCGGGGACCATTTAAATTAGGCGCGTTCCCGCGCCGAACGTACTGCGCATGCTCCGTCCCTAAAATTACCCAACGTGCATTGCGCTAAATGACGTCGCAAGGACGTCATTGGTTTCGACGTTAACGTAAATGGCGTCCAGCGCCATTCACGGACGACTTACGCAAACGACGTGAAATTTAAAAATTCGAACGACGGCCATACTTAACATTGGTTAGGCCACCAAGAGGGCATGCTTAGTTTTATGCGACGCATCTCTACGGAAACGACGTAAATTTAGATCGACGGGCAAAGCGGACGTTCGTGAATCGCCGTAACTAGTCATTTGCATATTCTACGCCGACCGCAATGGAATCGCCACCTAGCGACCGGCCTAGAATTGCAGCCTAAGATCCGACGGTGTAACACAGTTATTCTATGAATCAGCCGCATAGTTACGACAATCGTATCTCAGAGATACGACCGCGTATCAGGAGATACGCCGTCGTATCTCTTTTGTGAATCTGGCCCGTTATGTCTTTTATATTTTTCTAAATGATATTTTTAATAACCCTTGTATATAAATATAAAATCCTTGATTGGATACATTTATACTTCTGCAAAGTTATGTAATTTATGTGTTCTGGCGATTATTATTCTCTATGCACGTCCGGAGGGATGCAAGGGTGGCAGTGCCCCCCTTATGATGTCTTTTTTCCATTTGTTTCCAGTGGATTTAATGTGTATGAGATGTCTTATATTTATTATATTGTTTGCTAATTGAGTGTCCTGGTGCTAATTTAGAGCAGGCGCTACCTTAAAGATAGTAAAGATCTGATTGTAGCGCTTAAAAACCTCCAAGCCACTGACCATACAATTATGGCTACAGTAGATATTGCGTCACTCTACACGAATATTCCACATAAGGACGCTCTAACAGACCTTCGTTGGGCTTTAAAGCGCGAGTCTAAACTAAAAAAAAAAACGAAACAAAATTTTTGATTAACCACTTAAGCCCCGGACCATTTTGCAGCTAAATGCCCAGGCCAGGTTTCGCGATTTGGCACTGCGTCGCTTTAACAGACAATTGCGCGGTCGTGCGACGTGGCTCCCAAACAAAATTGGCGTCCTTTTTTCCCCACAAATAGAGCTTTCTTTTGGTGGTATTTGATCACCTCTGCGGTTTTTATTTTTTGCGCTATAAACAAAAATAGAGCGACAATTTTGAAAAAAATTCAATATTTTTTACTTTTTGCTGTAATAAATATCCCCCAAAAACATATAAAAAATGTTTAGGCCGATACGTATTCTTCTACCTATTTTTGGTAAAAAATTGCAATAAGCGTTTATCGGTTGGTTTGCGCAAAATTTATAGCGTTTATAAAATAGGGGATAGTTTTATTGCATTTTTATGATTTTTTTTTTTTTTTACTACTAATGGCGGCGATCAGCGATTTTTTTTCGTGACTGCGACATTATGGCGGACACTTCGGACAATTTTGACACATTTTTGGGACCATTGTCATTTTCACAGCAAAAAATGCATTTAAATTACATTGTTTATTGTGAAAATGACAGTTGCAGTTTGGGAGTTAACCACAGGGGGCGCTGTAGGAGTTAGGGTTCACCTAGTGTGTGTTTACAACTGTAGGGGGGTGTGGCTGTAGGTGTGACGTCATTGATCGAGTCTCCCTATAAAAGGGATCACTCGATCGATGCGCCGCCACAGTGAAGCACGGGGAAGCCGTGTTTACATACGCCTCTCCCCGTTCTTCAGCTCCGGGGAGCGATGGCGACGGAGCGGCTATAAACGAATAGCCGCGCCGTCATCCTGGATCGCTCCCCGAGGGAATCTGCCCGCCGCACGCAGCGGGGGGGTCCCGATTGGACCCCCCACCCGCTAGAAGGCAGGGACGTATATATACGCCCTTCTGCCTGTCCGTGCCATTGTGCGGACGTAAATAGTCGTGCGGCGGGCGTTAAGGGGTTAAAGGGCTAGAAATGGGAAAACGATTATTTTTGGGCAAATAATGCGTTTTTTCAGCAAGTAGGAGGTGTGGCTATGGGGCTCGCTATGCACCCAGTGTAGCTCACAAATGGGAACATGAAATGTGAATCACTCGTCTTTTACAAACGTTATATTGATGACGTCATCTTGTTTTGGGAAGGGACGGCTGAGGTTTTCCTCCCCCTCTAATAATGTGCTAGTATGGGTATGTGAGTGAGATAATGTGCTAGTATGGGTATGTTTTGGGAAGGGACGGCTGAGGTTTTCCTCCCCCTCTAATAATGTGCTAGTATGGGTATGTGAGTGAGATAATGTGCTAGTATGGGTATGTTTTGGGAAGGGACGGCTGAGGTTTTCCTCCCCCTCTAATAATGTGCTAGTATGGGTATGTGAGTGAGATAATGTGCTAGTATGGGTATGTTTTGGGAAGGGACGGCTGAAGGTGTAAAATCTTTTATAGGAAAAATGAAAAACAATAAGTCTGGTGTGACTTTTGTGGCAGAAGTCAGCACTACTTCAGGTAACTCTCTGGACCTAACCATTAGGAAAAAGGATTTCCCCCAAGGGAGCGGAATGGGTTTGTACCCGCCCATAGCTTCCACCACCCTCTGTGGTTAGGGGCAGTGCCCAAAGGGAAATACATGCGACTCAAACTGTGACACAGAGGAGGATACTGGGCATTCCCTTCCCCCCCTCTCCTTGTTCTTCCCTACTTCTCCCCCGTTCTTTCCCTGTCCTCCCCCTCTAATAATGTGCTAGTATGGGTCTGTGAGTGAGATAATGTGCTAGTATGGGTCTGTGAGTGAGATAATGCGCTAGTATGGGTCTGTGAGTGAGATAATGTGCTAGTATGGGTGAGTGAGATAATGCGCTAGTATGGGTCTGTGAGTGAGATAATGTGCTAGTATGGGTCTGTGGGTGAGATAATGTGCTAGTATGGGTCTGTGGGTGAGATAATGTGCTAGTATGGGTCTGTGAGTGAGATAATGTGCTAGTATGGGTCTGTGAGATAATGTGCTAGTATGGGTCTGTGAGATAATGTGCTAGTATGGGTCTGTGAGTGAGGTAATGTGCTAGTATGGGTCTGTGAGTAATATTAGGGATTATATCCCACAAATGTTATAGAGAGTTTAGAGAAACCCTTTCAGGTAGAGGAATTAGTAAGATCTCTTCTCTCCGGACTAATAAGACCCCCGGACCGGAAGGTTTTACTTCTCAATCTTTTACATTTTTCTTTGTTTCTATTTTTGTAACAAAACTGTATAATGCTTCATCATCATCTGTCATTTCCCATTGCAGTCATTAGAGGCGCATATTACAGTGTTACTGAAGCCCGGGAAAGACGCCACTCTTTGTAGCCGGTATCGTCCCGTCACTCTTACAGATATTGATATTCTTCTATATTCAGAGATGTCAGCCAATCGGCTTATCCCATATATTTCTGATGTGATATTCCTGGACCAGGGGGGGTTTATTTCCAACAGAGACGCTGGAGATAATTCTTTACCACTTCCCGCCCGCCGCATCTATATGTACGTCAGCAGAATGGCACCGACAGGCACATTGGCGTACCTGTACGTCCCTGCCTAGACGTGGGTGGGGGGTCCGATCGGGACCCCCCCCCCCCCGCTACATGCGGCGGTCGGGTTCCCTCGGGGAGCGATCCGGGACGATGGTGTGGCTATTTGTTTATAGACGCTCCGTCGCGATCGCTCCCCGGAGCTGAAGAACGGGGAGAGCCGTATGTAAACGCGGCTTCCCCGTGCTTCACTGTGGCGGCGCATCGATCGTGTGATTCCCTTTTATAGGGAGACTCGATCGATGACGTCAGTCCTACAGCCACACCCCCCTACAGTTGTAAACACACACTAGGTGAACCCTAACTTCTACAGCGCCCCCTGTGGTTAACTCCCAAACTGAAACTGTCATTTTCACAATAAAGAATGCAATTTAAATGCATTTTTTGCTGTGAAAATGACAATGGTCCCAAAAATGTGTCAAAATTGTCCGAAATGTCCGCCATAATGTCGCAGTCACGGAAAAAATCGCTGATCGCCGCCATTAGTAGTAAAAAAAAAAAAAATTAATAAAACTATCCCCTATTTTGTAAACGCTATACATTTTGCGCAAACCAATCGATAAACGCTTATTGCGATTTTTTTTTACCAAAAATAGGTAGAAGAATACGTATCGGCCTAAACTGAGGAAAAAAAATGTTTTATGTATGTTTTTGGGGATATTTATTATAGAAAAAAGTAAAAAATATTGCATTTTTTTCAAAATTGTCGCTCTGTTTTTGTTTATAGCGCAAAAAATAAAAACAGCAGAGGTGATCAAATACCACCAAAAGAAAGCTCTATTTGTGGGGAAAAAAGGACGCCGATTTTGTTTGGGAGCCACGTCGCACGACCGCGCAATTGTCTGTTAAAGCGACACAGTGCCGAATTGTAAAAACCCCTTGGGTCATTTAGCAGCATATTGGTCCGGTCCTTAAGTGGTTAAATGGCCCTCATGCTCACGAGGAGTATGTCCGCTGTATAAGATTCCCTTGCCCGGTACCGGCACAATCCAAGATCCCTTAGCCAACCCAGTCACTTGTTGGGACATCAGTGTAGGGTGGTAAGGAACATAAAACTGTTTATTGAAACACAGGTACAAAGAGATATACACTCAGGGGACAATCCCTCTTCTTTGTATAATGACACAGGGTGGGGTAACATCTAGTAATGAGAGACACAGGTATATTCAACTTTTCATCAGTACACCATCCTATCAGCAGGGAGGGCTATTGGAGAAATCCCCTCCCCCCTCTAGCATCTAATAGCTGACAGTGGTTTCATTAACATGTAAGCTAATCCACATAAACATCCCATAATACTTTGCTCCCAATGCAGACCCAAACAATAGACCAATGGAATACAGGCACTTCACAAACACATAACAAACCCCCACCGCACCTCAAACTATCTAGCAATGGTCTGAGACACTCCTACAATATTCTATCCGTCTGAAAGGTGGAATTATTTATCTTCCTATATTTCTGGAGGAATATTGTTCAGAAATATTAATGTCCCAAGTGAAAGAGCCGCTTCATTCTTTCATCACAAACCACACATATAAGACCCAGGATAACAGGGGCAACACACAATGATAAGTCTGGTGTGGTTGTACTGGGAGTCTGGTGTGGTTGTACTGGGAGTCTGGTGTGGTTGTACTGGGAGTCTGGTGTGGTTGTACTGGGAGTCTGGTGTGGTTGTACTGGGAGTCTGGTGTGGTTGTACTGGGAGTCTGGTGTGGTTGTACTGGGAGTCTGGTGTGGTTGTACTGGGAGTCTGGTGTGGTTGTACTGGGAGTCTGGTGTGGTTGTACTGGGAGTCTGGTGTGGTTGTACTGGGAGTCTGGTGTGGTTGTACTGGGAGTCTGGTGTGGTTGTACTGGGAGTCTGGTGTGGTTGTACTGGGAGTCTGATGTGGTTGTACTGGGAGTCTGGTGTGGTTGTACTGGGAGTCTGGTGTGGTTGTACTGGGAGTCTGGTGTGGTTGTACTGGGAGTCTGGTGTCATTGTACTGGGAGTCTGGTGTGGTTGTACTGGGAGTCTGGTGTGGTTGTACTGGGAGTCTGGTGTCATTGTACTGGGAGTCTGGTGTCATTGTACTGGGAGTCTGGTGTCATTGTACTGGGAGTCTGGTGTGGTTGTACTGGGAGTCTGATGTGGTTGTACTGGGAGTCTGGTGTGGTTGTACTGGGAGTCTGGTGTCATTGTACTGGGAGTCTGGTGTGGTTGTACTGGGAGTCTGGTGTGGTTGTACTGGGAGTCTGGTGTCATTGTACTGGGAGTCTGGTGTCATTGTACTGGGAGTCTGGTGTGGTTGTACTGGGAGTCTGGTGTGGTTGTACTGGGAGTCTGGTGTGGTTGTACTGGGAGTCTGGTGTGGTTGTACTGGGAGTCTGGTGTGGTTGTACTGGGAGTCTGGTGTGGTTGTACTGGGAGTCTGGTGTGGTTGTACTGGGAGTCTGGTGTGGTTGTACTGGGAGTCTGGTGTGGTTGTACTGGGAGTCTGGTGTGGTTGTACTGGGAGTCTGGTGTGGTTGTACTGGGAGTCTGGTGTGGTTGTACTGGGAGTCTGGTGTGGTTGTACTGGGAGTCTGGTGTGGTTGTACTGGGAGTCTGATGTGGTTGTACTGGGAGTCTGGTGTGGTTGTACTGGGAGTCTGGTGTGGTTGTACTGGGAGTCTGGTGTGGTTGTACTGGGAGTCTGGTGTCATTGTACTGGGAGTCTGGTGTGGTTGTACTGGGAGTCTGGTGTGGTTGTACTGGGAGTCTGGTGTCATTGTACTGGGAGTCTGGTGTCATTGTACTGGGAGTCTGGTGTCATTGTACTGGGAGTCTGGTGTGGTTGTACTGGGAGTCTGATGTGGTTGTACTGGGAGTCTGGTGTGGTTGTACTGGGAGTCTGGTGTCATTGTACTGGGAGTCTGGTGTGGTTGTACTGGGAGTCTGGTGTGGTTGTACTGGGAGTCTGGTGTCATTGTACTGGGAGTCTGGTGTCATTGTACTGGGAGTCTGGTGTGGTTGTACTGGGAGTCTGGTGTGGTTGTACTGGGAGTCTGGTGTGGTTTTACTGGGAGTCTGGTGTGGTTGTACTGGGAGTCTGGTGTGGTTGTACTGGGAGTCTGGTGTGGTTGTACTGGGAGTCTGGTGTGGTTGTACTGGGAGTCTGGTGTGGTTGTACTGGGAGTCTGGTGTGGTTGTACTGGGAGTCTGGTTAGGGAAGACCAGACTGGGGTTCTCAGGCCATCCTATGACCCTAATAGACAAATGACTTTCACATTAGAGGAGCCGGGGAGCTGGAAAATAGGTTTCCAGAGCTCTCTAAAGTAATCTGGGTTCCACGGGCCCCCCATCCAATATGACCCCCATCACAAATACTCTTAAGACCATTTCTCTAATAAAATATGCTCAGAAACATAAAATACCTGCAGGTTTAATCTCATTTGATGGGGAAAAAGCATATGACCGAGTGAACTGGGAGTTCCTTAACCACTTCCCGCCCGGTCAATAGCAGATTTTGATGTCCTGCAAGATTTCATGCCAGCGCGCGCCCGTGGGGGGCGCGCAGCGCGGCGATGCAGGGGTGTCAGTCTGACACCCTGCATCTTCGATCTCGGTAAAGAGCCTCTAGCAGAGGCTCTTTACCACGTGATCAGCCGTGTCCAATCACGGCTGATCACGATGTAAACAGGAAGAGCCGTTGATGGCTCTTCCTCACTCGCGTCTGATAGACGCGAGTATAGGAGAGCCGATCGGCAGCTCTCCTGACAGGGGAGTTTGCGCTGATTGATTATCAGCGCAGCCCCCCCTCGGATCGCCACACTGGACCACCAGGGAAGCCCACACTGGACCACCAGGGAAGGGCAAAAAAAAAGGGGGCAATAAAAAAAAAGCAGTAAAAAATAAATAAAAAAAGGGCAGTAAAAAATAAAAAGATGCCAATCAGTGCCCACAAATGGGCACTGACTGGCTACATGGATCCATCAGTGCCCATCAGTGCCATCCCTCAGTGCCCATCCATGCCCAGTGCCCACCTATCAGTGCCCATCTGTGCCACCCATAAGTACCCATCAGTGCCACCCATAAGTGCCGCCCATGAGTGCTCATAAGTGCCGCACATGAGTGCCCATCTGTGCTGCCTATGAGTGCCCATCAGTGCTGCCCATGAGTGCCCATCAGTGCCGCCCATGAGTGCCCATCAGTGCCGACTATGAGTGCCCATCAGTGCTGCATACCAGCGCCGCCCATCAGTGCCCGTCAGTGCCACCTCATGGGTGCCCATCAGTACTACCTCCAGTGTTTCCAACCGTATGTATATTTACGGACAGCACGTAAATTTAACCCCTTTTCGGGCTGTCTGTTAAAGTCCGCTATGGGCATCGGGTGTCCGTAAAAAAGATGGCCGCGATCCGACCATACAACTGCGCATGCGCCGTTCCGAAGCCGGCCGGGCTCGGGAAAGCTCGTAAGCGTTCGGCCGGGCGGCGCATGCGCAGTAACGTAATGGCGCCGCTCAGCGCCATTTTTGAATAGATCGGTGGTCGACACTTGGGACATTCTCAGCGCCTGATGAAGACAGTGCAGTGGAGCTGGCAAGGGCTGGCAGCGGCAACATCCGCGAGTGAGAGGGAGTCGGGGACAACACAGACCTGGCCTGTCAGACCCCTGGACAGACACACAAGGCCCTGATATGTGCCACTGGCCAGCACTGTGCACACCCTGCCCTGGCTGCAGCCCACTGGCCCCTGGTGAGTAAAAGATGAAAATGTGCACAGTGTGCAATGTGTAGCATAAAGCGGCTCATTGATATCAGATATGGCTTTCTCTACATCCCCCTTCTGTCCACCTTGCTCATCCTCCCTCCACTTGGATGCCCCCTCTCCTGTCCACCTGGCTATAGCCTTCCTCCACCTGGCTACACCTCCTCTCTTGTCAACCTGACTCCATTCCTCCACCTGGCTGAACCCCCTCTCCTGTCCACCTGGCTGCACCCCCTCCTGTCCACCTGACTCCATCCTCCCCCCATCTGGCTGCACCCCCTCCTGTCCACCTGGCTGCACCCCCTCTTCCACCCACCTGGCTCCATCCTAGCCCCCACCTGGCTGCACCCCCTCCTGTCCACCTGGCTGCACCCCCTCTCCCATCCACCTGGCTCCATCCTCCCCCACCTGGCTGCACCCCCTCCTGTCCACCTGGCTGCACCCCCCTCTCCGGTCCACCTGGCTCCATCCTCCCTCCAACTTGCTGCACTCCTGTCCACCTGGCTCCATCCCTCCACCAGGAGTTCTGGTGCTAAAATGATTGAATTAATGTTGATTTTTTATTTATTTTTAAAGGGGGGCGCAAGTAGCTGGTCTCGCCTAGGGTGAAAAATAGTCTTGCACCAGCCCTGCTTGCCGTTCTAGTTTAGTGTCTTAATTTAGTGACTAAATACTATCAGTGTATAAATAATAATGGTGGATAAATACATTAAATGTTCATTGTTCAATGATAAAATAAGCAACTCTCACTAACATGACCAAATGATATGAGTAAATAGTGAGTAAATATATATTATTATTGTATACAATTTCTGTCTTGCTATATCTGATATCCTGTTCACCTCCTGTACCATATCTGCAGTCTCTGACCATCTCCTGTACCATGTTTGCAGTCTCTGACCACCTCCTGTACCATATCTGCAGTCTCTGACCACCTCCTGTAACATGTCTATAGTCTCTGAGGGGGAGCCAGTAGAGGAGTCAAGAGTGGGAGTGCCGCCAGATTGGGGATCACGAGAGAAGTCAGAGGTGTGTGGACTGTGTAGCGGAAACTATCAGATAAAGCCAGAGCCGCCAAGCTGGAGTTGCCTGAGCCCTGCACAGTGCACCTGAGAGGAGGTCAGTCTGAGGAGGGGTCACTGTTGTAAGGGGGGGAGTGAACACAATAATGTAAGGGGGCACTGAAATAAAGGTTAACCCTTATATCAGTTACCCCCCTAACCTTAGTGTATTCACTCTGCGGAAGGTAATCTCTGGTAACCAGAGTCCCGCCCCCCCTCATTAGAGTTCCCCTTTACATCAGAGTCTGCAGGATTTCCTCTTATAGTGCAAGGGAGAATTTTGCGGACCCTGATGTAAGTTGGAACTCTGATGTAATTGGGAGCGCAGAGCCCCTCCTTACATCAGAGTTCCCCCTTAGATCGTGATCTGTGGCATCGTCCTTTACATCAAGGTTCGCAGAGTTCTCCCTTGCACTGTAATGGGGAACGCTGTGCTGGCTGTTATATTAACCTGACCTAGAGAAATTTGTTTTTTGGCTTTTGTTTAACTTAAACACATTGCTAATAGCACTAGCAACATGTTTACAGTTTAAATACTAAAAGTTGCACAGTTTAGCACTGAAAACAGCCATTTTAGGTGCTTTTTTTAAGTGCCAGTAAAAAATAAGTGTCGTTCGTAATTTTTAGGCATCTTGCCAGTAAATTTCGCTTGGGGGGTTGGCAACACTGACTACCTCATCTGTGTCCATCAGTGCAACCTCATCGGTGCCCATCAGTGCCGTCATATCAGTGCCCGTAATTGAAAGAGAAAACATACTTTTTTACAAAAAAAAATACAGAAAAAAATTAAAATGTAATTTTTCAAAATTTTCAGTCTTTTTTTAGTTGTTGCGCAAAAAATTAAAATCGCAGAGGTGATCAAATACCACCAAAAGAAAGCTCTATTTGTGGGGGAAAAAGGACGCCAATTTTGTTTGGGTACAGTGTAGCATGACCGCGCAATTGTCATTCAAAGTGCGACAGTGCTAAAAAGCTGAAAATTGGCTTGGGCGGGAAGGTGCATAAGTGCCTGGTATGGAAGTGGTTAAGGGATCTCTCCATCAAATAGGATTAGGACCCAATATACTCTATAAAATCTAAGCTCTCTATCATAACCCCTCTGCTCGAGTTATGTCCAATGGGTTTCTGTCCCATCCTCTAAAAATTCATAACGGTACTCGACAGGGTTGCCCCTCATCTCCTTTGCTATATATTCTCACAATGGAACACCTTGCAGTTGGAATTTGAGAAAATAATGCAATTAAAGGGATTGAGGTAGGCTCCCATCAATACAAATGATCACTTTATGTGGATGACCTACCTCTATATACAACAACTCCATATGTCGCTTCCCTCCATAATACATGAATTGGAGACTTTTGGGCAAGTGAGAATGTTTAATGTTTACTATGACAATACAGAGGTGTTACATATCTCATTATCATCTCAGGAAATATTGTGTATACAAACAATTGTTTTATTATAAATGGCAGAAGCAAGCAATTAAACATTTAGGTATTTATATTCTACTTGTTTATCAGCAATTGCAGATTTGAATTATAGTCCCTTCTGTATACAATCCGTATGTTCATCTTGGTTTGGACACATAAATATTATTAAAATGGTTATATTACCCAAACTTCTATATGTATTCCAAACAATTCCTCCCCCCCCTGGATTTCTACGTAGTATAAATATTATCATCAGTAAATTTATATGGGGTAACAAAAAAATCACAGATTAAGTTACCTACTTTATCATTACCCAAGTGTAGGGGAGGTGTGACATTTCCCAATGTTCTGTTATACCTTCATGTATCATCTTTACTTCCTATCATGGATTTGTCCCATAATGAATCAACTAAACTATGGATTTTATTAGAAAAAGACCTTATTGTTCCGACCTTACTTCTTTGTTATATGGACCTCGTCAGCTCAGAGACCGCTAGTAGATTCTTTACCAGCCTTGGTTACATATACATTAAAAGCTTGGGGCCATTATTTACATAAGGGTCAATTGTCTACTAGACCAAGTCCCTTGTCACCAATGTTTGGTGATTGTGCATTTCCACCGACTTTGCACACATCTCCTTTTTTATCCTGGACTAAGACATCTAGAGTGTTCCTAAGGGACACTCTGTTACAGGGATCATTACCCCCTTTCTCTAGTCTCCTGCCATATCGTCATAATCCTTCACATGCATGGCTTGAATATCTGCAGCTTGGTCACTATTTTCAAGGTATTCAACCGCGGGAGGCTCTTTTCCATTCTTATACAGAAATTGAATCATTACTTATTCAATCAGAGAGACGAGCTCATATTCTATCCGCAGTGTATAAACTTCTCTTGAAGGAGACATATCAGTAAAATCCACAATTTTTCTCTAAATTGGCTGAGGATTTTTGATGTTGATGAAGAAGACATGGATTGGGATAAAATATTAACATTCACTTATAAAGCCTCCATATTCATTACAACAAATAAGATTATATTATAAGATAAGATTATATATATTATAAGATTTTATCTAGATGGTTTTGATGCCCTTCAACTTTACATAATTTGGACACTTCTATACCAAACACGTGCTGGAGATGTATGAATGCCCCAGGTACGATGTCACACATATGGGGGACCTGTCCATTAATTATTGTATTTTAGGATAAAATCCTCCAACTATATTATACATTGGGTGGAGATTGGATTCCTAATGATCCTCTGTTATAAATGATGCCTGGGTCCTATAAACAGAACAAAAAAGGCCTACTTTTTTTTCTGTATATGTATATATATTAATACATGGTCAGTATGGAGATATTTTAGAAATTATTTCGAATTTGTAACATACTTTGTGTAAGAGTATTTATTCTTATTTATTAAAAAATCATATTTTTTTTTTTTTTTTGCAATTTTTTTTCTCTTTTTCTTTCTTTCTTTTTGTGTAAGTTTTAAAGCTGATTGAAAAGAAAAGGGGAAAATTTGTATTATTGTTATTGTAATATTATTGAGGTTTTTTGAGGTCATAAATATAGATTTTTACTTTTTTCCTTAAAAGATAGGATTTACCAACCTTTAAGGGTCAGATATGTTACTATTTATTGTTTCTCATAATATTGTGGCAATTTATTTATGTATTCTTGAAGGGTGTATTAACGGCAAGATTGCATATATCAGGATAAGTTTGTATAAAACCGTTTAGGTACATGGGCCCGGATTCAGATAGATTTGTCTATCTATCTGCGGGCATAACGTATCGCAGATACATTACGCCGCCGTAATTTAGGGCGAAAGTTCCGTATTCAGAAAGGACTTGCACCCTTAGTTACGGCGGCGTAACGTATGTTCTGCGGCGTAAGCCCGCCTAATTCAAATGGGGATGATGTGGGCGTGTTTTATTTAAATGAATGGTGACTCTGCGTATTTGACGTATTTTACGAACGGCGCATGCGCCGTTCGTGAAAAAAATCCCAGTGCGCTTGCTCGAAATTACGCCCATGCAAACGATGTAAAACGACTTATGCAAACGATGTAAAATTTTCAAAAGTCGATGCGGTAACGACGTCCATACTTAACATTAACATATAGCAGGGGTAACTTTACGCCGAAAAAAGCCTAACGTAAACAACGTAAAAAAATTTGCCGGCCGGACGTATGTTTCTGAATTGGCGTAAATACCTAATTAGCATATTCATCACGTAACTATACGGAAGCGCCACCAAGCGGCCAGCGTAAATATGCAGCCTAAGATACGACGGTATAAGACACTTACGCCGGTCGGATCTTAGGGAAATCTATGCGTAACTGATTTTCTGAATCAGACACATAGATACAACGGCCCGCACTCAGAGATATGACGGCGTATCTCGTTTCTGAATCCGAGCCATGGTCTATATGTATTTGTAATAATTTCTGTATTTTTCTCCTCCTTTTTATTTATTTTTCTAAAAAATTATAAAGTCAGATTAAACAAAAATATTAGAAGCCGTGTTGGCAGAGAGTCATGCAGAGCAGAGATGGGGGAGTTGGCAGAAGTAAAGATAATCTTCTATAAATGGGATCACTTGGCGAAGCTTGTCATTCAGGGGGATAAAGTTCTGGTTGTGGAACAAAAACTCTCATATAAGGCAGCAGAGAGCCGGCTATGAGATGTCAGTCTCTTCTTGGGATTGCTGATGCATCAGGTTCTGTTCTTATACAAGATAATGTCAGCAACATGGAGAAAGAAATTGCAGAGAGAGACACTGGGAGCCAGTAATGCCGTATATTTTAGAAAGAGCCGCATCATTGTATTACATCCAAGGAGAGGAGAGAGAGAGTGGGGTATGGAGGACGGAGAGTAGGGAGGAGCCGAACACCCCCGGTTCGGTTCACAGCAGAACATGCCGGGCAGGGCTCAAGTCCTGCGGGAACGCATGGGAACGGAGTCCCTGCACTTTTTTCACAGCAGGAACGCAGTTCCCTTTGCAGGACTAGAGCAGCCGAGACGCCCGAGCCAATCCTTCACTAAGCAGCGATGCCCAGCTTGAGTCCCTGTCAGGGGCAGGCGAACCTTAGTAATCCTTTATGTTACTGGCCGCTTCCTGTATATGGATTCATTGGGTAGTATGCGGGTATTCCATCACTTCCTCGATGCCGCAATGTCTCCTGGGAGCTTTTGTCATCGTTCCCAGGAGACATTGCGGAGGTCTGCCACGAGTTATCTCGGGATTTAGAAAGAACTTGCTTAAAGTGGATAAAAAAAAAAAAACATGCGGTTTGTTAATTATGCATATGAGCGTATCATTTTTTTTTTTGGTAGGGGAGTGGATCTTAGGTGGGAGTTCCCACACTTTTCTCCCCAGGACTTGACCCCCGATTCATTATAGCCACAAGTAGTTTTAAATGATTTTTTTCATTTAGAAATTACACTTTGTGCAGGACTGTTCTAAACACGGGAAAAATTCGCTATTTTACAGGCATACTATAGACACCCCCCAGGTATGAAATTTAAAGGAATATTTCACTTTTATTGTTTCACTCTAAGCATTATTAAATTCACTGGTCCCGAAAAAACTGCAATTTTTAAAACATTTTTGCATTGATACATGTCCCCTGGGGCAGGACCCGGATCCCCAAACACTTTTTATGACAAAAACTTGCATATTAACCTTTTGATTTCTCCCATAGACTTTTAGTGGGTGTTCTGCGGCTTTCAAATTTGCCGCGAACACCCCAAATTGTTCGTTATACGGTGAATGGGCGAACAGGCAATGTTTGAGTCAAACTCATGTTTGACCCGAACATAAAGCTCATCCCTAATGGAGAGGAGGATGGAGAATGGAGAGGAGGATGGAGAATGGAGAGGAGGATGGAGAATGGAGAGGAGGATGTAGAATAGAGAGGAGGATGGAGAATGGAGAGGAGGATGGAGAATGGAGAGGAGGATGGAGGATGGAGAATGGAGGATGGAGAGGAGGATGGAGAATGGAGAGGAGGATGGAGAATGGAGAGGAGGATGGAGGATGGAGAGTAGTATGACAGCAGTAAGAGGAAGATGTGGTCTGTGTGGCGGTATTAGTGATTGTTCCAGTCATATTTTTTTATTTAAACCAATGGTAACCAAGTACAATCCGCCCCTCTTGAGTTTCTACCACTGCACTTATAGAACAATAAAGTGTACCAGTGAAGCAGACACTTTTAAAAAAGAATATGTGAAATAGTATTTTTAACTCTTTAAAGTAAATAGTGTATAAAAATAAGTAGCACTTAAACAAATATACATAAAGCAGAGTTTCCATCAAAAAAAAAAGTAATCATTATTGTGCACATTAGACCTAAAAAAGAAAAAAACATTTTTTTTTACTCCACTGGAAATGCCTGTTGCTATGCGGTCCCACAAAATCTGCCTTCGGAATAACCTAGGATTCTGACGTCAGCTCCCTCAGCATGACACATTTCCCAGGATGCCGTGCGCTACCACTAGGGTTAGAATCACAGGACTTAGAGACTGGAAGTGATGCGATTATTTGAAGATTTCTGCGCCATTTTTATTATTGGAAGAGCCCTTTGTTTTCAACATACGGACACAGACAAACAGCAGCCAGCACCGGAGAAGGATGAGCGGTCAGAGTCAGCATTTCTTACCGACCATACATAAATATGTACAAAAAAACAAAACTATTATTATGATTTTCCCTGTGTATTATTCTTTAGAGATCATCCATCTTCCTATAAGCTTCTTTGTTGCCATCACAGCGGCATGCACTTCTGCCGCCGCCGCACATTGTTGAATTGAATAGACATGTTACTGGCCGCTTCCTTAGATGGAGCTGCCAATTCCGTTTGGAACAGCCAAAGAGTCGGCTGAAAAAATGGGGGGGCAGGGCTTTTTCTGTCCTTGGCCCGAGAGAATGGAATCTACTTCCCCTAAGTCTTAGACAGAGTCCTGACCTACCCACATTCAGGAGGGATCTAAAAACCTATCTGTGGGCAGAGGCAGATTGATAGGAAGAGTGAGGTTAGGGTCATTCTGGAGGGAAGCACTGCTAGATCTGTTGGGAATTGTGTGTTGTCTCTCTTTTGGTCTTATGTGATTTCTATGGTTTTTGTACTGTATTGGTTTTATGGTGTTATATTGTTGTTTTATTATTTGATTTTAATTGTGGTACATATTTTATATTGTTACTATGTTAATTTATGCCTGTAACACTCGGTCCTGTTGTGAATTGTTAAGGTCTGGAAGCGTTTTGATACCTTCGGGTGATTCTACGCTATACAAGCAATAAACAACAATTGTGATAGCAACCCGAGTCCTTTCACAGGCCTTCAATGTGAACAAAGTGTTACCCTATCACATCAATCACCCTGTGACATTTGTGAATAAAATATATATAAACAAAGTGTATGTAAAGCACACCACTGTGGCAAGCTGTGTGGACTCATCTGAACAGGGTATCTCCACACATCTCCTTTTATTTAACACATCAGGACCCTTAAGGTCTGTCTGTCCATACCGAATCCGGTATTTACACGGTGGAATGTGGAACATCTGGTAAACCTTTCTTTCATGCTTACACGCCAAGCACGAGAGTGTAAGGCATATTGAGTTGGTGAGTGTTTAATCTGACGGGAGAGGATTCACTGACACTCGGGTGTGGTGGATGATTAGAAGACTATTACGCACAATCAACGATTGAATTCATATTAACCACTTAAGACCCGGACCATTATGCAGGTAAAGGACCGGGCCCCTTTTTGCGATTCGGCACTGCGTCGCTTGAACTGACAATTGCGCGGTCGTGCGACGTGGCTCCCAAACAAAATTAGCGTCCTTTTTTCCCTACGAATAGAGCTTTCTTTTGGTGGTATTTGATCACCTCTGCGGTTTTTATTTTTTGCGCTATAAACAAAAATAGAGCGACAATTTTGAAAAAAAATCTATATTTTTTACTTTTTGCTGTAATAAATATCCTCAAAAATATATATAATGTTTTTCCCCTCAATTTAGGCCGATACGTATTCCTCTACATATTTTTGGTAAAAAAAAAAATCGCAATAAGCGTTTATTGATTGGTTTGCGCAAAAGTTATAGTGTTTACAAAATAGGAGATAGTTTTATGGCATTTTTATTACTCATTTTTTTTACTAGTAATGGCGATCAGTGATTTTTTTTCATGACATTATGGCGGACACATCGGACAATTTTGACACATTTTTGGGCCATTGTCATTTTCATAGCGGAAAGTGCTATAAAAATGCACTGATTACTGTGAAAATGACACTGGCAGTGAAGGGGTTAACCTGTAGGGGGTGCTAAAGGGGTTAAGTGTGTCCTAATGTGTATTTCTTACTGTAGGCGGGCGTGGCTGGACGTGACATGTCACTGATCGTTGTTCCCTATGACAGGGAACAGATGATCAGTGACAGGCACACTAGGAAGCACGGGGAAAGGTTTGTTTACCTCTCCCCGTTCTTCAGCTCCTGTGACCCGATCGCGGCACACCAGCGGCAATCGGGTATACGGCGTGGTCACTTGGCTTCGGACCGGGTCGTCGGTGCGCTCACGACCCACAGCTGGGTTCTTAAAGGGGACGTACCTGTATGCCCTTGTGCCCAGCCATACCATTCTGTTGACGTATATCATCGTGCGGCGGTACTTAATTGGTTAATGGACTTATGCTTTATATACACTTTGTTTATATATATTTTATTCACAAATGTCACAGGGTGATTGATGTGATAGGTTAACACTTTGTTCACATTGAAGGCCTGTGAAAACAGACATTCCTTATGTATATTTGTATAAGTGCTACTTATTTTTATACACTATTTACTTTATAGAGTTAAAAATACTGGCCCGGATTCAGAATCGAGTTACGACAGTGAATCTCCGCATACGTCGTCGTAACTCTGAGTGTGGTCGGTCGTATCTATGCGCCTGATTCTTAGAATCAGTTACGCATAGATTTCCCTAAGATCCGACCAGCGTAAGTCTCTTACACCATCGTATCTTAGGCTGCATATTTACGCTGGCCGCTAGGTGGCGCTTCCGTAGATTTACACAAGGATAATGCAAATTAGGTAGATACGGCGATTTAGAAACGTATGTCCGCCCGGCGCATTTTTTTACCTTGTTTGCGTAAGGCTTTTTCCGGCGTAAAGTTACCCCTCATAAAGCAGGGGTAAGTCACGTTAGGTATGGACGTCGGAAACACACGAACAGCGTCGTATTTTATGTTGTTTACGTAAGTCGTTTGCGAATAGGGCTGTACGTAAGTTACGTTCACTTCGAAAGCATTGACAGTTTGCGGCGTAATTTGGAGCATGCGCACTTGGAAACGTTCACGGACGGCGCATGCGCCGTTCGTAAAAAACATCAATTACGTGGGGTCACAAGTAATTTAAATAAAACACGCCCACATCATCCACATTTGAATTAGGCGGGCTTACGCCGACACATTTACACTACGCCGCCGTAACTTAGGGCGCAAGTTCTTTCTGAATATGGAACTTGCTCCCTAAGTTACGGCGGCGTAATGTATCTGAGATACGTTACACCCGCCGATAGATATGAAAATGTATCTGAATCCGTGCCACTATTTTTAACTAGAAAATGTATTTTTCCCGCCATGAATGATTCCTAATAATGAGTCGGATCCTCATCATCATCATCGAAAGTATTGATAATATTGGAAAGTGTGGAATCCTACAGAGGGGAGAAGAGGGAATTCACAATGGGAGGCGACCATTCTATCCATGAAGAGTAGAAGACTTTCCTTTAGAGGGTTGCAGAGAAATCCGAGGTGTCGGTGAGTACATCCTCTATACATGGAAGAGGTCCAGCAGACCCAACACTGGGACACAATCACCAGACAAATCTCTGGCCGTCTACAAGAGATAATTGTACAATTACACCGAGATATTACATTGTATACATTCCATGAAATGTTTCATCAATACATATATATGTGAATGTGATGTGTATATCATTCCATTGTACACAGGGACTCGTCATATCAGTAATTTGGCTACTTTCCATCCACAGAAGAATTGGGATCATGTGACCCGAGGAAGATCTGCAGATCCCAATATCAGCAGCAGAGACAACTGAGGAGACGATTGTATTCAGAATATTGAAGGTCGGCCCCATTCCCATCCCAGGAACAGTCAGGACGGGTTTTATTATTTTCTGTTCTCCAATATCTAAAGGAATTTTTCTTTTTTATTGTTTCACTTTAAGAATCATTTAAATCATGGCTCCTTCAAAAAAGATTGTTTTAAAAAATAAATCATTAATGTCCCCCAGGGCAGTACCCGGGCCCCCTTATCCTTTTTATGGCCAATTACTTGCATATAAGCTTTGAAAATGGGGACTTGATTTTTGCAGTTTGTGTCCCATAGACTTCATTGGGGTTTGCCGTTCGGGTTTAAACTTTTGTGATGTTTGAAAGTTCTGACGTGTGCCGAACAAGGGGGTGACAATACGTAATGCTCTGCAGTGGGATGGGTGACACACAATGCTATGGAGGGATTGGTGACACACAATGCTTTGAGGAGAGAAACACAATGCCCGGGGAGGGGGTGACACACAATGCTCTGGGAGGGGGTGACACACAATGCCCTGGGAGGGGGTGACACACAATGCTCTGGGAGGGGGTGACACACAATGCCCTGGGAGGGGGTGACACACAATGCCCTGGGAGGGGGTGACACACAATGCCCTGGGAGGGGGTGACACACAATGCCCTGGGAGGGGGTGACACACAATGCCCGGGGAGGGGGTGACACACAATGCCCGGGGAGGGGGTGACACACAATGCCCTGGGAGGGGGTGACACACAATGCCCTGGGAGGGGGTGACACACAATGCCCTGGGAGGGGGTGACACACAATGCTCTGGGAGGGGGTGACACACAATGTTTTGGGTGGCACATAATGCCCTGGGGGAGGGGTGAAACACAATGCCCTGAGGGAGGGGGGTGACACAATCTGCCTGGGGGGGGTGACACAGAATCTGCCTGGGGTGATGCACAATGAACTGGGAGGGGTGACACAGAATCTGCCTGGAGGGGGGGGACATAAAATCTGCCTGGGGGGGACACAGAATCTGCCTGGGGGTGACACACAATGTTGGGTGGTGATGATTAAAATAAAATAAAAATTCCAATGAAAATTGAGTCAGTAAAATGTATTGTCAGTAAATTGTGACACAACAGGACTGTGTCTTGTATGAATAAAGTTTGTTTTAATGTTTGGTCCTTGTGCCATTGTCACAGAACATCATCCAGGAGCCAATACACATGCAGATCTGAAAGTACGGGAGCCGCTGTCCATCATAGAGAGGAGGCGGGGCAGAGGCGGGGCTGGAGCTCAGAGCCCCGGATTTCCAATCAGATGATAATGGAGGCGGAGCTGTAGCGGTGATCGGATGTCTGGGCCCCTGTACATGCGGTGCAGCCAGTGTGTCACCGCAGGCTTGTAGTACAATAGATGGGAGCGCGCATGCGCGGGTGTCCCTATCAGATCAGCGCTGTGAATGGGGCACTGGTCACACAACAACACAGGGAGTGGACAATACTGAGCAGAAAGGACGCCATTTAGAAGAGGAAAAGAACACTTAGGCCCCGTACACACGATAGAATCCATCCGCTGAAAAATCCCAGCAAATGGGTTTCAGCGGATAGATCCTATGGTGTGTACGATCCAGCGGATCTGTTTCCGCGGATATTTCTCCCCTGGGATGGATTCCAGCAGATCGAATATTTGCTGACATGCCAAACAAATCCATCTGCTGGAGTCCATCCCAACGGATGGATCCGCTGGTCTGTACAGACTCACCGGATCCATCCGTCCGAAGGAATCCCCCGCATGCGTCGTAATGATTAGACGCATGCGTGGAATTCCTTATATGACAGCGTCGCGCACGTCGCCGCGGCATAATCGCGGCGCCGGCGTGACACGTCATCGCCAGAGGATTTCGGCGCGGATTTCAATGCGATGGTGTGTACACCCAATCGCATGAAAATCCGCCGAAATCCTCAAGAGGATTTATCCGCGGAAACGGTCCGGAGGACCGTATCCGCGGATAAATCCTCTCGTGTGTACAAGGCCTAAGATTATTATTACTAGAATTCTATATTTAAGTATCAGAAAGAGAAAATAAAATGTGAGAGTTCATATCACTTTACTCTGATATCATTCCATTCTGGACATTCTCTTCATATCAGGAGCCGTGTATTACCTGAGGGGGAGGAGCCGTGTATTACCTGAGGGGGAGGAGCCGTGTATTACCGGAGAGGGGGAGGAGCTGTGTATTACCGGAGAGGGGGAAGAGACGTGTATTACCTGAGAGGGGGAGGAGCCATACATTACCTGAGAGGAGTAGAGGCCATGTATTACCTGAGAGGGGGAGGAGCTGTGTATTACCTGAGAGGGGGAGGAGCCATACATTACCTGAGAGGGGTAGAGGCCATGTATTACCTGAGAGGGGGAGGAGCTGTGTATTACCTGAGAGGGGAGGAGCTGTGTATTACCTGAGAGGTGGAAGAGCTGTGTATTACCTGAGAGGGGGAGGAGCCATGTATTACCTGAGAGGGGGAAGAGCTGTGTCTTACCTGAGAGGGGGAGGAGCCATGTATTACCTGAGAGGGGGAGGAGCCGTGTATTACCTGAGAGGAGGGAGGAGCTATGTATTACCTGAGAGGGGGAGGAGCCATGTATTACCTGAGAGGGGAGGAGCCATGTATTACCTGAGAGGGGGAGGAGCCATGTATTACCTGAGAGGGGAGGATCTCCCACACACCATCTTCTTATCTTCATCTGTCTATAGATACATACCAGCCTATTTCATCCCTTCATAGAAGAATAAAATGAGAGTGTTAGAAGAGGAAATGTTGCTGTGATGATGGAAAAGGGGGAGGGGCTCATACTGTGCTCTGTAAGAAATTATGGAAAAGTGAGGGGCCCTCACCATGGCAGGGGCCACACACTCATGGCCATCCAACCATTGGGATAGCAGACTGTATGCCGGGTGTGCTGGGCTGACATGTGTACAGGATGAGAGCTCACATCTGATTGGTCAGTTATACGGACACATTGGATAGACAGCGGGGGATGGGGGGTAAAACCTTGTGGAAGATTGAAGGAACTGACTAAGATTATTATTGGTGGATCTGATTTTCCCATCCCCCATCTGTAATGATAAAACTTGGGATGAGGAATAAATTCTCCATCATCTGGGAAATGTGTGACTGGCACAGGAAATCTCAATCATCTCTCTCATTATCTGTATAACTACGGAGACCTCCAATGGGATCTACAGAAATTGTCACCCCGTCCTTCCATTTTCATTACAGTGCAGCCCGGGTGTCAGAAGACCTCCCAACAACGTCCCCCTTCCATCATCACCACCCAATCTTCTCTACATTTTACTATTCACATTCTAAGACTTAGTCTGTGTGTTTCCTCCAATAGAACAGATCTTACCGTTCTCTCTCCACAGAGAAGCCGGCATTCCGGAGGACCTCACAACAACGTCTCACTTCTGACTCCGACATCTTCTTATCATTATCCAATATTATCTCCAGAGAGGTCAGAGTTCGGTTTGTGGAGATAACGGAGGAAAGATCATCACAGCACCGCAATGTCCCTTTACAGTCACTAATCCTGGAGAGAGAAGCAGGAAAGAGGTGAAATGTTCTTCCAGGGAGGGGCAGAAGTAGACACATCCAATGAACAGTCAGTGGGCGGGGTCTTAAAGAATGAAATGTTTTTCCAGGGAGGGGCAGAAGTAGACACATCCAATGAATAGTCAGTGGGCGGAGTCTTAGAAAATGAAATGTTCTTCCAGGGAGGGGCAGAAGTAGACACATCCAATGAACAATCAGTGGGCGGAGTCTTAGAAAATTAAATGTTCTTCCAGGGAGGGGCAGAAGTAGACACATCCAATGAATAGTCAGTGGGCGGAGCCTTAGAGAATGAAATGTTTTTCCAGGGAGGGGCAGAAGTAGACACACCCAATGAATAATCAGTGGGCGGAGTCTTAGAGAATGAAATGTTCTTCCAGGGAGGGGCAGAAGTAGACACATCCAATGAATAATCAGTGGGCGGGGTCTTGGATGGATGATGTCATGGAATATTGGTTGGACCTCTCCTGTGAAATGGAGGTAAGTTGTCACCCACCTGAAAAGTCTTAGTGTGGAGTTACACTGTTGCGGGTACATTGCGGCGTACGTGGTAACGCACACATTGGAGGGGTGATTGGCTCCATATAGATTCCCTTTCACACTAAACTGCGGCACATCGATGGGAACCGCCCACATAGGAAATAATGGGATTTCTACTTCACATGCGTCTCCATGCAGCAAAATCCATGAGGATCGCTAAACGCACTGACAACCAATGATAATATGTCAGCAGATCAACCAATCAGTGGACAGGTGACCCTCGGGCGGAGTCGGGTGATGTCATTTCCTGCCTGGAACTGAAACAGGAAGTGGTGCTGGTGAGTGATATTATCTACTGCCCAATTGGTTGCTGGATATGCTGACATATTATTGGTTGTCAGTGCATTTATTGTAAATAAAGAGACAATTGTTTTCAAGGACGTACTTCACTATTGGTGGCATTTTTGTTTTGTTTGGAGTTCTATATCCAGCCAATCAGGAGGGACCAGATCACTTAAAGGGACCCCACACTTGTGACAGCTGATCTTGTGGGAAGTCCCCCGGGCCCATTGAGCCCCCCAGAGGGGTGACAAGCACATGACACCTATACTGTATATGGGGCCAATCAGTGCTGTGTTCTGGCCTAGACCAACTAGGAATAAAAGCCCCCCGAAAAAAATGCCCCCGCACCCTCCCCCCGCACACAGTGACAGCGCTGCTCCATTTGCCAGAGAACTCGGCAGCGGCGCTGTGATAGGGGAGAGGAGAGCTGCGGACTGTCTGTATTTCCCCCGCTCACCCCCCTCCCCTTTCTCCTGTCAGCCAAAGAGAGAGCGGCTCTAATCGGGGAACCGCCCACTCAGAGAAGAGCGCACGCTCTGACCTCCCTCCTCTCTCTGTGTGTCAGTGGAGACACTGTGTCCTAGGAGACACCTACCTGCCCCCACCCCCTCCACTCACCTACCTTCCCCCATAACCCTCCACTCACCTACCTGCCCCCATACCCCTCCACTCACCTACCTGCCCCCATACCCCTCCACTCTCTCATATGTGTGTCAGTGGAGACACCGTGTCCTAGGAGAGGTGAGTGATCTGTGGACACAGCCAAGTCATCCCCCTGTGTACAGACACCCGACATCATTGTCACCCTCCTCCTCAGACTGGGCTCTCCTCTACACCTCCCCCCACTTGTCATCTGTGTCTCCCCCATGCAGAGTGTCACCTACCTGTCCCCTCCCCCCTCCACTCACCTACCTGTCCCCACCCCCCCTCCACTCACCCACCTCCTCCCACCCCCCTCCACTCACCTACCTGTCCCCTCCACTCACCTACCTGTCCCCACCCCCCTCCACTCACCTACCTGTCCCCTCCCCCTCCTCTCACCTACCTGCCCCCACCCCCTCCTCTCACCTACCTGCCCCCACCCCCCCTCCTCTCACCTACCTGTACCCCACCCCTCTCCACTCACCTACCTGCCCCCGCCACTCACCTACCTGTCCCCACCCCCCTCCACTCACCTACCTGTCCCCACCCCCTCCACTCACCTACCTGTCCCCACCCCCTCTCCACTCACCTACCTGTCCCCACCCCCCTCCACTCACCTACCTGCCCCCACCCCCCTCCACTCACCTACCTCCTCCCACCCCCTCCACTCACCTACCTGTCCCCACCCCCCCTCCACTCACCTACCTCCTTCCACCCCCTCCACTCACCTACCTGTCCCCACCCCCCTCCACTCACCTACCTGTCCCCACCCCCTCCACTCACCTACCTTTCCCCACCCCCCTCCACTCACCTACCTGTCCCCACCCCCCCTCCACTCACCTACCTGTCCCCACCCCCCTCCACTCACCTACCTGTCCCCACCCCCTCCACTCACCTACCTGTCCCCACCCCCTCTCCACTCACCTACCTGTCCCCACCCCCCTCCACTCACCTACCTGCCCCCACCCCCCTCCACTCACCTACCTGCCTCCACTCACCTACCTGTCCCCCCCTCCACTCACCTACCTCCTCCCACCCCCCCTCCACTCACCTACCTCCTTCCACCCCCTCCACTCACCTACCTGTCCCCACCCCCCTCCACTCACCTACCTGTCCCCACCCCCTCCACTCACCTACCTTTCCCCACCCCCCTCCACTCACCTACCTGTCCCCACCCCCCCTCCACTCACCTACCTGTCCCCACCCCCCCTCCACTCACCTACCTGTCCCCACCCCCCTCCACTCACCTACCTGTCCCCAACCCCCCTCCACTCATCTATCTGCCCCCACCCCCCTCCACTCCACTCACCTACCTGTCACCACCCCCCTCCACTCACCTACCTGCCCCCACCCCCTCCACTCACCTACCTGTCCCCACCCTCCCTCCACTCACCTACCTGCCCCCAACCCCCTCCACTCACCTACCTGTCCCCACCCCCATACACTCACCTACCTGCCCCCATCCCCCCTCCACTCACCTACCTGCCTCCACTCACCTACCTGTCCCCATCCCCCCTCCACTCACCTACCTGTCCCCACCCCACCCCCTCCACTCACCTACCTGCCCCACCCCCTGCACTCACCTACCTGCCCCCACCCCCCTCCACTCACCTACCTGCCCCATCCCCCTCCACTCACCTACCTGCCCCACCCCCTCCACTCACCTACCTGTCCCCACCCCCTCCACTCACCTACCTGTCCCCACCCCCTCCACTCACCTACCTGGCCCCACCCCCCTCCACTCACCTACCTTCCCCACCCCCTCCACTCACCTTACCTGTCCCCACCCCCCCTCCACTCACCTACCTGTCCCCACCCCCTCCACTCACCTACCTGTCCCCACCCCCTCCACTCACCTACCTTCCCCTACCCCCCTCCACTCACCTAGCTGTCCCCACCCCCCCTCCACTCACCTACCTTCCCCACACCCTCCACTCACCTTACCTGTCCCCACCCTCCCTCCACTCACCTTACCTGTCCCCACCCCCTCCACTCACCTACCTGTCCCCACCCCCCCCTCCACTCACCTACCTTCCCCACTCCCTCCACTCACCTACCTTCCCCACTCCCTCCACTCACCTTACCTGTCCCCACCCCCCTCCACTCACCTACCTGCCCCCACCCCCCTCCACTCACCTACCTGCCTCCACCCCCCTCCACTCACCTTCCTGCCCCCACCCCCCCTCCACTCGCCTACCTGCCCCCACTCCCCCTACACTCACCTATGTGCCCCCACCCCCCTCCACTCACCTACCTTCCCCTACCCCCCTCCATTCACCTACCTGTCGCCACCCCCCTCCACTCACCTACCCGTCCCCACCCCCCCTCCACTCACCTACCTTCCCCACCCCCTCCACTCACCTTACCTGTCCCCACCCTCCCTCCACTCACCTACCTGTCCCCACCCCCTCCACTCCCCTACCTGTCCCCACCCCCCTCCACTCACCTACCTTCCCCACTCACTCCACTCACCTTACCTGTCCCCACCCCCTCCACTCACCTACCTGCCCCCACCCCCCTCCACTCACCTACCTGCCTCCACCCCCCTCCACCCCCCACCACTCACCTTTCTGCCTCCACCCCCCACCACTCACCTACCTGCCCCCACTCCCCCTCCACTCACCTACCTTCCCCTACCCCCCTCCACTCACCTACCTGTCCCCACCCCCTCCACTCACCTACCTGTCCCCACCCCCCCTCCACTCACCTACCTTCCCCACTCCCTCCACTCACCTTACCTGTCCCCACCCCCCTCCACTCACCTACCTGCACCCACCACCCTCCACTCACCTACCTGCCTCCACCCCCCCCTCCACTCACCTTCCTGGACCCCGCACAGATACCAGGGACCCCACACAGCCACCATGGACCCCGCACAGCCACCAGGAACCACACACATCCACTAGGGACCCCACCCAGAGACCCCGCACAACAACACAAGAGACCCCACACAGGGGCCCCTGCACAACCACTAGGGACCCTGTATAGCGACCAGGGACCCCGCACAGCCAAACACCCCACACAGGGGCCCCTGCACAACAAACCGGGACCCCGTACAGCCACCAGAGACCACACACAGGGACCCCACACAGACACCAGGGACCTCACAGAGCCACAAGAGACCCCACATAGGGACCCTGCACAACCACCAGGGACCCCACACAGTGACCAGGGAACCCACACAGGGACCCCACACAGCCACCAGGGACCCCACACAGCTACCAGGGACCCAACACAGCCACCAGGGAACCTGCAGAACTATTAGGGACCACACAGAGCTACCAGGGACGCCATACAGCGACCAGGGACCCTGCACAGCCACCAGAGACCCCAGTCACCCTGGACCCCGCACAGCCAACAGGGACCCCATACAGCCACCAGGGACCCTGCACAGACACCAGGGACCCGCACAGGCACCAGGGACCCCGTACAGGCACCAGGGACCCCGTACAGACACCAGGGACCCCGCACAGACACCAGGGACCCCGCACAGCCACCAGAGACCCCGCACAGGGACCCTGGACAACCACTAGGGACCCTGCATAGCCACCAGGGACCCTGCACAGCCAGAGACCCCACACAGAGGCCCCTGCACAACCAAGAGGGACCCCGTACAGCCACCAAAGACCCCACACAGACACCAGGGACGTCACAGAGCCACAAGAGACCCCACACAGGGACCCTGCACAACCACTAGGGACCCTGCACAGCCACCAGGGACCCCACACAGGGACCCTGCACAGCCACCAGGGACCCCGCACAGGGACCAGGGAACCCACATAGCAACCAGAAACACTGCACAGACACCAGGGACCCCACACAGACACCAGGGACCCCACACAGACACCAGGGACCCCACACAGACACCAGAGACCCCACACAGCCACCAGAGACCCCACAGAGCTACAAAGGACCCCACACAGATACCAGGGACTCTGCACAGCCACCAGGAACCACACACAGCCACTAGGGACCCCACACAAGGACCCCACACTGCCACCAAAGAACCTGCACAGCCACCCAGGACCCCACACAATCACCAGGGACCCCACACAACCACCAGGGACCCCATAAAAGGACTAGGAAACACACAGAAACCAGAAACCCTGCACAGTCACCAGAGACCCCACACAGGAGCCCCTGTACAACCAACAGGGACTTGTACAGCCACCAGGGACCCCACACAGCCACCAGAGACCCCACACAGGGACCCTGGACAACCACTAGGGACCCCACAGAGTCACAAGAGACCCCACACAGGGACCCTGCACAGGCACCCCACACAGACACCAGGGACCCCACACAGACACCAGGGACCCCACAGAGCTAGAAAGGACCGCGCACAGATACCAGGAACCACACACAGCCACTAGGGACCCCACACTGCCACCAAAGAACCTGCACAGCCACCCAGGACCCCACACAGCCACCCAGGACCCCACACAGCCACCCAGGACCCAGCACAGCCACCAGGGACCCAGCACAGCCACCAGGGATCCAGCACAGCCACCAGGGATCCAGCACAACCACCAGGGATCCAGCACAACCACCAGGGATCCAGCACAACCACCAGGGATCCAGCACAACCACCAGGGACCCCACACAACCACCAGGGACCCCATAAAAGGACCAGGAAACACACACAGAAACCAGAGACCCCGCACAGCCACCAGAGACCCCACACAGGGGCCCCTGTACAACCAACAGGGACTTGTACAGCCACCAGAGACCCCACACAGGGACCCTGGACAACCACTAGGGACCCTGCACAGCCACCAAGGACCCTACACAAGGACCCTGCACAGCCAGAGACCCCACACAGGGGCCCCTGCACAACCAACAGGGTCCCCGTACAGCCACCAGAGACCCCGCACAGGGACCAGAGACCCCACACAGGGACCCCGCACAACCACCAGGAACCCCACAAAGCCGCCAGGGACCCCATAGAGCTACCAAGGACCCCACACAACCACCAGGGAACCCACACAGGGACCCCACACAGCCACTAGGGATCCCGCACAAGGACCCAACACTGCCTCCAAAGAACCTGCACAGGAACCCCGCACAGCCACCAGGGACCCTGCATAGCCACCAAGGACCCCACACAGGGACCAGGGACCCCACACAGGGACCCCACACAGCCACTAGGGATCCCGCACAAGGACCCAACACTGCCACCAAAGAACCTGCACAGGGACCAGAGAATGCACACAGCCACTAGGGACCCCACACAGCCACCATGGACCCCGCACAGATACCAGGGACCCTGCACAGCCACTAGGAACCACACACATCCACTAGGGACCCCACCCAGAGACCCCGCACAGCCACCAGAGACCCCACAAAGGGGCCCCTGCACAACCACTAGGGACCCTGCACAGCTGCCAGGGACCCTGCACAGCCAGACACCCCACACAGGGGCCCCTGCACAACAAACCAGGACCCCGTACAGCCACCAGAGACCACACACAGGGACCCCACACAGACACCAGGGACCTCACAGAGCCAAAAGAGACCCCACATAGGGACCCTGCACAACCACTAGGGACCCTGCACAGCCACCAGGGACCCCACACAGTGACCAGGGAACCCACACAGGGACCACGCACAGCTACAAGGGACCCCACACAGCCACCAGGGACCCTGCACAGCCACCAGGGAACCCACATAGCAACCAGAAACACTGCACAGCCACCAGAGACCCCAGTCAACCTGGACCCCGCACAGCCACCAGGGACCGTGCACAGCCAACAGGGACCCCGCACAGCCAACAGGGACCCCATAAAAGGACCAGGAAACCCACACAGAAACCAGAGACCCGGCACAGCCACCAAAGACCCCACACAGGGGCCCCTGTACAACCAACAGGGACCCCACACAGCCACCAGAGACCCCACACAGGGACCCTGGACAACCACTAGGGACCCTGCACAAGGACCCTGCACAGCCAGAGACCCCACACAGGGGCCCCTGCACAACCAACATGGACCCCGTACAGCCACCAAAGACCCCACACAGACACCAGGGACCTCACAGAGCCACAAGAGACCCCACACAGGGACCCTGCACAACCACTAGGGACCCTGCACAGCCACCAGGGACCCCACACAGTGACCAGGGAACCCACACAGGGACTCCACACAGGGACCCTGCACAGCCACCAGGGCTCCCGCACAGGGACCAGGGAACCCACATAGCAACCAGAAACACTGCACAGCCACCATAGACCCCACACAGTCACCCTGGACCCTGCACAGCCAACAGGGACCCCACACAGCCACCAGAGACCCCACACAGCCACCAAAGACCCCGCACAGCCACCAGAGACCCCGCACAGCCACCAGGGACCCTGCACAGCCACCAGGGACCCTGCACAGCCACCAGTGACCCCGCACAGACACCAGGGACCCTGCACAGACACCAGGGACCCCGCACATGAATGCTTCTGATAGATGAGGATTGTATTTTTAGCACCGGCATGTCAGTCTGATCCCAACAAGACCAATCACTGCTTGTCCTGTGTGATCAGACCCCATAGAACCATTCTGGGGGTTTCTCCTGGATTCTATCCTCACTACACATACAATGTTATATGTACATGTACCCCAACATGTGTACAATCAGGAGCAATTATTTCCATCTCTCTGCAACTAATATTTTCTATGAGAGATAAAATAGATTCCTCTGATCTCTGACATAAATCAATGTCTGGCAGACAGTTGGGGGTCTTCTCACTGTATCGGCTTCGTCCCCTGCTGGGCTTGTAGATGAAATGACTAGGACTTCTCTTTGAGGCTCAGTGAGGTGACAATTTTATATCTACAAGGATGGGGGATTTTATTGGCATCTAGGGGTCACTTCTGGTCTAGAGACTAGCTATGTCCTTCCAGATTCTAATTGAGGACCATCCTAGGGTTGCCACCTTTTCTCCAGGCCAAACCTGAACACTTTAGCGACGCACAGGATTTTTCCTGTAGTATACACTATAGGATTGTAAAAGAACTGGGACACCTTTGGGTGCCCCAAGGAGAGTTGTAATGTGGTGCATACAGCGGGCCACAGCGAAGAGTGGGTGTGCCCAAATTGTGTTAACAGTGGACAAAAGTGTCGGTAAATGGCATTCCTCGGTTTGCGCTGACAGGGAGATCGGCGGCTTTCCCTGTCAGGGGGTGGAGTCTGTGCTGATAATCAGCACATTGATTATCAGCACAGCCCCCTCAGATATGCCAATACAGCTGCCAAAAAGGTGCCCGTCAGCTGCCAGTCAGTGCCCCATCAGTGCCCACCAGAGTGCCAATCAGTGGCCAACAGTACCGCCTGTCATTGCTCATCAGTGAAGGAGAAAACAAAATGTTATAACCAAAATGATGAAAAACATTTTTTTTTCAAAAATTTCGGCCTTTTTTAGTTTAGCAAAAAATAAAACCCCCAGAGGTGATCAAATACCGCCAAAAGAAAGCTCTATTTGAGGGAAAATTGTCCTGGGCAGGAAGGGGGTGAAAGTGCCTGGTATTGAAGTGGTTAAAATAGCCAGGGACTGCTTAGCAACCAGCTACTGATAAGACAATGGCCACCTTGGTGAGAGTATGTAATGTTCAATATAGTGCAATGTGGCATAGTGTATAGCATTGCGGTACAATGTACGGGTGTGGATATTGTATAATGCAACACATTGTACGGTAGAGCTGCACAATTAATCGCGGAGAGAATCGCAATGTCGATTCTCCCCGTCCACGATCTCCCCGCGGGATGACAGGCGATTTTTATGTGTGTCGCTGGTTCCACGTAACCAGCGTGGAACGCAAATGGCGGATAAAGGAACTGACGTCAGCAACCGGAACTGACGTCAGTTATCAGATGCAGCGTGATGCCTGGACGTGGGCGGTACCACCACGCTGCTCGGCCGGCGGTTGATTTTGATTTGATTTTGTTGGCTCGGCTTTAAGCAGCAAATGAAATGGCCGAGACCCCATCTTCTACAGGTCAGCTCTCTCTAGTCCAGACCTCTTCTCTGCTGTATGTCCTACCACACAGAGAGCTGTGTCCTGTCTGCCTGGGAGTATTTATCTATGGAGCTATAGAGATGTGCGCAGTGATTAGACACCATCTCCATAGATAGAGGAGGTTCAGCATGGGGTGAGATCTTATGTGTAATGGCCTGAACAAAATGTATATGTGTAAGGATGGAATGCCGGAAATCTATATATCTGTTAAGCAAGACTGTTACAGTATAAACAGACAACTGCATTATGGCTTACTTTAGTTTAAGAGCCTTTGGTAATAATATTCATAATAAGGGACAGTGGTTAGCGGTAATTTAAGTCCACTCCTCAGCTCACAGGCTCATATGCCCCCCTTTCATAGCCTGTCTGAGTGTCAGGCTATTAAAGGGGGGGCACGTGAGAAGTGGACGTAAAATACCAGAAACCACTGTCAGTGTCCCCCTTATAATATATTATGAATATTACCACACAGTCTGAGTCAGCTACCCATATTATCAATACAACCACAGTCAGCTACCCCAGACCTTGCAGATGACACTTAAAGGGGGGCATGTGATGTGAGCCTGTGAGGAGTGTGGACTTACCGGCAACCACTGTCCCTTATAATATAATGAATATTACCACAGTTAAAAAAAAAATTAAGAATCGTGAGAGAATCGTGATCTTCATTTTAAGCAAAAGAATCGTGATTCTCATTTTGGCCAGAATCGTGCAGCCCTAATGTACGTGTGTGAATATTGTGCGATACAGTTCAATGTACGGGTGTGGATATTGTGCGATACAGTACAATGTACGGGTGTGAATATTGTGCGATCCAGTACAATGTACGGGTGTGGATATTGTGCGATACAGTACAATGTATGTGTGTGAATATTGTGCGATATAGTACAATGTACGGGTGTGGACATTGTGCGATACAGTACAATGTACGGGTGTGGATATTGTGCGATACAGTACAATGTACGGGTGTGGATATTGTGCGATACAGTACAATGTACGGGTGTGGATATTGTGCGATACAGTACAATGTACGGGTGTGGATATTGTGCGATACAGTACAATGTACGGGTGTGAATATTGTGCGATACAGTACAATGTACGGGTGTGGATATTGTGCGATACAGTACAATGTACGTGTGTGAATATTGTGCGATACAGTATAATGTACGGGTGTGGATATTGTGCGATACAGTACAATGTACGGGCGTGGATATTGTGCGATACAGTACAATGTACGGGTGTGAATATTGTGCGATACAGTACAATGCTTAGGTATGAGTACTATGTGAAGCCTCACACAGTACTGTCAGGATTTACACAGATGCGATGCAGTGCATTGTAAGCTGCTTGCGCTGCATGGAGTTGCTGACTGCAGAAATACACCGGCACTACCACACATAGCTGTCATATGACTTGTGATCTTCTATGGAGAACTTGCAATAAAACGCAGAAGATGAGTAAACTTTATAGAATTATCCATGCAGAGATCTGACAGCTCACACTATACTAAGCACAAGTCAGGGGAAGTGTGGGGGGCAGAGGAGACCTGGACAGTGACAGCAGAGGACAGCCCAGAGACCCCCCCCCCCCCAGCAGGACACATGTCTGTGCTACTCCTGACACCTGGAGAGCATTGAATAATGAAGAGCCCCTCCTCCACCCCAAGCACACTACACACAGTATGACTTAGACACAGAGCTACACAATCATCTGATCTCTCCCCTACCTCCAGAGCTGAGCCAGCACCAACCTCTGTGTTACAAAAAAGGAGAGTGTAACCTGAGCCAGCCGGAGGTGTCCTCCATGATCACACTCACTGTGCCTTCAGAGACACACAGCACTGCCTCCGCTCTCCACTGGGGGCACTAAATCCTCTCCTCATTAGGCAGCAATGGAGAAAGCTGCAATCTGGATTTAATGATTTATCCGGTTTTGAGATGAACTCAAAACCCGGACACTGGATTCAAATCCTGTACTGTCCAGGTCAAAAACGGACAGGTGGCAACCCTAGACCATCCGTCTATGATTGGTCACTGAATGAAGAGAATACGGAGTCCTTTGTGTCTTCTGGTCCATTTCAGGTCCAAATTTGGTTTGAAATTGGACCTGAAATGGTGAATGGAGATGCACCGGACCCCCTGCTGTGACCTCCAGTGTGACCCCAGCCAAAGTGTGATCTCTGATAGTCAGTGGAGGGGGGAGGGGATGAAAGCCAATAACAGTGAGTGATCTGAAGGACTATGATGGGAAGTCCCAGTGTAACCGGCCAATCAGAAGTCTGTCTTTGTATAACTTTCATCTAGGTGACAAGTCTGGATCCCTCACATAGAAGATTTATAGCAGAATCCTGCAGAATATTATATCATTTATAGGATAATGCCGCATACACACCATCACTTTATGTGATGAAAAGAAATGACGTTTTTAAAAACTTCAATTAAAATGACGGTGTGTGGGGAAAACGTTGTTTTATGTCTTGTGAAAAATGACAAAAAAAAAATTGAAGCATGCTTCAATTTTATGTGTCGTTTTTCAAAACGTCGTTTTTTGTGTCAATTAAAATGATAGTGTGTGGGCAAAATGACGTTTAAAACAACTTTTTTAAACCCGCGCATGCTCAGAAGCAAGTTATGAAGCTAGCTTCAATGGAAAAGAGTGCTGAACATAACCGCGCTTTGCTAGAGCATTTTGAAAAAAACGATGGTGTGTAGGCAACGTCGTTTTTGAAAATGAAGTTTCAAAAACGTTGTTTTATTTCAGGATTTAAAACATTTATTTTTCATCACAAAAAGTGATGGTGTGTACGCGGCATAATTCTCAACTCAGTGTCTGCAGAGTACAGCCAGGATCTCTGAGCCCCTCACATAGAAGTTTTATTCCAGAGTCTTCCAGATTATTCCCTGATAAACCCAGTGTGGTGAGGGATCGATTATTGATAAGCAGGGCTTTTTTTCAGCGGGAACGCGGGGGAACGCAGTTCCGGCACCTCTAGCACTGAATGTCAAGAGGTGCTGGGTTGGGCTACAGTGTCTATTGCTGCTGGGGGATCTAGTGTTACTGGAAGGGATCTATTTTTGCAGGGGGAGGGTCTATTGTTGCTGGGGAGGTATATTTTTGCTGGCGGGGCATCTATTGTTGCTGGGGTGGGTCTTATGTTGCTGGGAGAGTCAGTTGTTGCCTGGAGGGATCTACTGTTGAGGGAGAATTCGATTGTAGCTGGCTGCTGGATGGTCTTTCGATTCTGTCTGCGGGGAGATCTTTTGTTGCTGGGGGATCTATTGTTGCTATTTTAATGCTTTTCTTGTTATCATTAACAAATTAAAGGTGCAGTACTGGGAGGTGGGTAGGGGGTGAGACCAAGGAACGGTGCTTGGAGTTAGGAAGTGGTGAAGACGGGGTAACTCCAAAAGGGAGAGTTCCTGAACCTATTCTCTGAGAAAAAAAGCCCTGTTGATAAGAATGGATCGGAGATCATCACAGCCGGAGGAAGTCACACCACACCATACCAACCTGCAGAGACAAATCCAGACACATGATATTATATTATAAGATGAATATGAGGAATTATTCCCATTTAGTGAAATGTAACATAACATCACTAGACCAGGGACCCCGCACAGCCACCAGGGACCCCGCACAGCCACCAGAGACCCGCACAGGGACATTGCACAGCCATCAGGTACCCCTCACAGCTACCAGGGACCCCGCACAGCCACCAAGGTCCCCGCACAGCCATCAGAGACCCCCACAGGGACCTTGCAAAGCCACCAGAGACCCCACACAGCTACCAGGGACCCCGCACAGCCTCCAGAGACCCCACACAACCACCAGGGACCCCACACAGCCACCAGGGTCCCAACACAGCCACTAGGGACCCCGCACAGGGACCCAACACTGCCACCAAATAACCTGCACAGGAACACTGCAAAGCCACCAGGGACCCCACACAACCACCAGGGAGCCCGCACAGGGACCAGGGAGCCTGCACAGAGACCAGGGAACCCACACAGCCACCAGGGACCACACACAGCCACCAGGGACCCCACACAGCCACCAGGGAGCCTGCACAGGGACCCCACACAGCCACCAGAGACCCCACACAGGGACCAGGGAACCCACACAGGGACCAGGGAACCCATACAGGGACCCCACACAACCACCAGGGACCCCCTACAGCTACCAGGGTCCCAACACAGCCACTGGGGACCCCGCACAAGGACCCAACACTGCCGCCAAAGAACCTGCACAGGAACCCTGCACAACCACTAGGGACCCCACACAGCCACCAGGGACCCCACACGGCCACCCGGGACCCCACACAGCTACCTGGGACCCCACACAGGGACCAGGGAACCCACACAAGGACCAGGGAACCCACATAGCCACCAGAGTCCCCGCACAGCCACCAGGGACCCCACACAACCACCAGAGACCCCATACAGGGACCCCACACAACCACCAGGGACCCCACACAGCCACCAGGGACCACACACAGAGACCAGGGAACCATCATAGCCACCAGAGACCCCACACAGGGACCCCACACAGCCACCAGAGACCCCATACAGGGACCCCGAACAACCACCAGGGACCCCCTACAGCCACCAGAGACCCCACACAGGGACCCCACACAACCACCAGGAACCCTGCAACCACCAGGGACCCCGCAGTGCCACCAGGAACCCTGCACAACCACCAGGGACCCCGCAGAGCTACCAAGGACCCCACACAGCCACCAGGAACTCCGCACAGCCACCAGGGACCTTGCACAAACACCAGGGACCCCGCACAGACACCAGGGACCCCCGCACAAGGACACAACACTGCCACCAAAGAACCTGCACAGGAACCCTGCACAGCCACCAGGAACCCCACACAGCCACCAGGGACACTGCACAGCTACCAGGGAACCCACACAGCCACCAGGGACCCCACACAGGGACCCCGCACAGGCACCAGGGACCTAACACAACCACCAGGGACCCCACAGAGCTACCAAGGAACCCCGCACAGATACCAAGTAACCCCGCACAGCCACCAGGAACCCTGCACAAACACCAGGGACCCCACAGAGCTACCAAGGACCCCGCACAGCCACCAGGGACCCCGCACAGCCACCACACAGGGGCCCCGCACAACCACCAGGAACTCCGCACAGCCACCAGGGACCCCGCACAAGGACCACACACAGCCATTAGGGACCCCACACTGCCACCAAAGAACCTGCACAGGGACCCTGCACAGCCACCAGGGACCCCGCACAGGGACCAGGGAACCCACACAGCCACCAGGGACCCCATAAAGCAAACAGAGACCCTGCACAGGGACCAGGAAACCCACACAGAAACCAGAGACCCCACACAGCCACCAGAGACCCCCACACAGGGGCCCCTGCACAACCAACGGGGACCCCGTATAGCCACCAGAGACCCCACACAGGGACCCTGCACAACCACTAGGGACCCTGCACAACCACTAGGGACCCTGCACAACCACCAGGGACACTGCACAAGGACCCTGCACAGCCACCAGGGAACCCTGCACAACCAACAGGGACCCCATACAGCCACCAGAGACCCCACACAGGGACCCCGTACAGTCACCAGGGACCCCACACAGCCACCAGAGACATCACACAGGGACCCTGCACAACCACTAGTGACCCTGCACAGCCACCAGGGACCCTGCACAGCCACCAGAAACCCCACACAGGGGCCCCTGCACAACCAACAGGGACCATGTACAGCCACCAGGGACCTCACACAGCCACAAGAGACCCCACACAGGGACCCTGCACAACCACTAGGGACCCTGCACAGTCACCAGGGGCCCCAGCACAGGGACCAGGGACCCCGCACAGGGACCAGGGAACCCACACAGACACCAGAGACCCCACACAACCACCAGGGACCCAGCAGAGCTACCAAGGACCCCACACAGCCACCAGGGATCCTGCACAACCACCAGGGACCCCACAGAGCTACCAAGGACCCCACACAGCCACCAGGGACCCCGCACAGCCACCAGGGAGCCCGCACAGCCACCAGGAACTCCACACAGCCACCAGAGACCCAGCACAGCCCCAAGGGACCCCATACAGCCACCAGTGACCCCATACAGCCACCAGGGACCCCACACAGGGACCCTGCACAGCCACCAGAGACCCCACAAAGCCACCAGAGACCCTGCACAGGGACCCCACACAATGACCAGGGACCCCACACAACCACCAGGGACCCCACACAACCACCAGAGCTAAATGTGGCATGAATGGTTCTGATTAAGGATGAGCTCTGGCGTGTTCACATAGTACACGTGCAGAGCCCGCCAGGAAGTGTGCACGGTGCTGCACTAATCACAGTCAGGGAGACATTGTCCCGATGCTCAGATGCAGGGATCGTGAAATGTCTCCCTGGCTGTGATTAGCACAGCGCAGTGCACACTTCCTGGCGAACACGCCAGAGCTCATCCTTAGTTCTAAAGGATGAGAATAGGATTTTTAACACCAGCATGTCAGTCTGATCCCAACAAGACCAATCACTGCTTGTCTGGTGTGATGAGACCCCATAGAACCATTCTGGGGGTTTCTCCTGGATTCTATCCTCACTACACATACAATGTTATATGTACATGTACCCCAACATGTGTACAATCAGGAGCAATTATTTCCATTTGTCTGCAACTAATATTTTCTAGGAGAGATAAAATAGATTCCTCTGATCTCTGACATAAATCAATGTCTGGCAGACAGTTGGGGGTCTTCTCACTGTATCTGTTCTGTTTCAAGCATCGGTTGTACCTGTGACAAGCTTCTTGTAGACCCAGTCTGTAAGGATGTATGCAGCAGGTTGAATGATGACTTTAACAGACAGTTTACTCAATGAATAAAGACTCCAGAGGTGTTTTCCAATGCTTCTTTATGCTTCAAGATAACAAGGATATAAACATAGAGGCTTTTCCATAGGTACATTTCCAATGAAGTTACACAGCTCCCACACTCTGCAGACTTTTCAAGCAACTAAAGCAAAATGAAGTTTAGAGCAGGAAATGGAGGGTGGGAACAACCAAACTAGCCAGAACAACAGGGGGTAAGGATCATACCAAATAACATAGTAACATAACATTTAATAACTGCTAGACAGTAAAAGCTGTGTGACAGCACACTCCCCGCCTGGTATTGCGAGATACCACTATACGCTACATTGTTTTTCTTTTACATATTATTAACATTGCATACAGTAACATTCTATCTAGCCTTCTCAAGTCTATAAGCTAGCTATATTATAGGTCTTAAGTGGCTCCTTCACATAACACTGAATCAGAATTTTTGGAAGCAGGCATTATTAGGACTGTCTCTGTGACTGGTCTCAGGAAGGTTTTTGAAGCCCCATCCTTAACGATCCTGACTTCCACACTTCGGACTCTTCCATCATCACTGGTGATGGCCTTTGTAATAAGTCCAACTGGCCACTGGATACGGTGAGCTTGCTGGTATTTTAGCAGGTTTGACTTATTTAGTCGTCCACCGACTCGAAGCATGCCTTCATCGTCGATTATTGGGTTCAGTTTGAGTAGTGGGCTACTCTTTAAGACTGGTCTATTGCCTCTCAAGCATTTAATCTCTTCTGCAAAGACTTCTTCTTGCACAAGGCGTACGACGAATAATTCTGCGTTCTCGTACTCTAACGCATTGGGTGACTCCTTGCAAGTGTGCCATCCATGACAAGACGATGTCTGATTGGGCTTGCGGAAAGTCTGGGCAATATGTCTCAATCTTGCTATAGTCTTGACCAATCTTTTCCAAGAAGAGAAACATGCAAAGCGTCTCGCTTCCAAGTTTCTTCTTGAGCAGATGTTGGAACTCAATGTTATCACTTCAGCGCAGATTTCTGGATCAATATATCTTTTACACTTACCATAAAGAATATCGTATTAGAAAACTCATAACCTGTAATACCACGCATGTGACATATGTGGTTGAATGTCCCTGCAAATTGCAATACATAGGCAGAACCACAAGGCCTCTAAAAGTCAGAATAAGGGAACATATAAAAAACATCCGCAAAGGGTTCCCATACCACAGTTTGTCGAAACATTTTAGTGAAGTACATAACAATGACCCTTCCCAAATTATATTCTATGGCATAGACACAGTACAAGATCACTGGAGAGGAGGAAATAGAAAAATACAAATTTCACGAAACGAAACTGAGTGGATTTATAGGATGGGGACTTTGGCACCAAAAGGAATGAACATAGACATTGATCTTAACTGTTACATATCCAACTACTAACTCCTAAACCCAGGAAATGATCCTATAATAGTTAATTTGAAGTTATCACTGGGAGATATAACATAAATTATACAACATACAAGTTTTGGGATACAATAAGGTGAAATAAGTCTTTGGATGCAGTCCTTATCAGTTGCAACTATTCCCACCTGGAATTACCACACCAACCCTATTAAACTCATTCCCTTAGTGAAGGGGAGTAATATATACAAATATATAAAATATAACAGAAAATAAGGGAAGACAAAGAAATATTATATAACCGAATAGCCCAACCATAGTAACTTTTTATTTTTTCACACTACCTGGGACAATCCTGAAAGCATGGTACACAACCCTTCCACTGTTCCCTTTAGAGACCATGGTTCCTCCAAATCCTTGAACTTATGTAGGAACATTTAACCTAATATACAATGGTAATTGATACAAAACCCAATTTAGGTCAATTTACATCCAGGGCACAAATGGTTAAGGGGCTTACATAAAAACTAAATCTATTTTCATCTAAGTGATATGTTCTCACACACAAAGACTATTAATATCAACCCTCTATTGGATTCATTAATAAAATATAGCCCCCGATATATTATAGTCACCACACTAATTTATAATATAACGGTGAAATTTACTAAACATTAACCATCAGATTTATAGAGGGACTAATATGATGTAACATATATTTTTAAGTTAAAGTTGATCAATTAAATGGTATGTAAAACGGTACCCAATTTCCTGCTCTATAAAAAGCATATCTGCTACAACCTAAGATTAGGTTTATATGTATAAATATTTAATATCCTCAATTCCATATATTCCCATTTTTTGGTTTATCCCCTTAGGGGTTAAATTACTTAATTCCACTGGGTGATTGAGCAGATCATATTCTTTACATATATTTAGCAAACACGCCTCCCGTATTGCATCTGAAACCCTCGATTTGACCAAAGGGGTTTGGCCCCTCCCTGATAGGAGGGAATTGGCTGCCGAATATCATACAAAAATGAGTGTGAAGTGACAGACGTCCATCACCTTTGAAAACGTCCATAGACGAAACTAGTCAGGTGACCTTCAGCGTCTGTTACCTCACACGTACGCACCGCTACTAGTTACTTCCGGGTACGGACCTAAGAGCCGTGGAGCATCAGCCGCGACACGAGCTGTGAGATACCGCTGGGCTAACCTAACGCACCGGGCGAGTGTACAAACTAGTTGGAGGACTGGGACCTAGTCTTACAGCTGCTGCCAGCACAAGAACGGGTTCATTTTATTTTATATTTTTTATATTTTTTATTTGTGTTACTCGTTTTCTTGCCTGGCTTGTAGCAATTTTAAAACCTTTTATGTACTTGATGTGATCACCTTTTAGTAAAGCTGATCATCAAGTCTAGAATCTACTACTCTATGTGGATTTCCTTTATCTTTCATACTATCGAAAACTTATGAGAAAAGACACGGCACCCTGGGAGAAAGCTGCCCCGCACCAGACTGAAATAAGGAGGAGAGGTAATCATCTGATAGCTCACTGAAGCTTATTTCAGACAAGCCCTACACCCCCTCGAGGGGACATCTGTCCGGTGAGTGGGGAGACAACAGGGGGGATCGCCAGTCAAATCAAAGTGTGAATAGAGGAAAATTGATGAGAGCAGAATAAGGATTATCTGTTTAATCATGTTGGGGATCATATTGCTCAATTAACCCCCATTAAGGAACACCTGATGTTTTTGGTTTTTATTCTTCTTACTTTGGCATTGGAATCTTTTGAATGAAATTGTGATTAATACTTTCTAAACATCTATACAACTTATCGCAGTAGAAACTTTTGGATACTAACACATTAATAATCCAAAGTGCAACTAATCACTAATTGCGGGGCTCATAGCCCAATGTGAAATCTAGTGAACTATATATATATATTTTCTTCACATCATTTTTTTCCTTTTTCAACTTGTATTATTTTTATCTGAGGACACATTTATTATTACTCAATTTTGAGCAGCACATAGCACTTTAAATGGGCACAGTTTGAAGCTATAATAGCTTGCATTGTAAAAGTTTTTTTACATTTTTTGCAATTTTTTCTTTTTCCCCTTTTTTTTTTTTTTTTTTTTTTCTCTGTTGGATTGAACATTGATATTGGATACACACTTTATATATGATTCAGATAACTAGCGTTTATCACGGAATAAGAGTTTTTCACTTGGGGGCCATCTTTATATATATATTTTTTTTGGCCAACTTACATATTTTTTTATTATATATATTTTTTAGTGAACTGATTACCAACAGAAGCTTGCACATTGGATTACTGAAAATTTCCCAGTCCAAATATAATTGATATTACCTACCAATATCACACTGGGTCTAGGGGACACCAACTAATATCCCTTCCTCCAACGTATCGTTTCTTTATATATAATTTGAGCCTCTTTCTTAAACACTTTTTAATGTCCTTGGCGGATACACAGGAACCATTCATCAATTGAGAGTGGAAATACACTGCCAATCAATAAAAAAGGGGGACCTCACATCCTAATGGTGGCTATATATTTAAGCTAAACCAAAGGAAGGAACCCAACATTCATTATTTGCCTATATACTTGCATATCACTTAAAGATAGATAGCCCTTCACCAGACCAGCAGCGCCACTTACCCCAAAACGTCAACACATAAATATATCTTTTGAGTTTGTAGAAGACTGGTCCGATAAAAACTTGGGTCCTGAAAACCAAATGGTTTGCGTGAGGACAACTGCTGACACTGACCTCGTTGCAATGTCTGCAGGATTAAAACCAGTCGGGACATAGTTCCATTGTTCAGGTCTACTGACCTTTCTTATTCGTTCTACCCTGTTAGCCACATACATATAGAACCTCCTTACGCTGTTGCATATGTAGCCAAGTACGACCTTGCTGTCGGTGTAGTACTTAACCTGATCAATTTCAGCGTCCATTTAATTTTGCAGGAATTCTGCAACTTCGACAGCTAGGGTTGCGCCACACAATTCTAATCTTGGAATAGTGTGAGCAGGTTTTGGAGCTAACTTGGCTCTTCCTAGTAGAAAACCGACATTGGATCTCCCGGAGGGATCTATGATCTTGAGATAAGCCGAGGCCGCTATAGCTGCGGTAGATGCATCGCAAAAGACGTGAATCTCTTTCATCAGACTTCTTGAAGTTGAAGTGGGTGAATAGCAGCGTGGGATATTAAGTTTTTTCAGCACTTTCATGGAGTTTCTCCATTTCTCCCATTTAGGCAGGTCTACTGGCAGAGGGGCATCCCAATCTGTCACTCGCTCAGTAAGCTGGCGAAGTATGGATCTCCCTTGGACGGTAACTGGAGTCACAAAGCCTAGGGGATCGTAAAGGCTGTTAACAGTTGACGGGACTCCTTGTCTTATGAATGGCTTCTTGGAGTCAGATACCTGAAAGGTGAATGTGTCTGAAGTTATATTCCAGAGAAGACCGAGACTCCTTTGAGTGGGTAGGGCATCTACTCCCAAGTCCAAATCCTTTAAATCCTTAGCATGATCTTCTGGATTGAAAGACCTCATTACTTCACTGCTATTAAATGCAATCTTATGGAGCCTTAAGTTAGCAGTCGACAGGAGCTGTTGAGCTCTTTTTATCAGATTGACAGCTTCTTCAGGTGTTGAAAAGGATTTTAGGCCATCGTCCACATAAAAATCTCTCTCAATGAATTGCCTGGTGTCAGATCCGAATTCCGTTTCACCTTCCTGCGCTGTTCTTCTCAGTCCATAAGTTGCCACGGCAGGAGATGGACTATTTCCAAAGACATGGACTCTCATGCGATAGTCTATCACCTGATCATTAATGTTATTGTTGAGGTGCCACAAGAACCTGAGATAATTTCTGTGATCCTCTTTGACTAGGAAACAGTGGAACATCTGTTGAATGTCAACTGTCACGGCAATTGGTTCCTTCCTGAACCGCATCAACACTCCTACTAGGTTGTTCGTTAGATTTGGACCAGTTAGAAGAACGTTATTTAAAGAGGTTCCCTGGAACTGAGCGCTTGAGTCAAAGACTATTCTGATTTGCCCCAGTTTACGAGGATGGTAGACTCCAAAGGATGGAAGGTACCAGCATTCTTCACCTTCCTTAAGGTCTGGTGCTGGTTCAGCATGAAGGTTATCTAAAATCTTCTGCATAAATGCTAGAAAATGCTCTTGGATCTCAGGTTTGTTACAGAGAGTCTTCTTAAGTGCAGCAAATCTGGTTAAAGCTTGTCCTCGATTGTGAGGCCCCATACACACCATAGAATCTATCCGCAGATAAATCCCATCAAATGGGTTTCTGCGGATAGATCCTATGGTGTGTACACTCCGTGGGATATTTATCCGCAGATAAATCTCCCCTGGGATGGATTTCCAGCAGATGGATATTTGCTGACATGCTCAACAAATCCATCTGCTGGAATCCATTCCAACGGATGGATCCGCTCGTCTGTACAGACTTACCGGATCCATCCGTCTAAAGGGATTCCCCGCACGCGTCGTAATGACTTGACGCATGCGTGGAATTCCTTATATGACAGCGTCGCGCCCGTCGCCGCGTCATAATAGCGGCGACGGCGCGACACGTCATCGGCAGAGGATTTCAGCGCGGATTTCAATGCGATGGTGTGTACACGCCATCGCATAGAAATCCTCTGAAATCTTTGAGAGGATTTATCCGCGGATACGGTCCGCTGGACCGTATCTGCGGATAAATCCTCTCGTGTGTATGGGGCCTCAGGGAGAGTAAGCCTTGGTACTCGGAAGGGTAATGGAGCTACCCAACTGTTGGAATTGTCCTTGAAGAACTCTTCATCCATAATCTTGATGAACTCCTGGTCTTCGACTGAAGGGGCAATCTTGTTGTCATCGCAAGTAGTCTGGTACACTGAATCACCAAGGTCCTTCTGAGAAGTGAGCTTGCAGTTTATATCTTGGAGTGCTTGATATGGAACTTTGTTTTTAAAATCAAGTCTTTCCTTCACATAATAATGCAATGGACATTTCATCGACCGATAGGCAACATTGGTTTTGTAGGAAGCTACATACAAGAGCTTGTGAGATTGATCTAAACAGACTTCTCCTATTATCACCCATCCAAGATCAAGTTTCTGGGCCTGAGGAGCATCGTCTGAACCGTTACATAACTCTCTTATTTTATGGACTCTAGGAACGTCTCTCCCTAGGAGAATCAAGATCTTAACATCCTTGTTAAGTGGTGGAATGTAGTCAGCAATGTGGCTTAAATGGGGGTAATGACATGTAGCCTCTGGTGTGGGGATTTCTTCTCTGTTGTTCGGTAGCTGATCACATTCGATTAGAGTTGGAAGAGGAAACTCTATGTCCTCATATTCTGATGCCACTATGAAGCCATGGGCTCTTCTTCCAGAAGTATTGATCTTTCCTGCACATGTCTGCAAGGTATAGGACCAGGCCTCTCCATGAATGTTGAATAGGTCAAAGAATTCTGTACTGGCCAATGAGCGATTGCTCTGATCATCGAGTATGGCATACATTGTTATGGAATTTTGTGGGCATCCTTCAGGAAAAACCCTTACAAGACATATCTTGCTACAAGACTTGCTATGAAGCCCTTCTCCACATACCTCTGTACACCTTGTGGTTACGGGGTTGGCATGTTGCTCAGTTTTCTCTCCGCCATCATCTGATGTAGGCTTGGGGTTGCTGCTGGGTGAAGGTTTCCTTTTGAACAGGTCTGAATGAAGAGCATCCACATGTTTGGCACTGTTACACAGAGAACATCTGATGGTGATCTTACAGTCTCTTGCTAAATGATCGGAGGATGCACAACACTTGAAACAGATATTATGCTCTTTGAGAAATGACTTGCGTTCTTCAATAGGCTTGTCCTTAAATGCATGGCATTTGGAGAGAGAATGTGGTGCATTATGGATAGGACAGTGTTGATTGGGATTGCTTGCCTTAATGCCTGTAGCCAAGACTTAAGACGTTGGATGCTACCTCTGTCTTCCTTACGGCAATAGGATACTTTAAATCCTTGAATTTACTGTTGGTGGCAATACCCCTTGAAGTGGTTAAAGGAGTGGTGGTTGTATCTGGATAGAAGAAGCTTGGGTCATTCTTGGATTTTGCAACCTTCCGCACGAACTCTGCAAAATAAGAAAAGGGAGGGAAGGAAACATGATGTTCATACTTATATTTTGATCCTACACTAGTCCACTTTCCCTGAAGATAACTAGGCAGCCTTGCTACAATAGGATTCACGCCCTGAGCAGTGTCTAAATAGCTAAGACCTGGTAAACTAGGATCTAACTTAGCAATTTCAAGTTCATGAAGGAGGTCACCTAACTCTCTAAGCTTATGATTGTCCTTAACAGAGATCTTAGGAAAGTCGTTTACTCTCTGGAATAAGGCAGATTCAATGACTTCGGGACTCCCATAGTCTTGATCTAGATGTTCCCAGGCAGCATCAAGGCCTGCGTTAAAGTTATAGATGTAAACAGATTTAAGTCTCTTTACTTGTTCTGAAGATTGTCACCCCAAATACCTTATTAGTAAGTCCAGTTCTGCTTGAGGTTCAACGGGCAAACTCTTGATTACCACCTTAAATGTAGATCTCCAACTCCTGTAGTTCTCTGGGCGGTCATCAAATTTAGACAGTCCAGTTGTGATCAATTCTCGTAGAGCCATACTCTTGCTGAGCTCCGCAGCGTCGATGCTTTCAGTTTTTATAGCCACCGGGGATACTGATGGTGCGCCGACTTGAGCCATGGTTGGTATCTGAAGTTGGCTGGTTGGTGGAGCGAAAAGTGTTGCAGATGGGTTCAATCCAGGTAAGGGTCTGACGTCTGAAGGTCTCTGAGCATTTGAAGTTGAAGAGAACTGTATCACAGGGGTCATAGAGTTCATCCTGTAGTCTTTTGCTGTACCCTTGTAATCTCTATTTGCATAGGGTTGCGGTGGCACGTGAGCCGTGTGGGTTGACTCATTTGATTTTGTGACATGCGGTAGTTGCGGAGTGTCTCTGTTAGCAGGTGTGTCTAGTTGACCAGCTTGATTTTGTGACACGTTGTCTTCTGGTCCACATGCTGGATGATTATGAGAAAAGTCTCCAACTGTAGGTGGGACTGTAATTTCGTGGTTCTGGCTTAAGACGAACTGTAGGGTCCTTTCAACGGGGTCTTGACAAGCAGCCAAGCTGGGACAAGCTGCCCCTTCTTCTTCCAATAGGGCTTGTTCCAAGATGGATAATTCCGCCAATGCTACTTCCTTTTCCTTACTCTTCTGAAGGATTTCTAGCTGAGCCTCTAGCTGAGCCTCTGTTTCTGCTTGAATGCGTTTAGCTTCTGCTTTGATGGCTGCTTCTCTTTCAGAGCAGGCGGTTTGAACCTGGGCTGCTGCGACCTTCTGGCGAGCTTTGACTATTTGGTCGCTCAGTGTTGACCTTACAGAGCAGGACAGCAGTGATTTAGAAGAGGATTTATGATGGGAGCGAGCGGATCTAGATGATTTTCCTGAGTGTCTGGAAGAAGCAGATTTACAGGATGTAGTTTCATGTAGCTGTGCTAATTTACCTTCTATCTGTGCCTTCGCTTCAAGATATGTGCTATGCCTCTGCTGGTCAGTAGAAGTAAAGTCCTTTAATTCCAATGCGGGTTCCGCTATGCTGGAATGTGACAATAGGGAATAGTACTTCTCAGAAAGTCTTCTATAATTCTCAAATGCCTTCTTAACACTTGAGAAAGCAGTGTTCAATTGCTCAGGATTGTTGCTAGTTTCATTACTGGTTATTATACAACTTAAAGTCTTATGCCATAATGCAGTCAGGTTACTAGATGTTTCTTCCTTGCTTGCTTCATAAACCTCTCTTGCCTTCAAGGATGGATGATGGGCTCTGGCAGGACGAGCAGAATGAAGTAAGGAGTCTGCTTTATCTTGGTTAAATGCAGGTGACTCTGTAGGATCTCTGTCAGACATAATGACAAGTGCTGTAGTTTTGGTGTCTTGTTACAAATCTGCCAGAGCTGAGCTCTGTAGTGACTTCTGATATTAGGCAGATTGAACTGAGGAGCTGGATATTTGTGACATCTAGTGCTGCAACTGTTTCAGACTGGATGGCTCAGCTCACTGCACAGTTCACTATCACTATATACAGGCAGGAATACACAGTTATTTCAGTAGATTCAGGTATTGGATTCACAACCAAAAACAGCTTGACAATGATAAATCCTAGGGACTTGATGAAGCTATGATACAGTCTTTGAGAAGTTCGAAAGGTACTTATTGCTCTCCAATAAAGGCAAAATCCCTGGCAGTGAACAGTTATGGAGCATTCAGTGGGAGACTGGCTTCATACGCAGAGTAATGCTTCTAGTGGCTGCAGGAGTCACACACAGGCCTAACTCTCAGTGCACAGCCTGAGGATGGATTCCTGTGTTAGGATGTTTGTTCTTCACACACACACACACACACACACACACACACACACACACACACACAGCTGCAGAGATAGCTATGTGATGGATTCTTCTGGAAATTTACTGGAAATGTACTGTTCTGTTTCAAGCATCGGTTGTACCTGTGACAAGCTTCTTGTAGACCCAGTCTGTAAGGATGTATGCAGCAGGTTGAATGATGACTTTAACAGACAGTTTACTCAATGAATAAAGACTCCAGAGGTGTTTTCCAATGCTTGTTTATGCTTCAAGATAACAAGGATATAAACATAGAGGCTTTTCCATAGGTAAATTTCCAATGAAGATACACAGCTCCCACACTATGCAGACTTTTCAAGCAACTAAAGCAAAATGAAGTTTAGAGCAGGAAATGGAGGGTGGGAACAACCAAACTAGCCAGAACAGCAGGGGGGTAAGGATCATACCAAATAACATAGTAACATAACATGTAATAACTGCTAGACAGTAAAAGCTGTGTGACAGCACTGTATCGGCCTCGTCCCGTGCTGGGCTTTTAGATGAAATGACTAGGACTTCTCCTTGAGGCTCAGTGAGGTGACAATTTTATATCTACAAGGATGGGGGGATTTTATTGGCATCTAGGGGTCACTTCTGGTCTAGAGGCTCACTCTGTCCTTCCAGATTCTAATGGATGACCATCTGTCTATGATTGGTCAGTGAATGAAGATAATACGGAGTCCTGTGTGTCTTCTGGTCAATTTCAGATCTGAATTCAGCTTAAAATTTGTGTTGAAATCGGACCTGAAATGGTGAATGGAGACGCACCGGACCCCCTGATGTGACCTCCAGTGTGACCCCAACCAAAGTCTGATCTCTGATAGTCAGTGGAGGGGGGAGGGGATGAAAGCTAATAATAGTGAGTGACCTGAAGGACTATGATGGGAACTCCCAGTGTAACCGGCCAATCAGAAGTCTGTCTTTGTATAACTTTCATCTAGGTGACATGTCTGGATCCCTCACATAGAAGATTTATACCAGAATACTGCAGAATATTATATCATTCATAGGATAATTCTCACCCCATCTCCTGCAGAGTACAGCCAGGATCTCTGAGCCCCTCACATAGAAGTTTTATTCCAGAGTCTTCCAGATTATTCCGTGATAAATTCAGTGTGGTGAGGGATCGATTATTGATAAGAATGGATCGGAGATCATTACAGCCGGAGGAAGTCACATCACACCAACCCAACCTGCAGAGACAAATCCAGACACATGATATTATATTATAAGATGAATATGAGGAATTATTCCCATTTAGTGAAAAGTAACATAACATCACTAGACCAGGGACCCCGCACAGCCACCAAGGACCCCGCACAGCCATCAGAGACCCGCACAGGGACCTTGCATAGCCACCAGGTACCCCACACAGCTACCAGGGACCCCACACAGCCACACAGCCTCCAGAGACTCTGCACAAAGACCCCGCACAACCACCAGAAACCCCACACAGCCACCAGGGTCCCAACACAGCCACTAGGGACCCCGCACAAGGACCCAAAACTGCCACCAAAGAACCTGCACAGGAACCCTGTACAGCCACCAGGGACCCTGCACAGAGACCAGGGAACCCACACAGCCACCAGGGACCCCACACAGCCACCTGGGACCCCACACAGCCACCAGAGACCCGCACAGGGACCCTGCACAGCCACCAGGTACCCCACACAGGGACCCCACACAGCTACCAGGAACCCCACACAGCCACACCACACAGCCTCCAGAGACTCTGCACAAAGACCCCACACAACCACCAGGGACCCCACACAGCCACCAGAGACCCCACACAGGGACCAGGAAACCCACACAAGGACCAGGAAACCCACATAGCCACCAGAGACCCCGCACAGCCACCAGGGACCCCACACAACCACCAGGGAACCCACACAGGGACCAGGGAACCCACATAGCCACCAGAGACCCCACACAGCCACCAGGGACCCTGTACAGCCACCAGGGACCCCACACAGGGACCAGAGACCCCATACAGGGACCCCGCACATCCACCAGGGACCCCCTACAGCCACCAGAGACCCCACACAACCACCAGGAACCCTGCAACCACCAGGGACCCCGCAGTGCCACCAGGTACCCTGCACAACCACCAGGGACCCCACAGAGCTACCAAGGACCCCACACAGCCACCAGGAATACCGCACAGCCACCAGGGACCCTGCACAGACACTAGGGACCCCCGCACAGCCACTAGGGACCTCCGCACAAGGACCCAACACTGCCACCAAAGAACCTGCACAGGAACCCTGCACAGCTACCAGGGACCCCGTAAAGCAACCAGAGACCCTGCACAGGGACCAGGAAACCCACACAGAAACCAGAGACCCCACACAGCCACCAGAGACCCCGCACAGCCACCAGAGACCCCCACACAGGGGCCCCTGCACAACCAACAGGGACCCCGTATAGCCACCAGAGACCCCACACAGGGACCCTGCACAACCACCAGGGACACTGCACAAGGACCCTGCACAGCCACCAGGGAACCCTGCACAACCAACAGGGACCCCATACAGCCACCAGAGACCCCACACAGGGACCCCGTACAGCCACCAGGGACCCCACACAGCCACCAGAGACATCACACAGGGACCCTGCACAACCACTAGGGAACCTGCACAGCCACCAGGGACCCTGCACAAGGACCCTGCACAGCCACCAGAAACCCCACACAGGGGCCCCTGCACAACCAACAGGGACCCTGTACAGCCGCCAGGGACCTCACACAGCCACAAGAGACCGCACACAGGGACCCTGCAAAACCACTAGGGACCCTGCACAGGGACCAGGGGCCCCAGCACAGGGACCAGGGACCCCGCACAGGGAACCCACATAGACACAGGAGACCCCACACAGCGACCCCACACAACCACCAGGGACCCCACAGAGCTACCAGGGATCCTGAACAACCACCAGGGACCCCACAGAGCTACCAATGACCCCACACAGCCACCAGGGACCCCACACAGCCACCAGGGACCCCACACAGCCACCAGGGACCCCACACCGCCACCAGGGACCCCACAGCACCACCAGGGACCCTGCACAACCACCAGGGACCACACAGCGCTACCAAGGAGCCCGCACAACCACCAGGAACTCCGCACAGCCACCAGAGACCCAGCACAGCCACCAGGGACCCCATACAGCCACCAGGGATCCCACACAGGGACCCTGCACAGCCACCAGAGACCCCACACAGCCACCAGAGACCCTGCACAGGGACCCCACACAATCACCAGGGACCCCACACAACCACCAGGGACCCCACACAACCACCAGAGCTAAATGTGGCATGAATGGTTCTGATTAAGGATGACCTCTGGCGTGTTCGCATAGAACATGTGCAGAGCCCGCCAGGAAGTGTGCACGGTGCTGCGCTAATCACAGTCAGGGAGACATTGTCCCGATGCTCGGCTGCAGGGATCGTGACATGTCTCCCTGGCTGTGATTAGCGCAGCGCCGTGCACACTTCCTGGCGAACACGCCAGAGCTCATCCTTAGTTCTGATGGATGAGAATTGGATTTTTAACACCGGCATGTCAGTCTGATCCCAACAAGACCAATCCCTGCTTGTCTGGTGTGATCAGACTCCATAGAACCATTCTGGGGGTTTCTCCTGGATTCTATCCCCACTACACATACAATGTTATATGTACATGTACCCCAACATGTGTACAATCAGGAGGAATTATTTCCATCTCTCTGCAACTAATATTTTCTATGAGAGATAAAATAGATTCCTCTGATCTCTGACATAAATCAATGTCTGGCAGACAGTTGGGGGTCTTCTCACTGTATCGGCCTCGTCCCCTGCTGGGCTTGTAGATGAAATGACTAGGACTTCTCTTTGAGGCTCAGTAAGGTGGCAATTGTATATCTACAAGGATGGGGGGATTTGATTGGCATCTAGTGGTCACTTCTGGTCTAGAGGCTCGCTCTGTCCTTCCAGATTCTAATGGAGGACCATCTGTCTATGATTGGTCAGTGAATGAAGATAATACGGAGTCCTGTGTGTTTTCTGGTCCATTTCAGATCTGAATTCAGCTTAAAATTTGTGTTGAAATCGGACCTGAAATGGTGAATGGAGACGCACCGGGCCCCTGCTGTGAGCCGCTGTGACCTCCAGTGTGACCCCAGCCAAAGTCTGATCTCTGATAGTCAGTGGAGGGGGAGGGGATGAAAGCCAATAACATTGAGTGACCTGAAGGACTATGATGGGAACTCCCAGTGTAACCAGCCAATCAGAAGTATGTCTTTGTATAACTTTTATCTAGGTGACATGTCTGGATCCCTCACATAGAAGATTTATATCAGAATCCTGCAGAATATTATATCATTTATAGGATAATTCTTACGTCAGTCTCTGCAGAGTACAGCCAGGATCTCTGAGCCCCTCACATAGAAGTTTTATTCCAGAGTCTTCCAGATTATTCCCTGATAAACCCAGTGTGGTGAGGGATCGATTATTGATAAGAATGTATCGGAGATCATCACAGCTGGAGGAAGTCACACCACATCCACCCAACCTGCAGAGACAAATCCAGACACATGATATTATATTATAAGATGAATATGAGGAATTATTCCCATTTAGTGAAAAGTAACATAACATCTCTAGACCAGGGACCCCGCACAGCCACCAAGGACCCCGCACAGCCACCAAGGACCCCGCACAGCCACCATCAGAGACCCGCACAGGGACCTTGCACAGCCACCAGGTACCCCACACAGCCACCAGGGACCCCTCACAGCCACACAGCCTCCAGAGACTCTGCACAAAGACCCTGCAAACCACAAGGGACCCCACACAGCCACCAGGGTCCCAACACAGTCACCAGGGACCCCACACAGCCACCCGGGACCCCACACAGCCACCAGAGACCCACACAGGGACCCTGCACAGCTACCAGGAACCCCACACAGCCACACGACACAGCCTCCAGAGACTCTGCACAAAGACCCCGCACAACCACCAGGGACCCCACACAGCCACCAGGGACCCCACACAGCCACCAGAGACCCCACACAGCCACCAGAGACCCTGCACAGACACCAGGGACCCCGCACAGACACCAGGGACCCCGCACAGACACTAGGGACCCCCGCACAAGGACCCAACACTGCCACCAAAGAACCTGCACAGGAACCCTGCACAGTCACCAGGAACCCTGCACAGCCACAAGGGACCCTGCACAGCTACCAGGGAACCCACACAGCCACCAGGGACCCCACACAGGGAGCCCGCACAGGCACCAGGGACCCCACACAACCACCAGGGACCCCACAGAGCTAATAAGGAACCCCGTACAGATACCAAGGACCCCGCACAGCCACCAGGAACCCTGCACAAACACCAGGGACCCCGCAGAGCTACCAAGAACCCCGCACAGCCACCGCACAGGGGTCCCGCACAGCCACCAGGGACCCCGCACAAGGACCACACACAGCCATTAGGAACCCCACACAAGGACCCCACACTGCCACCAAAGAACCTGCACAGAGACCCTGCACAGCCACCAGGGACCCCGCACAGGGACCAGGGAACCCACACAGCCAAATGGAAAAACTTTTTCTAGTAGAAAAAAACAATGCGCAGAATAAACGTAAAAAATAAAAATCAGTGCTGCCAAGTACCAAAAAATTTATAGATACAAAATTTAAAGATAAGTGAAAAGGAAAAAGGTACAGCGCAATAAAAATAAATGTGAATTGAAAACCTGCACGGGAAGCGCAGGTTAATTTAGGGGGTAATAAAATAAATAAATAAACACTAAAAAACAATCAATTAAATATGATCAATAATATGGAAATAATATATGAAAAATAAACCAATATATGTGACATATCATTGAAAGATCTTAGAAAAGTGCAAAAGTGAATTTCACAAACATTTGTGCCAAAATAGACATAAATCAAAAAAAGGAATTTAAGTATTGACAAATCTTATAAAGTTGTGGTGCCGTATGATAAGGTGAAAAAAATCCACAAGTAATAGTCCAGTAAGGCGCTGTTTGAACAATATTCTAAGTGTGACACCAGATATATTCTGAACAGACTCTCTACCAGAAAAAAGACACCCAGGTGTTGAGGTAATGTAGTCCGCTTACCACACTGTATGACCGCTACAGCGATCGGAATGGACTCAGGTTAATAATTAATGTCTCCCACTGAGACTGGATGGTAGGGAATCCTGAATGGGTCCTGTACTGTTGCCTCGAGAATTCAGCTCAAAGGGAAAAGGTACAAGAAAAATCCCCCATAGCGTGATATCGTTTCAACTGGCAATATTTATTGTAGCTATGAAACTGTGTACACTCACATTTAGGGTTGAATTAACATGCGCATAGGAACGGCGTGGCTAGCGTTCTGACATCATCACGTCTAACTACACGAGCAGAGACAGCGGGAGAACGTGTGGAGGAGACGCCGAGATCTGATGTTTTGCAGCCAGTCGCTCTGGTTCCTATGCGCATGTTAATTCAACCCAAATGTGAGTGTACACAGTTTCATAGTTACAATAAATATTGCCAGTTGAAACGATATCACGCTATGGGGGATTTTTCTTGTACCTTTTCCCTTTGAGCTGAATTCTCGAGGCAACAGTGCAGGACCCATTCAGGATTCCCTACCATCCAGTCTCAGTGGGAGACTTTAATTATTAACCTTAGTCCATTCCGATCGCTGTAGCGGTCATACAGTGTGGTAAGCGGACTACATTACCTCAACACCTGGGTGTCTTTTTTCTGGTAGAGAGTCTGTTCAGAATATATCTGGTGTCACACTTAGAATATTGTTCAAACAGCGCCTTACTGGACTATTACTTGTGGATTTTTTTCACCTTATCATACGGCACCACAACTTTATAAGATTTTTCAACACTTAAATTCCTTTTTTTTTGATTTATGTCTATTTTGGCACAAATGTTTGTGAAATTCACTTTTGCACTTTTATAAGATCTTTCAATGATATGTCACATATATTGGTTTATTTTTCATATATTATTTCCATATTATTGATCATATTTAATTGATTGTTTTTTAGTGTTTATTTATTTATTTATTTATTTATTACCCCCTAAATTAACCTGCGCTTCCCGTGCAGGTTTTCAATTCACATTTATTTTTATTGCGCTGTACCTTTTTCCTTTTAACCCACACAGCCACCAGGGACCCCGTAAAGCAACCAGAGACCCTGCACAGGGACCAGGAAACCCACACAGAAACCAGAGACCCCACACAGCCACCAGAGCCCCAGCACAAAGACCCTGCACAGCCACCAGGGGCCCCTGCACAACCAACAGGGACCCCGTATAGCCACCCGAGACCCCACACAGGGACCCTGCACAACCACTAGGGACCCTGCACAACCCACAGGGACCCTGTATAGCCACCAGAGACCCCACACAGGGACCCTGCACAACCACTAGGGACCCTGCACAACCACCAGGGACACTGCACAAGGACCCTGCACAGCCACCAGGGAACCCTGCACAACCAACAGGGACCCCATACAGCCACCAGAGACCCCACACAGGGACCCCATACAGCCACCAGGGACCCCACACAGCCACCAGAAAAATCACACAGGGACCCTGCACAACCACTAGGGACCCTGCACAGCCACCAGAAACCCCACACAGGGGCCCCTGCACAACCAACAGGGACCTCACACAGCCACAAGAGACCCCACACAGGGACCCTGCACAACCACGAGGAACCCTGCACAGCCGGGTGGGGCCTCAGCACAGGCTCCAGGGACCACGCACAGGGACCCGGGAACCCACACAGCGACCCCACACAACCACCAGGAACCCTGCAGAGCTACCAAGGACCCCACACAGCCACCAGGGATCCTGCACAGCCACCAGGGACCCTGCACAGCCACCAGGGACCCCACACCGCCACCAGGGACCCTGCACAACCACCAGGGTCCCTGCACAACCACCAGGGACCCCACAGCGCTACCAAGGAGCCCACACAACCACCAGGAACTCCGCACAGCCACCAGAGACCCAGCACAGCAACCAGGGACCCCATACAGCCACCAGGGACCCCATACAGCCACCAGGGACCCCATACAGCCACCAGGGACCCCACACGGGAACCCTGCACAGCCACCAGAGACCCCACACAGCCACCAGAGACCCTGCACAGGGACCCCACACAATCACCAGGGACCCCACACAACCCCCAGAGCTAAATGTGGCATGATTGGTTATGATTAAGGATGATCTCTGGCGTGTTCGCATAGTACACGTGCAGAGCCCGCCAGGAAGTGTGCACGGTGCTGCGCCAATCACAGTCAGGGAGACATTGTCCCGATGCTCGGCTGCAGGGATCGTGAAATGTCTCCCTGGCTGTGATTAGCGCAGCGCCGTGCACACTTCCTGGCGAACACGCCAGAGCTCATCCTTAGTTCTGATGGATGAGAATTGGATTTTTAACACCGGCATGTCAGTCTGATCCCAACAAGACCAATCACTGCTTGTCTGGTGTGATCAGACTCCATAGAACCATTCTGGGGGTTTCTCCTGGATTCTATTCTCACTACACATACAATGTTATATGTACATGTACCCCAACATGTGTACAATCAGGAGCAATTATTTCCATCTCTCTGCAACTAATATTTTCTAGGAGAGATAAAATAGATTCCTCTGATCTCTGACATAAATCAATGTCTGGCAGACAGTTGGGGGTCTTCTCACTGTATCGGCCTCGTCCTCTGCTGGGCTTGTAGATGAAATGACTAGGACTTCTCTTTGAGGCTCAGTGAGGTGACAATTTTATATCTACAAGGATGGGGGGATTTTATTGGCATCTAGGGGTCACTTCTGGTCTAGAGACTCGCTCTGTCCTTCCAGATTCTAATGGAGGACCATCCGTCTATGATTGGTCAGTGAATGAAGAGAATACGGAGTCCTGTGTGTCTTCTGGTCCATTTCAGATCTGAATTCAGCTTAAAATATGTGTTGAAATCGGACCTGAAATGGTGAATGGAGACGCACCGGGCCCCTGCTGTGAGCCACTGTGACCTCCAGTGTGACCCCAGCCAAAGTCTGATCTCTGATAGTGGAGGGGGGAGGGGGTGAAAGCCAATAACAGTGAGTGACCTGAAGGACTATGATGGGAACTCCCAGTGTAACCGGCCAATCAGAAGTCTGTCTTTGTATAACTTTCATCTAGGTGACATGTCTGGATCCCTCACATAGAAGATTTATAGCAGAATACTGCAGAATATTATATCATTTATAGGATAATTCTTACCACATCTCCTGCAGAGTACAGTCAGGATCTCTGAGCCCCTCACATAGAAGTTTTATTCCAGAGTCTTCCAGATTATTCTCTGATAAATCCAGTGTGGTGAGGGATCGATTATTGATAAGAATGGATCGGAGATCATCACAGGCAGAGGAAGTCACACAACATCCACCCAACCTGCAGAGACAAATCCAGACACATGATATTATATTATAAGATGAATATGAGGAATTATTCCCATTTAGTGAAAAGTAACATAACATCACTAGACCAGGGACCCCGCACAGCCACCAAGAACCCCGCACAGCCACCATAGACCCACACAGGGACCCCGCACAGCCATCAGAGACCCGCACAGGGACCTTGCACAGCCACCAGGTACCCCACAGAGCTACCAGGGACCCCTCACAGCCACACAGCCTCCAGAGACTCTGCACACAGACCCCGGACAACCACCAGGGACCCCACACTGCCACCAGGGTCCCAACACAGCCACTAGGGACCCCGCACAAGGACCCAACACTGCCATCAAAGAACCTGCACAGGAACCCTGCACAGCCAACAGGGACCCTGCACAGGGACCAGGGAACCCACACAGCCACCCAGGACCCCACACAGCCACCAGAGACCCACACAGGGACCCTGCACAGCCACCAGGTACCCCAAACAGCCACACAGGGACCCCACACAGCTACCAGGAACCCCACACAGCCACACCACACAGCCTCCAGAGACTCTGCACAAAGACCCCGCACAACCACCAGGGACCCCACACAGCCACCAGGGACCCCACATAGCCACCAGGGACCCCACACAGCCACCAGGGAACCCACACAGGGACCAGGGAACCCACAAAGCCACCAGAGACCCCGCACAGCCACCAGGGACCCCACACAACCACCAGGGACCCCACACAGCCACCAGGGACCCCACACAGCCACCAGGGACCCCACACAGCCACCAGGGACCCTGCACAACCACCAGGGACCCCACAGCGCTACCAAGGAGCCTGCACAACCACCAGGAACTCCACACAGCCACCAGAGACCCAGCACAGCCACCAGGGACCCCATACAGCCACCAGGGACCCCATACAGCCACCAGGGACCCCACACAGGGACCCTGCACAGCCACCATAGACCCCATACAGCCACCAGAGACCCTGCACAGGGACCCCACACAATCACCAGGGACCCCACACAACCACCAGGGACCCCACACAACCACTAGAGCTAAATGTGGCATGAATGGTTCTGATTAAGGATGAGCTCTGGCGTGTTCGCATAGTACACATGCAGAGCCTGCCAGGAAGTGTGCACGGTGCTGCGCTAATCACAGTCAGGGAGACATTGTCCCGATGCTCGGCTGCAGGGATCATGACATGTCTCCCTGGCTGTGATTAGCGTAGCGCCGTGCACACTTCCTGGCGAACACGCCAGAGCTCATCCTTAGTTCTGATGGATAAGAATTGGATTATTAACACCGGCATGGCAGTCTGATCCCAACAAGACCAATCACTGCTTGTCTGGTGTGATCAGACTCCATAGAACCATTCTGGGGGTTTCTCCTGGATTCTATCCTCACTACACATACAATGTTATATGTACATGTACCCCAACATGTGTACAATCAGGAGGAATTATTTCCATTTCTCTGCAACTAATATTTTCAATGAGAGATAAAATAGATACCTCTGATCTCTGACATAAATCAATGTCTGGCAGACAGTTGGGGGTCTTCTCACTGTATCGGCCTCGTCCCCTGCTGGGCTTGTAGATGAAATGACTAGGACTTCTCTTTAATTTCAATAGTTTTTTATTGTTTTATAAGATTTGAACAAACATGGAACACATGTCATATGCATTTCTACATTAATGCAGGTGGATGTCAAAAGAACAGCAAAAGTAGACATCCTCATTTCAAGGTAATAAGACAATTGTACAGTACAGGAAATGCAATTCTACATACCTATAGGTAAATAACATATCATTGAGGTCCAACTTTTCCATAGGTCACCTCTTTGGGTACACGCTGCAACCCATGGAAACAGACCAATGTCATCCCTGCTGCACATGTTCTAGCATCAATTGCGAAGATTGTGCAATAGTACATTTCTTGCATATGTGTATTCCATACTAGGGAGGATTTAAGCTTTACTATTGAGCGTGTAGCCACATGCTCTATATAGTTTAATTACACCATTAAACAGAAAAAGTAAAAATAACAAAAAAGAAAAAGAAGGAACCAGCACACCTCCGTTGAACAAGGATTTATAGTAAATTTGTGTCCAAACTAGGGTTTTTCCTATTCCTCCAGGCCGCCCATTGGGTAATAATTCACTGCTCTAAGTAAAAGGTTTTGTTATTATCATACCAATCCGTCCATGCCTGCCAGTGAGTAATAAATGTGGCGTGTCTGCTTTCTGAGTAAGCCAACATACGTTCATATGTAAAGTGTAAAGAGATGGTTCTAACCACATCTCCTACCTTGGGGCTCACACTGGATCTCCAAAGTCTTAGTACTACCAATTTGGCTGCTAAAAGAAGTTGGATGATAAATTTCCTAAAAGGGGGGGGGGAGCTCCTCTATGCCCAGGTGTAATATAGCTAGAGAAGGCGATAGGGGCACCGAGATTCCCGTAACTTGGCGTATAATGGCAAAAATGCTACTCCAAAATCTAGCCAACTTCCCACATTCCCACAAATTATGAAACAGTGAGCCCACTTGTGAACATTGTCTCCAGCAAAGCGGGGACACTCCGTGACCGAACTTTGCAAGTCTAGATGGAGTTAGATACCACCTCTGAGTGACCTTGTGGTAAAGCTCCCAGAGGTTGGCACTTTTTGTGGCTGAGTGAGTGCAATGTAATGCTTTGATCCACTGTACATCCGTATAAGAGACATCTAAATCCCTTTCCCAGGCCAGCAAAGCATTACTTTTTTCAAAAATAGATTTATTATTGAGTAAGTGATAAATTAGCGTTATTCCTTTCTCCTTGCTGCTCTGAGACGTGAAAAAAACTTTTGCTTTCCAAAAGATTTTGTAGGGCCTATAGTGTTTGCTCTTGAGGAATGACTGCACTCTAAGGAAGCTGAATTGTTCTGAACTTGGTAGCTCAAATGTAGTTTGTAATTGCTGAAAAGATTTCAAATTACCACCCTCTTGAATGTCAGAGACCCAATTCACGCCTCCCGATGTCCATTTCTGCAGGTTTAGATTAGGTGTTATTAAAGCTAAGGAGGAGATAGGAATTTCTAAGTCAACGACCGGAGTTGAAAGCAACTCAGCTGAGGTAAAATGCTTCCACGCCTCAATAGTGGCCACTATAGGTGATGCGTAAGCCATGTATGTGTCTTTAAGGAACGGACTTGCCAGCAAAAGTGCTCCCAAGTCCCTGCCAGGCACTTGATTTTGCTCAAGGGGCCCCCATATCGGGGTAGGCTGGTTTGGGAACCAGCCTTTAGCCTGTGTCAAAATTGCCGCTATATGGTAATCCGCGAATGAGGGAACTCCCATGCCTCCTACCATCTTAGTTTTGCGAATCTTATGGAAAGCGCTACGTGCTCTCTTGCCCACCCAAATAAATCTCGTTAGAATGCTCTGTAATTCTCCAAAAAGTTTCTTGGGCACTGGTATGGGAACCGTTCTAAACACGTATAATACTTGCGGCAGTATCTGCATTTTGAAGGCAGCTAATCTGCCCGACCATGACAAGATATGTTTACTCAGTGCTTTTGTTCCTTCTTTGACCTTATCTATTAATGGCAAATAATTGGCATGGAATAGCTGTTCCGGGAATGCAGTAAGATGGATCCCCAAGTAGTCAATTGCGTGGTCATTCCACACATAAGGGTAAGTACCTTGCATATGAAGTTTATCCTCTCGTTGTACTCCCAGATCCAAAATAAAGGATTTGGCATCATTCACTTTATAGTATGATATTTTACCATACTCCCGGAGCAAGCAGGAGACCCTCTCCAGGGAAGTGACCGGATCAGTGAGCATTAGAATAACGTCGTATGCGAACAGACTAATGACATGTTTTTTTCCCGCGATTGTAAAACCATGTATATCTGACGACTGTCTAATGGAGGCCGCAAGCGGCTCCATTAGCAGGTTAAAAATGAGGGGGGATAGTGGGCACCCCTGCCTTGTGCCATTCGTAATTTTAAAAGGTTTAGATAGCATTCCAGACGTGTAAACCTTAGCCGACGGGACCGTGTACAAGACCAAAATTGCTGACAGTATGTGCTTTTCGAAACCGTATTTTTCCAGAGCGCACTTCAGAAATGTCCAATGCACCCTGTCGAACGCCTTCTCTGCATCCAAGGCTAGGAGCAGAGAAGGCGATCGGGTCGACCGTGCTATGTGGGTAATATTGAGTAAGCACCTAGTTGCATCCGACGCCTGCCTGCCTTTCGTAAAACCAGATTGGTCAGGGTCTATTAATGTGGGCAAGATATCCACTAGTCGCAGGGCAATCATTTTGGCATAGATCTTAAGGTCATTGTTTAGTAATGAGATAGGTCGGAAATTTTGGGGGGCATCCAGTGACTTCCCAGGTTTGGGCAGCGTTACAATCAAGGCTTCAAGCATTTCAGGTGGGAAAGATGCCGACGCAGTGGCCGATTCGAACACTTTTAGTAAATGTGGGCCTAAAGTCATTTGAAAGGTCTTGTAATAGTCTCCTATAAGTCCGTCCGGACCAGGGGATTTATTAGAAGTCAGATTTGATAGCATGTAGTAGTTCGCTTAATGTGAAGGGAGAGTTCAAGTCACCCAGCTGCTCCGGGGATAGACAGGGCAGTCAAATCTTAGAAAGAAAACCTGTTATGTCGTTCAGGGACGGTTGGGAGGTTGAGGGATCTTGATCCAAATTGTATAGGGAGCTATAATAGTTGCTGAACGCGTCCGCAATGCTTTGAGGGTCATACACTGGTTTCTTACTTATAGGGTGTGTCAATTTGGCAATCTTGGTCTTAAAACGCTGGCCTCGTATGTAACGTGCCAGTGCCTTGCCTGCTTTGTTGTTCGTCGAGTAAAAGGACATCTTTGCCCATCTATCTTTGTTTTCAAATTTACGGAGGAGAAGGATTCTGAGATTGTGTCTTAAGGCTGAGATTTTGGTGCTAGTGGATGCTATGGGATTCATTTTGTTTAATGTTTCCAGGGAGTCTATTTCTTTGAGAAGGTTGGACAGTTTAAGTTGTCTCAGCTTCTTGGCCCTAGAGTCCAGCTGGATAAACACGCCTCTGATGAAGGCCTTATGGGCGTTCCAGAGTGTGAATGGGTTATCCGTGGACTGGGTGTTGATCTGGAAGTATTCTGTCAGTCGTTCTCTAATCGTTTCTTTGGTGGTCACGTCTTGAATGATGGAAGAGCTGGCTCTCCATACGTATGCAGCTGTGTCAGGGTATTTGTCACCTAGGGTCAGGAGAATGGAAGCGTGGTCTGACCACGTGATCGTGTTAATCTTGGAGTGCGTTACTCTAGTAAGCAGCCTTTTGTCCAATAGAAACAGATCGATCCTCGAATAAGAACAGTGCCTGTGCGAGAAAAAGGAATAATCCCTTTCGGTGGCATGTGTACAGCGCCAAGCATCGTACAGGTCATAGGACCTAAGAAAGTTCGCCAGGGTAAGGGCTTTCCCAGGGGATTTTGTGGTGGAGTCTAGCAGGGGGTCAGGTACTATATTGAGGTCACCACACAAGATAAGGGATCCCTGGAGGAGTTTCCCTACCTTGCGCATGAGTCCGTTCAAAAAATAAATCTGTCTCTTGTTCGGGACATATACATTAACCAGGGTATATCTAACACCATTGATATCACACACCAATATTATATAGCGACCAGAGAGATCAGAATGTTCCTCTATCAGAGAAAAAGAGACTGTATCTCTGACAGCAATCATTACACCTCTTTTTTTAGCTTCCATATTGGAGAAGAAGTAGTGCTGAAAAGATCTATACGTGCATTTGGGGGGAGCCCCACTATGAAAGTGGGTCTCCTGTACACAGAGAACATCGCACCGCATGGAATCAGCTTCCCGCCAGAGCGATGCCCTCTTCACAGGATGGTTTAAACCGTTTGCATTAATTGACAAGATTTTAACCGGCATCCCAAACAAAGTAACAAAATGCTATTATCAGGGGCTTTGTGTACTCACGCCCCCTCCTCATCGAGGTAATTTCAAAAAGGCAAAATGTCCATCGTGTGATGTTGATCCGGATCGGGTGGGTGTAGCATAAGTCTCTTGTGGTTAGATGTTCGAGGGAAATGCTATTCGCAGAGTCTGAAAGGTGTGGTTCCTGTAAACAAGAGTGGTTAAGAAAGAAGTACAGACATAAAATCAACCAAAAAAAATAAAGTTCGAACTGTAAAAGGAGGGTCGAAACGACCTGGGTGCAGAAAATACTGCTCATATGCAGGGGAGCTTAAACGTGGAAAAGCTCCAAAGGCGGGGTCCAAACAGGACCTAGAAATCAAATGCACAGGGCAAAGATGAGACAGAAAGTTCAGTCAGATCAGCGGTTCTTAGTGACTTGTTTCCAATCAGGGGACACCCTGCTGGGTGTTTCAAAGCTCGCGGATGGGGAGTTATCCTCAGGGAGAATGTTCCACTTCTGGAGTAGCTTGAAGCCCTTGGAGGGGGAAGTGATCACGTGTGTAACGCCATCTTTGGTCACCATAAGCTTCGTTGGAAACCCCCATTTGTATACGATGTTATGGTTTCTTAAGGCCTTGGTCACCGTGTTCAGGTTCTTCCTAAGTTGCAGGGTGAACTGCGATAGATCGGCATAAAACTGTAAATGCGCAAACTCAGTGCCGCCATGTTCCCCCTTGCGAGTTATAGACATCAATTTTTCTTTAGACTGGTAAAAATGCATTCTAAAGAGGACATCCCTGGGAACATTCTCAGGTATGAAGGAGGGTTTGGGCAAGCGATGGATTCTATCAATGGACAGTTCTATGGCGGGGATGTCAGGCATGAGGGAGGTCAGCATAGTCATGGCGTACGAACGCAGATTAGAGGGGGCCACATTTTCTGGTATGCCGCGGATTTTCACGTTATTTCTACGTGACCTGTCCTCTAAATCTGCTAATTTGGCTTTTATCCACAATTGTTCTTCCTCAACCGTGTCATGCGCATCCACTAGGTCGTTGATGGTGGTTGCGTATTCCCCCATTTTGGTTTCAATGTGATTCACTCTCTCACCCACCACTGATAATTCAGTGCTAAATTTCCTCATGCAGGACATCATGTCCCCATGAATAGTGCTCCTTAAGGAGATAAGCATGTCCTTGAGTGTTGTGTCCAGGACTGGCTGATGTTGTGTAGGGAAAGATATTATGGAGTCAGGAAGCTCCCTCGTGTCTTCTTGTGAGTCAGCGTTAGACCTTACCTCACATTGCTGGGCATCAGAGTCGTCCGCTCTGAAACGGGACTTTGCAGGGCTTCTGCTGGGCGGAGAGGGTGCTTGTGATGTCTCTCCAGCCTCAGGGGAGTCTCGATGGTCTGGCAGAGCGATGGCCTGGAAGCGTCCGTTGCGGGATCCAGACAGGGAGGAAGCGCCGGTGCCATCTTGCCCACGAGGCAGCGGCGATGAGAAGAAAAAGTCTGTAAGCTTTTTCGGCCGGTGCTCGGCCTGTCGCTTCCTCGTCATTCCGCCGAACTGTCGAGCGGGTGTTCCGCAGCAGTGAGGGTGTCCTTGGGGCTACAAAAGAAGCCTCTGTGCGCTGTGAGCTGCTCTGTTAGTCCGCCGTTAGCCGGAGCTCAGGAGTCACACCGCCATCTCGGTGGAGTCCAAGCCACGCCCCCCACTAGGACTTCTCTTTGAGTCTCAGTGAGGTGACAATTTTATATCTACAAGGATGGGGGGATTTTATTGGCATCTAGGGATCACTTCTGATCTAGAGACTCGCTCTGTCCTTCCAGATTCTAATGGAGGACCATCTGTCTATGATTGGTCAGTGAATGAAGAGAATACAGAGACCTGTGTCTTCTGGTCTATTTCAGATCTGAATTCAGCTTAAAATTTGTGTTGAAATTGACCTGAAATGGTGAATGGAGATGCACCGGACCCCCTGCTGTGAGCCGCTGTGACCTCCAGTGTGACCCCAACCAAAGTCTGATCTCTGATAGTCAGTGGAGGGGGGAAGGGATGAAAGCCAATAACAGTGAGTGACCTGAAGGACTATGATGGGAACTCCCAGTGTAATCGGCCAATCAGAAGTCTGTCTTTGTATAACTTTCATCTAGGTGACATGTGTGGATCCCTCACATAGAAGATTTATATCAGAATCCTGCAGAATATTATATCATTTATAGCAGGGATATGCAATTAGCGGACCTCCAGATGTTGCAAAACTACAAATCCCATCATGCCTCTGCCTCTGGGTGTCATGCTTGTGGCTGTTAGAGCCTTGCTATGCCTCATGGAATTTGTAGTTCTGCAACAGCTGGAGGTCCGCTAATTGCATATCCCCGATTTATAGGATAATTCTCACCTCAGCTCCTGCAGAGTACAGCCGGGATCTCTGAGCCCCTCACATAGAAGTTTTATTCCAGAGTCTTCTAGATTATTATCTGTTACATACAGTCTGATGAGGGATCGATTATTGATAAGAATGGATCGGAGATCATCACAGCCGGAGGAAGTCACACCACACCATACCAACCTGCAGAGACAAATCCAGACACATGATATTATATTATAAGATGAATATGAGGAATTATTCCCATTTAGTGAAAAGTAACATAACATCACTAGACCAGGGACCCCGCACAGCCACCAAGGACCCCGCACAGCCATCAGAGACCCGCACAGGGACCTTGCACAGCCACCAGGTACACCACACAGCTACCAGGGACCCCACACAGCCACCTGAGACTCTGCACAAAGACCCCGCACAACCACCAAGGAACCCACACAGCCACCAGGGTCCCAACACACACTAGGGACCCTGCACAAGGACCCAACACTGCCACCAAATAACCTGCACAGCCACCAGGGACCCTGTACAGGGACCAGGGAACCCACACAGCCACCAGGGACCCCACACAGGGACCAGGGAACCCACACAGGGACCAGGGAACCCACACAAGGACAAAAACAAAAGCAAATCTGCGCTATCCAAATAATAAGCAGCCACAAACAATCTAGTGAAACAAGAAAGTGGTGAAAATGTGCAAAAACAATTTTGTGGCACTAAAATAGAAAAAGTGATGTAGTACTGATGGTTTGTATCAACTCCAAGTGACAGTGTAGTCAAATGAAAAGTCCATATATGATAAATCAAATAGCAATGAATTGTTGAAAGTGAACTGTTGATGGATGAATGATCAAGTGAATAATTCCAAACACCAGGAAAAACGAAGGCACATAGTGTGATACCGTAACAATGTTGAAATTTAATAACGGTTAAAAACACTTATAGTTTTGCTGATTAAAAAGGACATCAATTTAAAGTAGCGCATGGCAGCAGCAGAGTCCCGACGCGTTTCGCAATAGTTTGCATCATCTGGGGTAAAACTCTGCTGGTGCCACCATGCTTATATATAAAATATGACCCCATCAAACCATTTCCTGGGAACTCACCCACTCTGAGATCACTTCTGGGTTGATTTGTTATGTAATAAACATATGTATGGGGAATGACATAAATTTAAATAAAAAGAAAAGGCTGATAGGCTCATCTAAATTCAGGACTCCAAAAATGAAAATGGAAAAGGGAAAAGCACTTCCTTATAAAGCTGTTAAAAACAAATGTATTACCACTGTGTGTCTAAACAGATCATTTGACCCATCATGTGAGGCCTGACCTCTCATGTCGGCCAATGCAATGGAGACGTGTGGGTCACATGCAAAGTGACCCCACGTCAACCTATAATTAAGGGCCAGGAAACATTATGAAAAAATGTAATAATAAATGTTAGGGTCCCCGATCCTGCACGGGGACTCAATGTCAGCATAAGGACCATTGGTCCAAACGGCCGTGTCTGGAAACTGGAGGCTGATCGGCCCTGATCGCCTGTTTAGGTATGTGTACATGCTTTGTCCTGCGATAGATGGGCGGAACGGGGCGTGTACACAACAATTCTCGTCATGAGGCATGTCGCGCTGCGCTCCACGCTGGTTAAAGCGAGGTAGCGCCTCCACACGATGGCTCACGTCGGATAACTCACATCCCCGCGTGTATGCGCTCGGTCCCGCGATAGATGGGCAGCACGGGGCGTATACACGACAATTCACGTCGTATGGCACTTCGCGCTGCGCTCCACGCTGGTTAAAGCGAGGTGGCGCCTCCGCACGACGGCTCACGTCGGAAAGCTCACATCCCTGCAGCGCTTTCACGCTGCGGTGCAAGCTGACAAGCAAGGAAATGAGGGAGAGATGTACAGCACAATATGGATGGGCGGGATGCCCATACCATGAGTATGGAATCCAGGGAGTTCTAATGTATATGTATAGAAAAAAACACCACAGGGTCACTGTTTGGAATATGACTTAAAATCATTAGGGATGAGCCAAAAAGATAGACCTTTGTTTCCTCTATCCGGAAACTCATGCACTTATCCAAAATAGATATTGGGCAAGTATATGAGTATTAAAATGAGAAAACACACACATATATATGGCCCAATAATCTGAATATGTGAATGATTATATATGAGAAAAAGGGGAAAAACAAAAATGTGTTTTTTTCTCCTTCTGGAAAATTCCAGAAAAAAATAAATATATAAAAAAGAAGGATGTTTGTATTTATTTATAGTCCAGAAAATGACCTCAGATTGGACAAACCCCCAAATATATGAAATTTATACAAAACATATTATAATCATACACGTATTAAAATACTAAACACATGTAAAAAAACATATTAAAAAACATGTTAATTGGTATAATTTTAAAAAAGAGAAAAGAATATATTGGTGATAAAAATGGAATAATTAAACTAAAAATTGGCCAGGATACCTAAATCATGGAGTGGAATATGAACCAAACCTAAGACTTATTAATAAATTAGTTAATGTCCCACTCTACGTTGAGTCCTAACGGTGTATGCGTACCAAGTTCATAGATCCAATAAGTTTCTAGTTGTGATACCCCACGGGTTTTGGGGGCACCCCTCCATGGGGGAACAAATTGGTCAATGACAAGAAACTGAGTTCCGGCTGGATTTCTAGCATGATGTGCTTTGTAGTGTCTAGGTACTGTATGATGAATATCCCCAGCTAGAATGAGAGCTATGTGCTCTGCCACCCTCACCGAAAATTTGCGAATGGTACGGCCAACATATTGTTGGCCGCATGGACAAGGGATGAGGTACACCACATATTTTGTAGCACATGTGCAAAAATGCTTAATCGGGTACACTTTCCCCGTAGTTGAGGAGCGAAATTCAAGACTTTTCGTTCTCCCAGAGATTTAATATTTACATACTGTGCACCTCTTACATGGGTGATATCCTACTAGCTGATGAAAAAAAGTAGGTCGTGTTGGGGGATTGATGATGTTAGGAGCAATTTTGCTCTGGAGTGTCGGTGCACCCCTAAATACTTCTTTAGCCTGTTCTGGTAGAACTGTCCCCAAAACGCGATCATTTCTCAGTATATCCCAATGTTTAGACACAATGGACTTCACCTGTTTATGCTGAATTGAGAATGACGTGAGTAAAGACCATTTGAAACTGTCATCCTGCTCTCGTTTAGGTTTAACTTCTAGTAGAGAGCTCCTATCTGTCTCTAGGACGGTATGAGAATCCGATTAGACGGATATAGGATCATACCCTTTGTCAGCAAACCTTTTTTTAAGAATATTTGCTTGCATACAAAAGGTGTCTGTATTGGAACAGTTTCTACGTAACCTAAGAAATTGGCTTTTAGGAATGGAATTGAGCCATGAGGGGTGATGGCAGTTGTCAGTTGGTATAAAGCCATTGCGATCGTTTTTTTGAAAAAAGTCTTAAATTGAAATTGACTAATCACAATGCTGATTTCCAAATCAAGAAATTTAATGGTTTCCTGACTAGCTGTGTATGTGAGAACTATTCCCCTGTCATTACTATTTAAAAAATTCATGAAGGTCTCAAGTGTTGCCATACTGCCATTCCACAGGAGGAGGATGTTGTCTATGTATCTGAAAGGAATGTGAAATGATGGAATATTATGTGTCTGACATTAGCTACTCCATTTTAAAATCTAGGATTCCATTTTATATAATATAGGTCTCTGTAGAGACATTTCAATATGTACTTTTTGTTTTTGCTTTTATTCTAACATTTAAGTTTTGCGGTTTTCATAAGATACAAATAGATTATGTGCTAGATGGCTAGTTCCGGAGCAGGCATTCTGTATGCAAGTAACGTGTTCTCCTTTCTTTGAAGTTTAACAATTGTTCCTTAAAGTCCTCTGAAATCTGTAAGACTGAAACTTGTGAACTTGTTCCCCTTTTTCTGAACATGTAAGGAGGAGGGGATTTCTGTATCTCTCTGTATGTGTGTATAAAAACTCTGTCGCAAATATAGCAATTTGCAATCATCGATACAGCATAAGTGTCTGTGTCATCATTGTCCCGCTAGCGAGAGGGAGTGTCCCACCTGTCCAAGGTCCAGCCTAGGCAACAGGATCAGAACCGAACCTAACAGAACTGGTACCAGGAAGCGGGGTACTGATTGACCAGGTAAGGCCACACTTATTCTCGAATTTTACATTTGGGTGTTTTTGTGTTCTTTGCCTGGCTCAGTAGCACCGCGGATAATTTTAATTTTTAGTTTTAAAATTCTGTTGTGCGCATTGCAGAGGTTGCGGTTATAAAGGATAGGGAGAGTCCGACGAGTGTGTTGAGTCTGACTATAAACTAACAGAGTCGACGGGTTTGTCTGACTATAAACTATTGTAAGAATATTTCAGGGTAGCAGCAGATTGCTCCCTGAAGAAGGACGGACAGAGTGGAGCCCCAAGTATAAAAGAGCTCATTTCTTGTTTTGTATTGTCTGAAATTGATGTGATTTAATCTGTTGCAACCTTTTGAATAATATAGAACATACTGTATTGTATAATATAAGATTGATTGTTGTTGTTAAAAAAAAAAAAACAGTGATTACATGTCATACTCTGTTCCAAAGACCTCCTGTATTGAGTGCAAAACAGGTTTAACTTTCTTGGCAGACGGGTCAAAGTTATCCCTAATCTCTGTATGGCCAAGAGAACATAGAAGTCCAACTCAATTAGGCAACAGGAGATTTTACCCGTTTAATCCAAAAAAACAGTCTCCCTGCACTAGAGTGCATCGAGTGAATATACACAATCAGATACCGTTCACCCCACAGGAAGGTCTTAGAGAAGGCCTGTCCCCGGACGAAGTGAAGGAGATTGTGCAAAGGACAGGACAAACTTTAGTTGTCTGTCCCTTTTCTTTACCAGTGTCCCAAATATTTTAAGGAGGACTTGAAATACAGAGTACCGACATGGGTAATAAATTTGGGAAGGAAGATTCAGAAGGTAAGCTGAAGCAACCCTCCCCTATAGAGTTTGTTAAGAGTGAAATACCAATTGTATATTGTGATCCTTTTTGGGACTTGATAATGAAACGAAGCCACCAGTTGCATATGTCAGGATATAGTCCCGTGGGCCCCACTAACAGACAGCAATGGTATGAGGTAGAGAAAATGTGTGGAATAGGAAAGAACATATATCCACCAGGGGACTGGGATACGGAGTATATGAAAAATTTTTGTAAGAAGTGGAGGCCTTTAGTGGAAAAATATGAAAAGAAATATGCGGAGTTGGACCAAGGTACTGCCCTTACTAGGGAAGTTCCTCCACCTTATACCAGGCGCCCACCCCCAGTGCCAACCGCGCCAACCCCACCGTCTTATGTTTTTGTTAAAGAGGAAGCTCCTCGCAGAAAATTATACCCCGTTCTTTCAAATCCTCAAGTTGCAATCATGGCTTATGGCTCAGCAACTGACCAGCAAAAACAACAATGGGAAGATAGAGCCAAGGAGGAGGCAGATAAAAGGGCATCTGAAGAGGGCAGGAGAATAAGAGAAGCCCAGAGAAGAGCGGATATAAAAAGGGAGTTTGAGGAGTTGCAAAGGGACTTAGACTCAGTTAATACTCAAACAAGAATAGCAGACATGAGAAATAAGAGAGATGAAATAGAAGAAGACGCGAGACGCCTTCGGGAACAGCAGAGGGAAATAAACTTAAGACATGAACAGATGAATGAACATAAACAAAGTCTAGATGCACAGGCCCAAGAGGTGAGGGACTATGGGGAGCAACTTAACAGGGAAAAGGAGGAGATTTTGGCACGAAAAAGTGACCTCGACCAAAGAAAACTTGAGTTGGAGAAAATTGCTAGGGAACAACAGGAGCAGTTGCGTTTAATAGAAGAGCAGCGGGTGCTTACTGCCCCTCGGACTAGGTTAGAAGCCTCTAAGGCTGCCAAGGCAGCTCAACAGGCTGAAACTATACGAGAACAGCAACCTGACAGAGAGAGTGGTGATGAGGAAGAGATTACTGCCCCAAGTTTGGAGGGAGAAATGAAACATATTGCCATTACACAAGTAAAAATCCAAACAGAACCCCAAGTTTCTCCACAACTTCCAGGGACGGGGGTATTCCCAATGATGACCATAGGCACCATGGAAGTGTATGTCCCCTTTACCATGGGTCAGTTAAAGGATCTTAGAGATACCTGTCCTACTCCAAAAAAGGACCCTAGAGGCGCAGCTACTTTCTTGGGTAGATTCTGTGCTGGTGCGGGAATGACAAAGGAAGACTTACTGTTAATCATACAGATGATCGACCCTGACCCTGGCCAGGATTTTCCTTTTGATAACACCTACAAATCTGCTCTTACAACTGAAGGACCGATAAACCTCCAGGAGTTCTGGAGACTGACTGGCCATCATTGGATGACCATATACAAGGGTACTAGTGCACTCACATCCTTCATAACAAGCTCTCAAAAGACAGGGGAAGAGTATTTTGCATATGTTAAACGTATGCATTTAGCTTGGAAGGATGCGGGTCTAACAGACCATACCCTTTTTGTAACCACCACACTTAACGGGGGAAGCCAGAAGATAGCACAAATGTTAAAAATATTAGACCCTAAAATTATGAACATGACTCCGGAGGCCTTTGTAGAACATGTAAAGGTTAGGCATCAAACAGGTCTCTTTGAAGCGAAAGGAGGACTTTTCCCAGCTTTAACGGGAGAGCCCATGCTGGAGGAAACACCCCTGTTGGCGGCGCAAATGCCTTACCAACAACAGAATCAGTACCCTGTTGGCAATCAGTATCCTCCACGCTCTGTGCCATACCCTCGCCAGGGCCCACAAAATGATCAAGCATGTTTCCATTGTGGTGGCTTTGGCCACTGGAAGGCTAACTGCCCACAAAGGAGACAAAATTATAGAGGTAAAAAGGGAAACAGGGGAGCTTATAGAGGTCAAAACCCTAACTGGAATGACAATAGACAGATAGCCCAGTACAGATAGTACCCACAGTGGAACCAACAGGCACAATCTCAAAACCAACCACAGCAGCTACAAGCTGGTGCCGGGCCTCTTCCCTCTCCCCAAATACCGGTACAATGGCCAAACAGACAAAACCCATAGGGAGGCCCGGAGCGTATCCCGTCCTTAGTTCTTTGCTCTTATTCTGGCACTTGGCAGGCTTTACCTATTATAAACCTTGTTGTAGAAGGGGTGGACATCGCACTCCTCATAGACACGGGGGCTACAACCAGCTCTTTAAACAACAAGGCTTTTGCCAGTAGGGCTATTACACAAGGACGCTCTGTGGGAATTAATGGGATACCAACATCACACGACATAACATCAGATTTAGAAATCTGTAACCAAGATGGCAAGTTCCTATGTAAATGTAGTTTTGCTCTGTTATTTACTTGCCCAGTCTCTCTAGCTGGTAGAGACTTACTATCCAAACTACGAATCAAAATAATTTTTGAGCCCAATGGCACCGTGTCAGTTAAATCACCAGACTGTGATGTGTCAGTGCAGAAACGGGTGGACATCAGATCTTTCTTTGTGGCTCTACCCCCACCAGTAGGTCAGCATAAAATATGGGCAGAGTCCAAAGATTCTGTGGGTTTCCTAAATTGCACACCCTACCGGCCGACAATCAGACAGGGATGTCTCCCCATTTTTCAGAAACAATATCCCCTGTCTGAGGAGAAGTTGAATGGTATAGACCCACAGATAGAATTATTTTTACAAAAGGGCATACTGACTCCAGTCATCAGTCCTTGGAACACACCCATTAACCCCGTAAGAAAGGCAAACGGAACATGGCGCTTGGTACAAGATTTAAGGCCCTTGAACAAATGCATTACACCTCTACCTCCCCTCGTTGCAGATATTAGCACCATCTTTGCTCCTCTGACACCAGAACACAAATGGTATACGGTGATAGACCTTGCCAATGCATTTTTTAGTGTGCCTGTTGATGCTGCTAGTCAGCCCCTCTTCAGTTTCTCATGGAAACGTGGCCAGCTAACGTGGACCAGGTTACCGCAAGGCTTTGTGGATAGTCCAGCCGCCTTCAGCATGGTGTTAAATCAATCCCTGACTGACTGGGTGCCTGAACATGGTTCAGTTCTGATCCAATACGTGGACGATCTTCTAATAGGAAATGGGACAGAAATTGGCTGTAGTAATGACTCTGTGCATCTGTTAGACCACCTCGCTGACAAGGGTCACTTAGCATCTTTCAAGAAGGTGCAGTGGTGCTCGTCTCGGGTGGAATACTTGGGAGCAGTCATCTCGGAAGGTGCCAGGCTGGTATCCCCTGCCAGAGTAGAGGCCATATCGGCACTGAGCAGACCGAGCGACAAGCACTCACTGCTGTCTTTCCTAGGCTCAATAGTGTACTGTAGGCAATGGATTCCAGACTGTTCATTTCATGACTCAGTCCTTAGGAAGGCTACACTCGCCACAGCCCCCAAACAAATTACCTGGACCCCTGAGATGGTCACTGCCTATGACATGCTGGTGCGTTCACTTCGTAATGCACCCGCTTTGGGGCTGATACAACATGGTAGGCCTTTTTCACTGTATTGTCTCGTTATGGGGAATACCATGGCTGCTGTTCTGACTCAGGAGCATGGTGGTAAGCAAAGACCTGTAACGTATATTTCAAAAAAACTACCTGTTCAGGTTCAGGGTATGCCCGCTTGTCTTCAAGCACTGGCCGCCTGTGCCTTAGCAGTACAGGCGGCAGAGAAACTTGTTCTAGCATCACCCATGACCCTTTTTACAACTCACACTGTCACACAACTGATGCAAAACATGAACACGCAACATATGACAGCACAGAGGTTAAGTGGGTACGAGATAATTCTCTTAAACACACAAAATTTAGAGATTAAAACTTGTCCATCCACTACTCCTATACTACGGTTTCTGCACTCCCTCCTTAAATTAATGCCTGAATCAGAACCAGTGCCAGAGCATAATTGCGAAGACCTAATTTCCCAAACAACCTCCCCAAGAGCTGATTTAAGGGAGAAACCCCTAGAAGGGGGCATTGACATATATGTGGACGGGAGTTGTACGCGCCCCGATGATAAAACCTACCGTACTGGTTATGCAGTTGTCCAGCTTCCTAACATTATTCATGAAGCAAAACCCTTAGTCGCAAAATCTGCACAAGAGGCTGAACTTACTGCGTTAATACGTGCCTGTCAGCTGTTTGCAAACCAAATTGTAAATATATATACCGACAGTCGGTACGCTTATGGAATCGTATTAGATTATGGGAAGATCTGGCAAAGACGCGGCTATCTAACCGCAGAAGGAAAACCGATAGCACACCAAACCCTTATTGAAACATTACTAGATGCCATACACCTGCCTAAAGCGATTGCAGTGATTAAAGTGAAAGCTCATACTACGAGTAGGACCACGGAAGCACTTGGCAATGCATTTGCTGATAAAGTAGCCAAACAAGCAGCGGATACTATCCCTGCACAAGACACCCCTGTGACCTCTATGTTTTACATGAATGATTTTAGTGCACCAGACTTCAAAACTACGGTTATGCTTTTACAGTCCATGGCTTTGCCCATTGATATCTCTGACTGGATGCAGCATAATTTGACCAAAGATCCCGCGGGTCTTTGGACAAATAAGGAGGGAATCATGGGTATTCCTAAGTCTGTGGCACCATTGATCATCTCATACATTCACGGTCCAGGTCACATAGGCCGTAAGCCCATCTTAAAACAATACAGAGACCATTTTCAAACAGAAGGACTCATAAAAATAATACAAGACTTTGTAAGCTCATGCGTTACATGCGCACAAAATAATGTACAGGGAAAGGCAATGGGAAGACACGGAAATTTGCCCCCTCCATTAGGACCTCTTACAGACTTACAAATAGACTTTACGCATATGCCAAAACAGAAAGGAAATGTAAAATATCTTTTGGTAATTGTGGATAAATTTTCCGGGTGGGTAGAAGCAGTGCCCACCACTGGGGAAACGGCAGGAATAGCGGTACGAGCTATTATAAATAATTGGGTGAGTCGATTCGGACTCCCAGTGAACATCTGGTCTGACCAGGGACCAGCTTTTGCCTCTAAACTCACACAGGAATTCTCTAAGATTTTGGGGATACAATGGAAATTGCACATCCCTTATCACCCTCAGAGTGCGGGAATTGTCGAACGGATGAATAGAAATATTAAGGATAAACTGAATAAAGCTACTCAAGGTACTATGAAAAATTGGTCCTTATATCTCCCAGGTGTACTTTACCAGATAAGGGTCACTCCTAATTCTAGAGGGTATTCCCCTTTTGAGGTACTCATGGGACACCCTCCAGCTGAGAATAGTGTAGGAAAGGATAATGATTTGTTTTCTCAACAGGAAACTTGGATGAAACATCTGGTAAGTACTATTCAACATACCCAAGAAGGAGTTGCTGTCACCTTTTCTCCTCTTTCCACAGATCCAACTCACCCTTTTATACCTGGAGATGAGGTATTGGTTAAGCAGTTGGCCGTAAGAAGAAAGACGGGCCCCATTTACCAAGGCCCATATACGGTGGAAAAGGTCTCCCGGACAGCCGTAAAGGTTGAAGGCCTAGGACCATGGATTCATGCGAGCAGATTGAAAAAGGGTCCCTTGAAGATAAAGACCCCAGAAGCCCCGATGGCTCCCCCCTTGGAGCGAGGGCTCAAGAACAAGGAGGACACAAAGCTAGAAGCCCCGATGGCTCCCCCCTTGTAGCGAGGGCTCGAGAACAAGGAGGACGCAAAGCTAGAGACCCTGATGGCTCCCTCCATAGAGCAAGGGTCCGGGAAAACCAGCACTTAACTGCCAATCAGGTGTACAATAGAATGATAAGAGGAGGGAAATACTGTGGACTATTGCTTATACTGTTTGTGGTGACTGCTACGGGGGTTTGCTACTTCACCCCAGGTTGCCATGGGATACATGGAATGGTGGGAAAAGGCCAAGACCCAAAATTAGTCATGGTAGGGAAGAGATTCATTAGATGGCGAACCAGAGATCAATATTGGGATTCAAAGGGTAATATCTGGAAGCTTTGCTGTGTCAAATTTGACTGGGTGAGGAGGATTCCCAAAGGCCACTTAACGGGTTATACAGAGACGGACCTAGCCTGTAAAATTAAAGCAACCATGTTTTTCTATAATAACACAGTAGGGAAACCGCTTAGGTTCTGTATTCCCAGGGAACATACGGTAACTAAAACACTGGTGTCACGTTTGAAAAAGGTAAACGCAGGGTTGTCCACAAAGGAGGTGGTGGATGATCCTCTGTTCTTTCAAAGAATAGATGAATCTCTTAATATCAATCAAAGAGATAACAAACCTATAAAGAACAATGTTGACAAAGCGAAAGTGTATGAAACAAAGGTGTTTAAGTCCATGGGACCTGTGGGGAACCCAAAGAAATATGAGGAGGTCCCCACTGTTCCCCACCACTGGGCATTAATGTATAAATATGGACAATTAACAGGGCAGAAAGAGAACTGCTGGGTATGCTCCAAAATACATTCTAATGAGGGTAAGATCCCGGTTATAGGCTTACCAGTAACATTGCCTCAATTTGTGGCCGCTGCAGGTAAGACCCCCATGAGAAGGGTTACCAGGACTGATAGACCAGTGTACTTTAGAACATTTTCTAAACACCCCAACCTCTGTTTTTTGAATGGTGTGGTAACACATGAAGGTCAGATAGCAAATGGAGAATGGTGTCGAGAATCTGTGATGAATATGACTATTAGGAATGTTGCGGCATGGGAGGAGGACAAGTCCTTAGAAATTGAAGGATTGGGAATTAAACTTACTGAGATGAATGATGGAAATGAGAGAGTGGGAAATATGAGTTTGTATAACATAAGCCATTGTTTTAGGATGAGGAAGCCCAATGACACTGTTAACCGGGTTCTCTCCTCCCTACATAATGTAAGTACTCCATGGATATCCCCCCAATCTGAGTTTGTGCCTCTTGTAGACTGGATGTGCCTAACGGGTCTACGAACTCCTATGCATGGGGAGGAGGTGGTGGAAGCACCACACCTTCCCCAGGGATTTATGGTCTGTTGTGGACTGGCTTGTCATACCACCATCCCATATCCCACCGATAGAAACACAGGGGGATGGTGTTCCCTTATGTACATGGTTCCTTATATGGGAGTAGCAAGTGGAGAAACCATGATGGAAATGAACAAACCGTCAGGGAGTTTGAAAATAAGATCCAAACGAGATGTAACAAGTTTATGGGAAAAATTACTGACTTTACTCCCAGGAGGAAGTATTAATGCCCTAACCAGAGTAGATGAATTTTCAAGTCTGGTAATGTCTTGGATGAATAAAACTGACAAGGACATTACTGATTTGAATGAGGAAACTTATAAAATAAGACTGTTGCAAGAAATGACAAACCTACAGTTGGAAAAGATGGGAGATATTGTTGTAGGGCTATGTATATTACATGAACAAGCAGATATGTGTTGCACATTCATGAAAAATCTTACTAAGGCCATTGGAGAAATTACTGTTCCTGATTACCATGACCAAATAGAAGCCCACCACAATGAGAGAATGTCCCTGGTGAATCAAATGCAACACATGGGAGATGCTTGGGATCCTTTTTCTGGATCTCTGGGAGGATTGTGGCCTAGTATTGTGGGTTTCTTTAAAAAGGCAGGAATATTCATTATAATGATCTTGCTCCTGGCCTTGTGTGCATTCCTTTCAGTAAAAATGAAATTCTGTATAATTGGGAAAACAACAGGATTGAAAATAAAGCAGAATCCCGAATCCAGCCAAGATTCCCAGGAGTCATTCATGCTGAAAAGGCAAAATTGGTATAGTGAGTGATCCCAGGAAAGTAAATATCCTTGGGATCAGAGGAGGGAATTGAAAGGAATGTGAAATGATGGAATATTATGTGTCTGACATTAGCTACTCCATTTTGAGATCTAGGATTCCATTTTATATAATATAGGTCTCTGTAGAGACATTTCAATATGTACTTTTTGTTTTTGCTTTTATTCTAACATTTAAGTTTTGCGGTTTTCATAAGATACAAATAGATTATGTGCTAGATGGCTAGTTCCGGAGCAGGCATTCTGTATGCAAGTAACGTGTTCTCCTTTCTTTGAAGTTTAACAATTGTTCCTTAAAGTCCTCTGAAATCTGTAAGACTGAAACTTGTGAACTTGTTCCCCTTTTTCTGAACATGTAAGGAGGAGGGGATTTCTATATCTCTCTGTATGTGTGTATACAAACTCTGTCGCAAATATAGCAATTTGCAATCATCGATACAGCATAAGTGTCTGTGTCATCATTGTCCCGCTAGCGAGAGGGAGTGTCCCACCTGTCCAAGGTCCAGCCTAGGCAACAGGATCAGAACCGAACCTAACAGTATCTAGTCCACAACACCAAGGAACTGGTGTCATAGGAATAGACGACATTCTCCTCCCATTTGGCCATGAACAAGTTAGCAAGACTGGGGGCATATTTAGCCCCCATAGCAACACCGCGCTGCTGGAGATAGAATTGGTCATTAAACCAAAAATTGCTGCGCTTGGTAGCGAACTCCAACAACTACATGATGAAATCTATTTGAAAAGATGCCAAACTGTGATCATGTTTTAAAAAATGATGTACGGCTTCAAAGCATTTGTCATGAGGGATACACGTATATAATGAGGCTACATCAGCAGTAACCATAATGTAGTCACCCAAAATGTCTACTGCCTCAAATTTCCATATGGTCGCCCCCGTATCTCTCAAATAAGAAGGGGTGCGTTGAACTAATGGCTGTAAAAAATTGTCAATGTAGCGACCGACTCTCGAAGTGACAGAGTCGATCCCACTGACAATTGCATGTGACCCACACGTCTCCATTGCATTGGCCGACATGAGAGGTCAGGCCTCACATGATGGGTCAAATGATCTGTTTAGACACACAGTGGTAATACATTTGTTTTTAACAGCTTTATAAGGAAGTGCTTTTCCCTTTTCGGAGTCCTGAATTTAGATGAGCCTATCAGCCCTTTCTTTTTATTTAAATTTATGTCATTCCCCATACATATGTTTATTACATAACAAATCAACCCGGAAGTGATCTCGGATTGGGTGAGTTCCCAGGAAATGGTTTGATGGGGTCATATTTTATATATAAGCATGGTGGCACCAGCAGAGTTTTACCCCAGATGATGCAAACTATTGCGAAACGCGTCGGGACTCTGCTGCTGCCATGCGCTACTTTTTATTGATGTCCTTTTTAATCAGCAAAACTATAAGTGTTTTTAACCGTTATTAAATTTCAACATTGTTACGGTATCACACTATGTGCCTTCGTTTTTCCTTTATGCACTTTGGATACGGTCTGATCGTTTGAGAGTTGCCTCTAAGTTGCCGTCACTCCTCCCTTGTGCTTGTTTACGTGATGTCTTCAGGATATCCTCACAACTGTATATCCAGATCCGGTTGATGTGGTCTTCATCAATTTACATTCAGCCTATATTGATCCTTTAGGCGTATGCTTATTTGGGTTCAATACCTCTGGTAAGCCTCCGCTTCTGGTGGTGGTTATTCTCACCATTCATTCATTTGTTTGATTCACCGTGGGGTTTGGAATTATTCACTTGATCATTCATCCATCAACAGTTCACTTTCAACAATTCATTGCTATTTGATTTATCATATATGGACTTTTCATTTGACTACACTGTCACTTGGAGTTGATACAAACCATCAGTACTACATCACTTTTTTTATTTTAGCGTCACAAAATTGTTTTTGCAGAAACCCACACAAGGACCAGGGAACCCACATAGCCACCAGAGACCCCGCACAGCCACCAGGGACCCCACACAGGGACCAGGGAACCCACACAGGGACCAGGGAACCCACACAGGGACCAGGGAACCCACATAGCCACCAGAGACCCCACACACAGCCACCAGAGACCCCATACAGGGACCCCACACAACCACCAGGGACCCTCAACAGCCACCAGAAACCCCGCACAGCCACCAGGGACCCCACACAGGGACCAGGGAACCATCATAGCCACCAGAGACCCCACACAGCCACCAGAGACCCCATACAGGGACCCCACACAACCACCAGGGACCCCCTACAGCCACCAGAGACCCCACACAGGGACCCCACGCAACCACCAGGAACCCTGCAACCACCAGGGACACCGCAGTGCCACCAGGAACCCTGCACAACCACCAGGGACCCCGCAGAGCTACCAAGGACCCCACACAGCCACCAGGAACTCTGCACAGCCACCAGGGACCCTGCACAGACACCAGGGACCCAACACAGACACCAGGGACCCAACACAGCCACTAGGAACCCCCACACAAGGACCCAACACTGCCACCAAAGAACCTGCACAGGAACCCTGCACAGTCACCAGGAACCCCGCACAGCCACCAGGGACCCTGCACAGATACCAAGGACCCCGCACAGCCACCAGGAACCCTGCACAAACACCAGGGACCCCGCAGAGCTAACAAGGACCCTGCACAGCCACCAGGGACCCCGCACAGCCACCGCACAGGGGCCCCGCACAACCACCAGGAACTCCGCACAGCCACCAGGGACCCCGCACAAGGACCACACACAGCCATTAGGGACCCCACACAAGGACCCCACACTGCCACCAAAGAACCTGCACAGGGACCCTGCACAGCCACCATGGACCCTGTAAAGCAACCAGAGACCCTGCACAGGAACCAGGAAACCCACACAGAAACCAGAGACCCCACACAGCCACCAGAGACCCCGCACAAAGACCCTGCACTGCCACCAGAGAATCCCACACAGGGGCCCCTGCACAACCAACAGGGACCCCATATAGCCACCAGAGACTCCACACAGGGACCCTGCACAACCACTAGGGACCCTGCACAACCACCAGGGACACTGCACAAGGACCCTGCACAGCCACCAGGGAACCCTGCACAACCAACAGGGACCCCATACAGCCACCAGAGACTCCACACAGGGACCCCGTACAGCCACCAGGGACACCACATAGCCACCAGAGACATCACACAGGGACCCTGCACAACCACTAGGGACCCTGCACAGCCACCAGGGACCCTGCACAGCCACCAGAAACCCCACACAGGGGCCCCTGCACAACCAACAGGGACCCTGTACAGCCACCAGGGACCTCACACAGCCACAAGAGACCCCACACAGGGACCCTGCACAACAACTAGGGACCCTGCACAGCCACCAGGGGCCCCAGCACAGGGACCACGCACAGGGACCAGGGAACCCACACAGCGACCGCACACAACCACCAGGGACCACACAGAGCTATCAAGGACCCCACACAGCCACCAGGGATCCTGCACAACCACCAGGGACACCACAGAGCTACCAAGAACCCCACACAGCCACCAGGGACCCCACACAGCCACCAGGGACCCTGCACAACCACCAGGGACCCTGCACAACCACCAGGGACCCCACAGCGCTACCAAGGAGCCCGCACAACCACCAGGAACTCCGCAGAGCCACCTGAGACCCTACACAGGGACCCCACACAATCACCAGGGACCCCACACAACCACCAGAGCTAAATGTGGCATGAATGGTTCTGATTAAGGATGACCTCTGGCGTGTTTGCATAGTACACATGCAGAGCCCGCCAGGAAGTGTGCACGGTGCTGCGCTAATCACAGCCAGGGAGACATTGTCCCGATGCTCGGCTGCAGGGATCGTGAAATGTCTCCTTGGCTGTGTTTAGTGCAGCGCCGTGCACACTTTCTGGCGAACACGCCAGAGCTCATCCTTAGTTCTGATGGATGAGAATTGGATTATTAACACCGGCATGGCAGTCTGATCCCAACAAGACCAATCACTGCTTGTCTGGTGTGATCAGACCCCATAAAACCATTCTGGGGGTGTCTCCTGGATTCTATCCTCACTACACATACAATGTTATATGTACATGTAGGAATTATTTCCATCTCTCTGCAACTAATATTTTCTATGAGAGATAAAATAGATTTCTCTGATCTCTGACATAAATCAATGTCTGGCAGACAGTTGGGGGTCTTCTCACTGTATCGGCCTCGTCCCCTGCTGGGCTTGTAGATGAAATGACTAGGACTTCTCTTTGAGGCTCAGTGAGGTGACAATTTTATATCTACAAGGATGGGGGGATTTTATTGGCATCTAGTGGTCACTTCTGGTCTAGAGGCTCGCTCTGTCCTTCCAGATTCTAATTGAGGACCATCTGTCTATGATTGGTCAGTGAATGAAGAGAATACGGAGTCCTGTGTGTCTTCTGGTCCATTTCAGATCTGAATTCAGCTTAAAATGTGGTCTGAAATCAGACCTGAAATGGTGAATGGAGACACACTGAACCCCCTGCTATGAGCCACTGTGACCTCCAGTGTGACCCCAGCCAAAGTCTGATCTCTGATAGTCAGTGGAGGGGGGAGGGGATGAAAGCCAATAACAGTGAGTGACCTGAAGGACTATGATGGGAACTCCCAGTGTAACCGGCCAATCAGAAGTCTGTCTTTGTATAACTTTCATCTAGGTGACATGTCTGGATCCCTCACATAGAAGATTTATATCAGAATCCTGCAGAATATTATATCATTTATAGGATAATTCTCACTTCAGTGTCTGCAGAGTACAGCCAGGATCTCTGAGCCCCTCACATAGAAGTTTTATTCCAGAGTCTTCCAGATTATTCCGTGATAAAACCAGTGTGGTGAGGGATCGATTATTGATAAGAATGGATCGGAGATCATTACAGCCGGAGGAAGTCACATCACACCAACCCAACCTGCAGAGACAAATCCAGACACATGAGATTATATTATAAGATGAATATGAGGAATTATTCCCATTTAGTGAAAAGTAACATAACATCACTAGAGCGGAATATCAGGATATACAGAATGTTATACAGAGGAAAGATCTTCTTATTAGGGAAGATGATAAAGGTGAAGCTGTTGTAGTACTTATGTCTACACAGTATAAAGAGGGGGGCGCTGTGACAGCTCAGTCACCCCCTTATGTACCCGGTTATTAAGCAGGACCTCACACAGTGTCTCATACAGGGGCTTCTGAAATTGCTAGATAAAGGAAAGCATCTGGGGGGTTTATGAAATAAAACAGCAGAATTTCTGATAGTGGATACCCCAGTGACCCCAATATTCCATCACCTTCCTAAAGTCCACAAATCAGGAGTTCCCATTGAAGATCACCGGATTGTGGCAGGAATAGTATCCCTTATAGAGAATGTAGGGGGGAGGGGTGGATATACATTTACAGCCTTTAGTGCTGAGACTTCTGGGATATATTAGAGATACAAGTACTATATTGGTGGATATTCCACATTTACAATGGGATTCTACATTCACATGGGGTACACTTCACATTAAAGCACTTCAGCCCCAGACCATTTTGATTGATTAAGGACCAGGCCACTTTTTGCGAATCGGCACTGCGTCACTTTAACTGACAATTGCGCGGTCGTGCGACGTGGCTCCCAAACAAAATTGATGTCCTTTTTTCCCCACAAATAGAGATTTCTTTTGGTGGTTTTTGATCACCTCTGCGGTTTTTATTTTTTGCGCTATAAACAAAAATAGTGCAACAATTAAAGAAAAAAAATGCAATATTTTTTACTATAATAAATATCCCCAAAAAATATAAAAAAAAAATGTTTTCCTCCGTTTAGGCCGATACGTATTCTTCTACATATTTTTGGTAAAAAAAATCGCAATAAGCATTTATTGATTGGTTTGTGCGAAAGTTATAGCGTCTACAAACTAGGGGAAAGTTTTATGGCATTTTTATTAATATTTTTTTTTACTAGTTATGAATGAATGAATGAATGAAAAATTTATATAGCGCGGCACATGCGAACTGAATCGCTTCTGGGCGCTAGTTGTTTGTGTCTCATGCCTTCAGAAAAGCAGGGTTTTGATCTGCCTTCTGAAAGACAGGTGGTTTTGCTCCAACCGAATGCTGGTTGGTAAAGCATTCCAAAGCCTGGGGCCCTGGAAAGCAAACCTTCTTTCTCCTTTGGACTTGTATTTGGTTTTAGGAACCTTGACCAGATTTTGGTCGGTGGATCGCAGAATGCGGTTGCAATTGTGCGGTTTGATCTTGTCGCATAGATATCTAGGAGCCTTCCCATGGATGCACTTATGTGTCAGGCAGAGTGCTTTGAATGCAATTCTGTCTTTCACTGGCAACCAGTGAAGGGATCTCAGTGAAGGTGAGATTGATTCCCAAGATTTTTTCCCAGTCACCAGTCTAGCGGCCGTATTCTGTACGACTTGTAGACGAGCGATTTGGTACTTGGGGAGCCCGAGGTAAAGGGCATTTGCATAGTCCAGTCTGGAATTCACGATTGTTCCCACCACGACTGCTACGTCTTCTTTGGGGATAAATGGAATAAGTCTGCGTAGTAGGCGCATCAAATGGTGCGCCCCGCTGACTACTGACCCTATTTGTGCGTCCATTGTCATGAAGGTGTCAAACGTGACTCCTAAACTTTTGACTTTGGAGCTAGGGGAGATGATTTGTCCCAGAATGGGTGATGATGTCCAGTTTGTAGCCGGTTGTCTCTTCCGACTGGCATCGAACATAAAGAGTTCTGTTTTAGCGCTATTGAGTTTGAGATAACTCTTAGTCATCCAGTTTTCTATTGAAGAGAGACATTTCTCTAATCTGAGATGATGATCCTTTTTATGGCAGATGCGAAAATACAACTGCGTGTCGTCTGCATAAGAGTGATAGAGTAGTTCTTGGCTACTGATAATATCAAAGAGAGGACGAAGATAGATATTAAACAGCACCGGTGATAGGGGGGATCCTTGGGGGACCCCACATGGCACCGTGCGTTTTTCTGACGTGAAAGATCCCAGTTTCACTGTTTGTGATCGGTTTCCGAGAAAAGAGGAGAACCATGGTAAGGCATCTTCTGTGACTCCGGCGACTTCTGTTAGCCGACTCAGTAGCAATTTATGGTCTACTGTGTCGAAGGCTGCGCTTAGGTCCAGCAGAACCAGGAGACAAGATTCTCCTTCGTCTGCGGCCTCGAGCGCATCGTCCCATATTTTCAATAAGGCCGTTTCTGTCCCGTGTCCGGGACGGAACCCGGATTGAAATGGATCAAGTAGGTTGTGGGTATCCAGATGCTGTTGCAGCTGATTTACCACCACTTTCTCCATTATCTTGGACAGAGCATTTAGACCTGTTATGGGACGGAGGTGAGTTGGGTCCATAGGATCCAGATTAGGTTTTTTCAAGATCGGCAGGATTGTGCCCTCTTTCAGCAGGGAAGGCACTATGCCTTCCTTAAATGACTGATTTATAAGCTGTGTGATTGGAGGCGCCAGGATGTCGGCACATTCCTTCAGTAGCTTGGTGGGAATGATGTCATTGGGTGCTGTGCTGTTCCGCAACGCACCAATGAATTTTTTGGTGGTATCGATGGAGATGGGTTCCAGAGTGAACTTAGTTGATTGTAGAAGCTTTCTGTCAGTGTTTTGTAGTTGATTGAAGAGGGGGCTGAGTGGAGTATTGTTTTGCCGAATACTTACCCGAATTTTTTCAATTTTGTTGATGAAGAAATCCGATAGTTCATTGCAGAACTCTTGGGTGTCTGAAGTGGGGACTTCAAGACATCCCGGATTCATGGTCTGGGTGACCATCCTGAAGAGTTCGCGTGGGCGATTCATTGCGCTGTTAATCACCATGGAAAAGTGAAGTTTTTTGGCTTTGAAAATTTCCTTGTGATATCGTGTTGTTACTGCTTTGTAGAAGTTGAGGCGGTCTTCTGAAGGACTTCTTTTCCAGGCGGCTTCCACCCTTCTGCGCTCTTGCTTCAATAGCGACAGCTGGTTATTGAACCAGCTGGACTTTTTTGCCCGGCTGCGGACTTTGCGCTTTGGTGCTGCTAAGTCAGCTGACTGTAGCAGAGCTGCATTTATGGCATCCAATGTATCTGAGGCTGCTAGCTGAGGAGGAATAACCCCAATTCGGTTTCCCAGGGTAGATCTGAAGAGTTCCGAGTGGAGCTTCCTCTGAGATCTAGCCCAGTGTATTGTCACCGGCTTGGGTACTTTCATAACTAGTGGAATTCTGGGAATTATGAAGCTAATTGCATGGTGGTCTGTCCATGGCAAAGGTTCATTACCCAAAATGTTTATTTTCAGATTTTGTCTGAAAATTAGGTCGAGTGTGTGACCTGAAGCATGCGTGGGTCCGCATATAAGTTGCTGAAGTCCTAAGTTATGGCGGCGATCAGCGATTTTTATCATGACTGCGCTATTATGGCAGACACCTCGGACACTTTTGACACTATTTTGGTGCCATTGTAATTTTTACAGCGAAAAGTGCTATAAAAATGCACTGATTACTGTGAAAATGACACTGGCAGGGAAGGGGGTAAGTAAAAGAGGGGTGGTAGAACCCGCGCTACGGATCTAATATTTTCAAAGTACTGCAGTGGTACTGGTAGGTATATGCTATTGTTTAAGTGGCAGCCCCTACGTGAAATTCCACCTAAATGGAATTTGGAATGTGAATAGGGGCGAGGTAGTAGGTGTTGGCGCCTCTTAATAAATATATGAAAAAATGTATAAATATATAAAAAAATATAAATGAAAAATGAAAATGATGATGTGGTGCTTACCCAATATAAAACTATAACTTGGTCCACATGTGACTCATTATGGTATGTGAATTAAACCATATATTAAACCATGAATAATATAGATTGTATAAAAAATCTGTGCTAATTAAAAAATAAATGATTAAAGTGCTCTGTGCTGTGAATATATTGAAATAATATCTGATGCTAGTTTCAATAGTCCATGCAAAAAAGTGCTTTGTGCTTCATATATTTGTGCAATTGGCAGTGTTCACTCAGTGCTCCCTCTTCTCATGCTCTGGTAGGTCCCTCACTCACCAGATCCAGGCACCCTCAAGGGGTGAAAGGCCTTCACAGTATTAGCCCTGTGTCGCTCTCTGGAAAACCTCCACTTGTTTAGACCCGTTCAGTCTGGTATGTAGCTCAAAAGAGAGACGCTCCAGATGACGTCACCAGACGAAACCGGTCGAGTAGGATAGCATTTCAGTCGCAAACACTCGTGAGAAATTTATATTGATACGCTTGAAATTCATTTGTCAAATGTGAGTACCTGAACTTTTTTTGTGAAATAAAATGTAATCGACTATATTACACTATGTGGGCACTCTCTCTCTTTTGAGCTACATACCAGACTGAAAATTTAGCCAAAAACAATAATGTCAGTTAAGCCTTAGCTTTCTACCCATATCTAACCCACAAACTCATCCACTGATCATAAAGTCCAAAGATCAAGTTTATTATCGTCGTAATGCACGCCCATTTTCACAACATATTCTACCGACGGTGGACTACGTAACTCGCGCAATATCGCTTTATACACTGCGCATGCGTGAAGCTCCGCATGTATCCCCGCCTATGACGATCGTTTGCGTGATTGACACGCCCCTTTTCAGTCATTCAATGAGAGAGTCAGGAGAAGACATTATGGAGGCAAGACAGCAAGCTGCAACCAGGCAGGAGAGGGGACAGGCACACCCCAGGAGGAGCAGCAGGAGTTACAAAGCCACCAACATGTCCTTCGAAGAGATGGTGGAGATGGTGGCTGTCCTTAAAAAGGAGGACTATGATGGCAAGAAAGGGCCTTACAAGAACCCCAATAAAAAGAAGGCACAGATAATGGAGAAAGTGCAGAGGACTCTCCATGCAAAATTCGGGGTGCAGAGGTCCAGGGAGCAGCTGCGGAAGCGATGGTGTGATCTGAAAATCAGAGAGCAGGAGCAGATGGGGAGAATTAGAAGAGTTCTCAGAAGATGTAAGTAAATTTCATGTGTACTCTGAATATTTGTTTTAATTATTTTGCGTCATTTGCATAGTTGCCAACATTTGTCCTGGGACACTTTGTAGCACAGCTATTAATTAATTACCACACTCACTTCCCCGAAGCTCCACCCACTATGCATAATGTTCGCCAGGCAAAGATTATGGAGTGGGTGGAGCTTCGGAGAAGTCAGTGTGGTAATTAATTAATAGCTGTGCTGCAAAGTGTCCATGGAAATTTTTAAAAAATGTTGGCAACTATGCATTTGGTTTTCTTTCAGGTTGTGTATATAGACAGTCCAAGAATAGATGTTTCAAGGTTCCTGTTTGTGGCCATAATACTTTTTTTTTTTAATGTGTATTTTGTGCGTGTACTCGAGAGAGGAGCCGGACTGCAGGAGTTGGGAGTAGGCAGGCCTCCCCCAGAGGCAATTTGCCACCTTTCTCTATGCCCCGGGTGGCAATGGTGGGTGTGTGAGGGGGTCCTCCCACACAGCCCGCCCTAGCTGCTCTGCTTTGAAGCCCAACGGGGCAGAGGGACTCCCTATAAGGGAGTGAGAGGATCTAGCCCGCTCAACCAGCCCCGTTAGTCCTTCCCCTCTCTTTTTAGAGACCGCGTGGTCAAAGTGCGTGCATGTTAACCCAATTTCGAGTGCGTGTAAGTGTGGTTGTTTTTGTGGGAGGGGGGGTGGGCGTACTAAGCGCAAGCTTGCCTCGCATAGCACACCCACCGGCAGCCGGGCCGAGACCACCAAACTCAGTTTACATGTAGCTGAGCACGGGATCCGAACCTCTAGCTGCAAAGGTGAATGGCTTGTCAGCGCAGTGCCAACCGCGTCGAGCCACCGCAGCTCCCCAATACTTGGTTGTTCATTGTATTTAAGATCTTCTTATGTGAGACCAATTTTTTTTTTAATGTAGATGTGTCATTAACTAGATTGAAATAATCCGACTTAAGTCCTTATACAGTAAAAGGAGAGTATGTTCAGCACAGCAGTTGATTACACATATGGACTCACTAGCACAATGGTTGGCATGGCCGATCCGCCCTATAGGCTCGCTATGCAAGCCGCTTAGGGCCCCGCAAATCTGCGAAGGGCCCCCCAAATAACTATAGGCCCCGCCTAGTAAGAAGTCATTTTCGCCCCCTCACCCTGCCTCCCAACTTGCTGACTGCATGGGAGAAGAGGCAATAAGTCAGCACCCCTTGCTTCTCAATGTAATGTAAGATGTCATTTCCGACAGCATAACACCCCCTCCCCCCACTTATCAACTTTCTTTAATGTGACATGTCACTGTTGTCGGCGCCCCCCCGCTTCTCATTTTTAATGTGCCATGTCATTTAGCTTTGAGCCCCAGGGAGGTCATGATCGGCACTGAGTGTTGCACACAACAACAACCTAGTTAGCGTGTCACACAGAGGTGATGCAGTGTATACTTGTTCTTTTTACAGGTAGGAAACTTGTCCAAAGATAGAAAAATGCAGCAGCTTCGGTAATGGATAAAAGCCAGTGTTAAGCTTAGAAGGATTGTGAAAGCAGACAATTGTACTACACTTTTTAAAAAGGATGATTGATATTCCACTTTCAGGCCTCTAATATTTTTGATTCATCTATCCCTTTTTTTTACAATCTCATAGGCCGCAAGCAAGCTGCAGCAATCGAGCTCACCAACCCCACACCCAGACAAGCCCCACCCTCGCCAGATGTTCAGGAAGTGAACAATGCCACCACATCAGGTCAGTGTCATACAGCACAGCTTCAGTTAATACATGTAGGTCTGCATAATTTTAATACATGTTTTTTCACAAATTTCAGGAGGACGAGTTGGTGGTGGCTTAGACACTTCCAGTGCCCAGGTGATCATCGGCGAGATCATGTCCTGCAGGGCACGAATCGAGGACCAGAACCTAGCCCTGGAGAACATGATAAGGGAGAATAAAAGGGTGGACCAAGACCTCAAGAACATTCTTGACATTCTGGGGAGGGTTTAAAAAAAAAAAAAAAAAAAAAAAAAGAATCTAAAATAAATATATATATAACGGATCTAAAAAATAAATAAAAAATTAATCTTTTGTAATTTTGAGCCAATAAATATAATTTTGTAAACTAAAGAATCTCTGGCTTCTTATTATATCAATGCTGCCTAAAATAACAAATGTAGATTTGTGGTGTTTCCATTGACAATGATGAGTATTTAGTAAAGGAAAATAAACATGACACTATGAGAACGTAGGAGAAAGCTAGAATGAACTCAAATTAGAAAAGAAGCAAACCAAGAAAATGACTAGAACAAGAGCAGAAAAATTGGGCCTTAGTCACTGGTGGCGGTATCACAACACTGCAAACCCCTCACAGATACTGTAATTGGAGCTCAGCCAAGAGACACATGCTAAGTATTGCATTAAAAATTGTTATTAGATGCCCCTGTTAAACAGCGGCAGAAATTTTGGGCCTTAGGCACTGGTGGCGGAGGCCAGAACCCAAAATGTTCTTAATAGCTCTGAGCAAGATCAGTAAGGAGGAAAAGGATATTAAATCAGCAGCATAACAGGACAGTCACTCAGCATCAGTCTTGACCACTGGGCACTTAAACCCCCTTCCTAACCATATCAAATTTCAGCTTTCCGTGCTCTGACAATTTGAATGACAATTACTGAGTGATACAACATTGTACCCGTCTGAATTTTTTTTCTTTTTTTCCCCCACAAATAGAGCTGTCTTTTGGTGGTATTTCATCACCTCTGCGGTTTTTATTTTTTGCGCTATAAATGAAAAAAGACTTAAAATTCAGTAAAAATACAAAAACAATTCAAGTTTAGGTCATATTAGCGGGTTATTTCTCACACACAGCATATGCACACTACAAATGACACCCCAAAAAACATTATGCTATTCCTCCCGAGTATGGCGATACCACACATGTGAGACTTTTACGCAGCATGGCCGCATAGAGAGGGCCAACCTGCAGGGAACACCATCAGGCGTTCTGGAGCACCTAGGCCAATTCTGAGATTTCTCTCCTACATGTAAAAACTCATCATGTACTTGCTAAAATATTACATTGAACCCACAACCATTTTTTTTTTGAAAGACCCTAGAGAATACAATGGCGGTTGTTGCAGCTTTTTATCTTGCACATTAATTTTGCAGCAATTTTATGAACGCGTGTTTTTAAAAAAAAAAAAAGGTTTGTGCTTAAGAAAAAAACCCAGTAAAGTTAGCCCAATGTTTTTGCAAAGTATGAAAGATGAAGTTATGCTGAGTAAATAGATACCTAACATGTCACCCTTCAAACTTGCACATGCTCGTGGAATTGCACCAAACTTTGCAACTTGGAAATACCCATAGGTGACGTATTGCAAGGTATTGGAGTATTGGGGTATTGTGGAGTATTGGGGTATTGTGGAGTTTTGAGGTTATTGCGGATTATGGGGGGAATTGCACAATATGGGGGGTATTGCAGAATGTGGGGGGTATTGCAGAGTGTTGCGGGGTATTGCAGAGTTTGGGGGAGTTTTGCAGAGTGTGGGGGGTATTGCAGACTGTGGTGCGGTATTGTAGAGTGTATGGGGTATTGCAGTCAGTATGGGGGGGTATTGCAGAAGGTGGGGGGGTATTGCAGAGTGTGGGGGGTATTGCAGAGTGTGGGGGGTATTACAGAGTGTAGGGGGTATTGCAGACAGTATGGGGGTATTGCAGAGTATGGGGGGTAATATATAAGAGTATGGGGGGTAATATTTCAGAGTATGGGGGTTAATATTGCAGAGTATGGTGGTAATATTGCAGAGTATGGGGGTAATATTGCAGAGTATTGCACAAGGAGGGATGGCTGGATCTGTGACTGCATTTGTCACAGATCCAGCCCACAGTGCTGGATCATTACACAAGACCCAGTGGCGATCCTTACCTCCCTGGGGCCCCAAGCAAAATGACATGGCACATTAAAAATGAGACGCGGGGGGGGGGGGGGAAGCAGACGACAGTGACAGGTCACATTAAAGAAAGTTGAGAAGCAGGGGGAGGGGGTGTTCTGCTGTCGGAAATGACTGAGCCAGCGAGTTTAGAAGTGGGTTTAGGGGGCGAAAATGACTTATTACCAGGCGGGGACTCTAGTACTTTGGGGGCCCTACACGTCTTCGCGGGGCACTAAGCGGTTTGCATAGTGAGCCTATAGTGAGGATTGGCCCTGACAAGACCCTTTTTCCCTATATACTTTGAAGAGCAGTATACAGGCGGTGCAAACAAGATAGGGACTGGAGGTTTCTCTAAGCGGATTTCCGGCCACAATTTCACTTTTTAAATATAAATACCCCTGTAATACACAAGCTTAATGTATTCTAGTAAAGTTAGTCTGTAAACTAAGGTCCGTTTTGTTAGGTTGTTACAGCATTTAGACACTTTATAATATAGAAATTGACTGGGGCCATCTTAAGTGTGGGCATCATGAAGCCAGACTGTATGACTTCCTGGATTTCTGCCTTGCAGATCTCGCACATGCTCAGTGCTGCACAAGCAGTGTCAGATCAGGTTTCAGCACCTGTGCTGTCCAAGTCACATGATTCTTTGAGACTGGGGATTGCACAGACTCCTTGAAAGTTACACCCACTACATTCCCATGAGTCTGTGCGGTGAAGCTTAAGCACCTAGGTGCAGGAAGTGGGAAGATTAACTGTTCTGCCTAGCAACAACACTTTGAAGGCATCTAAAAAAAAAAAAAAAAAAAAAAAAATCGTAAAGGACTAATGATATTTTTTTAAAACTCCTGATGTAATGTTATATTTATGGGTGGAACTCCACGTTAAGTAGAATCACAACCATGTCATACTTTGCTCCTGCATATTGCACAATTTCCCAAAGAGACCCTCAACAAACTACATGACACTTGTGCCTGATGAGGCCACTGATGTTCCAGTGGTGGTGGCCTGTGAGACTGTCCATACAGGCTCTGCCCCCCAAAGTGCACGTGCTGAGTGGCAACAATATGTTGATTATTCTAGGGGTGGGGGGCCATTACAATGCCAGATCTTGGCACAATAAATTATTTTTTGGGGGAAGTAAAATTATAGAGAAAAGGGGGGTTGACATCCGTGGCCTCCTTTTAACAAATACTGTGAAGAACTCCTGTTCTATGAAGGCCTCCATTATTTCTGCCAGTCAAAATTTTGACAAAAAAAAATGTCAGTCAAGCCTTAGCTTTATACCCATATTTAACCCACAAAATCATCCGCTGATCATAACGTACAGAAATCAAGTTTCGTATCGTCGTAATGCACGATCGCTTTCACAACATATTACACCGACGGCGAACATTGTAACTCACACAATATGCCTTTATGCATTGCGCATTAGCGGGAAGCTCCGCATGGATCCCTGCCTATGACGATCGTTGTAGTAAATGGCACGCCCCTTTTCGGTCAGGCAATGCACTTTACTGTAGAAATGATGGAGGACACTCACAGCCAGGAAGCTGCAAGCTCAGGCGAGGAGATAGGCCATGCAGCCACCAGCTTAAGGAGGGCTAAACCAGCCACCAGACTACACTTTGAAGAACTGGTGGAGATGGTAGGAATTTTAGAGGACTATGACTATGATGGCCAACTAGGGCCTTACAGCCAACCGAAGAAGGCAAAGACCCAGATTATGGAGAAGGTGAGGAGGACCCTCCTGGAAAAATTTGGGGTGCAAAGGTCTGCAGAACAATTAAGAAAAATATGGTGTGACCTGAAAAGAAGAAATCCAGAAAACCTGGAGAGAATTAAAAAAGTCCTCATAAGACGTAAGTAAATTTCATGTGTACTCTGAGTATTTATTTTTATTATTTTGTGGCATTATTGGTTTTTAATTCCGGTTGTGTGTATATACAGTTTAAAAATAGACGTTTCAAGGTTCATGTTTGTGGGCATAATATTTGGTTGCTCATTCCATTTAGGTTCTTTTTATGTCACACTTTTTTTTATTGAATGTACAGTTCTATTCAAAATTATTCAACCCCCACTGAAATTTATTGTTTTGCCCAGTTTGACATTGATTTTGATCATTCAATCGGGTTACAATTAAATCAAAGAGGCACGTGTAGGTCAGACAAATATAACATAACATTTATGATGAAATAACCACAAATGTCTTTTCTGTGCAAACATCATTATTCATTTTATTCAACCCCCAGTTGACATTCAATCTTAGTACTTAGTAAAACATCCTTTTACAGTAATAACAGGTTTTAAACTTGAAGCATAGCTTAAAACCAGTGTCTTGAAGCCAGGCCCGGATTTACTCCCTTTGTCGCCTCAAGGCCGGGTCCTTCAATGCCGCTGCCCCCCCCCCCCCACATTAAAGGGGTGGCGACGCGCGGGGGTAAGCGATCTTTCCCAGACAATGACTGCTGTTTGTGCTTCAATCATCCCGGCACCATGGTTGTTATGGTGTCAGGATGATTGAAATGCATTATTTCTATCATTACATTGTAATATAAAATGAAATAGTTCAACTTAACATAAAGCATAATGAGTGTGAGCCCTGAGCGTGTCACTTGCCACCGTTGCTTGTCACCAGATGGGAATGTCACTTGCCACACTGCCTGCCACCAGATGGGAATGTCACTTGCCACACTGCCTGCCACCAGATGGGGATGTCACTTGCCACACTGCCTGCTAGCAGAATGGGAATTGCCACAGTTACCTGGCTGCCACTCAACAAGTATCAGTTTGTCACTAATTGCATGTAAAATCAAGCCCCCCACCAGCATTGCAGAGTACTTGCAGCCAGGTACAATGCTGTCAGCCTGTCCTCTCCCATGTGGGGAAACTAGCTGCAGGTTAACTGTAAAACAGAGGCACATGAGACTCGAGTGAGGGCGGGCGCTGAGAGATGACGTAATTCTCTCTCTTCTGCGTCACACAGCCTGTAAATAAGGGTGGAAGTTGGAACAGCAGGGCGAACAATGAGAGAAGATGTAATCTCTCTCCGGCACCGCACGGCCCGCACCGTTGAAAAAGTTACTTGTCTCCTCCGCCGCGCTACCGCCACTGCACACAGTGCCGCCCCGAGACCTGGCCTTGTTGGCCTTGAGGGAAATCCGGCCCTGCTTACAGCGATCTACGGGTATCTTCGCCCATTCGTCATGGGCAAAAGCCTCCAGTTCAGTCACATTCTTAGGCTTGGGCACTGCAACTGCTTTCTTTAAGTCCCACCAGAGGTTCTCAATCAGATTTAAGTCTGGTGACTGCGATGTCCGCTCCAAAATGTTCCAGCCTTTAATCTGCAACCATGCTCTAGTGGACTTGGAGGTATGCTTGGGATCATTGTCCTGTTGAAAGGTCAAACGTCTCCCAAGCCTCAGGTTTGTGACGGACTGCATCACATTGTTATCCACTATCTCCTGTTACTGAAGAGAATTCATGGTTCCTTGCAGACGCTGAAGCTTCCCTGTACCTGCAGAAGCAAAACAGCCCCAAAGCATGATTGACCCCCCGCCATTCTTCACAGTAGGCAAGGTGTTCTTTTCAGGCCTTGTTCTTCCTCCTCCAAACATAGCTTTGATCCATGGGCCCAAACAGTTCTAATTTTGTTTCATCAGTCCACAGAACACCATCCCCAAACTTCTGTGGTTTGTCCACATGATTTTTGCCTACTGCAGTTGAATCTTATTATTCTTTGGAGACAGCAAGGGGGTGCGCCTGGGAGTTCTGCCATGGAGGCCTTCATTATGCAGTGCGAGCCGTATTGTCTTAGCAGAAACTTCAGTACCCACATCTGACAAATCTTTTCTCAGTTCCTCAGCTGTCACAAGGGGACTTTTCTCCACTCTACGCTTCAGGTTGCGCACAGCAGTCGAAGTCAGCATCTTCTTTCTGCCACAACCAGTGCCCTTTGCCTTTAATTTGCGAATGATGCTTCCTATGGTGTCTCTTGGTATGTTTAACATCTTTGCAATCTTCTTATAGCCATTGCCCTTCCTGTGAAGAGTAATCACCTCTTCTCTTGTCTTCCCGGACCATTCCCTTGACTTCACCATGTTTGTAACCACACTAGTAAATGTCTATAAGGAGCAGAGTATCAAAGTCATTTGAAAGCTGCCTGATTGGTGCTTATTAGGCTTTATTGCAGCTCCCTGACATCCACACGTGTTTTCAAGACCTGATTGAAAACACTTCAATGAACCTCTGTTCTTCAGAGAAGTAGTCTTTAAGGGCTTGAATAATTGTGTAAATGAAGATTTCACAAAGTAAACATTTACTACTGTATTACAAAACCAATTGATGTCATTTTAGTTGCATATGGTTCTTTAAGAACTCCTTGTAGGATTTCATTCAGAATCCAATTACAAATGTACACTAAATTCACATAAACACTTTACAGCATTGGGGGGGGGGGGGGTTGAATAATTTTCAACACAACTGTAGATGTGTTATTAACTAGATTTAAATAATCCAACTCACATCAATATACAGTATAAGGAGAGTATGCTGAGGGCAGAAGTTTACACATATGGACTCAATAGCACAATGGTTGGCATGGCCAATCCAGCCTATAGTCTCACTATGTGAGCCGCATACGGCCCCTAAAAAGCTGTGAATGGCCCCCCAAATAACTAGAGGCCCAAACTGGTAAGAAGCCATTTTCGCACCCTCACCCCGCTTCTCAAATCGCTGGCTGCATGGGAGAAGAGGCAATAAGTCAGCAACCCTTCCTTCACAATTTCATGTAAGATGTAATTTCCTAAAGCAGAACCCCCCACTTCTCAACTTTCTTTAATGTGACATGTGACTGTCGTCAGCGGCCCCCGCTTCTCTTTTTTCATGTGTTATGTCATTTTGCTGCTGGCACCAGGGAGGTAATGATTGGCACTGAGTGTTGGCCACAAGAACAAACCAGTTATGGTGTCACACAGAGGTGATTCAGTGTATACTTGTTGTATTTCCGTGTAGGAAATGGATAAAATCCTGTGTTAAGCTTAGAAGGATTGCAAAACCAGACAATTGTACCACACTTTTTAAGAAGAATGATTGATATTCCTCTTTTAGGCCTCAAATCTTTTTGAATTATGTATCCCTTTTTTTTACAATCTCATAGGGCACATTGAAAGTGCAGAAATGGACACGCCTCCTGAAAAACCCACAGAAGACCCTCCCTTGACGGTTGTGCAGGAAGTGCAGACTGCAAGCACATCAGGTCAGTGTCCTACAGCACAGCTGCAGGTAATACATGTAGGCCTACATAATTTTAATACATGTTTTTTTTCCCAAATTTCAGGAGGTGTCGGAGGTGTCGGCGCCACAGTGGACACCAACACTGCCAATGTCCTGATCAGGGAGCTAAGGACATTTTTTCGCAGACCTTGAGAAAACCAATCAACAAAAAAAATTATAGAAGACAAAATAAAGAGGCTGGTAGAGGAGATGGCCAGTGATGTAAATAAAACCTAAAAAAAAAAAAAAAAGTTAAAAAAAAAAAAAAAAATACAAAAAAATATGACTTGAAACACAAAAAAAAAAAAAAAAAATTGTATTAACATATTTTTTGAACAAATAAAAAAAAAATTCAGTGTCAGACAATAAATATGTTTGGATACTGAACAATGTCTGGCTTCTTATTATATCTGTTATATCCTCTGTGTTGTGAGGGAGACAAGACTCTGGTCTGGAACAATGGATGTTTATTTGAGTACAGGCTGTACACTGTAACATGCATCTCAGGACAGTACAGATTATCTGCTTCCAACATGTGCTCTCTCTAAGATGGCTACTATGCCCCTTGACCCTTGTCATCACTGCTGGGTGGAGGCAGCCTTACAGTGCAAGTACATGTGGAACCCTTCAGGTATAACAATATAAATGATGTCTAAAATAAGAAATCTATGTTTGTGGTGTTTACATTGACAATGATGAGTATTTAGTAAAGGGAAATAAACATGACACTATGATAACGTAGGAGAAAGCTAGAATGAACTCAAATGATAGAAGAATCCAACCAAGAAAATTACTGGAACAGGGCCATACAATTTTGGCCTTAGGCACTGGTGGCGGGGTCACAACACTGCAACCCCGCACAGATACTATAATTGGACCGCAGAAAAGAGCCACATGTAAAGTATTTCATTCAAAATTGTTCTTAGATGCCCCTGTTACACAGGGGCAGAAAAATTAGGCCTTAGGCACAACACAACACTACAACCCCTCCCAATATCTTTAATTTGTGCGCAACAAGGAGCAACGTGCAAAGTATTGCATCAAAAAATGGTATCAGACGCCCCTTTTTTCAAAGGGGCAGAAACATTAGGCCTTGGGCACAACACAACACTGCAACCCCTCCCAATATCTTTAATTTGTGCGCAACAAGGAGCCACGTGCAAAGTATTGCATCAAAAATTTGTATCGGACGCCCCTTTTTTCAAAGGGGCAGAAACATTAGGCCTTAGGCACAACACAACACTGCAACCCCTCCCACTATCTTTAATTGGAGCACAACAAGGAGGGGCGTGCAAAGTATTGCATCAAAAATTGTTATTAGGCGCCCCTGTTAAACAGGGGCAGAAAAATTAGGCCGTAGGCACTGGTGGCGGAGCCCAGAAATACAACATTTCTTTCTAGATATCAGGAAGAAAAGTGAGGAGGAGAAGGATATTTCATCAGCAGCATAACAGGGCAGTCACTCACCGTCAGCATACGCAGTCTCCAAGGGATCTGACATTTGAACCAAAAATGATTATTCAGTAACATCAGCATCAGATGCTTGGTAGCTGGTGTTGATCCAAGCCTGATTCATTTTGATGAAGGTCAGTCGATCAACAGAGTCGGTGGAGAGGCGCACCCTGTGATCGGTCACAAAGCCTCCAGCAGAACTGAATGTGCGTTCTGACAGAACACTGGATGCAGGGCAAGCCAGTAGCTCAATTGCATACTGTGCAAGCTCTGGCCAGTGATCCATCCTCAAGACCCAGTAAGCCAGAGGATTTTCGGTGGGGAAGGTGTCCAAGTCGGATCTTGCCCCTAGGTATTCCCGGACCATGTAAACCAGACGCTGGCGATGGTTGCTGGAACCGGTCAGACCTTGGGGCTGCGGACTAAAAAATTGTTTGAACGCATCGGTCAGTCGGCCACCTTCTCCACCGCTCCTTCTCTGACTCACCGAAGCCTCAGCAAGACGTTGTCCAGGGCCAGGTTTTGGTAATCCCCCCGGTTCTGGGAACGCATTGCACAGAGCCTTTTGCAAGGCCTCCCGCAGAAGTTTCATCTCTGCGATGGCAACATAAGGTCCACTACCTTACTCTTGCAACGTGGATCAAGGAGAGTTGCCAGCCAGTAATGATCCCTCTCCTTGATAGCACGTACACGAGGATCCTTACACAGGCTTTTCAGGATCAGGGAGGCCATGCAGCGTAGGTTTGCAGAGGCATTCGGGGCACAGTCCTCTGGGTCACTGAGGACAACAGGATCGGCAGCCACCTCACCCCAGCCACGTAATAGTCCACGTGTTCCTTGGGACTGTAAATGATCCCTTGAAGACTGCTGCTGTTGATGCTGAGTGCTAGGCTCCACCTCCATGCTGCTGATACAATCCTCCTCCTCCTCTTCCTCTGTTCCAGGTGGGCAAGCAGGAACAGTGTCTGGATAAAGGGGGCCTTGAGAGGTAAGGAAGTCCTCCTCTTCCTCCCTCTGTTCTGTCTCAAGGGCCCTGTCCATTATTCCACGTAGGGTGTAGTGTTACTCACGAATATTCGCATTGCGAATATTCGACTCGAATATAGCATATTCGAGAAATCGCGCTATATTTCGAATTTCGCGGTGAATATTCGCAATTCCGAATATTCGATTTTTTACAATTTTTTTTTTAAAGCAGATCACATCCTAGATATCTCCATCGACGTCTAAAAGCATTGCTGGTATGATTAGAGACCCTGGGCCGAGTAGCTGAAGCGTTCACTGAATTTTGCCGAAAAATCGCAATGCGATTATTCGGCAAACGCAATATGGCGCGATTATTTTCTTCGCCCCTATCTTCCGCATCAGAGCGATTTTTACAGTTTCATTTTTAAAACAGATCACATCCTAGTGATCTCCATAGACGTCTAAAAGCATTGCTGGTATGATTAGAGACCTTGGGCCGAGTAGCTGAAGCGATCATTTTATATTGCCGAATATTCGCAATGCGAATATTCGGCAATAGGAATATTGCGCGATTATTTTCTCCGCCCTTTTGCATCAGAGCCAATCAGAGTTCTCCTTCCACACTCGTCAGAGGTTAGCAACCAATAGGAATCTGCCTGCACGGACATTATATAAGCTCACTCCCAGCACCATTTCATTGCAGATTCAGAAGCTGGCTAGAGAGTGTGGAGGCTGTTTCTGTGTTCCTGTGTCTTTGTTCCTGATAGATTTATATCATCACCAGCATAGTGCTGCATTGCTATTTAGTGATTCCAGTGCATCTTTTCCAGTATATCAACTGCTTTTTTCAAAGCAATAGACCCAAGAGCTTTTTTCAAAGCTACGTTTTGTGCTGTTTTGTTCATCTTGTGTTACTGTTTGATCTTGCATCTTTGCTGTTCAGTGATATTTGCTAGTCATTTCAGTGCACATTTTGCTTAGTTTTTCCTAAAGAGCTTTTCTAAAAGCTAAGTTTTGTGTTCAGTTTAGTTACATTTTGTGTAGTAAGTGTACACACTGTTAGTGTACATTTATTTCATCTAGCTTAGCTTAGTGTGTGTTTAGTGTCTGTGTTTTGCGTTTTAAAAAAAAAAAAAAAAAGTTAGTGTTTGTTTAGTGCTTTTTTTTTTTCTTTAATTTTGTAGTCCTTGTCTGGTGTACTACTTTTCTTATAGTTTAGTAGCTGTCTGTGTACGTCTTTGTCTGCGTGCCTGTCTTGTAAAAAAAACACAAAAACACATTTTCCTCACATTTCACCCCCCCAATAAAGTTTACCCCCCCACACACATATCAGCAATTATGAGCGGCATCCGTGGCCGTGGCAGCAGGGGTAGGGGAGTTACTCCCAGTGCTGGGTCGCTGCCAGCACGGGGTACCTCTCGTGCCCCTACTAGTGGTAGAGGATCGGGTGCAAGGGGAGTCCGCCTGATCCGGGAGTTCTTCCCATCGGGCAGCCGCCCGATATTGCCATCTCAGGCTGAAGTAGTGGTGGACTACATGGGGCACAGCAGTGCCACTGAGTCGTCGGTCCAGACTCACAGTAGTGCCACCATTACACCGGTGCCTTTAGTACCCCCCCCCAGCCCCCAAGAGTCCAGCATCTTACTGTTCGACAGTGAGAGGGATATCTTGGGGGAGGCCATGCATGAGGCAGACCTCCAGCTCTGTCCTGATGGTCAGGACCTTTTTGAAGGGATGGATGAGGAGGATGGGATACCTGCTGGCAGTATCCAAGAGACATCCCTTCAAACTGGTGCTGCTGTTTTGGTGCAGGAAACAGCAGCACCTAGTCAGACCCAGGCGTGGGTGAGGGGACAGCGGAGCCAGGCTAGAGGCTCCATGTCAGTTGGTTCCCTCAGACCAACACATCTCAGCCCTTGGTCTGACATCTCTGGGGGCGAAGAGGGTGACCCATCATGGTTGCCATCTGACGCGTCGGCTCACTACGTCAGTGACGACGGGGAAGGTAGGCACCCTGGTGAAACGGTGCGCCAGGTCACCACCAGGGAGACCATCGTCAGGGTCTCCACTGGTGATGGCAGCAGGAGGTGTCAGGAGGAGCAGCAGCAGCAGCAGGCAGCTCCACCTGTGCGCAGCGAGTCCCAGCAGGTGCAAGTAAGCGTCACCCCATCTGACAGGAGGGCGGTGCTGAAGTCACCTGTCTGGAACTACTTTACCCTGGTGGCAGACAACCCTACCATGGCCATCTGCCGGATTTGTAAAGTGAGGGTGAAGAGAGGGAAGTGTTTGGCTCGGGTGGGTACCACAGCCCTGAACCAGCACCTGAGGATAAACCACTGGGCGGTGTTTGACGAGATGAAGCGTGGTGGTGGTAGCAGCGCCACCACCACAAGTGAGCAGGGTACAGCAGCCCCTGCCACATCTTCATCTCTTTCCAGCAGGTCATGCCCCCCCGCTCCCTCTAGTAGAGGTACTGGTACCGGCAGCCAGACCTCTACTTCCACAGCACCCTCCGCGTCTGTGTCCCGCACTGCCGTCCGGCGCCAGGCGTCAATTTCAGACGCCTTTGACCGCACCACTCCCTTCCCCCCTGGAGACCGACGTGTGCGTTCCCTCAATGGGCTCCTGGCAAGGGTTATTGCCCAACATCTGCTGCCCTTCAACATAGTTGACAGCAACCCCTTCAGGCAGATGTTGGAGCAGGCCCAACCCCAATGGCGTGTCCCCAGCCGCCATTTCTTTGCCAGGACTGGTGTCCCTGCCCTACACCAGCACATTGTGCAGAATGTAACCCTGTCGCTGGATCACGCTGTCAGCGACAGGGTTCATCTGACAATGGATGGCTGGACCAGCAGGCATGGGCAGGGGGCGCTAGATCAGCTTCACGGCCCATTGGGCTTCCCTCCGAGGCGTCGGTGAGGGATCGGCGGCAACCGATCTTGTGGTGCCGCCCCGGGGTGTCCAGGGGAGAACTGCTGGTCTCCCTCAAGCCACTGTCTCCGCAGCTGCTGAGCCTCCCAGCAAGCGCCCCCGTAGCTACTCAAGTGTGGGGCACGTGCGCTGTCAGGCCGTGCTCCAGCTTGTTAGTTTAGGGGACCGGAGACACACTGGAGAAGAAGTGCTGAAAGCACTTCAGGCTCAGGTCCAGAAGTGGCTGACACCCCGAAGGCTCCAGGCAGGTATGGTTGTCTGCGATAACGGCAGCAACCTACTCGCCGCCCTCAGTGCTGGCAGTCTGACCCACGTGCCCTGTCTGGCACATGTCCTCAACCTGGTGGTGCAGAAGTTCCTGCGCACTTATCCCGGGTTGAGTGACATTGTGGCAAAGGCGCGTAGGATTGCCAGCCACTTCAGGCGCTCCCCAACCGCTACCGCGTCCCTGTCCGAGTTGTAGCGGAAGTACAGTCTGCCCCTTCACAGGCTGATTGTGGACAGTGTGACGCGGTGGAACTCCACCCTCCACATGCTGAAGAGGTTGTGGGAGCAGCAAAGGGCGGTGAGGGAGTACCTGATGGAACTACGCACTGAGAGGGCTTCACCACAACTCCCTTTCATCGCTTGTGCGGAGTGGGGGCAGATAAAGCAGGTCTGCCAAGTGAAAATGGGGAGGGTAGTGCTGCGCTAATCAGTGGTGAATGGATAAGTGAATAAACAGGTGGGGGAGGGGAATGAAAGTAGGTGTAATTGAAATGAGGAGCAATATAGCCCAAATGGCATCAGCATAAAAATAAATATAAATGATCAGTGAACAATAACAGTAATGGTGCAAATCATATAACTACACAGGTTCCTCTTAATGTGATGAAATACACTATAAGTAATGGTGCAAAAAAATTTTCAGGTAACTGTGCTAAGTGACACTCCTATATTGGTGATAAACAGTCCATCAACAGAGTTTGAAAAATATTAGCAAAAAATATAAGTAAAATTTCAAAAGTCCAAGAAAGCAAAAGTGCAAGTGTAGGTCCGCAATATGGAGTGAGAGGAAAATGGGTATCCAGTGATCCTTTTAGGGTAAGTAAGGATGTCCCCTTACCTTACTGCTGTAAGGTAACAGCATATAGATCCAACCACATTAGATGGTTCACTCGATGGGCTCTGATCCAACAACGGCAGGTCCTCCTTGGGGTTCTCGTCCCAGATTGGTCAGTTTCTCGCCCCAAAGAAATAAAGCATCGATGGTGTGATACCGTTTTAAAAATTTTAATTCTCAAAGAAAATAGACAGGGGTACTCACATAATCCAAAATACAATTGAGCATGTAAAAAAGAGGGGCAATCTGTCGCCAACGTCACCTCCGATACCTCTCAGTGGACTCATGCGCATTCGTCACTATCATGTGACTTCCTCAGGAGGAAGTCACATGATAGTGACGAATGCGCATGAGTCCACTGAGAGGTATCGGAGGTGACGTTGGCGACAGATTGCCCCTCTTTTTTACATGCTCAATTGTATTTTGGATTATGTGAGTACCCCTGTCTATTTTCTTTGAGAATTAAAATTTTTAAAACGGTATCACACCATCGATGCTTTATTTCTTTGGGGCGAGAAACTGACCAATCTGGGACGAGAACCCCAAGGAGGACCTGCCGTTGTTGGATCAGAGCCCATCGAGTGAACCATCTAATGTGGTTGGATCTATATGCTGTTACCTTACAGCAGTAAGGTAAGGGGACATCCTTACTTACCCTAAAAGGATCACTGGATACCCATTTTCCTCTCACTCCATATTGCGGACCTACACTTGCACTTTTGCTTTCTTGGACTTTTGAAATTTTACTTATATTTTTTGCTAATATTTTTCAAACTCTGTTGATGGACTGTTTATCACCAATATAGGAGTGTCACTTAGCACAGTTACCTGAAAATTTTTTTTGCACCATTACTTATAGTGTATTTCATCACATTAAGAGGAACCTGTGTAGTTATATGATTTGCACCATTACTGTTATTGTTCACTGATCATTTATATTTATTTTTATGCTGATGCCATTTGGGCTATATTGCTCCTCATTTCAATTACACCTACTTTCATTCCCCTCCCCCACCTGTTTATTCACTTATCCATTCACCACTGATTAGCGCAGCACTACCCTCCCCATTTTCAATTGCTTATGGTTTGATACACCTTCCAGTGCCGCAGCTGTACCTCCACTTCTCATCACTTTCATTTCCCCTCCCCCTTTCTTCCCCTCTCTGTTTCCCCTCCTTTGATAAGCGCGGTAATATCCATTTTTCCAGGTCTGCCAAGTGTTGTCCTCCTTCGAGCAGGCGACCAAGATGGTCAGCAGTGAGCACGTCGGCCTCAATAGCGTGCTGCCAATAGTGTTCATGCTGGAGAGGACACTAGATCGCCTGCTCGAAGCTGGGGAGAGTGCCTTGGTGGAGCAGGAGGAGTCAGCAATGCTCCACCGAGACCAGGGCCAGGACGAGGAGGATGATGATGATGATGAGGAGGAGGTGGTTGCTGGTGTCGTCCCGGAGTCAGGGCCTGGTCAGGAGGGAGAGCCGGTGTTGGGGGCACCGATAGTCCGGGGGTTGGGCATCTCTGAGCGTGACCAGCAGCGCCTCAGGGATGAAGAGTCGGACCTCATTCACCTGGTCAGCAGTGAGGAGTCACAGCGGGCTGTGCTCTTCCCCATGGCTGCCCACATGCTGAGATGCCTCAGGAGGGACCCCCGGGTTAAGACCATCAAGGCGAGGGATGATTTCTGGATTGCCACCCTTTTGGATCCCAGGTGCAAGGGGAAACTGGAGCAGTTCATCCCAGCCAGCCGGAGGCAGCACCGGATGGAGGAACTGCAGGCAGGCATTGTCAGCCGGTTGGAGCAGGCAACTCCCCGGCCTCCAGTTGTCCCCCCTCATCTCACCCAGCAGGTGGCTGCACCCAGCAGCAGCTGAGCAGGGGACCTAATGGATGAGATGAGGATGTTCTTCCAAACCGAGCGACCCAGTACCAGCAGCAGCAGCAGCAGTCACCACCAGCGGCTGGCCCACATGGTGGCAGACTACATGGCGTCCGTCGGTGCTTCTGACAGTATGAGCACCGACGACCCCATGGAGTACTGGGTTGCCAGATTGGACACCTGCCGCGAGCTCGCTCAGTATGCGCTGGAGTTATTGTCTTGCCCCCCCTCCAGCGTACTATCTGAGCGGACATTCAGCGCGGCAGGTGGGGTGGTCACGGACAAGAGGACCCGTCTGTCCACAGACTCCGTGGACAGACTCACATTCATAAAGATGAATGAGTCCTGGATCGGCGGTGACTTTCTGGCACCCGTCGTCGGTTCAGGGCGCTGAAGGGTCCCTTGTCATGCATTCCCTGATGGAGCCCCGGACCTGATGTATTTACAGTGCTGAATATAACTATTTTAACATCTGAGAAAATCAATGTTAATATTTGGTACAGTAGGCTTTCTTTGCAATTACAGCGGTCAAACCTTTCTTGTAGTTTTACACCAGCTTTGCACACACTGGAGGAGGGATTTTGGCCCACTCCTCCACACAGATCTTCTCTACATCAGTCAGGTTTCTGGGCTCTCGCTGAGAAACACGGAGTTTGAGCTCCCTCCAAAGATTCTCTATTGGGTTTAGGTCTGGAGACTGGCTAGGCCACGCCAGAACCTTGATATGCTCCTTACAGAGCCAATCCTTGGTTATCCTGGCTGTGTGCTTTGGGTCATTGTCATGTTGGAAGACCCAGCCTCGACCCATCTTCAAAGCTCTAACTCAGGGAAGGAGGTTGTTGCCCAAAATCTCGCAATACATGGCCACGGTCATCCTCTCCTTAATACAGTGCAGTCACCCTGTCCCATGTGCAGAAAAACACCACCAAAGCATGATGCTACCACCACCATGCTTCACATTAGGGATGGCGTTCTTGGCATGGTACTCATCATTATTCTTCCTCCGAACACGGTTAGTGAAATTATGATCAAAAAGTTATATTATGGTCTCATCTGACCACATGATTTTCTCCCATGACTCCTCTGGATCAGTCAAGACACCTATGTCAGCAGTTATTTCACACCCTATATACTCTTATTAACACTGCTGTTCATCATGGCACCTCCTGCCCAAGTGATATGACTCTGTATCAACTACTACTGCTAATACTACTACTGCTGCTTCTGCTGCCCAGTCAAGACATCTATGTCAGCAGTTATTTCACACCCTATATACTCTTATTAACACTGCTGTTCATCATGGCACCTCCTGCCCAAGTGATATGACTCTGTATCAACTACTACTGCTAATACTACTACTGCTGCTTCTGCTGCTGCTGCCCAGTCAATACACCTATGTCAGCAGTTATTTCACACTCTATATACTCCTATTCCTACTGCTGTTCATCATGGCACCTCCTGCCCAAGTGATCTGACTCTGTATCAACTACTACTGCTAATACTACTACTGCTGCTGCCCAGTCAAGACACCTATGTCAGCAGTTATTTCACACCCTATATACTCTTATTAACACTGCTGTTCATCATGGCACCTCCTGCCCAAGTGATCTGACTCTGTATCAACTACTACTGCTAATACTACTACTGCTGCTTCTGCTGCCCAGTCAATACACCTATGTCAGCAGTTATTTCACACTCTACATACTCCTATTCCTACTGCTGTTCATCATGGCACCTCCTGCCCAAGTGATATGACTCTGTATCAACTACTACTGCTAATACTACTACTGCTGCTGCTGCCCAGTCAAGACACCTATGTCAGCAGTTATTTCACACCCTATATACTCTTATTAACACTGCTGTTCACCATGGCACCTCCTGCCCAAGTGATATGACTCTGTATTGTCAATGTCTACTACTACTACTACTACTACTGCTCAATCAAGACACCTATGTCACTAGTTATTTGCCACTCTATACTACTATTACCACTACTGATGCTGCTGCTGCTGTTCATCATGGCACCTCTTGCCCGAGTGATTTGACACTGTATTGTCAATGTCTACTACTACTATTACAGCTCTGTCAAGACACCTGTGTCCCAATTTTTTGGTACACTATTGACTACTATGACCACTACTGATGCTGTAAAGTATTCCCCAAGTGTTTTTATGCTATCTAGTACTATTACCACTACTGCTTGTAAATCCTGCCTGTGTGATACTTAGTGGGAATGCTTTAATAAGCATTCCCAGTATGGATACCCGTAAATGTATTAATCTTAATTAGTGTGAATGCTTTAATAAACATTTCCAGTATTGATATCCGTAAATTTAGTAATCTTATTATTCCTTACGTTTTTTGGTTCTGCGTAACTTCGGCATACTTTCAGCTATTGAGACCATTCAACTGTAAAAATGTTCGTCTCGTTCAGCTAATGATGGGACTTCTTCAAGTTTTTTTTGACTATTTACACTTTTATAAATTTTAAGCTTTTAGACCCTTTTTTAACATTGAAGTCAATGAGAACATCCTTTTCCCCTTTGAATTCACATGCCCTGCCAAAAGTTTCAGCTACTTCATACTTTCACTTACAGACACTAAACAAACTTTAAAGCGGTCACAAAATATTTAGCTATCCGGCTATGACTTTTCAAATCGTTATCGTTTACAATTTTTTGGTGAAAACGCAATTTACGTTTTGCGAATTTTTCACAAAAATGCAATCGGTTATAATGTAATCCTATGGAGGGGATTTAGAGTCTGTCATGTGACCTTAACATTGGAGATCTTTGTAATTAAAAATATCTTTAGAAAAAGGGGAAACAAATTTCTCTCACGCCCACAAGATCTACTTTTCATACACAATTTTTATATCAACACGTAGCTATGCTTGTCTGGTTTCTGGCAATGTGATCAATTCTGCGATACGTATTTTAGTTTTAGTTATTGGAGCAACAGCAGAAATTATGTCTCATAGACTCTCATGTTAAATTATCTAAAAAATGTTGCTGCAGAACTCACAAAGACGCTCTTTTCTAAATCGCAGACATGGCCACATTTTTTAGTTTATCAACATAAATTTCATATTGATGCGTTTACAAGGGCCGTGTATTTCAAACGGTGTAGTCGTTGTATCGATCGCATGTACGGTTGAGGATTTATTAAGCTTTGTTTGGAGGCTAAAATCATGTATTAGATCTGTGAATTAAAAGCGTTTGTAATGTTATTTCTTTCCATAAATAACTTTCCTGACCTCAGTGCAATATTCCTCCTCACTGACCTGGGGGGGAGGGGAAACCTATTGAGGGGGGAGGGGCGACCAGGAAGTCAGCATACTCTATACTTTGCAGATAGAGAAAGAAGCTGTGTGTCCTAAAGATAGTGTAGTGGTTATGGTGAATGTCTTTGGCAAGGGGCTCAGCAATTAAGCTATTCAGCATTCCCACTCGCATTTTCCTCAGGAAATGCATTGTCTAGTTATATTATATTTTAATACTACTGCTGCTGCCTCCATGCTGAGTAAAGCTTCATGACCTCTCTGGCACAGCGGATCCACCAACAGCCTCCGCTACAAGCTACCAGACCGGATCTAAACAGCAAGTGTAACTATAACAATGAACCTTATGTTAAACCATGTTTTGCGGCATTTATACTGCAACCATTGAGCTGTCTGCAAGAGCTCATCTGCATTCTCTCTCTCTTTCTTGCTCTCCCTCTCTCTCTTTGTATATATATATATATTGTTGCTTTTGTTATGTTCATTTTTCAACAGTTTATTTTGTGTTCGTCGTGTCTGTGTCGTGTGCTTTAGTTTGTCCTAGGTTACTGTTAAATAAAATAATAGTATAAAATGTTTTTGCTTATTATGAAGTTAAATGTGTTGATGTTGATTTGTTTGATGTGAAGTTAGATGTGTTGAAAAACCTACAAATCTATCTAAAAAAAAAATGAAACATTTCCAAAAAATAAGATTTTTTAATAAAAAAATAAATTCAGATATAACTCTGATTGCGTTTCTGAATCCGTTCCATTTCCGCAATATTTTCGGATTGCTGCTGCTCTAGCAGAGCATTTTGTTGCGTCAGGTAGCGGATCTTGCGTTGGTTTTGCAGGATCCTCTGGTGGGTTTTTTTGATGAGTCTGTTCTGCCTTATCATGTCTCTTGATGCTGTTAGGATATAATAAAAAAACATTTGGATTTCAAAGAACGTTACCAAATAAATAAAATATTTTTTTTGCTTATTAATCAATCATTATCATGTGTATACACTTGTTATGTGTCTAACACATCCCGGGAGTGCAGAATTATTAGGCAAATGAGTATTTGGACCACATCATCCTCTTTATGCATGTTGTCTTACTCCAAGCTGTATAGGCTCGAAAGCCTACTACAGATTAGGCATATTAGGTAATGTACATCTCTGTAATGAGAAGGTGTGTGGTCTAATGACATCAACACTCTATATCAGGTGTGCATAATTATTAGTCAATTTCCTTTTCTTTGGCAAAATGGGCCAAAAGAAGGACTTGACAGACTCTGAAAAGTCCAAAATAGAGAGATATCTAGCAGAGGGATGCAGCACTCTTAAAGTTGCAAAGCTTCTGAAGCGTGATCATCAAACAAAAGAAGCGTGTGGAAAAACAAAGGTGCAAAATAACTGCCCATGAACTGAGAAAAGTTAAGCGTGCAGCTGCCAAGATGCCACTTGCCACAAGATTGGCCATATTTCAGAGCTGCAACATCACTGGGGTGCCCAAAAGCACAAGGTGTGCAATACCCAGAGACATGGCCAAGGTAAGAAAGGCTGAAAGACGACGACCACTGAACAAGACACACAAGCTGCAACGTCAAGACTGTGCCAATAAATATCTCAAGAAAGATTTTTCTAAGGTTTTATGGACTGCTGAAATGAGAGTGAGTCTTGATGGGCCAGATGGAAGAGCCCGTGGCTGGATTGGTAAAGGGCAGGGAGCTCCAGTCCGACTCAGACGCCAGCAAGGTGGTGGTGGAGTACTGGTTTGGGCTGGTATCATCAAAGATGAGCTTGTGGGGCCTTTTCAGATTGAGGATGGAGTCAAGCTCAACTCCCAGTCCTACTGCCAGATTATGGAAGAGACCTTCTTCAAGCAGTGGTACAGGAAAAAGTCACCATCCTTCAAGAAAAACATGATTTTGATGCAGGACAATGCTCCATCACACGTGTCAAAGTACTCCACAGCGTGGCTGGCAAGAAAGGGTATTAAATAAAAAAAAGTAATGACATGGCCTCCTTGTTCACCTGATCTGAACCCCATTGAGAACCTGTGGTCCATCATCAAATGTGGGATTTACAAGGAGGGAAAACAGTACACCTCTCTGAACAGTGTCTGGGAGGCTGTGGTTGCTGCTGCACGCAATGTTGATGGTGAACAGATCAAAACACTGACAGAATCCATGGATGTCAGGCTTTTGAGTGTCCTTGCAAAGAAAGGTGGCTATATTGGTCACTGATTTGTTTTTGTTTTGTTTTTAAATGTCAGAAATGTGTATTTGTGAATGTTGAGATGTTATATTGGTTTCACTGTTAAAAATAAATCATTGAAATGGGTATCTATTTATTTTTTTGTTAAGTTGCCTAATAATTCTGCACAGTAATAGTAGTCACCTGCACACACAGATATCCCCCGAAAATAGCTAACATTAAAAACAAACTAAAAACTACTTCCAAAAATATTCAGCTTTGATATTAATGAGTTTTTGGGGTTCATTGAGAACATGGTTGTTGTTCAATAATAAAATGAATCCTCAAAAATACAACTTGCCTAATAATTATGCACTACCTGTATACTTCTAGCATAAATACCATATTATGGTTCTACAATCTGACAGGTGCGCTTTATATGTTGTCCATTTTTATATCTACATTTTATTGTTGAAATGTTATTAATCATTGTGCACATATTTACCTTCCTGAATGAGGCTCACAGGACCGCTCTCTTCCTCCTGCTCTTCTGCTTGAGAAGTTGGGGTGGGGGGGGGGGAAGCTCCTCAGCTTGCTCCTCAACAGGAGCTGGGGTTGGGGTGTGGGAGGGCCCTGGCTGCTCCTCCTCATCCATCTCCTCCTCTGCCGCATCCTCCTCTGCCGCATCCTCCTCCTCCTCCTCATCGGCCTGGCGCCTTCTGCGCTTGGCGCGCACAGCTGGTATTGGAGCACCTATAATAACACAATGTTCATATATTATAAAAATGTTTTCTAATGACGTATGCAAATTCTGTGTACTCTGCTGTATTGTATATGAATACAAATTGATTTATATAGACAGTTAACCAATGGGACAATGTTATATTAAAGGGTCTTGTGGGCACTACAGGGGACTGAGCGTGAGCTGGGATGCCACCATGTTAAAATGAGCTGTTTTTGTCTCCTTTGTTTTGTTCAGACGATCTCATGTTAAAAAAAGGGCCTGATGGAGCACACGGGATTACTATAACAACCCCACGCCTAACACAGGAATTTAGTGGGAATCTATATATATAAAACTCAACGTGTGTGTGCATGTATGTATGTATGTATGTATGTATGTTCCAGCATCACGTACAAACGGCTAAAGATATTTACATGAAACTTGGCACACAGGTTACTTATATGTCAGCCACAAACATAGGATAGGTGGTTTAACCCTTACCCACCCCCATTTGCCATGGTCGGGGTTTTTCTTTAAAGTCCCATGCAAAGCAATGGGAAAAGTATGTTCCCACATAACTTCTGTGTTCCTGTCTGCTGTCCCATGTCTTTTTTCAACAGTACTATGAATACCTTGGCTGGTGGTGATATATGTTAGCACAACATGACATCTTGGTTAACAACATCTGACCTTACATGAATTACATATGACCTTACATAACTGTCACCAAAGGAGCTGCGGTGGCTCCACGCGATTGCCACTGCGCTGACAAGTGATTCACCTCTGCAGCTAGGGGTTCGGATCCCGCTCTCAGCTACATGTGAATTGAGTTTGGTGGTCTCAGCCCCGCCCCCGGTGGGTGTGCTTTGCGAGGTTGGGTTGGGAGGACCCCCTCACGCCCGCCATTGCCACCCGGGGCATGGAGAAAGGTGGCAGATTGCCTCTGGGGGAGGCCTCTCAACTCCTGCAGGCCGGCTCCTCTGTCTTTCGAGTTCACGCACAAAATACACTTTTGAAAAAAAAAACATAACTGTCAACAATAACTTACCTGGATGATATCTATTCCGAAGATGTCTGACCTGATCCATGTGGCGCCTCTTCAGGTCAGACCACTTCTTGACTATTGCCTTGTGATCGTGTTGGCCGCCAAAGTCAGTGATTAGGGCGCTGACCACAGCCCTTTTGTCTGGCTGCCTGCGGAGCAGGTCGTACCCTGTTTCCAGGAACTTCTGCAAGATGAAGAACAAAGTATATTGTAATACTTCTGTTGACAGCCTTATGGATATATGACGTAAATGTATGCTATTCAACAATTGGAAGCATTCTCGCCTTATTAATCAATGACAGGGGTAACATGACAGATTTTATATCCTGCCATTTCGGTCGCCACCTTTTTTGCATAAATATAGCAGCCATTATCATTTGCATAATTATGAATATATTATTAACAACACAGGATACACGTATAGGGGAGATATGCGTTGCTAACTCTTTTCCCTGTCAGGAGCCTAACGCCCCGGGGGGTCAGAGACGGGACCTTTTCGGAGGACCACTGACGTATGTACCCGTCGCAGTTTTTTGTGATGTCACTCTTTAGGTGTGTGCACATTTTTCCTTGCACCGGGTGGAGTTTTTGGGTTGTGTTTTGCACGCCACAGGCTTTTCAACAGAAAAAAAACAGCTGGAGGCAGAATGGTTGCAAAACACTACGGGTTTGTTACCTAACTCAGGGTTTCAAGACCAGTCCACCTCCAGCTGTTGCAAAACTACTACTCCCATCAGCCACGGTCTGTCAGTGCATGCTAAGAATTTTACTTTTGCTGCATCTAGGGTGCCACAGTTTAGAGACCCGTGCATAAAGGCCTGAAAAATGTGGGCCTGCAGAACTTACAATACTAGAAGTGCCAGCATTCCCAGGCATGCTGGAAGTTGTAGTTCTGCAACATCTAAAGGGCAATATGTATTCGAACGTCCTTGGGCCTTGAGGACACTGAAGTCAGGACGTTCGCATACGTCCTATGTCCAAAAAATTTTTAAATTCATTATGCTAAATAACAAGGAAAAGTGCCTAAATACACATTTGCCAACCAGGGTGTCTGCAGCTGTCCAGGCATGCTGGGACTTGTAGTTTTGTAACAACAGGAGACACATTGTTTGTGAAATACTAATATCTGATCATATATACTAACTTTTAAACTAGACTAAAATGCAGTTGAAGATAATGAAATAACAGTGGTCAAAATACTTACACAAATCAGCATTTTTTCCTCAGATGCAGTGAAATTGCTTCCAACCATCTTGCTCTGCGATTGCGTTGCGATCATAAGTTGGAAACTGGCAAGGCTCCAGGAAATGGTCGCGTGTTGTTAGCGCGATTGTGCATGCGTGATCGAAAAATCGCAATCGCAATATGTTTTTTGGCTAAAATATCATAAATATTCGATTTCAGAGTGCTGCTACAGCAGTTTTAGAAATATCTGCAATCAATTTCGCATTCGCATTTTGTGAAATTACGTTAAAATATCTCGAATATTCGATTTCAGAGTGAGCCAATCAGAGCGCTCCTACAGCATTTCTCGAAATTGCGCAATAAATATCGCATTCGCATGTTGCGATATTTCGATAAAATATCACGAATATTCTGAGCCAATCAGAGCGCTCCTCCAGCATTTCTCGAAATTGCGCAATAAATATCGCATTCGCATGTTGCGAAATTTCGATAAAATATCACGAATATTCTGAGCCAATCAGAGCGCTCCTCCAGCATTTCTCGAAATTGCGCAATAAATATCGCATTCGCATGTTGCGATATTTCGATAAAATATCACGAATATTCTGAGCCAATCAGAGTGCTCCTACCGCAGTTATCAAAAAATCGCAATTATTTTCGCATTCGCAATAGCGAAAAAGCGCAATCATTTAATTTCGATAAAATATCACGAATATTCGAATTTAGCGAATATATCTCGAATATTCGAATATATATTCGAGATATATCGCGAAATCGAATATGGCATATTCTGCTCAACACTAGTAGGGTGTGCTCCAACATGTGAATAAGCGGGACAGTCTCACTGATGCATGCACTGTCACTGCTCACCATCCTCGTGGCCTCCTCAAATGGTGACAGGACAGTGCATGCATCCCTGATCAAGGCCCACTGGCGTGGTGAAAAAAAACCAAGCTCCCCTGAGCCAGTTCTGCTGCCATATTGGCACAGGTACTCATTGGATGGCCCTCTGCTGCGTGTGCAGCCGCTGCAGCATGGCCAACGTAGAGTTCCATCTGGTGGGCATGTCACAATTAGGGGGTTCTTGGGCAGGTTGTATTCCCTCTGGAGGTCTGTCAGCCGAGCAGTGGCATTATATGACCTCTGGAAATGCACACAGACTTTCCTGGCCTGCCTCAGGACATCCTGTAAGCCAGGGTACCTGCCCAAGAACCGCTGCACCACCAAATTGAGAATATGCGCAAAACAGGGCACATGGGTGAGTTTTCCCTGTCGCAGGGCAGAGAGGAGGTTGGTGCCATTATAGCTGACCACCATTCCAGGCTTCAGCTGGCGTGGCGTCAACCACCTCTGAGCCTGCCCCTGCAGAGCTGAAAGAACCTCTTCCCCAGTGTGGCTCCTGTCTCCCAAGCACACCAGCTCTAGCACCGCATGGCATCTCTTGGCCTGCATTCCTGCGTAGCCCGTCGTATGCCTACGGAGCACGGCTGGTTCTGATCCAACATCACCACTGGAAGAGGCCACAGAGGAAGAAGAAGAAGAGGAGGGGGTGGAGGAGAGAGGTGTGTCACAAGCAGTAGTAGTGTTTCGGAGGCGTGGTGGCGGAACAACCTCCAAAACTACTGTACCTTGCCCTGCGTCCTTCCCAGCTGCCAGCAGAGTCACCCAATGGGCCGTAAAAGACAGGTAACGTCCCTGTCCATGCCTGCTGGACCATGAGTCAGCGGTAAGATGCACCTTACCACTGACCGCCCTGTCCAGCGAGGCATGGACATTGCCTTCCACATGCCGGTAGAGAGCCGGAATCGCCTTACGGGAGAAAAAGTGGTGTTTGGATACTTGCCACTGAGGTACTGCACATTCCACAAACTCACGGAAGGGGGCAGAATCTACCAACTGAAAAGGTAGCAGTTGAAGTGCTAGCAATTTTGCTAAGCTAGCATTCAACCGCTGGGCATGTGGATGACTGGGAGCGTACTTCTTTCGGCGCTGCAGCAGCTGGGGCAGGGAAATTTGTCTGTTACTATCATTAGATTGCCCGCATGTACTACCACTACTACGTTGTGACACACCTATTTCTACACCTTCGGTGCAGGCTTCAGAGAGGACTGTGGGTCTAGTGGGGTTGGAGGTCACAGAAGGGCAAGGGGAGGTCCGCTTCGGTCTTTGGTGTGGGTCTTTCTGGTATGCTTGCCATCGAGCTGCATGGCAGCTCGACATATGTCTGGACAAGCATGTGGTGCCCAAGCGGGTGATGTTTTGGCCACGCGAGATATGCTTGAGACATATGTTTGCAAACAGCAAAGGTAGGATCTGATGAACAGGTTTCAAAAAAGGCCCACACCAAATAACTTTTGCTATATCATTGAGACACAGCAGCGCCACGTAATGCAGTTGGTGTGCTGCCCTTAAGCTAACCCCTGGAGGGCTTCCTGCCTCTTTGAAGATGTGCCTGTGCCTCGTCCTCCTCCTCCTCTCTCCTATCAGGCACCCAGGTAGAGTCAATGACCTCATCACCTCCCTCCTCATGATCACGGTCGAAAACCTGGCAGTATGCTCCAGCTGGGGGAACATCACTCACAGATTGTTGTCCCTCTCGGCCACCCCCTCTCCCTGGGCTCACATCAATGCCTTCCTCTATCTGTGTTCCGTCATCGGAGTCTTCAAAACGCTGCACATCTTCATGTAGCATGTACCCAACACTGTGTTGAAACAGTTCGGGGGACTCCTCAGGAGGACACGGTGGGACTAGGGAAGGATTGTGTGATGCCATTGTGCAGAGGGTAGAGGACGCCTTGGCAGCTGCTTTGCCAGACAAACTAGGATCAGTCTGTGTGAGAGAGGATGAGGAGGATGAGGACGGCTTGGTCATCCACTCAACTAATTTCTCTGCATGTTGAGGCTCAACATGGCCAGCTCCCGAAAAGAAGGACGAGCGGCCACGGCCACGTGCTGAAGAGGATGCACCACATCCATCACCAGCGTTACCTCTAGATGCAGAGCCTGCTTTCCCTCGTGACTCTCTGCCTCCCTTTGTCCTTCCAGCCATATTTATGCGTTCAGGTGTTATGTAACAAAATAGTCACAGTCACACCAACTGCGTTCAGATGGTATTAAACAGCAACCACACAGTAAGAGCGACTTCACTCAAGTGTTATGTAACAAAATAGTCACAGTCACACCAACTACGTTCAGCAACCACACAGTAAGAGCAACAGCGCTCAAGGGTTATGTAACAAAATAGTCGCAGTCACACCAACTGCGTTCAGATGGTATTAAACAGCAACCCCACAGTAAGAGCGACTTCTCGCAAGTGTTATGTAAAAAATAGTCTCAATCACACCAACTGCGTTTTGTTGCTATTAAACAGCACACACGCAGTAATAGCGACTGCGGTCAAATGCTATTCAACAGCACACACACAGTGACACCAACTGCGTTTTTTTGCGATTAAACAGCACACACGCAGTAATAGCGACTGCGGTCAAATACTATTTAACAGCACACACGCAGTGACACCAACTGCGTTTTGTTGCTATTAAACAGCACACATGCAGTAATAGCGACTGCGGTCAAATGCCATTTAACAGCACACACGCAGTGACACCAACTGTGTTTTGTTGCTATTAAACAGCACACACGCAGTAATAGCAACTGCGGTCAAATGCTATTTAACAGCACACACGCAGTGACACCAACTGCGTTTTGTTGCTATTAAACAGCACACACGCAGTAAGAATGTCTGCGTTTCTGTGCAATTCAATAGCCCAGTTGCATTAACAGCGACTGCGCTTCTGTGCAAATAAATTGCACATGTGCAGTAACAGGTAATGCGTGTGTGTGCAATTAACGAGCACACGTTGAATAACAAAAAATAATATTTTAAAGCTAATCCCTAATGCAGGCAATAAAAAACGTTAGAGCACTGCATGTAGAACAATCTCCTGCCTGACAGATACTAATAGATCAACTAGCTGAGCTATACAGTTTATAAATATATTGACAACTCCTAAGGATGTGAATATATTCTCTACAAACTGTAGATTTAACTATACTGACTACACTTCCTACTCTATCTATCTATCTATCTATCTGGTAGAAAAGACACTGTGTCTCTATCTCTCTATCTCTAACTGTCTGTCTGACTTGCTTTCTGTAACAGAAGCCGGAACACACTACACGAGGCCGCCATGCAGGCTGCCTTTTATAGTGTGGGGCGTGTACTAATCCCCCTGAGCCATAATTGGCCAAAGCCACCCTGGCTTTGGCCAATGATGGCTCTTCGTTTTTTGCGCGCTGTGATTGGCCAAGCATGCAGGACATACAGCATGCTTGGCCAATCATCAGCGCTCAACGCCGCAGTGAATTATGGGACGTTTTGCGTCACTCGAATTTGGCGCGAACGATCAAACGACCAATGTTCGAGTTGAACATACGTTCGTATCGAACGCAAATCTCATCCCTACTGCTGACTGAATATCCTTTTCCTCCTCACTGATCTTGCCGATAGCTAGTAAGAAAGTTTTTGTTTCTGGGCTCCGCCACCAGTGCCTAAGGCCCAATTTTTCTGCCCCCTGTTTAACAGGGGCGTCTAATAACAATTTTTGATGCAATACTTTGCATGTGGCTCTTTGCTGCGCTCCAATTACAGTATCTGAGGGGTTGCAGTGTTGTGTTGTGCCTAAGGCCCAATTTTTATGTCCCTGTTCTAGTTCTTATCTTTGTTTGATTCTTTTCTAACTTGAGTTTATTCTAGCTTTCTCCTACATTATCATAGTGTCATGTTTATTTTCCTGTACTAAATACTCATCATTGTCAATGTAAACACCACAATCTAGATTTGTTCTTTTAGGCAGCATTGATATAATAAGAAGCCATACATTGTTGAGTATCCAAAAATATTTATTGTATCACACTTAAAATGTGTCATTTTTATTTTTTCAAAAAATATCTTAATAGAAATTCTTAATTTTTTTTTGTCAAGAAATATATTTTTGCTTTGAAATACTTGTCTACATCTATTTTTTTATTTTTTTATTTTAAAACCCTCCCCAGCACATCAATGAGATTCTTCAGGTTTTGGTCCACCTTTCGGTTTTTCTTTATAATCTTCTCTAAGGCAAGGTTTGTGTCCTCTATTTCTGCCCTGCAGGACATGATTTCCCCAATTAGCACCTGGGCACTGTAGATGTCTAATCCGCCCCCACTAGCTCAAACACCTCCTGAAATTTGGAAAAAAAACATGTATTACCATTATGCAGGCCTACATGTATTACCTGAAGCAGTGCTGTATGACACTAACCTGATGTGGTGGCATTTTGCACATTCGGTGAGGGTGGGGCTTGGCTCTGTGTGGGGTTGGTCGGCTCCACTGCTGCAGCTTCATTGCAGCCTATGAGATTGTAAAAAAAGGGATAGATGAATCAAAAAGATTAGAGGCCTGAAAGAGGAATATCAATCATTCTTTTTAAAAAGTGTGGTACAATTGTCTGTTTTTACAATCCTTCTAAGCTTAACACAGGATTTTATCCATTACCAAAGCTGCTGCATTTCTCTATCTTTGGCCAAGTTTCCTACATGGAAAAACAACAAGTATACACGGGATCACCTCTGTGTGACACGCTAACTAGGTTGTTCTTGTGGCCAACACTTAGTGCCGATCCTGACCTCCCTGGGGCCCGAAGCAAAATGACATGGCACATTAAAAATGAGAAGCGGACTTACGGTTCCGGCGCCGCATGTAAGGGACGCAAGCACCAGAGGCTCCATCTAGCCCGCAGAGTAACCTGCCTACAAAACCCCGGCACTGGTCCAGATTCCGGCGTTTTACTGCGCCCGCACATCGCTCTAGCTACGGAGCATGGAACGTTACCTCACACAGCCGCGGACACCCAGAGAATCCGGCGCTACGGAGGTCCTGTCGGATGCCACGGCCCCATCCAATATGGCGGCCGCAACACAAGGTATCTCTCCTCTCCAGGGCGCCCAGTCTCAGCCAGCACACGGGTGCCCTGATCAAGGCAACTTACCAAATGAGGACATGGACACTGTTGCTGCCAGCTACACTGCACAGGACAACACGCATGAGAGAATCGCTAAAGCGGTGGCGGCATTACTTTCACCTACCATCACGGCTGCTGTGGAGAAGGCAGTTGCTGTGGGCATACAGCAACTCCGTAAGGAAATAGGAGAACACTCCTTGAGAATATCCACTGCAGAACAGCGTCTATCCTTGGTAGAGGACGATCAATACAATATGAATGGAGCCCTAGAGCGGTTCATACAAGATCAACAACACCTCCATGCCCGCTTGGAAGACCTGGAGAACCGTTCCAGGAGGAACAATTTGAGGATCATTGGCCTCCCTGAGTGATACAAGCCGGGCTCCCTGCTCGACATATGCTCTGCCGCCCTCCCGGAATCATTGGGCCTAGGCCGCAGGTGCGTGGTGGAAAGGGCACACCGTATAGGGGCTGTGTCGGAAGACCGCGCCCGTCCCAGGCCTGTGATTGCGCGGTATCTGAACTATGCTGACCATATGGATGTCCTGCAGAGCTTTCGTAAAGCGCGATCGGTGGAGCTGGATGGTCACAAGCTGCTGATTTTTGCGGACTATTCCGCGGAGGTATCTCGCAAACGCAAGGAGTTCCAACCGGTGTGTGCTGAGCTTTCGCTTCACCCTGGCATACCCCGCCATCTTACGCTTGCAAACTCCGAGCGGTGATCAGCTCACACTACAATCCCCGGACAAGGCCCGCGCATACCTTCAGTCGCTCACGACCGACCACGCATCATCAGACAGAGTCAGACAGAGTTAAACAAGGCCCCAGAGAACAGAGAAGCCCCAGAAAGGACCCGCCTAAGCGCCTGAAACCCACGGCTGCATCTGGACAACAAGATTCCGGCTGATCGATGGTGACCTGGTCACTACTTTTGATCTAGGGGGGTTAGCATGCTTCGCTTGATCCTATGGCAGCCCTGTATGGTCTCCATTACGAGGACAAAGGGGGGCTAGCCCTATAGTTAAACCGGTGCCCCTGGTATTGGTATTACTATTGGTGATACATAATGTTAGGCATGTTTGCAGGTTTAATATATTATGCTGCCTCTGCTATAGTGTAGAGTACCGTGGCTAGCCTTGGTTAATTTGTTGCTACTTGACAGTTTATTCTGCACCATGTTTTCTGTTAGTGTGCCTCTACTGTTTCACATTTTCCCCTTAAGGGGGGTTTTCATGCATCCCCACTGCTGGGCTTCCCTGTTGGCGGGAAAGCTCTGTGAATGCTTGTTTGCCAATATTTATCCATTTCTGCTGCTTCCTTTAGGGGGCAGTGTTGGATTCCTATGTATCTCATGGCTGCGGTCTGACGGTACATCCGGCGGTGGGAATGCATGCTGAAAAAAGTGAAGTCTCGGTTTAATGTTTTTTCTTTTGTTTCTAACTTACTTTCTTTGTCTTTATTCTTTCGAATGTTTTTATTAGTTTTATCAGATAAGGATATATAACAACAGTACATTGTTAAAGTACAAAGCACCAACAGTCAGATAACGTATTGTACATACAACTACAGAGAAATTATCAAGAGTGAGGAGAACATTCCTGCTATTCTGGTTTTGTTGAGGGGACCTAGCCTCCTACCGCTAAATGTGGAGGCGTCAGTCCCTGAGTTGGGAAGAGAGCAGGCAAGAAACTCCTAAATCTACACAGATGAAGTCATTAAATGAACCTGTAATCTGACAAGCTTCTTTTCAGTGCATAGATTGAAATTACAACAATAACAACAACAACAGATCCCATTCAGTTGAAACCTAGGCTTCAGGTGACATTGAATGTGAAAAATAAAGAAGTAGTACAAATAGTATACGTACAACTATATAAAAAAAGTAAATAAAAAATAAATAATAATTTGACGAAATGAAATGTAGTATAAAATAAAATAAAAAAAAAATATGAGCAAGAAGAACACAGGAGTACCAAGGCTAGGTGGGTAATATATATCAATAATAATTCAGTAATTCAATAAAGTACGGTCATACCCTATTGGGGCACGTTTTCAGGTGAGGTCCCAGTCTAAGTTGGCTAATCTAGATGACCATGGAGCCCATTGATTTTTAAAGGCAGGAACTAAGTGAGATTGGATGGCAAAGTGTTTCTCATAAGAATATTGTGCATTGACCCTTTGGTATACTTCAGAGATGTTTGGTGCTATAGTGGATTTCCATTTGGAGGTGATAGTTAGTCTGGCAGCAATCAATATATGAGTTATTATGTTTCTAAAGTTTTTAGGGATACTGTTAATGGTCAATGAGAGGAGGGCTAAATGAGGAGTGGGAGGCACAGAGGAGCCCGTGATGGACGACAGCAGCTTGAAAACCGTGCTCCAAAAACCACGAATCACCCTGCAGTCCCACAGTATGTGGAGTATGTTGCCCTTGGAGCCGCATTGTCTCCAGCATAGGCAGGTGTCTAGGTGGAAGATATTAGCAAGTCTTACTGGCGTAAGGTAGGATCTGTGAAGGATCTTTAACATGATGTCCCAGTGATTAGTGCAATGAGAGTATCTATAACACACTCTGATTGCAGCTTTCCATTCTTCGGGAGAGTGGGTGGAGCCTATAGATATAGGCTCCACCCACTCTCCCGAAGAATGGAAAGCTGCAATCAGAGTGTGTTATAGATACTCTCATTGCACTAATCACTGGGACATCATGTTAAAGATCCTTCACAGATCCTACCTTACGCCAGTAAGACTTGCTAATATCTTCCACCTAGACACCTGCCTATGCTGGAGACAATGCGGCTCCAAGGGCAACATACTCCACATACTGTGGGACTGCAGGGTGATTCGTGGTTTTTGGAGCACGGTTTTCAAGCTGCTGTCGTCCATCACAGGCTCCTCTGTGCCTCCCACTCCTCATTTAGCCCTCCTCTCATTGACCATTAACAGTATCCCTAAAAACTTTAGAAACATAATAACTCATATATTGATTGCTGCCAGACTAACTATCACCTCCAAATGGAAATCCACTATAGCACCAAACATCTCTGAAGTATACCAAAGGGTCAATGCACAATATTCTTATGAGAAACACTTTGCCATCCAATCTCACTTAGTTCCTGCCTTTAAAAATCAATGGAAAAATTTCATATGGAAAGGTAAAATGCCCAGGATCAACTACTCCATTGCTCAGAAGCATAGATCTAACGGGGGAACAGGATTCCCAAATATTCGCCACTACTATATAGCTGCCATCCTAGACCAACTGAAGGCCTGGTTTGAACTGGAGTCTCCTAAACTCTGCGTTCAAATAGAAAAATCCTTGTTACAAAATAGAGACCTCCCTTCATTGTTACTGGCTAGGTTAACCAATGTGCCCATTGTTTCCTCCTCACTGCCTTCTGTAGTGGCAACACTCTCGGCGTGGGAAGAACTGCATAAAGTCACAAATCCTGATTCTAAAATGCGTCAAGAACTTACTAATATTAAAATTTATGAACACTTGATCCCAAACCTAAACATACAGTCATGGTCGGGGGAAGGTATACATTCTTGGGGGGATCTAATCCTTAAAAATCCTACATCTCACTCATATGCTAAGACACAGATAACGCATTTCCGATCCAAACACCTCAACTGCGCCTATGACTTACATGGGGGTGCATGGGGCTATTTAGTGTCCAACTACCACAGGCCTAAGGGCCTCTCGCGGTTTTACACTCTCCTTTAATGCTACGAGACATTTACAAAAACCTCTAGTATGTTAAATTAGGAAAGGGATCTTTCCCAATTTAACATACTAGAGTTTTTTGTAAATGTCTCGTAGCATTAAAGGAGAGTGTAAAACCGCGAGAGGCCCTTAGGCCTGTGGTAGTTGGACACTTAATAGCCCCATGCACCCCCATGTAAGTCATAGGCGCAGTTGAGGTGTTTGGATCGGAAATGCGTTATCTGTGTCTTAGCATATGAGTGAGATGTAGGATTTTTAAGGATTAGATCCCCCCAAGAATGTATACCTTCCCCCGACCATGACTGTATGTTTAGGTTTGGGATCAAGTGTTCATAAATTTTAATATTAGTAAGTTCTTGACGCATTTTAGAATCAGGATTTGTGACTTTATGCAGTTCTTCCCACGCCGAGAGTGTTGCCACTACAGAAGGCAGTGAGGAGGAAACAATGGGCACATTGGTTAACCTAGCCAGTAACAATGAAGGGAGGTCTCTATTTTGTAACAAGGATTTTTCTATTTGAACCCAGAGTTTAGGAGACTCCGGTTCAAACCAGGCCTTCAGTTGGTCTAGGATGGCAGCTATATAGTAGTGGCGAATATTTGGGAATCCTGTTCCCCCGTTAGATCTATGCTTCTGAGCAATGGAGTAGTTGATCCTGGGCATTTTACCTTTCCATATGAAATGCCTAAACATCTTGTCTATAGACTTAAAGAAAACCCCAGGTAGGCATATGGGGATCGTCCTGAAGAAGTAGTATATTAGTTTAGGCAGGAGGGTCATTTTCAGTGCCGCAATCCTACCTAACCATGAGAGCTCGTAAGATGCTATATGTTGCAGATCTTTTTTCACAGTGTCAATTAGAGTAGGGAAATTAACATTGTACATGGATGACGTTGGTGATGCAATCTTTATACCTAGGTAAGGAATAGATTTGTTCATCCATTGAAATGAATATTTGTCTTTAAGTAGGGAGATTTGGTGCTTATTCATATTGATAGGTAATAAACAAGATTTTGTAACATTTATTTTATAATAAGATACTTCACTATATTTTTTCAGAACTGTGCTGATCCTGTCCAGAGAAGAAGCCGGATTAGAGAGGGTTAATACCACATCATCGGCGAATAAGCCAATCTTGTGAGAATGATGTGCAACCTTTATCCCTGTAATATTATCCTCTGTTCTAATCGCTCCTGCCAGGGGTTCCATCAAGGTAAATATTATAGGCGACAGTGGACACCCCTGGCGGGTGCCGTTGGTAATAAAGAATTTGTCAGAAAGAGCGTTGGACGTAAATACCCTTGCTGAAGGTAAGGAGTATAATGCTAATACCGCTGATAATATCATCCCTTGAAAGCCAAACCTTTGTAGAGTCGTTTTGAGGTATCCCCAATGGACTCTATCAAAGGCCTTCTCCGCGTCTAATGCTAAGATCACTGTTGGGAGTTTTTTAGTTTCCACCACATGGAGAAGGTTGAGCAATCTACGCGTACCATCAGGGGCCTGTCTACCTTGCACAAAACCCACCTGGTCTGCATTCACTAAACTGGGGGTAATTTTGGCTAGTCGGTTCGCCAAAATTTTGGCGTATATTTTTAGGTCTGTGTTTAACAGCGATATAGGCCTGAAATTTTGTGGAGAATCCGGCTTCTTACCTGGTTTTGGTAAAGTGTCTATTGTAGCTTGTAACATTTCCTCAGGAAACGAGGCAGTAGAGGCAGCGCCGTTGAACAAGACACCTAAGTAGGGGATTAGGGTCTGAGAAAAGGTCTTATAATACTCGGATGAGAATCCGTCAGCTCCGGGGGATTTGTTTTTGGGTAAACTCTGAATGGTATCAGAGATTTCCTTAGCTAGGATAGGGGCATTAAGTAAGTTCAGGTCCTCTCCCGTTAAAGATGGGAGTGACACCGAATCTAAGAAAGCAGAAATAGAGTGAGCTGATGGTTGGGGTGTGGCGCTATCTGACTTCAAGTTGTATAGGTCTCTATAGTACTTCATGAAAGCGTTAGCAATCTTAACTGGGTGATGTTCTACAATACCTGTATGTGGGTCTTTGATAGCTGGGAGATTTGATTTACGTTGCCTTCTAGAGATGTAATTAGCTAGCATTTTGCCTGCCTTATTACCTTGAGCATAAAATTTAGCTTTCGTGCGTCGTAGTAGATTCTGATGATTAGATAGAAGTAGTAAACGCACTTTCTGTCTGCATTCAAATAAATCAGTTTCTACTTTTTGTGAGGGGGCTTGTTTATGTAAATTTTCCAAGTTTTTAAGGTCATCAAGTGAATTGTTCAACAGCTCTCCCCTACGCCTTTTGTTACGTGCCGCTGCCTGAATAAGCAGTCCTCTACTAAATGCCTTATGGGCGCACCACAATGTTGTTATACTGATATCACTAGTGTCATTTAGTGCAAAGAATTCAGAAATTTGTTGGTCCATTTTCGAGGAGATGGCGGGGTCCGCTAAGATCCCAATGTTATTCCTCCACATGTAGGACCGAGGAACAGAGCCCTGCTCCTTCAGTTGTATGGATATCGGAGCATGGTCCGACCAAGTGATAGAATGAATAGTAGAGGATACAGCTCTTTGGAGTAAGTTGAAATCGGAAAGGAAAAAATCAATTCTTGAATATGTCCGGTGAGGAAACGAATAGTATGTGAAGTCCTTCTCCGAAGAATGCATGCATCTCCAGGGGTCATAAAGTTCCCTTTCAGAAAGAAAAGGCTGAAGTTCTTGTCTATTTGAGGGGCTCTCACCCGAGCAGTCCATGTGATTATTTATAACACTGTTGAAGTCTCCACAGAGGAGAAGAGCCCCCTTTTTAACTTTGTCCACTTTTTTTAGTAGGGACCTTAGGAAAGACTGTTGCCTTCTATTAGGGGCGTACAAGTTTACTAGAGTGTAAGTAGAACCATTCATGTCACAGACCAGGATAATGAATCTTCCATTGGGGTCAATTATCACATCATGCAATTTAAAGGCAACTGAGTGCCTTATGGCTATTAACACTCCTCTTTTTAACTTGGGCAGGTGCATTGAAGACATGGGGGAATGCATTATGCGAGCATTTGGGTTGCTTAGATGCCATAAAGTGCGTTTCTTGAGCACAAAGAACCTCTCCTTTAAGCTTGTCAATTTCTCTCCACATTGCGGATCTTTTATAAGGGCTATTCAGGCCGTGGACATTCATAGAGACAATGGATAAAGTCATTATTCTTGAGAAAGAAGGAATGCTAAATTCAAAGGTAATTTAGAATTATACCAGTGTAATTCCATCTTATTACCTGTAGATGGCGGTGGTGGTGTAGAAATTGGTGACCAAAGCAGAGCTGGGATGAAAAAGATGTTTGGCATGGATTTCCTGTTCACAGGCAAGGCAGATTTTGCTAGATGTTCCTCAGGTACGTCAGTAAAAAATAAAGGAGACAAAAAAAGAGACAGAAAAAAACAAAAACAGAGAAGTAAACAAGCAAAAGTAATCATAAGATGCGAATATATCTTGCATAATTACACTAAGGGGGTAACGAGCTCCAAGTGAACCAATTGCAGGTTTTCACGTCCCACAGAACTGTAACTGATAAACAATCAAGGTGCCTGCATCGTGGCAGAAGTCAGGCAGCACTCCATTCAGGGGACATCCTCGGAGGTACTTGTTTAGGCGGTGGGGCCTGAACTCCCTCTGGTAATAAGTCCCACTTTTTAGCCAAAGCTAAGCCTTCCTCCAGTGTTTTGATGACCAGGGTACGGTTATCCTTGATAATTAGCAGTTTGGTGGGGAATCCCCATGAGTAAGGGATTTTGTGGTTTTGCAATAATTTAGTGATAGAGGAGAGATTTTTGCGTGCCATCATTGTATGCTGCGATAGATCCGCATACACAGAGACATCCGAATATGGAGCTGGCAAGGGGTGATTTTTTCTTGAAAAGCGCATAAGGTCATCCTTTACATGAAAAAAATGAATGCAGGCAATCACATCTCTTGGGACTTTTTCAGGTAGGAATTTGGGTTTGGGGAGGCGGTGAGCCCTGTCCACAATGACCTCTCCTTCTGGGATATTGGGTAAGATGGCGGCGATGAAGTGCTGGACATAATTTCTCAAGTCAGCTGGGGTCACAGATTCATCTATCCCTCGCAGTTTAAGGTTGTTCCTTCGGGATCTGTCTTCTAAATCTGCGATTTTCTCCCTCATAGCCTGTAATTCCCCTTCTGCGTCATCGTGTGCATCAACTAGCTCATTGTGTGCCACCGCATAGTCGCCCATCTTGTCTTCTATGTGACTAACTCTCTCACCTATGGATGTCACATCCGATTTGATCTGGGAGATGCAATGCATCATGTCCCTGTGTAGAGGGGGCGTGGCCGGATGTTGGAGTGTGGAGAGTGAGTGAGGCAGGTATGTGAGATGTGGAGAGGTGTGCGCTGAATCCCCCATAGACCCTCCACTCCCTGCACATGAAATCGGCCAGGAAAGCTGTTTAACCACTGTAGCCCATGCCCCGTTCCTGCTGACGCCGTTGCCGCTGACTGACGCCGCCGGGCGGACTTACTTGTCAGTGTTCCTGGGGCCTCTGGGGTTCTGTGGCTGCCTCTGCTTGCCCGCTTGTTCGGGGTGCTTCCTCGAGAGCTCTTGGGGTGGTACGGAGAGTGGAGGAGATCCGGAGGTGGAGGTCCAGCTGCAGCCAGCGAGCAGAGTCAGCGATTGGAGGGCGGCGGTCAGCTGACCGGACCACGTGATCGGCTCTGCGAATCCCGACGTGTCTCGGCTGAAGGACGGTGAAGGAGGTGCTCCCCATACTGAACTGGCTTGAGGGAGAGCTCCTGTGTACTCTGCCGTACCCTGCTGGAGAAAAAATAGACTGCAGCGCGAGTGAGATTTGCAAGGAGACAATTTTCTCTGCAAAGAAATTAGAAAAGTCCAAGGTCTATAATTTTTTTTTACTTTACTTTTTGATCGTCATATCTGTAGCCCGTGGTGGGGGGGTGAGCTGCCTCCTGTATACATTTATCTTTCCTTAATATGTCCAGGGGACAGGCGGGAGCCCTAGTTACACGATCCGCAAAGAGCCAGGCAAACGCATTAGTACCACCAGCAATATCAGCAGCCGCCGCAGCTAAACTTGATCGCTTTGCCCGGACCTCTCTGTCTCCGGCGAAGGGGACCCAACCACAGACGGCACAAGCAACAAATCCCTTGGACAGGAGAAGCAGGGGCACGACCACAACAAAACCAGCAGCAGTACCCCCTACGAAAACTGTGAGTACCAAAGGGGCTGGGGGAGGAAAAGACTACACGGTTGCAATGAACACTGCAATAAAACCAGCCAGTTTACCCACAGTAACCATGGAGGGGGGCACAACAGTAAGTGAGGGGGAACCCACTTTGAGAGATCTCCTACATGCAATCAACTCTTGCAAGGACTCAATAACAGGCCTAGAGACCCAACTGAAAGGCATTAAGGAGGATTTATGTTCAATGGGGGACAGGTTGAGCAAGACCATAGAAAGAACCTCTATATTAGAGGAAAGACTAAGTACAGTCGAGGATGACCTATTCCCGCTTAAACAAGAAATCTCAGGGTTAAAGAAACAAATGGACATGCAGGGCGCGAAGATCGATGACCTGGAAAACCGTAACCGCAGGAATAACGTTAGAATTATTGGCATACCGGAGCGGAGTGAGGGAGCCAACCCTACTGTATTTCTCGAGGACTGGTTTAGAGCGACTTTTGGGGCCACATCTTTCTCACCCTTTTTTGGCATCGAACGTGCCCACCGGGTCCCTTTTAAACCACGTCTGCCAAACGAGCGCCCTAGACCACTCCTAGTCAAAATATTTAACTATAATGACAAAGTGACTCTGTTGCGGAAGGCTAGAGAAAAATGGGAGATTTTATATAATGGGGCCAAAATCTCGCTGTATCAGGACTTTTCCCCCGATCTGCAGAGGCGCAGAGCCGAATTTATTCCAATTAAGAAAACTCTTCAAAAACACGGACTTCCTTACGCTTTGCTTTATCCAGCCCGCCTGCGAGTCACTGCACTGGGGGGAACTTTTTTCTTTGATTCCCCGACAAGTACCGCAAAGTGGCTTGAGGTCAATAAGAAAGATCTATGACCCATAGAGAAGAAGTGAAGGGGAGAAAGAGAGGAAATTGGACTTTTTTCTTTTCTTTTATTTATTTTATTTTTTTGGTCACTTAACGCACTTTTAAATATGCACATAAATAGTAATATGGTAAACAGCTGAAAACAGGCTAGTTAAAAACCCCTCCTCAAATATAATCAAATAGTACTAAAACTTCACAAAATGGGAGGAGGAGAAGGGAGAAAGTAAGAGGCACTGTAATGATGTTAGAGGGAGGGGGGGCGGTGGGGGGATCGAGGGTAGTATGGTTGTGGTTTGTATAGGGAGGTATGGTAGTTGGGAGGTCCCAACAATGGTGTGTAGTGTGGAGGCCATAGGTGGAGCCCCTAGGGGAGGCCCAGGAGGGCCAAGGGAGGGAGGGGGGTGTAGTGGGGGAGGGGACGGGAGGGAGGGATTCATTGGGGTGGGTCGGGGGAAGGGGGGGGGAAGGGTGGTACACACCACTATTAAGCGTTGGATGACACTATTTACAATTGCAATTCCCTTATTCAGATCATTTTTATTATTTTGCTTTTTTTTTGGCAATATCCCAGGGAGGTTTTTTATATAGTAACACATTATTCCTGGAAGAATGTGTTTTTTCTGGCTCTCTTTTTTCTTCCATTATATACAACTTTTGGACTGATGTGTGTTTTTTTTTGAGCCTTTTCCATTTTCCTTTTATTACCGGGACCTCCTCTTTTTTCTTCTTTTTTGCCCCTAAGATACAAACTAGGCAAAGGTCAAGGGTTGCTAAACTGAACTATAACATATGGTAGATAAGACGGTCTGTATAAAATCCCTGAATGTGCGTGGTATGAGGGACCCAACCAAGAGAGCAACTATTTTGGATATGTTGGGGGGGGGAGGTGCCGGTCTGCTCTGCCTACAGGAGACACACTTAACTGCAAGTACTGCTACACAGTTGAGCGGCCCAAAATTCCAGGCCACTTACCACTCGTATCACTCATCCTATTCTAGGGGAGTGAGCATACTGGTGGGGAAAGGATTGGTATTCTCCTGTAGAGAGAGCAGGGTAGACGATCAGGGAAGGTTTATATTTTTATTCTGCTTAATTGAAAATAAACCATTTGTGATAGCTAGCGTTTATATTCCCCCTCCATTTAAATTTGAAGTCTTACATAAATTGATCGAGTTTACATTGGACAAACCAGGAATACCGATAGTTATTATAGGCGACTTTAACAAAGCTTTAGATAGGACCCAGGATAGGTTCCCGCCAGGAAATAGACCTAAAACAAAAGGAGAAGACCGATTAGCGCTATTTTTGGATGAAGTGGGGCTATGTGACATTTGGCGCATGCGCTATCCTCAGGAGCGTCAATACTCCTGCTTTTCGAAGACTCACCACACTTTATCCAGAATAGACATGGCGTTGGGTAACGAGGAGGCAGCATCACTAGTAATAAATATAGAATATGGCCCACGAGGAGTCTCTGATCACTCACCGATCGAGCTGACAATAAAAACTAGGAGTAAATGGTACCCAAGAGAATGGAAAATTAGCCCTCACTGGCTCGAACTAATGAGTGAACACAGTATGGTGATGTTGGCTCTCAAAGAATTTGTACAGATAAATGAGGGAACTGCATCAGTGGGGGTGGTATGGGACTCCCTAAAAGCCTACCTCCGAGGCATCCTAATCCAAAAGATAGCAGGGATTAAGAGGAAGAATAGGGAGGGTGAGAGTGAGACAAGGAATCAGTTGCTACAGGCAGAGAAGAGATACATTGAAACCCCAACTTCCCATAGTTTAAAAGAGTGGCTAGAAAAACAACAAATATACAAAATGTCTATATTAAAAAGAACAGAGGGAAAACGAATATTCCAGAAACAGAATCAGTTTGGAGAGGGAGAGCGAGTGGGGCGTTTATTATCTCTGCTTATTAGAACCAATTCCCCTCCCTCCACTGTTACAGCAGTCAAGTTATCAAACGGTGAAATCTCCTTCGACAAAACCGTGATATTAAATACCTTTAGAGAATTCTTTGTATCCCTATATAGCTCTAAGAGAAGAGAGGGGACTAAAGGACTGGAAACATTTTTCCAGGGACTGCCCATCCCGACCCTATCAGAGGAAGAAAACATTAACATGGAGGCGCCAATTACTTTAGGAGAATTAAAACTAGCAGTGGCGGGGATGTCAACTCAAAAGTCACCAGGCCCGGATGGGATGCCCATAGAGATCTATAAAAGATATGGGGATATCCTCCTACCAGAACTCTTAAAGACACTAAATTGGGCATTGACTCAGGGAATACTTCCCACCTCTATGACAGAGGCTACTATCATTGTCCTGCATAAGGAGGGGAAGGATCCAAGAGAGGCTTCATCTTACCGCCCTATCTCACTTCTTTGTGCTGACGCGAAGATCTTGGCCAAAGTGTTAGCCACACGCCTTAACCGGTATATCCAAGCACTTATACATCCTGACCAATCCGGCTTCATTCCCAATAGGTCAACCAGTAACAACATAAGGAGATTGTTCCTGAATATGCAAATTCCAACAGAGGGAGAGGGCTCCAGAGCCGTCTTAGCCCTGGATGCTGCCAAGGCTTTCGACAGCCTGGAATGGGACTACCTATGGAAGGTCCTAGAGAAATTTGGGTTTGGCCCCAGGTTCATGAGTTGGGTGAAGTTGTTATACAATCAGCCAAGAGCAAAAATTAAAATCAACAATGAATTTTCAGAAACGTTTCAACTAGAAAGAGGAACGCGACAAGGCTGTCCCCTCTCTCTACTGTTCGCTTTGGCGATGGAACCATTAGCCATTAAAATTAGGGAAATCAAAGATATACAGGGGTTCCACAGACAGACTATTGAGGATAAGATCGCACTGTTTGCGGACGATGTCCTCTTCTTTTTGGGAGACGTTGAAACCTCGTTAAAAAATGTGATCAAAGTAGTGGGTGAGTTTGGGCTAAGCTCCGGATTGGTCATTAATTGGGAAAAGTCAGCACTACTGCCAATTGACCCCCTTGGTGCCCAGATACCTCATGGAATCCCTCAGTTAAAAGTAGTAGTTACGATGAAATATCTCGGGATATGGATCACGAGGGACATTAATAGCTTTGTCCAAAATAACTTAATTCCTCTTTTGTCTAAATGGGAACATAAAAGAGACGCCTGGTGTAGACTACCATTATCCACAGCGGGACGATGTAATCTAATAAAGATGCTATGGTTACCCCAGTTACTCTATATCCTCCATAACTCCCCAGTCTGGATAGCTCAAAAATGGTTTAAAAAGATAGAATCTCTCTTCAGAGAGTTAATCTGGAAGAAGGGACAAGCTAGGATTTGTCTCCAGACCATGCAGTTGCCAGCTAAAGAGGGGGGTATGGCAGTGCCTCACCCGAAAACATACTTTCTAGCCTCACAGCTACAACAGCTTGCGAACTGTGGACTGGAGGGAGGTGGAATCTCTGGTAGATTGATGCTAACTGGGGCACCACATAGGACAATAGTGGAGGCACTTGAGGCTGGCTCGTTCGTCCATAGATGCCCAACTATAAAACTAAGCCTTAAAGTGTGGCAAACAACAAAAGCTTTGATGGGCTACAAGGGAACAACAATATTCGCCCCTCTCTGGTGCAACCAAAACCTAAGAGAATTAAAAGACATCGAGAGATGTAAAGAATGGGAGAGACAAGGGATAAGCCGATTAAACCAACTTTACAATGGAGAACAGATGAAATCCTTCGCAGATTTGCGACAGGAATTTAATATAACAAACAAAACATTTTACAGATATCTACAGATACGACATGCCATCCAAGCTCAGTTTGGATCACAACCCATTGTATGGTCCTCGGCCCCCACCCTCCTGAAAATAACCTCCCCAAAAACAACCAAAGGCCTGATATCTGAGTTGTACTCTAGATTAGGAGCCAAAACAATAAGTAGGGCAGGCCCCATTAAGAGCAGGATAGAATGGGAGAAAGACTTAGGTCAAATGACCACGGAACAGTGGAGTGCGATCTTGAGGAGGGGGGTATTGGTTTCGATCTCCCCATCCCAGAAAGTATCACACTTGTTCCTCTTGCATAGAGTATACTATACCCCCAGGAGAATGTTCAACCTCGGGTGGAGAAGTACTGACGAATGCCCAAGGTGCAGAGCGACAGGCAATCTTATCCACATGATGTGGAAATGCCCAAAGTTATTCAGATACTGGGAGGAGGTGGTTACCATAATAAATAAAACTTTTAAAACTAAGTTAGAAGCTGAATCTAAGACATGCTTGTTAGGCAGCATAGATGAGAATAGAGTGCCAGCCAGTTCCCTTGAAGTGGTACTGAGATACCTCTTCCAGGCAAGGAAGTTAATTGCGTTGAGGTGGCAGGCCCAGATGCCACCCACTGTCAAATCTTGGGTTGAAACTATTAACACAATGATTTGGAGTGAGAGAGTGACACTTACTCAACAGGGGAATCATAGTAAGTTTGTGAGGATGTGGAAACCCTGGCTAGATGAAACAGGATGTTCTATATAAAAAGAGGACAGTCGCCATTCAAATGCAATCAATATTTTAACCCGCTATCGGGTATTCCTTTTTGGGGAAGACGTACTTAACGAAGCACATTAACTTTAAAAACCTCACAGGGTGTGATGGGAGGGTGGGCGGTGTGGGTCTGCAGGGTGGGGTAGGGCAGGCGAGGCGAGGTACGACAGTTCAGAAACAAGTGTTTCTTCATTTATTCACGTCACAAAGAACGAGGGTAGGTAAAGATAAGGGGAAAACAGGGAAAAATGTATGGTTGTGTATTGTTTATAATATGTACGATGATGTAACACTTTTTTTGTATTTTTTTTATACGCAAACAATAAAAAAAAAAAAAAAAAAAAAAAAAAAAAGAGATCCCCGCAGGGTCACCAGCATGTCTTTCATGACAGTGTCACTCAGAGGCATCCCAGACGTGGGGAATTCATTGATTTGTTCAACGAAAACCCTCGTGCTGTTTTGTGAGTCACACCCGTCGTCCTGCTCACCTGCATATGTGTGGTTGGTGGATCGTTTTTGTGCCGACTTCTGCGGGCTGGACACCGGAGATGAGCCTGGGGTGTATCCTCCGTTGCTGGCATGGGATACTGTCGCTCCTCGGGTGGGAACCGGGCCGCGATGCTGCCCGTTGTGCGGCGAGCCACGCCGCAAATCCGAGGCCTCGGCGCCATCTTGTGGCCTAGGAGTGCTTGTCGGCGGGTAGAAGTCGGTGAGCTTCCGAGGTTTCTGCTCGTTTTTTCTTTTACCCATGGCTGCAGGGATGTGTCTGGGATCCACGGGTCACTTCTAGAGATCTGGTGGGCTGATGGAGTCGCTAGATGTAGCTGGATTAGGGTTCTTGGCTCGGAGCTCTCTCCTTACACAGCCATCCGCCTCAGCTGCCGGCCACGCCCCCTCTTTGTCTTTATTTATCCCCTTAACTGCACCCCTTTTTCTAATGAGAGGATGGTTCCGCCTACAATACTCCCGAACGATAAGGATCGACGCCTTCCTTCGCAATACACAAGGTCAGCTTCAGCCACATAACACACGTTTACACCTTCGTACATGTAACCCTACATTGTATAATCAATGGCTCAGATTAGTGTAGTTTCCTGGAATGTAAAGGGGTTACGATGGCCCATCAAACGCATGAAGGTTCTAATACATTTAAAACGGCTTAGGGCCGACATTGCTCTGCTACAGGAAACACATCTGGGGGAAAGTGATTTCTTCCGTATGCAAAAGGTATGGGTGGGGAAGGTCTTGGGCTCAGCCTCCGCCGGTCGCAAGGCGGGCACACTTATCTTGTTTCATAAAAAGTTGGTTTATGACATGCTCTCGTCGACAGGGATGAGGAGGGTAGACGGATCTCTGTACATCTCATGCTCCCTTCGGGAGTTCTCAGGGTATCCAATATCTATGCTCCCAACTCTCCCGACCAAGCTTACTTCACTAAACTGACGTCCCTGTTAGCAGCCGACGGGGACATTCCTCACCTTATAGGGGGGACTTCAATTCTACCTTTTGCAATAGGGAAGACAGATCTGGCACACACCCTCGTACTCCCATGGCTCATCTGTCCCATTCGACACACTTCTCCCACATGGTCCAGGCCCTTAAAGGATCACTAAAGGAATTTTTTTTAAGCTAAGTAGCTTCCTTTACCTTACTGCAGTACTGGTTTCATGTCCTTATTGTTTGTTTTTGCTTTGAAGTGGCTGTAATTCTGCTCTGATCTCCACACTTCCTGGTTGTCTTTTTTCTTATAACCATCGTACTGGGAGCTTTTCACTGTAGGTCTAAGCTGTCATTACTGTGTGTCTAAAACTTAACAGAACCAATCAGATTCATTTTAAAAACAAAACACTGCCCTGGATTTGTTTGTTTTTGTTCTGTGTGTCTCTCTAGTTCACAGGAACATGAAAACAGTTTAAAAGTGAAACTAACCTACAGGCACATTATATGATTGATTTTGTATCTATTTGTAATCATTTTTAAAAGAAATCAGATAACTTTTATGTCTCTATACCCTGTAAACAGTCATTTCAGCAAAAAAAAAATTCCTTTAGTGACCCTTTAACTTGATTGATACGTGGAGGTTACAACACCCCTTAGATAAAGAGTACGCTTTCTTCTCCCCTGTACACGGCTCCTTTGCAAGGCTGGATTATTTTTTATGCACTCTTTCTCTACTACCTAAGGTTAATCTTACTGATATACATGACCTGGTGATATTCGACCACTCTCCTATCTCGGTCTCGCTACACATTCCTCAAACCAGCTCAGGGACTAGGCAATGGAGGTTCCCTTCTTATTTAACCCAGAACGACAGCTTTAAATCAATGCTATCTGAGGCTTGGTCTGATTATGTGCATAACAATAGTCAACATTTAGATGATCCGAATTTATTTTGGAAGGCGGGCAAATCATATTTGAGGGGGAGGATTATTTAATTTACATCGGCATATACAAAAAATACACAGTAGAATTTCCTGGATGCTAGCATCCGGGTAAGGTCGGCCCAATCGCTTCTAAATCTGAACCATACCGATGAGAACCTTACTGCTTGGAGGGACGCTAAGGATCAGTTTGATACCTGGGCAGAAAAGGTGGAGCTGATGAGGTTTTCTGCTTCACAGCTTCATTACCACAAATTTGGCAATAAAGCCGGGAAGCTGCTCGCGAGACTTACGAGAGGTTCCTTTACTCCAACGCACATCACTGCGTTACGCAACCCGGACGGTTCGCTGTCCACAGAACCAAAAGATACCAATAAAACATTAGAGGATTTTTACACCAATTTATATGGCCTGGAGCCCATATATGATGACTTAGCGCAGGAGTGGCTAGACAGTGTTGTCTTACCGCAAGTTGAACCCGATATGTTGACACGTTTGAACGCCCCCATCACCCTAGAAGAAATCAGAGATACTATAGGCGGTCTCTCCACCGTCAAGGCCCCGGGTCCAGATGGGTACTCTCCTGAATTTTTTAAGTTGCTGAAGTCAGAGGTGGCCCCCACACTTTTATCTGTATATAACCACATCTGGAATGGCGGTCCATACCTCCCGACTGGCCATTTAGCCAATATCAAGCTTATCGTCAAGAAGGGCAAGGACCCATTGGACCCTGGCTCTTTACGCCCTATCTCCCTACTAAATGTAGACTCCAAGATACTTTCTAAAATAGTGGCCTCTAGGCTAGGAGACATAATGCCTTCCATTATACATCAAGCGCAATCGGGCTTCACTAAAGGGCGATCTGCATCGGCCAACATCCGCAAAGTGCTTGCGGCTCTTGACTATGCAAAAACCCACCCCTCGCGAGAGGTAGCTATAATTACATTAGATGCCGAAAAGGCATTCGATAATGTCAGCTTCCGTTGGCTATCCTCGGTTATGCACAGACTTGGACTGGTGGGCCCCTTTAATACCTTTGTTCACAACATGTACTCTGCACCCTCGGCCACGGTGACAGCAGCAGGGATACAGTCACCCCCCTTCAGGCTACACAAAAGCACGAGGCAAGGTTGTCCCCTCTCCCCTCTGCTTTTTAATCTCGCCATAGAGCCTCTCTCACGCCTTCTAAGTGCTACTCCTCTTCTCCATGGGGTACCTTTTGGTCATGAGGACATGAGAGTGGCTCTTTTTGCCGACGATATACTCATTTTTTCCACCTCCCCCCGGACGGATGTCCCTACCATCCAGACAATCTTCGACTCCTTTGTCAAGTGCTCGGGTCTGAAAATAAATTTTTCTAAAAGTGAGATTCTTCCTCTTGGGTTGTATACCCCCCCCAACACCTGCCCCCCCCACTCCTCCCTTCGGATCTCGGAACGTCATATCACCTATCTGGGACTTAAAATCGGTAAGGAACCATCCTCTCTCTATTATTTGAACTACCCACCCTTGATAGACAAGATAGTTAATGAATTGGAGGTCTGGGCAGACCTTCCGCTTTCGTTCTTTGGGAGATGTGCGCTGTTCAAGATGGTAAGCTTTGCTCGACTGCTTTACCCTCTACAGACATTGCCTTTGCTTTTGAAACATAAAGATGTCCAGACTATAAACAAAGCTGTCTCAAAATTTATCTGGAGGAGAGGCAGGCCGAGGATTGCATTGACTAAGCTCCATCTCCTGAAGGGCGAGGGTGGAGCGGGTCTCCCGAATATCAGACTATACAATTTAGCATGTCTTTTGAGAATTGGAATAGATTGGATACTATGCTCCTCCCGTTACTCTAATTTTGACCTGGAATCAGCCATGTTCTCCCCGGTGAATTTGACTGCACTTCTCCATAGTTCCCGCCAAAGCCTTCCCAATCCCATCAAACAAAATCTACTCTTCAGGGACACGATACTGGCCTGGAGAGAGGTGAGGAAAAAATTGGGCCTCTCCCCTCATGTTTCCAAACATCTCCCAATTCAGGGCAACCCCATGTTTACACCTAGTCTTCGTTATGAACCTTTTTCTAAATGGAAAGACAAGGGTTTAATTAAGGTGTGTTCTCTATTCCAAGACCCATCTGGCATTCCCAAACCTTTTCCACAGTTATCCGTAGAATATTTGCTACCCTCAGGGCATTTCTTATCGGTCATGCAATATGTTAACTTTATGGGTAGAGTGTGCCCCAAAAAATCTATTAGATTCCAGACATCCTTTCTGGATAAACTGATAGCAGGTAATAGGTACTCTATAGCGGATATTTACTCCCCTCTATGCAGTTTACAAAACCTTTACGCGGCACCTCCATGGCTGCTTGGACCTCAGACCTTCCGGCTCAAATAGACGTTGAAGATATTGTTTGGGGCTATGGACTCACTAGGGTTATTACTCCTTGCAAATCTTGGAGAGAAACGCAATTCAAATAAATGCATAGAGCATATTATCCGTTCTCCATGACACGCTCCCCTGACATAGGTCCTGCATGCCCATGGTGTTTAAAGCACAAACCTACCCTGCTTCATCGTCTGTGGGATTGTCCTGCTATTGTAACTTTCTGGTCTAATATGGTATGCTACATTCACAATGTGACAGACTGCCTTTTGGAAAAAGAACCTAGACTTTTATTGTTTGGCTGCCCACCCGAGAGTGTGGACCGGTCTATAGCTTACAACCTCCTTCCCCACGGCCTTCGTCATTGGATCCTCATCACATTACTGGTGGCTCGCAGGACCATCCTAAACCATTGGATCTCTGCCACCCCCCCTTCCCTTGCAGCATCGATTGGGAGCTTGAAAACCCTACTATACAGAGAAAATCTGGACCTTCATAACTATCCTTTGCAATCGAGAGACAAGTTCGACAAGAAATGGTCGCCCTTTGTTAAATTTTCCCTGTCTGCATCTAAACGCTGTGACCTGTCGTCCTGACCTTTCATGTTTTCAGACAGGAGCCATACCGGGAGGGTGACCCCTCCCGATTGTTTACCCTGACCATCCTTATGTACATGGTGTATTTTTTCATACTTCCCGCTCTCGTTCCCCCGATGGTAGTTCTTGGGATTCCTGTATATATGAATACCTGCCATCTATATTACTGCATTGTATGGGTATCTGAATGCTGGCTTTAGGTCCTTGTGTTCTCTGATAAGAGGTGCTGCTCTGCTGAACTGTTTTATTTTCCCGTTCATATTACGTTCCTTATGGGGTGATGTACTCTTCCGTTACCCTTCGGACATGCCTCCTCTCCCCCCCTCCTCTCCCCCCCTCTCTTTTTTTACCTTCTCCCTCTCTCTACTTCTCCTATCCTCTTCGCAGCAAATATTCCAATTGTAGGTTATGAACCCGACACCTGGCATCCTGTATCCTTATGATGGAAATTTCTCGTTTATGTCTGGTACTTTGAATAACGGCCATAACAGTTATGCTATATCCAGATGTTTTCCACTGTACTGTTCGTGGTTCTTTGTTCTTTGTACTTTGTCTCTTTTCCTTTTTGTTTTTTTTCTGTTTTGAAATCAATAAAATGTTTTGGAAAAAAAAATGAGAAGCGGGGGGCGCTGACGACAGTGACATGTCACATTAAAGAAAGTTGAGAAGTGGGTGGAGGGGGTATTCTGCTGTCAGAAATTACATCTTACATTAAATTGAGAAGCAAGGGGTGCTGACTTCTTGCCTCTTCTCCCATGCAGCCAGCGAGTTGAGAAGCGGGGTGAGGGGGCGAAAATGACTTCTTACCAGGCGGGGCCTCTAGTTATTTGGGGGGCCCTTCGCAGCTTGCATAGCAAGCCTATAGGGCGGATCGGCCATGCCAACCATTGTGCTACCGAGTCCATATGTGTAATCAACTGCTGTGCTGAGCATACTCTCCTTTTACTGTATATTGACTTAAGTTGGATTATTTAAATCTAGTTAATAACACATCTACATTCAATAAAAAAATGGTCTCACATAAAAAGATCTTAAATAGAATGACCAACCAATTATTATGCCCACAAACATGAACCTTGAGACATCTATTCTCGAACTGTATATATACACACACAACCTGCAATAAAAAGCACATGCCCCAAAATAATAAAAAACACATTTTCAGAGTACACATGAAAATTACTTACGTCTTCTGAGGACTCTTCAAATTCTCTCCAGCTGCCCTGGCTCTCGGATCTTCAAATCAGACCATCTCTTGCGCAACTGTTCCCTGGACCTCTGCACCCCGAATTTTGCATGGATAGTCCTCCGTACCTTATCCATGATCTGGGCCTTGAGTTTATTGGGGTTCTTGTAAGGCCCTTTTTTGCCATCGTAGTCCTCCATTTTTAGAATAGCCACCATCTCGTCGAAGCTCAAGTTGGTGGCTTTGTACCTCCTGCTCCTCCTGGTGTGTGCCTGGCCTCTCTCCTGCTTGGTTGCAGCCTGCTGTCTCTCCATCATGTCTTCAGACTCTCTTCACTGACTGACTAAAAAGGGGCGTGGCAATCACTAGAACAATCGTCATGGGCGGGGAAACATGCGGAACTTCTCACATGCGCAGTGTATAAAGGGATATTGCGTGAATGAGAACGCCGTTCAGTCGGTAGAAAACGTCGGGAAAACGATCGTGCAATACGACGATATGAAACTTGATTTTTGGACTTTATGATCAGTGGATGAGTTTGTGGGTTAGATATGGGGAGAAAGCTAAGGCTTGACTGACATTAGTTTTTTTGGATACATTTTGACTTGCAGAAATAATGGAGGCCTTCAGAGAACAGGAGTTCTTCACAGAATTTGTTCAAAGGGGGCCCCGGATGGCAATTCCCCCTTTTTTCTAGAATTTTTCTTTCCCAAAAAAAATATTTATTGAGCCAAGATCTGCCATTGTAATGGCCCCCCACCACCCCTAAAATAATCAACATATTGTTGCCACACAGCACGTGCGCTTTGAGGGGCCAAGCCTGTATGGCCACAGGCTCACGGGCCACCACTGGAACATCAATGGCCTCATCACCAGGCACAAATGTCATGTAGTTTGTTGAGGGTCTCTTTAGGAAATTGTGCAATATGCAGCAGCAAAGTATGACATGGTTCAGATTCTACGTAACAAACCTACAGTGCGTGTCTTGTTTGCACCGCCTGTATACTGCTGTTCAAAGTATATAGGGCCAAAGGGTCTTGTCAGGGCCGATCCTCCCTATAGGCGCACTATGCAAGCCGCTTAGGGCCACACAAACCTGCAAAGGGCCCCCCAAATTACTAGAGGCCCCGCCTGGTGAGAAGTCATTTTCGCACCCTCACCCCACTTCTAAACTTGCTGGCTGAGTCATTTCCGACAGCAGAACACCCCCTCCCCCCCGCTTCTAAACTTTCTTTAATGTGACATGTCACTGTCGTCATTTTGCTTAGGGCCCCAGGGGAGGTCAGCATCGGCACTGGGTCTTGTAAAGACCTGGGGAGAGTGGTGGCGGGCAAACTCATGCTATTTTTTTTAATGATTTTTATCCATATTGCAGGGACCATACATTACATTAAAGCCACAAGCAGTATCAAATTACTTTTTTCTGAGAGTAATCTCATGTTGTGCATGGACATTTCTAAACACGTGCCACTACTATAGACACCCAGCAGGTAAGATATTTAAAGGAATTTTAGATTTTTTTTCAATTTAAGCATCATTAAAATCGCTGCTCCAGAAAAAAACTACAGTTTTTAAAACTTTTTTTTCCATTGATACATGTTCCCTGGGGCAAGACCCAGGTTCTGAAAGATGTTTTCCAACAATAACTTGAATATTGGGCTTTAAAATGAGCACTTTTGAATTTGAACGTTCGAGTCCCATAGACTTCAATGGGGTTCTAAATGTTCGCGCGAACGGTTAGTCTGTTCGAACGTTCTGGTATGAACCGAACCCGGGTATGTTCGGCTCATCCCTAGTAGGCATAGATAAGAACTTGAGTGATAAACATCTAGGTATGAGAATATGGGTTCCAAGACAATACAGATGCCTCCTAGGAGACACCCCATCAATAACCAAAGAAACATTTAGAGTATGGGACAGAATATGCAAAATTAAAAGATGGCCGTATAATAGCACTCAAATGCCCCTCACAGGCACGGACTACTTCCTGCCGGGTAAGGAGGGGGGCCGTTTCCTGAGATGGGCAAGGACGGGCGAGTTAAAACTAAAAGATATAATGAAGGGGGACACCCTGAGCCCTTTGAGAGACATACAAGATAGGTGTGGAGCTGCGGATGGAGACGAGTGGAGGTATAGACAAGTTCAACATTTTGTCCAATCTCTACCTAAACCTATACGGTCTCCGAATGAGCTGAACCCTTGGGAAAGACTCATAGACCGGAGTGGTTCAGGCAGACAAGGGATATCTAACATATACAGTATATTGACTCCACAGGGGGGCACAGAGAAGCTTAAATCTGTAAGGGCCTGGGAAGTGGAATTAAAACAAAATATACCAGAGGATAAGAAGAGACAGATATTGGACTATGTCCACTCAACCTCTATAGATAATAAAATTAAAGAGATGAATTATAAGCTCCTGACAAGATGGTACTTTGTCCCACCAAGACTTCACAGAATGAATAGCGAGAAGTCACCATTATGTTGGCGAGGATGTGGGCTTGAGGGAACTCTTGCTCACATCTGGTGGCAATGCCCGCAGATACAGAAATTCTGGAAAGAAGTCCTAGGTCTGATAAAAAGGATAAGTGGGACAGAGGTGAAATGGGACCCATGGGTTTGTCTGTTCCATAATACAATGATTTCAAGGAAAACATATAAAATATAAACAACACAGGGATGTAGACTTAGCCCCCCCCTAAATAAATAAAGCCCTTTAATTGGCAAAATGGAATCACTTTTTTTCTCCCTCTCCTATTTATGCATATAGCGCATACCTGGAGGGGTCCAAACTTGGCGCATAGTTAACACCAACACATGAATAACTATGGGGGATATTGTATATAAGGTATAGGGACATTAACAACATCACTTATTAACTCCCCTTTATGGGCTCTTTTTTTTCCTTTCTCTTTTTGAATTTCGAATGCACAAGCACTCCGGATAGGGGGGCACGGGGGTGTGCACGAGGCTGGAGATTCAGTCCCTCTAAATAAAGCCTAATATTAGGCTAACTTGGTACGCTTTTTTTTCTCTCCTCACGTATATATTGCACACTTGGAGAGGTTTTAAAATTAGGCACAACCCAATAAACACCAACTACACGATGAATCAAGGGGACATTAATAATAACATGGGGATAATTCTAATACCACTCTTCCATACGTTTTTTTTTCTCCCTATTTTTCTCTCTCCCCCTTACCGGGGGCCTTCTACCTCCCTAGGGGTATCCCCCTCCATCCTAGTATACTGAGTCAATCTGGACAGGCTGGTAAAAGGAATAGAAGTTATTAAATGTTAAACTCTAGAAAGGAAGACTGTGGGATAAAGGTATAATAGAGTAATATAGGAGTTCGGGACCATGGGGCCTCTTATAAAGACTTTCTAATATAGGTTGGTAAAGATAATACGTTGAGACTGGTTTTAAATAGGGTAGGGAAATGAAATGTTTTGTATTTGAAGGATAAAACATAAGTAGGTTACATGACCGTTTTGTAAATGAATTGAAATGAAAATTAATAAAGAGATTTTGGAAAAAAAACTGAATGACTCAGAGGAGGGGGGAGGAGAGGGGGGAGCAGATTGCTGAACCCCACCGGAGGGACATCACTGGATATTGTGTGAAAATTGAGGATGAATTGATCCTTGGTGTCTGTAGCTACAGAGGTCAGTGAGGTCTCTGTCAAACATGTGTCAGTACCATGTGATTATGTGACATTTATTCAGCATTTCTAAAGCCTCATAACCGCCTTCCATGCCTGCCATGAATATTACAATGGCAGCACACAGCGCTGGTCACACAGGAGCGGTAGCGTTGTGTCGTGTTATAAATGAAGCAGCATGTCGCTGTCATGAGACATCCACGCTTGTCAGTCGCCTCCATTAATTTCATGGTGATGTCCAATAATAGCTGGGCATTGGAGGACAGACAGCGGAGGCTGCGGTATCCCAGAATGCACTGGGAAATAATAGAGAAGTAGGACAGAACAGCTCCAGTCACTTCTGGGTGTACAGAACAGCCGTGTGGGAACTCCAATAGCTTCTGTGTGCCGGCAAAATCACCAACCAGCCGGAAATACTGACAGTGCCAGGCAGGGAATGTGTCTCTGCACAGCCAAAAACCTCTTACAATTCTATATACTAATCAGCTGAACACAGAAGGATTCATCCACAAAATCCAACACCAAATACATAGAAAGAGAACTGTGCAGCACTACAAGTGAGACTCCCTAAACCTAAAAATAGTATTTTTATTTCAAATGTTTAACCACTTAAGGACCACCTCCTGCACATTTACATCAGCAGAATGGCACAGCTGGGCACAGGCACGTTCCTGTACGTTGCCTTTAAGATCCCAGCCATGGGTCATGCGTGACCCGGTCCGAAGCTCCGTGACCGCACCCGCGGGACCCACTGACCCAATAGCATATGCATGCATCATACATACTAGGAGTAGAACTGGGGGGATCCCTAGTGGAGGATCGGGGGGGATATGTATTGGAGAAGGATCTGGGGGGATCCATAGTGGAGAAGGATCTGGAGGGATCTGTAGTGAAGGATCTGGAGGGATCTGTAGTGGAGAAGGATCTGGGGGATCTGTAGTGGAGAAGGATCTGGGGGATCTGTAGTGGAGAAGGATCTGGGGGGATCCATAGTGGAGAAGGATCTGGGGGGGATCCATAGTGGAGAAGGAACTGAGGGGGATCCGTAGTGGAGAAGGATCTGAGGGGGATCTGTAGTGGAGAAGGATTTGGGGGGATCCATAGTGGAGAAGGATCTGGGGGATCCATAGTGGAGAAGGATCTGGGGATCCATAGTGGAGAAGGATCTGGGGGATGCATAGTGGAGAAGGATCTAGAGGGATCCATAGTGGAGAATGATCTGGAGGGATCCGTAGTGGAGAAGGATCTGGAGGGATCCGTAGTGGAGAAGGATCTGGAGGGATCCGTAGTGGAGAAGGATCTGGAGGGATCCGTAGTGGAGAAGGATCGGGGGGGATATGTAGTGGAGAAGGATCTGGGGGGATCCATAGTGGAGAAGGATCTGGGGGGATCCATAGTGGAGAAGGATCTGGGGGGATCCATAGTGGAGAAGGATCTGGGGGGATCTGTAGTGGAGAAGGATCTGGGGGTTTTGGTAGATCATAAGCTCAATAATAACACGCAATGCCAAGCTGCGGTTTCCAAAGCGAGGAAAGTCCTTTCTTGTATAGAGAGGGATGGACTCCAGAGAGAGAGATATCATCTGTACAAATCATTAGTAAGACCTCATCTGGAATATGCCGTTCAGTTTTGGGCTCCAGTTCTCAGAAAGGATATCGGGGAACTGGAGAAAGTGCAGAGAAGGGCAACCAAACTGATAAGAGGCATGGAGGAGCTCAGCTATGAGGAAAGATTAGAGGAACTGAATTTATTCTCTCCTGAGAAGAGAAGAATAAGGGGGGATATGATCAACATGTACAAATATATAAGGGGTCCATATAGTGAACTTGGTGTTGAGTTATTCACTTTACGGTCATCACCGAGGACAAGGGGGCACTCTTTACATCTAGAGGAAAAGAGATTTCATCTCCAAATACGGAAAGGTTTCTTCACAGTAAGAAGTGTGAAAATGTGGAACAGACTCCCTCCAGAGGTGGATCTGGCCAGATCAGTAGATTGCTTTAAGAAAGGCCTGGATTCTTTCCTAAATGTACAGAATATAACGCAGTGGCGGCCCGTCCATAGGGGGCGCCCGGGCACCACCCCCCTCCTGTAGTCACAAAACGAAACGGCCCCTTTAAGGAAAAAAAAATACAAAAAAAGTCCTTTAACTTTAAATGCACTATGTTTGAGCGCCGGCCATGTGCATTATGGGAAGTGCCACGTCGATGCAATCATGAGATGGCAGACGTGGCACTTCATTTGCCGGCTTTTAACCCGCCTTGCGGCCCAATGCAAATCGCCGATCAGCTTCCGCCATAGAATCACTATGGGCGCTGGGCTGGAGCATTGTTTTCAATTCAGAGAGGTCACTTGCGGGTTTCATGTAATAGATGGAAACCGGAAGTGACGTTTGCATGGCCAGAACGGAGCTGCAAGCAAGGTAAGAGAGAGCTTGTCACTGTGACTGAGACAATGCTTTGTACCTTGGCTCCTTGCTAATTCTATATCCCTCAATTGCTTTCTATCCAGACTGTCTTAATCTCTGTGCAGTTTTCTGAACACAGCATTTGGAGATTTTAAATCAGACTTAAAGCGAAGGTTCACCCAAAAAGTGAACCTCCGTTTTTTGGATCCCTCCCCCCTCTGGTGTCACATTTGACACCTTTCAGGGGGGAGGGGGGTGCAGATACCTGTCTGAGACAGGTAATTGCAGCACTTCCTGGTTCGGATCCCCGCAGGGAATCCAGCCTGGCACGTCACCCCCCCCCCCGCTGTCTTCTGGGAAACACTGTTCCCAGGAGAGAGCGGGGACCAGTCACAGCGCCCGTGATCCTCGCACATGCGCAGGTGGGAATTGGGCGGTGAAGCCGCAAGGCTTCACTTCCTGATTCCCTTACCGTGCATGGCGACGGAAGCAGGACTGATCCTCGGCTGCTGACATCGCGGGCGCGATGGACAGGTAAGTGTCCATTTTTTAAAAGTTAGCAGCTGCCGTATTTGTAGCTGCTGGGTTTACAAAAAAAATTGGGGGGACCTCCGCTTTAACCTATGCTGTGCTGACCCAATTTTAGCAATGTCACTGAAACTCTTTAGGGTTGTTATTAATGTAGGCTATTTCTTTTCTCTGGTGTCTTTGTACATTTTTATTTAAAGCAGGCTTGTTTTTCTAACTCTAAGGTTACATTGGTGAAAATTGCTGCTTCATGTTTATTGCATGCAAACTTTACATAAATCTAGCATTAGTAAAGCAAACTTGAACAATGAACGTGTTTCATTGATAATGCTGTAATTATTAGATATTAAATATGCCAAGATAAACGGATATGGGTTAGTTTTTTTTATCCCCTTTTTGCAGTGGCGGAACTTTAGGGGTCGCTGCAGTCGCATTTGCGACTGGGCCCTTCCGTTATACCGCTGTGGAGAGGCCCCCAAGACCCCGCATCTCCCCCTGCACCTCTGGCTGGTGCTGGCCATTTAGAGTGCAGTGGGGAGAGGTGGTAGGAGGTAGAAGGTGGCGATCGGCAGCTCTATGGTGCCTGTGTGGTGTGGCAGGATCTCCCTGGGGCTTGTAGTACTCTCTTAAGTGTCAGTGTATACAGTGGAGAGGAGAGGGGAGGGGCAGGTATCACATTCACTCCTCTGTATACATTCGGAGATAGAACTAGCCCCAGGGAGATCCCCTGCCTGTGGACACCATAGAGCTGCCGATCACCTCCTCCAGCCAGGTACAGGGGGACCTCTGCAAGGGGGAGTCAGCTTTTTGGGGACCCTGATGTAAGATGGGGGCCTCTGGGGACACTGATGTAAGATGGGGGCCTTTGGGGACCCTGATGTAAGATGGGGGCCTCTGGGGACCCTGATGTAAGATGGGGGCCTCTGGGGACACTAATGTAAGGGGGGGCCTCTGGGGACACTAATGTAAGGGGGGGCCTCTGGGGACCCTGGTGTAAGGGGGGGCTCTCTGGGGAAACTGATGTAAGGGGGGGCTCTCTGGGGAAACTGATGTAAGATGGGGGCCTCTGGGGACACTAATGTAAGGGGGGGCCTCTGGGGACACTAATGTAAGGGGGGGCCTCTGGGGACCCTGGTGTAAGGGGGGCTCTCTGGGGACCCTCATGTAAGGGTAGGCTCTCTTAGGACCCTGATGTAGGGGGAGACTCTCTGTGGACCCTGATGTAAGGGGAGGCTCTCTGTGGACCCTGATGTAAGGGGAGGCTCTCTGTGGACCCTGATGTAAGGGGAGGCTCTCTGTGGACCCTGATGTAAGGGGAGGCTCTCTGTGGACCCTGATGTAAGGGGAGGCTCTCTGTGGACCCTGATGTAAGGGGAGGCTCTCTCTGGACCCTGATGTAAGGGGAGGCTCTCTGTGGACCCTGATGTAAGGGGAGGCTCTCTGTGGACCCTGATGTAAGGGTAGGCTCTCTGGGGACGCTGATGCAAGGAGGGGATCTCTGGGGAACCTAATGTAAGGAGGGGATCTCTGGGGAACCTGATGTAACGAGGGGATCTCTGGGGAACCTGATGTAACGAGGGGATCTCTGGGGAACCTGATGTAACGAGGGGATCTCTGGGGAACCTGATGTAACGAGGGGATCTCTGGGGAACCTGATGTAACGAGGGGATCTCTGGGGACCCTGATGTAAGGAGGGGATCTCTGGGGACCCTGATGTAAGGAGGGGATCTCTGGGGACCCTGATGTAAGGAGGGGATCTCTGGGGACCCTGATGTAAGGAGGGGATCTCTGGGGACCCTGATGTAAGGAGGGGATCTCTGGGGACCCTGATGTAAGGAGGGGATCTCTGGGGACCCTGATGTAAGGAGGGGATCTCTGGGGACCCTGATGTAAGGAGGGGATCTCTGGGGACCCTGATGTAAGGAGGGGATCTCTGGGGACCCTGATGTAAGGAGGGGATTTCTGGGGACCCTGATATAAGGAGGGCATCTCTGGGGACCCTGATGTAAGGAGGATAAATGGAACATCTCTGTGTGATTTCCACAAGTTGCCAACACCCCTGGTAAACAGGAAAATGTGGAGAGACCCCCTAAATGGGGCTTTAAGGGCAACGAAAATTTATAGCAGTCACAGTAATCAAAAAATTGGGTATTTTAATATGCAAAAATGAAAATTATACACATATATCACACAAAATTGTTTAAAAACAATACATAAATGGGTGTCATTGAAAAGCAAAGTCCATGAAGACATACACGGCCCTACGCGTTTCGGATTACCCTTCATCAGGGGCCGAAGTATATGTAGTCAACAGATATAAGAACCACTTTTCTAAAAAACAGAAAAGAATACATATATATTACAAGTGTTACAAAATAGAAAAATGGCAATAAATACATCAAAAGGTGCAGATAAAAACACATACCACTCACAGCGCTTAATCAACCCTGCACACCCCAGAAAAAGGACACCACTGTCAGGACGCAGAAGACTCCTCTAGATGGAATTAAGAGGAAGGAAGCCAACGGTGCAGAATCGCGTATAGCAAGATCTCAGGCCCTTATAGTCCCAAGGTAACATGTAATAATATAAAAAACCTGTCCATAAAAAAGGGGACAGGATAAGTATGAATGTAATTAAATACTAAACCATTTACAAAAAGATATATCAAAAATTATATAAATAACTGCATACCTGAGGTTTGCAGAAGTGTGTCAATATTTTATTTGGCCAAAGGTGTCAGTAGAGAGCTAGCAGAGCTCCAGCCTGTGAATACAATGGATGGCAAATAGAAGCAGGCATTAAATAGGGAAAGAAAAAAACACAAATGAAAAAATGAAAGCAAAAATGAAGAGGTCCAGAGTAAAAGGTTGCGTACATGGAATAGGCACTCAGTATGGCCCAAGGACGTGCCGCTGGTACCACTGCCGTCCAGCAGTGTCTGACATTGCTGGGCGGCAGGACGTTTTTATAGGGAAGCAGGAAGGCGGGCATTGGTGTGGTGGGCGTGATCAAAAAGATCAGGCAGGACATGATAGGCCAGCTGTAGTAAAGGGGATGATGATAGACAGACGCGATTGCGTCATGAAAAAGGGGCGGGGCGGAGGGACGCCGATCACACAATCGGGACCCCACAGCGCCGCCCTGAAGGGCGGAGTCACGACGTGTGATACGTCGTAGCATCGAAGGAAAGCAGAGAGAAGCTGCCAGGTGACAATCACTCACCTGACACGGAAGTGAAGGTAGAACAGGACGTTGGATGGGAATAGGCTGATGTAGAGGAAAGGGAGGTGCAGAGATGAGAGCTGCAGAAAAAGTGTCAGCAGAAAACGTTATACTAAAAAGTAATTGTTGATTGCAAAAATGACTGAAAAGTAAAAACTAAAGACACACAGCAATTAATTAAACATATTTGGTTAGTAGATATATGGACAAGGGCAAAAAGAGATCCAGGGACATATAGGAAACCCAGGGGAAAAATAAATAAAACCCCTGCAATTTCCAAATCCCTGTTATGGGCGCAGGTATAGACCCTTGGTCAAACGACACCTAAAAGGTGCGGGGGGACCAGGTCTGGGAAAGCCGTCCCTCAAAAGGGGGACGGCTTACGTGCGCCCAGCTATATATAGCGAAACAAACATCGCACGGACACCAATTCTGGGCCTGTGGGAAGTCCCTAAAAATGGGAGTGCGCAGGGGATACAGGGACATGATAATGAATATATAGGTCATTAATATGAGTACAATGATGAAAACAAAAAGATCAAATTAACAAGAAACATGGAATGCAAAATACAAAGAAGCAAAAACACCAAACAACACAGTCTCGTATCAATCTTTCTCACACCCCCCAGATGAAAAGCCCTCCAAAAAGGGTCTAAAGCTAATCTGCTCGTTAAGACCCGGAGGGTGGTTGGCCTCTAGCTCCGCGATCCAACGGGTTTCGAGTTGTAACAGGACTTTGTTCCAATCCCCCCCCTCTGGGGTTAGGATGGACTCTGTCAAGGATCAAAAATTTGACCCCAAGAAAGTGTCCATCGTGTTCAGTCAGGATATGACGCCCGAGGGGTAGATCAGGATTGGCCGTGCGCATGGCATGCAGGTGACGGGATGCCCGTTTGTGAAAGGGTAGTTTGGTCTTGCCCACATAAAACCTCTTGCAATGGCAAGTTAGCAAATACACTATGCCAAAGGTTTTGCAATTGGCGTAGTGTCTGGGTTTGTAAAATTGGCCATTAGGTAGAACAATTTGCCGATCGGAATTAATATAACGGCAAATAGAGCACCCTCCACAAGTGAAGGTGCCTTTCCTCTTGCATGGGTCACACCTGAAGGTACCTTTGTACTCGCTAGTCACGAGATGGTCCCTAAGTGATTGGGCTTGGCGATATGTAATCGCAGGTTCCTTTGATACGAACGGTCCCAATTGGGGATCGATCAAAAGCAAGTGCCAAAATCGTTTCAAAATATTTCTGGTTACTTGATGTTGGGTGTGGTATTTGGTAATTATCCTAACAGCCTCATTGTTGTCAGAGGACTTCTTTTCTTTCTGAGTCAAAAGGAGTGGCCGTAGATGCCCGTTGGCACGTTGGAAAGATCTTTTTAAATTTTTCTTAGAATAGCCTCTAAGTAGTAGCCTATCTCTTAGTCCTGCCGCCTCTAGAAGAAAATCTTCTTGCGTCGAACAATTTCGCTTAAGGCGCAGGTATTGGCTATATGGTATTGATTTTATTAATGAAGAGGGGTGGGCACTGGTGGCGTGTAATATGGTGTTACCCGCTGTGGGTTTTCTGTAGAGCCCCGTTGACATGGTCCCATCAGGGCTCTTTAGCAGGGTGTCATCAAGAAAAGCGATTCGAGAGCTACTAAAATTCATAGTGAATTTGAGGTTGAAATCATTACAGTTCATGATGGTCATGAACAGCTCGAGCTCTGGAATGGAACCCTCCCAGATCATAAGAACATCATCTATGTAACGGTACCATCCAGATACAAGATGAATGAAGGGTTGTACAGGGGTACTAGTCAAAAAAAGCTTCTCCCACTCCCCCAGGTACAGGTTGGCATACGATGGGGCACACGAAGTCCCCATCGCAACCCCCTGCACCTGGAGGAAGTGGGAGCCATCAAAAGAAAAAACGCCATGATAAAGTATAAATTCCAGTGACATGATAAGAAATTCCCCAAGCCTGCGATCTCCCCGGAAAATTGGGAGGAGAATGTTCTTTATAGTAGATAATCCCAAGGAATGTGGGATTGAGCTATAAAGAGCCTCCACATCGATCGCTACCAGTAGTGCTCCTGGAGATACTTTGAAATGCTGGATTTTTTGTAAGAGGTGGATGGTATCCTTTATGTAAGATGGGAGGTGCAGTACAAAGGGTTTAAGGTGGGAATCAACCCACATACTGAGATTCTCAGTTAGCGCGCCATTGCCAGATACAATGGGTCGCCCTGGTGGGTTGACAATGTCCTTATGGACCTTGGGTAGACAGTAAAATGTTGGAATTTTAGGGTATTTAATGCGTATAAATTCCCACGTGTCTTGATTAATTGTGCCTTGAGAGAACGCCCCATCCACCAGAGCATAAAACTCGGTTTCGTATTTGATGATAGTAGATTTTGGGATGGGAGTGTACCAATCCTTGTTGGAAAGGATCTTTAGACACATACTCTTGTACTGATCATTGGTTTGAATCACAATGTTCCCTCCTTTGTCAGAAGGCTTAATAGTAAGCTGGTGACATTCTTTTAATTTTTCAAGTGCCTCATTAGGTTGGTAAGTCATACGTCCAGCATTCCGGGATTTGTGTAATTTCTTAATCTCAGCCGTAGTGAGAGCCACAAAGGCAGCTAGATTGGAATTCATTTGTAGGGGGGGGAACTTATCGGATTTATTTTTTAATATGTTACGTGGTGGTTCAGATGGTATAGTTGGAGTAAATTCGGACATAAGATCTTCTAGATCCGATAGGCCACTGGAATCTACCAGGTCCACCTCATCACATAACAATAAAAGTAGATCAATATCATCTTTGTGTTGTTGAATACTAGCATAGGAGATTTCTTTTTTTGGTTTGGAGTATAGGCTCTTAAGAAGCAGTTTCCTGGCAAACAGATGAATATCCTTTGTAAGCTCAAAGGTATCTAAGGGTGCCTGGGGGCAGAAGGTTAAACCTCTCGTCAATAGGGTCCTCTCATCATTAGTGTGACGGTATCGGTATGATATCCCCGTCAAGCATTCCCTCCTCTCCATACAAGAACATCACAGGATCATCCATACATGAGTCAAGACTGAAGGCTGGAACCAAGACTGATTTATTGGCATCGGTCTGTTAGGATGTTGGTATCTAGCGGCTGGTGGGTGTGAGGGCGCCGTTGGTCGTGGAGGTTGTACCCGTGGTGTGACCTGGTTTGTCTTGCGAGTATCCGCATATTCATCCGCCAACTTCGCGGCCTCTGGTAGAGTCATGGGCCTGCGATCTCTCACCCAATCTTTGACATCCGTCTGGATGTGATTGTAAAATTGCTCCAGGAGCATTAGTTGCAAAATGTCCTCTGCGGTGGTGGCCTGGCTGCTGTTAACCCAGTTAGAGGCCGACAGGGACAACTGGCATGCCCATTCTGCGTAAGAGTCTTTCGTGGTTTTGCGCGAGTCCCTGAACTTCTGTCGGTGGGACTCTGGGGTTACTGCATAACGAGCCAGGAGCGCTTCTTTAACCCGGGCGTAGCTATGGATATCCTGATCTGGCACGGTCCGGAAAGCATCAGAAGCTTTGCCTGACAGTTTGCCTGACAATATTGAAACCCAGTCTCCTCTAGCTATTCGGTGCAGGTTACATTGTCGCTCAAAGTCTGCCAGGTAGTTATCAATCTCACAGTCCTTTTCATCAAAAGCTTTAAAAGCGCTAAACGGAATCTTCCTTGCGTCTGCTGTGCTGTACTCACTGTTCGGAGAAGGTGCGGCTGCTTGTTGGACTGCTGCCAGTTTTAACTGTAGCTCTGCGTCTCTTATTTGTTTATCCTTCTGTAGTTCTGCGTCTCGTAGTTCTTTATCCTTCTGTAGTTCTGCGTCTCTTATTTGTTTATCCTTCTGTAGTTCTGCGTCTCGTATTTCTTTAGCCTTCTGTAGTTCTGCGTCTCGTATTTCTTTAGCCTTCTGTAGTTCTGCGTTTACTAACATGTCCATCACTTTCAGCACCACATCCGGCGTTGGGTTCGGGCCGAACCACGCTAGCTTCTCTCTCATTAGCTTGTTGGTTGGTGACTCCTCCTGAATCACTGGTGTCTCCATCTCTTGTACCGCTGGTGTTGCTGCAATCACGTCCTCCTGGTCTATCTCCATTGATTCTGCTATGATGACCCGCTTGGTTTTGTTGCTAGCAATCCTTCCACGAACTTCCAGTAGTTCTTTCAGTGTATTTCTTTTAAGCAGGGTGTAGCAGCCTTCCATTCACTGTTCCCAGTGTCTGCTTGGAATCCTGGTGTAAGGGAGAGTAGAAGGGAAGATCCCGCTGCTGCCAACCAATTTGTGACGGTATCGGTATGATATCCCCGTCAAGCATTCCCTCCTCTCCATACAAGAACATCACAGGATCATCCATACATGAGTCAAGACTGAAGGCTGGAACCAAGACTGATTTATTGGCAGCTTGCTGCTGGTTATAAATACAGTTTTACAAGCTAAATCCTTAATCAAGGAACAATGGGAGCTCCACCCCCTTTTCACCCACTCTGGAGTTCTCATACAGAATATAGCCAGACAATTCGGAGCCGACCTGAGACACATTTTCTTTAGATAAGGACATCAGCGGAGTTAATTACTAGGTGTAACAGCCTGACCACAATGAAGCAATCAGAATAATTAACATGAGCCACTTATCTAATCATTGTAAACAGTAAGGCCGGTCTCCTTCCCACACACAATATCTCTAAAACAAGCAGGGAGAATTACATGCTTCACAATGGCCCCCCTTTTTCTCCCTGCTCCGGCAAACCCGGTTGGACCTTCCCTGGTCCAGTAGGGTTGACGGGTTCAGAGCTTTTAGTCCGAGGTTAACTCCGTTTGGCGTGACTGACCTCCCTTGGCAACTGCTTCCGGCTCAGGTATGTCACCGGGTCGTCGGATCACACGCCGGTCAGTCCCCAAGTCTTTGTGCGATCTGCAGAGTCACCAGAAGTCAGTGTGAAGATGGCGAATGGGTCTGTGCGCCGCCATCTAGGTGTCCCGCTATGGGAGGGGCAGGTTATGGCTCTGAAGTGACAATCACAGGAGATTCATAAAAATAAAAAGTTATATCTGTTGAAATGCTGTAGCACTGGTGCTCAGAGTTCGGGGGAGGGGGGGGATCAGTGCCCCATAGGGTCAGCCACCCTCTGCTCCCTCCGCAGCCACCGGTTCTCCTCTTTGAGCTTCTCCAGCTCCATCTCCAGTTCATGGAGCCTGGGGGGGTCAGCCTGCTGTGACCTCAGGTGGTTGTTCTCCTCCTCCTCCATGCGGCTTAAGCACTCCTCCAGCTCTATGTACTCACGGATCAGCTCCTGCTTGCTCATGTCCTGCAGGCTCTCCACGTGGTCCTTCATCATCAGGAACTGGGTGGTGGTGTAAGGGGCCACCGGTGGGCCCTTGGCGAACATCTCGGCCCGCATCTGGGACGCCCGCTGCGACTCCCTCTCCTCCAGTCGCTTATTCTCCTCCCAGGTCCGCTGGTTAAATGACTTCCAGGACCTCTTCTTCTTGGAGGGTAGCTGGCGGTGCCTCTTTCTGCGCAGCTCCCTCCAGGGCCCCTCCGGCTCATGGCTGTCGCCCATGACCAGCTGACAATGGTGTTCCCTGTTGTCCGTAATAACAGATTGTACCATGAGGGCTTCGTAAGGGGTGCCCAATGGTTCTTCCGGACCCAGCTCCTGGGGATCCCAAGCCGAGTCTACACAATGGGCTGCTGCTGGTGGGCGGTACCCAGGTTGAGACCAATTTGACCTGGTGTTGTCGTTCATGGGGCAATTTTGCTTGAAGTGACCGAGCTGTTTGCACCGGAAGCAGCGTTGTTCGTTGTCCTCCTGGCGTGGATAGCGAGGGCTAGATGTCATCGGTCTGTTAGGATGTTGGTATCTAGCGGCTGGTGGGTGTGAGGGCGCCGTTGGTCGTGGAGGTTGTACCCGTGGTGTGACCTGGTTTGTCTTGCGAGTATCCGCATATTCATCCGCCAACTTCGCGGCCTCTGGTAGAGTCATGGGCCTGCGATCTCTCACCCAATCTTTGACATCCGTCTGGATGTGATTGTAAAATTGCTCCAGGAGCATTAGTTGCAAAATGTCCTCTGCGGTGGTGGCCTGGCTGCTGTTAACCCAGTTAGAGGCCGACAGGGACAACTGGCATGCCCATTCTGCGTAAGAGTCTTTCGTGGTTTTGCGTGAGTCCCTGAACTTCTGTCAGTGGGACTCTGGGGTTACTGCATAACGAGCCAGGAGCACTTCTTTAACCCGGGCGTAGCTATGGATATCCTGATCTGGCACGGTCTGGAAAGCATCAGAAGCTTTGCCTGACAGTTTGCCTGACAATATTGAAACCCACTCTCCTCTAGCTATTCGGTGCAGGTTACATTGTCGCTCAAAGTCTGCCAGGTAGTTATCAATCTCACAGTCCTTTTCATCAAAAGCTTTAAAAGCGCTAAACGGAATCTTCCTTGCGTCTGCTGTGCTGTACTCACTGTTCGGAGAAGGTGCGGCTGCTTGTTGGACTGCTGCCAGTTTTAACTGTAGCTCTGCGTCTCTTATTTGTTTATCCTTCTGTAGTTCTGCGTCTCGTATTTCTTTAGCCTTCTGTAGTTCTGCGTCTCGTATTTCTTTAGCCTTCTGTAGTTCTGCGTTTACTAACATGTCCATCACTTTCAGCACCACATCCGGCGTTGGGTTCGGGCCGAACCACGCTAGCTTCTCTCTCATTAGCTTGTTGGTTGGTGACTCCTCCTGAATCACTGGTGTCTCCATCTCTTGTACCGCTGGTGTTGCTGCAATCACGTCCTCCTGGTCTATCTCCATTGATTCTGCTATGATGACCCACTTGGTTTTGTTGCTAGCAATCCTTCCACGAACTTCCAGTAGTTCTTTCAGTGTATTTCTTTTAAGCAGGGTGTAGCAGCCTTCCATTCACTGTTCCCAGTGTCTGCTTGGAATCCTGGTGTAAGGGAGAGTAGAAGGGAAGATCCCGCTGCTGCCAACCAATTTGTGACGGTATCGGTATGATATCCCCGTCAAGCATTCCCTCCTCTCCATACAAGAACATCACAGGATCATCCATACATGAGTCAAGACTGAAGGCTGGAACCAAGACTGATTTATTGGCAGCTTGCTGCTGGTTATAAATACAGTTTTACAAGCTAAATCCTTAATCAAGGAACAATGGGAGCTCCACCCCCTTTTCACCCACTCTGGAGTTCTCATACAGAATATAGCCAGACAATTCGGAGCCGACCTGAGACACATTTTCTTTAGATAAGGACATCAGCGGAGTTAATTACTAGGTGTAACAGCCTGACCACAATGAAGCAATCAGAATAATTAACATGAGCCACTTATCTAATCATTGTAAACAGTAAGGCCGGTCTCCTTCCCACACACAATACATCAATTACCATTTGAACTAGGGAGCTGGCTGAGGAAGGGTCATTAACATATCAATCAGCCTGTAACACATGAACCCTTTTTACCTCTAACACACACAATATCTCTAAAACAAGCAGGGAGAATTACATGCTTCACAATTAGAAAGCTGGTAACTTGAAAGATTGATAATATCCAGACCTGTGTTGAACGCAGCGTGATCAAAGGATTCGTTTGGTGAGTTTACGTGCCTTGCGATGTTGGAAGGACTTGGGGAAAAAAAACCATATCAGTGGTTTCAGTAATTGTTGGTCTTCGTCCTTCATGAGTTAATTGTGTATTCAATTGTTGTGAAGCCGAGAACACCGGAAACAAGCCGGTGGTCTGGGCTTGACAATTGCTTTGTTTATTGGATCTCTCACTAATAATAGGAGCATTAAAAGGATCCTGACTCTTGGACTAGTCGTTTTTTAGTGGTATTGTCGTCCTTGTCAGATAAGGCTCGTTTGGGTTTTGTACTCCTGTTCCTTGAAGAATTTACTGGGGGGGCATTGCTAGAGGCATTAGATGAGGTTTTTTGACCCTTTTTGGGGATGAAAGTAGAACCTCCCCTAAAAGAGTTTTGTTGAAGATTAGATCTGGGAAGGTTGAAAAAGACATTGATGATATTTACACCAAGCTCCTACCCTTTTTGGCTCTCCCCGCTTTTAAAGAGCACGAAACCAAAATTAAGGGACGTCTAGATGTAATTACTGCTGAAACCCTATATAAGAAAGACAACAAATTTTGGAGGGACAAACGATCCTTCCAAGAGGGTAAAGCCTATAAATGGCAAACAGGCTATTCTATTCAACAAAACTCTTTTAGGGGAGGTTCTACTTTCATCCCCAAAAAGGGTCAAAAAACCTCATCTAATGCCTCTAACAATGCCCCCCCAGTAAATTCTTCAAGGAACAGGAGTACAAAACCCAAACGAGCCTTATCTGACAAGGACGACAATACCACTAAAAAACGGCTAGTCCAAGAGTCAGGATCTATTAATGCTCCTATTATTAGTGAGAGATCCAATAAACAAAGCAATTGTCAAGCCCAGACCACCGGCTTGTTTCCGGTGTTCTCGGCTTCACAACAATTGAATACACAATTAACTCATGAAGGACTAAGACCAACAATTACTGAAACCACTGATATGGGTTTTTTACCCCAAGTCCTTCCAACATCGCAAGGCACGTAAACTCACCAAACAAATCCTTTGATCACGCTGCGTTCAACACAGGTCTGGATATTATCAATCTTTCAAGTTACCATCTTTCTAATGATGAGAGGACCCTATTGACGAGAGGTTTAACCTTCTGCCCCCAGGCACCCTTAGATACCTTTGAGCTTACAAAGGATATTCATCTGTTTGCCAGGAAACTGCTTCTTAAGAGCCTATACTCCAAACCAAAAAAAGAAATCTCCTATGCTAGTATTCAACAACACAAAGATGATATTGATCTACTTTTATTGTTATGTGATGAGGTGGACCTGGTAGATTCCAGTGGCCTATCGGATCTAGAAGATCTTATGTCCGAATTTACTCCAACTATACCATCTGAACCACCACGTAACATATTAAAAAATAAATCCGATAAGTTCCCCCCCCCTACAAATGAATTCCAATCTAGCTGCCTTTGTGGCTCTCACTACGGCTGAGATTAAGAAATTACACAAATCCCGGAATGCTGGACGTATGACTTACCAACCTAATGAGGCACTTGAAAAATTAAAAGAATGTCACCAGCTTACTATTAAGCCTTCTGACAAAGGAGGGAACATTGTGATTCAAACCAATGATCAGTACAAGAGTATGTGTCTAAAGATCCTTTCCAACAAGGATTGGTACACTCCCATCGCAAAATCTACTATCATCAAATACGAAATCGAGTTTTATGCTCTGGTGGATGGGGCGTTCTCTCAAGGCGCAATTAATCAAGACACGTGGGAATTTATACGCATTAAATACCCTAAAATTCCAACATTTTACTGTCTACCCAAGGTCCATAAGGACATTGTCAACCCACCAGGGCGACCCATTGTATCTGGCAATGGCGCGCTAACTGAGAATCTCAGTATGTGGGTTGATTCCCACCTTAAACCCTTTGTACTGCACCTCCCATCTTACATAAAGGATACCATCCACCTCTTACAAAAAATCCAGCATTTCAAAGTATCTCCAGGAGCACTACTGGTAGCGATCGATGTGGAGGCTCTTTATAGCTCAATCCCACATTCCTTGGGATTATCTGCTATAAAGAACATTCTCCTCCCAATTTTCCGGGGAGATCGCAGGCTTGGGGAATTTCTTATCATGTCACTGGAATTTATACTTTATCATGGCGTTTTTTCTTTTGATGGCTCCCACTTCCTCCAGGTGCAGGGGGTTGCGATGGGGACTTCGTGTGCCCCATCGTATGCCAACCTGTACCTGGGGGAGTGGGAGAAGCTATTTTTGACTAGTACCCCTGTACAACCCTTCATTCATCTTGTATCTGGATGGTACCGATACATAGATGATGTTCTTATGATCTGGGAGGGTTCCATTCCAGAGCTCGAGCTGTTCATGACCATCATGAACTGTAATGATTTCAACCTCAAATTCACTATGAATTTTAGTAGCTCTCGAATCGCTTTTCTTGATGACACCCTGCTAAAGAGCCCTGATGGGACCATGTCAACGGGGCTCTACAGAAAACCCACAGCGGGTAACACCATATTACACGCCACCAGTGCCCACCCCTCTTCATTAATAAAATCAATACCATATAGCCAATACCTGCGCCTTAAGCGAAATTGTTCGACGCAAGAAGATTTTCTTCTAGAGGCGGCAGGACTAAGAGATAGGCTACTACTTAGAGGCTATTCTAAGAAAAATTTAAAAAGATCTTTCCAACGTGCCAACGGGCATCTACGGCCACTCCTTTTGACTCAGAAAGAAAAGAAGTCCTCTGACAACAATGAGGCTGTTAGGATAATTACCAAATACCACACCCAGCATCAAGTAACCAGAAATATTTTGAAACGATTTTGGCACTTGCTTTTGATCGATCCCCAATTGGGACCGTTCGTATCAAAGGAACCTGCGATTACATATCGCCGAGCCCAATCACTTAGGGACCATCTCGTGACTAGCGAGTACAAAGGTACCTTCAGGTGTGACCCATGCAAGAGGAAAGGCACCTTCACTTGTGGAGGGTGCTCTATTTGCCGTTATATTAATTCCAATCGGCAAATTGTTCTACCTAATGGCCAATTTTACAAACCCAGACACTACGCCAATTGCAAAACCTTTGGCGTAGTGTATTTGCTAACTTGCCATTGCAAGAGGTTTTATGTGGGCAAGACCAAACTACCCTTTCACAAACGGGCATCCCGTCACCTGCATGCCATGCGCACGGCCAATCCTGATCTACCCCTCGGGCGTCATATCCTGACTGAACACGATGGACACTTTCTTGGGGTCAAATTTTTGATCCTTGACAGAGTCCATCCTAACCCCAGAGGGGGGGATTGGAACAAAGTCCTGTTACAACTCGAAACCCGTTGGATCGCGGAGCTAGAGGCCAACCACCCTCCGGGTCTTAACGAGCAGATTAGCTTTAGACCCTTTTTGGAGGGCTTTTCATCTGGGGGGTGTGAGAAAGATTGATACGAGACTGTGTTGTTTGGTGTTTTTGCTTCTTTGTATTTTGCATTCCATGTTTCTTGTTAATTTGATCTTTTTGTTTTCATCATTGTACTCATATTAATGACCTATATATTCATTATCATGTCCCTGTATCCCCTGCGCACTCCCATTTTTAGGGACTTCCCACAGGCCCAGAATTGGTGTCCGTGCGATGTTTGTTTCGCTATATATAGCTGGGCGCACGTAAGCCGTCCCCCTTTTGAGGGACGGCTTTCCCAGACCTGGTCCCCCCGCACCTTTTAGGTGTCATTTGACCAAGGGTCTATACCTGCGCCCATAACAGGGATTTGGAAATTGCAGGGGTTTTATTTATTTTTCCCCTGGGTTTCCTATATGTCCCTGGATCTCTTTTTGTCCATATATCTACTAACCAAATATGTTTAATTAATTGCTGTGTGTCTTTGGCCTGCTATACATAGAACAATGCCCTTTTGCATATCCAAATGGTTCTGTCTAAAGTTTCATTTTTCCATTATATACTCTATGCTTGGTGTTCTTCCCAGCAGTTTTTACTTTTCAGTCGTTTTTGCAATCAACAATTACTTTTTAGTATAACGTTTTCTGCTGACACTTTTTCTGCAGCTCTCATCTCTGCACTGCCCCTTTCCTCTACATCAGCCTATTCCCATCCAACGTCCTGTTCTACCTTCACTTCCGTGTCAGGTGAGTGATTGTCACCTGGCAGCTTCTCTCTGCTTTCCTTCGATGCTACGACGTATCACACGTCGTGACTCCGCCCTTCAGGGCGGCGCTGTGGGGTCCCGATTGTGTGATTGGCGTCCCTCCGCCCCGCCCCTTTTTCATGACGCAATCGCGTTTGTCTATCACCATCCCCTTTACTACAGCTGGCCTATCATGTCCTGCCTGATCTTTTTGATCACGCCCACCACACCAATGCCCGCCTTCCTGCTTCCCTATAAAAACGTCCTGCCGCCCAGCAATGTCAGACACTGCTGGACGGCAGTGGTACCAGCGGCACGTCCTTGGGCCATACTGAGTGCCTATTCCATGTACGCAACCTTTTACTCTGGACCTCTTCATTTTTGCATTTGTGTTTTTTTCTTTCCCTATTTAATGCCTGCTTCTATTTGCCATCCATTGTATTCACAGGCTGGAGCTCTGCTAGCTCTCTACTGACACCTTTGGCCAAATAAAATATTGACACACTTCTGCAAACCTCAGGTATGCAGTTATTTATATAATTTTTGATACATCTTTTTGTAAATGGTTTAGTATTTAATTACATTCATACTTATCCTGTCCCCTTTTTTATGGACAGGTTTTTTATATTATTACATGTTACCTTGGGACTATAAGGGCCTGAGATCTTGCTATACGCGATTCTGCACCGCCGGCTTCCTTCCTCTTAATTCCATCTAGAGGAGTCTTCTGCGTCCTGACAGTGGTGTCCTTTTTCTGGGGTGTGCAGGGTTGATTAAGCGCTGTGAGTGGTATGTGTTTTTATCTGCACCTTTTGATGTATTTATTGCCATTTTTCTATTTTGTAACACTTGTAATATATATGTATTCTTTTCTGTTTTTTAGAAAAGTGGTTCTTATATCTGTTGACTACATATACTTCGGCCCCTGATGAAGGGTAATCCGAAACGCGTAGGGCCGTGTATGTCTTCATGGACTTTGCTTTTCAATGACACCCATTTATGTATTGTTTTTAAACAATTTTGTGTGATATATGTGTATAATTTTCATTTTTGCATATTAAAATACCCAATTTTTTGATTACTGTGACTACTATATATTTTCGTTGCCCTTAAAGCCCCATTTAGGGGGTCTCTCCATATTTTCCTGATGTAAGGAGGGGATCTCTGGGGACCCTGATGTAAGGACGGGCTCTCTGGGGACCCTGATGTAAGGAGGGGATCTCTGGGGACACTAATGTAAGGAGGGGATCTCTGGGGACACTAATGTAAGGAGGGGATCTCTGGGGACACTAATGTAAGGAGGGGATCTCTGGGGATCCTAATGTAAGGAGTGGATCTCTGGGGATCCTAATGTAAGGAGGGGATCTCTGGGGATCCTAATGTAGGGAGGGAATCCGATTGCTTCTCGGGGATCAGGAAGGAATTTTTTCCCCTACTGTAGCAAATTGGATCTCATGCTCTTCTGGGGGTTTTTTTGCCTTTCTCTGGATCAACTGTGGGTATGGAGTTGGGTGTATGGGATTGTACTGTGTTTTTTATTTTGTTTCTTTTTTTTTGTGGTTGAACTGGATGGACTTGTGTCTTTTTTCAACCTAACTATGTAACTATGTAGCCGTCGGTGTCCCGCGATCGGTCCCCGGAGCTGAAGAACGGGGAGAGGTGAGTGCAAACACACCTTCCCCGTTCTTCACTGTGGCAGTGACACCGATCGTCTGTTCCCTGATATAGGGAACAATGATCAGTGACGTCACACCCCTACATCCACACCCCCCTACAGTAAGAATTACTCCCTTAGGGCACACTTAACCCCTTAGCGCCCCCTAGTGATTAACCCCCTTCACTACCATTGTCATTTTCACAGTAAGCAGTGCATTTTTATAGCACTTTTCACTGTGAAAATGACAATGGTCCCAAAAATGTGTCAAAAGAGTCCGAAGTGTCCGCCATAATGTCACAGACACGGAAAAAAAAAAATCGCAGATCGCCGCCGTGTCACAGTCACGAAAAAAAATAAATAAATAAATAAATCGCAGATCGCCGCCCAAATGTCCCAAAACTACCCCCTATTTTGTAAACGCTATACATTTTGTCCAAACCAATTGATAAACGCTTTTAAGCGATTTTTTTTACCAAAATATGTAGAATACGTATCGTCTTAAACTGAGGGGAAAAAAAATTATATATCTTTTTTTGGGATATTTATTACAGCAAAAAGTTAAAAAATATTGATTTTTTTTCAAAATTGTCGCTCTATTTTTGTTTATAGCACAAAAAAATAAAAACGCAGAGGTGATCAAATACCACCAAAAGAAAGCTCTATTTGTGGGAAAAAAAGGACGCCAATTTTGTTTGGGAGCCACGTCGCGCGACCGCGCAATTGTCAGTTAAAGCAATGCAGTGCCGAATCGCAAAAAGGGGCAAGGTCCTTAACCTGCATAATGGTCCGGGTCTTAAGTGGTTAAACATTCAACACGTGTTTCAGCACAATTATACAACAATATTATATTATTATAAAAAAACAATATAAGTGTAGCGGGCAGCTGTTTTCTCTGCTGGCTCTGCTCTATATTTAGGGGGTAGTCAGAGGATTAGTGACCTCTGACCTATTTGTTTTCAAATTTGGACCTCTGTTCCAGCCGTGGCTGTACTGTAAGTGACCACTATTGTTGTCTGGGGTGTCAGTTCCACCCCAGGCCAAGGGTGGCAGCAATCAGTCCAGGTGTTTGGTATACTTTCTCAGCAGCCAATCAGTGGGGGTTGATCACCCGCTGTGCATGCTGGGGAAGAGTATTGACGGGGCAGACATCACAAGTTCTGGGTCATCATCGTCCGCCCTGGGCAGTCGTCCCACCACCCCTGTGTGTGGCCCTCCTGGCCGGGGGTGCGTGTTCAGAGTTCCTGGCTCTGGGACCACATTGGTCTGGAGTTGTGACTTGCCGACTGGGTCTGCATTGACAAAGTGGTCCTGCGCTATCCATCCTAGAGGGAGGAGCCACCGAATGAAGTACCTGTCTGGAGAGCACCGAGCACGAGGCTGGTACACTCAGGAAGGCCTGAACTTCATTGAAGGACCGATCACTACTGAAAGGCTGAGCAGTGATCGCCCGTCAGTTTCCCGATTTCACAAGTAACTACTTTGAGAAGAGATCCGGGTGCTTAATCCTAAAGGGTGCTTAATCCTAAAGGGTGCTTAATCCTAAAGTGAGAGGATTCTGGACTGAACGTGTCTTCACCTTTGGGAAGGTCAGTGGCAGAGACTGTACCAAGGTTCCGTGTGATGCCCTGGCTGCTAGGACTAGTGAGAGAGGCCTATCCGGGGCACAACACCCACTCTGGCTAGAGTGGTGACGAGAGTTCATGTCTGGAAGCAGGAGTGTTTCCGATCACGTTCTTCACCTGAACCCACTACCTATATCCTACTTCACCTCTTCAATCCATTGTTCCTTCTTTTACCACGTTTGGTAAATAAAGCAGAGAAAATGGAACGCAACGTGTGGACATTGACTTTCTTACAGCTCTCATCCAGTACCCTAGACATCGGAGAAGTAGAGGTAACGTGCCGCCCAAAACAAACCAGCAGCTCCTTTGGGGGAAGTGCTACATAAGATATCTTCATAGTGTTCAAAATTGCAGCATGAGGAGCGAGACCACCCAAACTTTAACAGACTATGTACATGAAAAAAAACGACTTTGTTATTGGCCACTTATGATTGGTGATGTGCAGCGACATCTTCCTTACAGGATAGATATAAAGATAGCTGTGCAGCGCCAGAAGTGAGACTCCTTAAACCTAAAAGTGTTAATATTTACACATTTTAAACAAACAACACAAATATACATGATGAAGCCCCGCCTAGGACGTAACGTGTAAGGTGAAGACGTCATCATGCCTGTCAGATACACTAGGAGAGCCGCTGCTATACTGTTATGAAGGAGAGGAGGGTCGCCGGGCGCTCTGTGCATTCTTACATGGATATATTGTGATTCTATGTGAGGATATATTACATGTTATTATTAATAAACTATTAATGACCCGAGTATCCCAGCTATTGTGACCAGGGCCGCCATCAGGGGGTACAGGCAGTACACCTGTAAGGGGCCCCGGAGGTCCCCAGGGGCCCGGATGGCAACCCCCCCTTTTTTTTGTAAGGGGCCTGGAGATCCCAAGGGCCCCAGATGGCAACCCCCATTTAAAAAAATATATATATTTTTTTTATATTTGTTTGTTTTGATTAAAGGGCCCAGAGGTCCCCAGATGGCAACCCCCCCTTTTTTTAATAAAAATATATTTTTTTTATTTTAATTAAAGGGCCCCAGATGGCAGCCCCCTCTACCAACCCCAGTTTTCTTTGTACCACATAGGGATGGAGATGCGTTTTGCTGATACCCTTATACTATTATGCGTTTTTTTTCCAGTGCTCTTCACCACAATACCAAGCATAGGTGGAGGCGGGGACACACCCCTAGTCACCTGTCCTCCATCTACCCATTAGTCTTTACATGCCTCTAATGAGGAGACTTCAAACGTTTAGTTAGGACTGCAGATCGCAGAGAGCCTTGGCGTGGGCTCTGCAGCTTACTCATGTACTTGCAAATGCGTGCAACCAATCTCCGCTTTTAACATATACAGTTAGACAGTTGAATTCGGCTTGCTGTTTGGGTGATATGTATGAGCCTGGTTATAAACGTTTACTATTTTACTTATACTACTGTTTGTTTAAAAACGCATCTCATTTAAAGTCCCAAAAAAAAAAATTTTTTCAATTTTTTTGTAAGGGGCCCAAAGGTCCCCAGGGAAACCCCCCCCCCCAATTTATGGCACCCCCCGCTTCTCAATTCATGGCCCCCCACTTCTCAATTATCCATATTAGCGGCGGCAACCCCCCCGCTAGTCAATTCGCTGCAGCCCCCTACTTCTCAATTTGAGGCAGCAGCACACCCCCCCCCCCCGGTTCTTTGCTCCAGGGGGCCCATGCCTGAAGCTGTGTAAGGGGCCCCATAATTCCTGATGGTGGCCCTGATTGTGACACATACAAATAAAACAGATCTGGTAACAAGTCACCAAGCGGGTCTTATCCTCAGACCGGGAAATCTGTCCTCTAGGGGGCAGGAGAGCGATAGTGAGTATGATGACATGGCGGCTGGTTTTTACTTTATATATTTATAGTAATATATCCGAAAGCCACATATCAGAGGAGATCATTTCCTCTACATCACTTCCCCTTTAGGCTCCTCCCACTAGAAGAGCAACCCCTCCCCCGGACATTTATCCAGCATTCTTATAGTGTTTTCAGAGCTTCATAAACACAATGAAGACACATCATAAATGTCATAGAAGTGTTACTGAGCATTGCTTCCTTCTTCATCATCATCACACGTGTGAGCGAGTCCGAAGGGTTTCTATTCCATCCTATTTCCTGCTTGTTAGGAATATGGAGGGTCATTCCATATGTACAGAGCCTGGTCACTGTTCTACTATAAGGGGAACCCCAAATCCCATGGATGAGATTATAAAGAGAAAGATTCCCTCAGAGAGAGGAGAAGACATGAGAAGAGGACAGGTGATGGAAGATTCTACATGGGTGAGGATGGAGGACACCCAGAAAAAGAAGGAGACACTGAGAGACGGGAACAATCACAAGACGTCACATTTCCCCATCACTGCAGATCACACATTTCTCTTACACCAATTCCTGAATTTTACTCTCCGGATTCATCAGAAAGGAAAGAGAATCACACTTCCTTTTATATCCTGAAGAGGAGGAATCTTCTTCTTCTGCTTTGTCCTCTCCCGGACAATCTTTACTGGAAATATTACAATGATGAAATCTAAAAGCCAATAATGAGATAATAATTACCACCAAGAATGTATGACCTCTGACACCAAGAATAACAATGTAACATCCAACATTTCCCTTCCACATGGCTGCCTTCCCTCTGGCTCTACCGTCTCATACTGGACCTGATGAGGACTTCTCATTGGTGGCTATGAGTGGTCTTTGAAGTCACACTCCAGACAAAACTTAAAGGAGGCCCCTGATATATATACGGGGTCTCCGGCCTTCCTACACAGGGGTCTCCATTCATCAACAGCTTCTGGAAAATCCTGGAACACCACTTTGGTTCCAGATATAAAATGCAGTCCAGACATTCCCATCTCCGCCCACTTCTGCAGACAATTGGCTCCTCCAATGTTGGGATGATGATGTCACACCCCCTGGCATTATTTCCCTCCCCCACATCTCTGAACACTAAGCTTTCCCTCCAAATGTTCTGTGTGATAAATGGTATAATTGGGGGCAGGGAAAGGGTTAATATGATGTAAATGATGTGATTGGTCCCAGAAGTTGTGTAGAAGGTGATATGTGGGAACCACCATTTAGCTCTGGTTCACACAGCACAACATGAAAGTCGCAGCGACTTCCAGCCTGACTTTTCTCTTCAACTTCCCGGCGACCAGTTGTGACTTCAAAGTGACTTTACTGAGAAGCATTCCTATGTGACTTTGATGGATCCGTGTTTATAGCGTGTTTTGTCACACGGCAAAACATGCGTCTGATAACCGTGATTGGGGCGTCATTAACAATCAGGCTGCATTTACATCTGCATGATTCTGAATGCACATCAACCACAGAAATTGTGTGCTTTGCCGCACGTTTCAGAAATGCGATGCGACCGTCCATCACGCTTGTACTGCAAAAATGGCGAGCCAAGCATGACGCATGTTTCCAAAATGTGTGGCAAAGCATGCGTTTTCCTGCAGGTTGCTGTGCGTTCAGAAATGTGCAGACGCCAACGAATGGTATCGCAAGTGCAATGCGTGTTGCTGCACATTTCTAAATGTTTTCTTGCGGGTTGCCGGACAGTTGCAAATGCGTTACCATTCATTCACATCTGTGCATTTCCAACTGCACAGCAACCTGCAAGAAAATTCATGCTTTGCTGTGCGTTTCATAAATGTGCGTTGTGCTTGCGCTATTCATTTGCACATTTTTGAATGCATGGCAGACTGCAAAAAACATGCGCTCTGCCATATGTTTCAAACACGCACAGCAAGGCGCATTACACCTGCGTTGTCATTCATTTACATCTGCGCATGTGTGGCGTGCGTTGCTGTGCATTTCATAGACGTATGAAAAAGCGCACATTGTCTGTGTGGGTTCCTCGTATTCAGAAACACAGATGTGAATGCCGGATAATTATTAATGACCCCCAATCACAGATATCAGACGCATGTTTTGCTGCCAAGATGCATGACACTCCATGACTGAGAAGATTCTTGAGCTACTTTGGGGTGTTTGTTGCATGTCGGGCAGAACATTCCAGTGAATGGGCTCCCTATACACAATGTGTGCTTACACATGAAAAATACACAAATAATGGAAGTGGGAATGTGCGTTTCCGCTACACGCAGGTGTGACTGGGATGTGATGAAAGATTTTAGGCAGCGAGGATGACCAGGGAGGAGAGGTGAGGGGTAAAGAAGCCTCAGAAGTCACAGCAAAGTCTTAAAGATTCAGACAAATGTGCGACTTTCTGGGGATTTTACATTGAAGTCTATGGGAGTCGTGCAGCACAAGAATCACCCAAAAGTAGTGCAGGAAGGATTTTCTTTTGTCGCAGTGACTCAAAACACAGCAATTAAGACAACAGCCAATAAAATCTGTGTTTTCACCCGACCTGCGACTTTACATGTCATCAGAATGTCGCTGGGAAATTGCTGTAGTGTGAACCAGGACTTAGGGCTGAGGAAAGCGTGAGATCCCAGGACTTCTAACAAGTGTGGTAGATGGAGAACATGTCTGATAATCACCATTATACTGTATGCAGGTTCCTGCCCATTCTCTGAATTCAGTTAGGATTTCCTCACACTCACTTACCTGACCTTCTGACTCCTGTGTAGGAATGGAGAGAGAAGTTTCTGGCACTCGGGACCCACAGTGAGAAATCCAAATTCTAAAGACTGAAAACTTTCTCTCTTCAAAGTCTTCAAGCAATAGTTCAGCTGCTTGGAATAATTCCTGTCCATCCACAAGTGACCAGCATATGAGCCGCACAGATCCAAATCTGTACATCCAGACATGACTCTCCTAATGAAGTCCTTATCCTGAGTCTCATACAGACAGAAGATGGTCGGAGTATAGAATCTCTGATTGTTGCCCTTCATGGCCCATTCTATGATTGCAGGTTTGGCTCGGAGTGAGATGGGGATTCCTGTGATCTCTGAGAATGTCTTCACCTGATTTTCATTTAAGAGACCAAACAGGAATTGTACAGATAATAATAAATGTGAGTGATCTGATCTGAGGTCACGGAGTGATGGCCCTTCACAGATCTCCGGGAGGAAAGTCCCTTCCATAGACCCAGACCCATCATCCATCCCATAATAGAGAGCAGCAAGGAACTCCTGTACACTCAGGTGGATGAAGCTGTAGCAGGTCTGGGTTCGGACGTCCCAATGAAAGATGTTCTCATTCAGAAATACAGACTCCACCTCATCCAGAGAAAGTCCATGTCTTTCTAGATCTTTCTTCTCAAATAAGATTTGTTGGTTCAGAAGTCCCTGATTGGCCAGAGCACACAGCTTCTTCAGACAGGATTGTTTCCTGGGTACAGACGGCTCCTTCTTGCTGTGATGGTTTAGTAAAACCTCCAGGTAGAGAAGGTAAATTGAAGTCGTCGTATGACACCGAATTAAAGCCAAATCTTTTCTTATTTCTTGTTTCATTACAGTGCAGACAATCCAGCATGTGATGGGGACGGCACACATGGTGTACACAACGTCATCGTCTTTTATTATACGGAGAACCTTGTCTGCATCTTCTTTATTTCCATAGAATTTATGGACATATTCCTCCCGATCTTCCCTTGTAAATCCCTGGATTTCCACATTGCGAGAATCATCAATGAATGTGTTAAGTTTCTCCATGGCCAGTGTCCTTGTGGTGATGATCAGAGAGGATTCTGGGAGAACCTGTCTCCTGAGCAAGCTTTGGAGAATTATTTCTTTGTGGGTTTCCATAAAAATGTCAGGACAACCCACAGATTTCCCCTTCAGAGTCCACCTCAGTTCATCAAACCCATCAACTATGATGAGAAGTTTTCTCTGACTTCCAGGATCCTCCAGAATAGACACCAGGTCACCTGAACTCAGTCTGCAGGTTCTGGATAAAAGTCCCACAAGACTTATGTCTCCAGGGATGGTGTTGATTTCTCTACAGCTCAGATAAAACACAAAGTCAAACTTGTCTCGGTAGAGTTCCTCAGAGGCCCAGTCCAGCATGATCTTCTTGGAGGTCATTGTTTTCCCAATCCCAGCAGCTCCTTGTAACACAACAATCTTAGGGGTGAACCCACATTTATCAGGGTCAAAGAGGGCCGGGATTGTGGTTGGGGGTCTTTTCTCCATGTTCTGTAGATGTCTTCTCCCTGAACTCCTTATTTCTTCTTCTTTTCCCTCTTTATTCTGGGGTCCGATTATCATCAATAACTTTGTGAATATTTCCTGTAGATGAACAGCCTCCCCCATACGGGAATTATATTCTTTAATCCTCTGGAACTTCTCAGACTCTCTGTGTTCCTTACTGATGTCTATGAGAGAATGGAGAATATTTTATTCCTCATACACACATGAAATCGTATTTATAAGACAGAGTTGGAAATATTGTATTCTAACCATAAACCTAAAGAATGGAACCTAAAAGAAGATATCCCATGAAATACAGGAGGACTGTGGAAGCATCCAAACTATGGACACATCATCCAGACCAGAGGAGTAACTAGAACCTTCTGGGCCCCAGTGCAAGAACCCATGAAGGGCCCCCTGACTGCTGGGGCCCTTTTCATCAGTCCCAGTTCCCTTCCCTCCAAGGCTGGGGCTCTTCCCTCTGAGGCAGGGGCCCTTTCTCCAGCCCGTGGCCCTTTCCACTTGTTTCTGTTGTGGGGCCCTTTTATAAGCCCTGGTTCACACTGCTGTGACTATCATGTGACTTGCAACACAAAGTCGCATGATAAGTCAAAACACATTAATTTCATTGGATACTGTCCTAATTAATGCGACAAAAGTCACAACAAAAAAAAAAGGTTCCTGAAATACTTTTCTGTGACTTTGGTGTGATTTGAGTGCCATAGACTACAATGTTAAATCACAAAATCGCAAGCAAGTCACAAGGAAATATCAAGCAAGTTGCACAGCTTTGGCCCCCCTTCCTGCCATCTTGGGCCCCCCTACAGTGGCGGAATGTCAGGGTGACCTTTGTGACCCTGGTAGTTCCGCCACTGATCCAGACTACAATAAAAAAAAATGTTCATCCAGAGGAGATTTCATATCAGACGTGGATGTCCTACTAACCTGATAATGTTTTCTCATGTGTCGTCTTCTTCAGTTTGGCTGGAAATAAGATCAGGGAAGTGATTAGTCCCGACAAACCTCTGAAATGTATAAAATAATAACTAAGAGAGTTATTAGTGTAGCAGATCCTCCCAGACACCATCATCCCACCAACCCTCTGTAGATTGGAGTCTCTCCTCCTCCAGGTGATGGGGAGGGTCTTTGTCTGCCTGGTAACATCTCAGCACATTGCAGTGACATGTGACCATGGTGGGGGGACCAGAAAAGCCCCCAATTCTCTATGCAGGGATTACAGGCACACCCCTAGAATCTGGAGCATTGACTCCTCTTTCTGATGGAGGTTCAGGTGGATGCATGGGGCACAAGGCTCAGACCCCCGAGCAACAGACATGAGGGTCTCCCAGGAATACAGCTATAAATATGGAGGTTCTGTATAATAGACAAGTGGCTGTGATTGTATTGCTCTGCTCGGCATGCTGAGTGACGTCATTGTGTTATGGTGACTGACTGCCGGCATCCTGGAGAAGTGTGACTCTGCTTCCCTTTTACATTGTTCCTGAACTCTGTAGCCTTTTCCTTCGTTCACAATTTTATACCCAAATTTATTCTATTCTGTAAACTCCTCAGTAAAGATGGTTTAACCCCTTAGTGACTGAGGGGAAGACAAATGTTAATGCCTGAACACAATTTTGTAACTTTGACCCGTGTTAGTAAATCTGTACCAATCATCCCAACTACATTGTGTATCCAGGAGGATTATACCGCATTTATTTCAGGACTAATTGGGCTTATTTTGGTAACACTGGCACTAAATAGTAAAACAAATGTTAGTTGTTTGTAACCGTAGTACGGCCTAAAAAACATGGCGCATATTTTTGCTTTTTTTTATCCTACCTTAAGAAAACACACTGGAACTAATTTAGAAAATGTTTTTTTTTTAAAAGAAACCTCCCCAAAATACACCAACCCTGACCTTTGACCCTAAAACTAAATCTGGCACTGACCCGGACCAAACCTTTACCTAGCTTTTTTTTCTTTATTAGTATGTATACAATGTATTATATAATGTATCCTGTATGTATACAATGTATTATATAATATCTCCTGTATGTATACAATGTATTATATAATGTATCCTGTATGTATACAATGTATTATATAATGGATCCTGTATGTATACAATGTATTATATAATAGATCCTGTATGTATACAATGTATTATATAATGGATCCTGTATGTATACAATGTATTATATAATGGATCCTGTATGTATACAATGTATTATATAATATATCCTGTATGTATACAATGTATTATATAATAGATCCTGTATGTATACAATGTATTATATAATGGATCCTGTATGTATACAATGTATTATATAATATATCCTGTATGTATACAATGTATTATATAATGGATCCTGTATGTATACAATGTATTATATAATATATCCTGTATGTATACAATGTATTATATAATAGATCCTGTATGTATACAATGTATTATATAATAGATCCTGTATGTATACAATGTATTATATAATGGATCCTGTATGTATACAATGTATTATATATTATATCCTGTATGTATACAATGTATTATATAATAGATCCTGTATGTATACAATGTATTATATAAAGTATCCTGTATGTATACAATGTATTATATAATGGATCCTGTATGTATACAATGTATTATATATTATATCCTGTATGTATACAATGTATTATATAATATATCCTGTATGTATACAATGTATTATATAATATATCCTGTATGTATACAATGTATTATATAATATATCCTGTATGTATACAATGTATTATATAATAGATCCTGTATGTATACAATGTATTATATAAAGTATCCTGTATGTATACAATGTATTATATAATGGATCCTGTATGTATACAATGTATTATATATTATATCCTGTATGTATACAATGTATTATATAATATATCCTGTATGTATACAATGTATTATATAATGGATCCTGTATGTATACAATGTATTATATAATATCTCCTGTATGTATACAATGTATTATATAATATATCCTGTATGTATACAATGTATTATATAATATATCCTGTATGTATACAATGTATTATATAATATATCCTGTATGTATACAATGTATTATATAATATATCCTGTATGTATACAATGTATTATATAATAGATCCTGTATGTATACAATGTATTATATAATATATCCTGTATGTATACAATGTATTATATAATAGATCCTGTATGTATACAATGTATTATATAATATATACTGTATGTATACAATGTATTATATAATAGATCCTGTATGTATACAATGTATTATATAATATATCCTGTATGTATACAATGTATTATATAATAGATCCTGTATGTATACAATGTATTATATAATATATACTGTATGTATACAATGTATTATATAATAGATCCTGTATGTATACAATGTATTATATAATATATCCTGTATGTATACAATGTATTATATAATAGATCCTGTATGTATACAATGTATTATATAATAGATCCTGTATGTATACATTGGGGCTGATTTACTATTCTCGAGTCCTGCCCCAGGGGACATGTATCAATGCTTTTTTATTTATTTTTTAAACGGAAGTTTTTTCGGTAGCAGTGGATTTAATAATGTTTAAAGTGCAACAGTAAAAATGAAATATTTCTTTAAATTTCATACCACGGGGGGGGGTGTAATGTAAGCATGTGAAAAAGCGCATGTTTCCTGTGCTTAGAACTGTCCCTGCACAAAAAGGACATTTTGAAGGAAATTCAAATAGCTGGTTTTTGACAATTCCTTTATTAATGTCTTCTTTCCACGCTTCTTCTTTTCTGCTTTCATTAGGGTTTCTTCCCCTATCTTCTTCTTCCTCTGCTTCTTTCTTGGGTCTTCTCGTCCGCATCTTGCACCGGCTGCTTCTTCCATCTTCTTCTCCTTCCGTCGGCCTTCTCGTCCGCATCTTGCTTCTTCTTCGATGCGCTTCCAACTAAAGTTCCCGCTGTGTGACGCTCCTGTGATCCCGCCCCCTCTGACGCCACGGGGAAAGTCTCCATGTGCGTCAGAGGGGGGCGGGAGCATCACACAGCGGGAACTTCAATTGCAAGTGGTTGCATCTTGCGCGGTTTCTTCTTCCCCGGACAATGCGCTTCCAATTGAAGTTCCCGCCCCCTCTGACGCACATGTACCACACGGGTACTTTTTTTATATAGAAAAAGAAAAAAGACCCATATCAAAGCAGGAATGATGGAAGAAGAAGCAGAAAAGAAAAAGATGGACGAAGAAGAAGAAGACCCATATCAAAGCAGGAAAGATGGAAGAAGAAGCAGAAATGAAAAAGATGGAAGAAGAAGAAGACCCATATCAAAGCAGGAAAGATGGAAGAAGAAGCAGAAAAGAAAAAGATGGAAGAAGAAGAAGACCCATATCAAAGCAGGAAAGATGGAAGAAGAAGCAGAAAAGAAAAAGATGGAAGAAGAAGAAGAAGACCCATATCAAAGCAGGAAAGATGGAAGAAGAAGCAGAAATGAAAAAGATGGAAGAAGAAGAAGACCCATATCAAAGCAGGAAAGATGGAAGAAGAAGCAGAAAAGAAAAAGATGGAAGAAGAAGAAGACCCATATCAAAGCAGGAAAGATGGAAGAAGAAGCAGAAAAGAAAAAGATGGAAGAAGAAGCGCAGAAAGAAGACATTAATAAAGGAATTGTTAAAAAACGGCTATTGTCTTTTTTTTACATTTTTTGGTACAATGTACCCCATTACCATTTCACACAGGGGGGGTGGGATCTGGGGGTCCAAAAAAAACAAAACAAAAATAAACATAGGTTCATTTGAGACAGTAAACAGAATATGGTTTATGCTTTGGCAATAACAGGATAAATAGACCCACAGACACAGGATGGAAACATTAGTCACAACATCTTGAGAAAGATTTAGCAAAATAATGCAGCACAGACAAATACATCAAAGTGAACACCCTCAAAAAAAAAAAAAAAAAAAAAACATACATTGACAAAAAAAACCTTGATCAAAAACATATCTGTTTTGCAAATACATTCTTGCCAGCCTGCCCCACACAACCTGCCCTCTTCTCAGGGCAGCGAACAACTGCTCTATACAAGCTTTAAATAATATAGGCTTGTGTGCTAATGAGGCAATTGATAACACATGGACAGCCCATGAAACACACAACTAAAGTTCAGTCTCTACATTGGGTGAAATTGTAAGTGGGTACACCTGTTAAGGATGTCCTTAAATTACTAACCCAAAAAACACGCTCTATGAGCATGCTCAGAGACATCCAAGTGCTGTTCACACACAAAAAACAACATCAAAAAATCTAAGTCCCTGGGCATGCTCAGATCACCAGAAATGCAGAGGCAGAAACATTAACAAAGCTGCAATCGTGGCTGAAAGCATGAGATCGGTGTTTTTTTCCCCAATCTCCAGCTTTCCAGCCTGAAGGACAGATGTGAGGTCTTATTGAATTATTACATAAAAAATAAAAATAAAATAATAATAATTAAAACGCCCCTGTCCCTAGTAGCTCACACTCAGAAGCGAACACGGGAACACGCATGCAAGTCCCGTCCACATATGTAAACTCCGTTCAAACCACACATGTGAGGTATTGACGCGTGCGTTAGAGCGAGAGCAATCATTTTAGCACTAGACCTTCTCTGTAACTCTTAACTGGTAACCTGTAAAAAAAACAAGCGTTGCCTATGGAGATTTTAAAGTCCTGAAGTTTGGCGCCATTCCATGAGTGTGTGCAATATTAAAGCGTGACAAGTTAGGTATCTATTTACTCGATGTAACATCATCTTTCACATTATCACAAAAACATTGGGCTAACTTTACGGTTTTGTTATTTTTTAACCGCTTGAGCCCCAGACCATATTGCTGGTCAATGACCGGGCCACTTTTTTCTATTCGGCACTGCGTCGTTTTAACTGACAATTGCGCGGCCGTGCGACGTGGCTCCCAAACAAAACTGACGTCCTTTTTTTTCCCACAAAGAGAGCTTTCTTTTGGTGGCATTTGATCACCTCTGCAGTTTTTATTTTTTGCACTATAAACAAAAATATAGCCACAATTTTGAAAAAAATATATATATTTGTTTTACTTTTTGCTATAATAAATATCCCCAAAAATATATAAAAAAAAAAAATTTTCCTCAGTTTAGGCCGATACGTATTCTACATATTTTTGTTTTAAAAAAAAATCGTAATAAGCGTTGATTGCTTTGCGCAAAAGTTAGTGGGCCAGATTCACGTCGAAGTGCGGCGGCGCAACGTATCGTAGATACGTTACACCGCCACAAGTTTTCATCGCAAGTGCCCGATTCACAAAGCACTTGCAATGAAAACCTACGCCGGCGGCCTCCGGCGTAAGCCCGCGTAATTCAAAGGGGCATGTGCCATTTAAATTAGGCGCGCTCCCGCGCCGGACCTACTGCGCATGCTCCGTTCTGAAATTCCCGCCGTGCTTTGCGCGAACTAACATCATTTTTTCGAACGGCGACGTGCGTAGCGTACTTCCGTATTCCCGGACGTCTTACGCAAACAACGCGAATTTCGACGCGGGAACGACGGCCATACTTTATACAGCACATACGTGTGCTGTGTAAAGTTAGGGCACCCAAAACGACGACTAACTCTGTTGTATGTCCTTTGTGAATCTGGGCCATAGCGTCTACAAAATAGAAGTTAGTTTTACGGCATTTTTCTAAATATTTTCTTTGACTTGTAATGGCGGCGATCAGCGATTTTTATCGGTACTGCAACCTTATTGCGGACACTTTTGACACATTTTTGGGATCATTGGCATTTTTATAGCGACCAGTGCTATAAAAATGCATTGATTACGATAAAAATGCCACTGGCAGGGAAGGGGTTAACACTAGGGGGCGAGGAAGGGGTTAATTATGTTCCTTGTGTGTGTTCTAACTGAAGGGGGGGGTGAGACTGACTTGGGGAAATGACCAATTGCTATTCATACATTGTATGAGCAGACGATCAGGCATTTGACCCCTGAGAGGACCGGGAGCTGTGTGTTTACACACACAACTCCCGGTTCTCGCTCTGTAAAGAGCAATCGTGGGTGCATGGCAATGATCGCGGGACCAGGGGCGAGCGGGAGACGCTGATCATAAAGGGAAACTTCACACCAAATTTTAAAGAAAAAACGGCGTGGGGGTTCCCCCAAGATCCATACCAAACCCTTATCCAAGCACGCCGTCTGGCCGGACAGGAATGGGGGTGGGGACGAGTGAGCGCCCCCCCTCCTGAGCCGTACCAGACCGCATGCCCTCAACATGGGGGAGTGTGTGCTTTGGGGCAGGGGGGCACTGTGCACCCCACCCCAAAGCACTCTTGTACCCATGTCGATGGGGACAAGGGCCTCTTCCCGACAACCCTTGCCATTGGTTGTCGGGGTATGCGGGCGGGGGCTTATCAGAATCTTTAAGGTGGCCCCCAGATACTGGCCCCCCACCCTACGTGAATGAGTATGGGGTACATCGTACCCCTACCCATTTACCTGGGGGAAAAATGTAAAGTTAAAAAAACACTACACAGATTTTTAAAGTAATTTATTAGTCAGCTGTGGGGTCTTCTGCCGGGGCCCCCACCCCCTTTAAGCTCTTTTACATTTGGGGGGGCACCCGGTCTTCATCATTTTCTGCCGGGGGGTGAGCCACCCCCCGGTCTTCTCTGCTGTCTTCCGCTGGGGCCCCCACCCCCTTTAAAGGATCACTAAACAAAAAAAAATGTTGGGCTAAATAGCTTGCTTTACCTTATAGCAGTCTTGATTTCATGTCCTCATTGTCCGTTTTTGCTTTGAAGCAGCTGTAATCTTTTGCTGAAATCCTCACTTCCTGGTTCTCTGGCTCCATAGTAAATTTCTCATGGGAGCTTCTCACTGTGGTCTAAGCTGTGTGTCTAAAACTCCTCAGAACCAATCAGATTCATTTTAAAAACAAAACACTGCCCTGGATTTGTTTGTTTTTGTTCTGTGGGTCTCTTTACTTCACATAAACATGAAATCAGTTTAAAACCGAAAGTGAAACTAAATGCACATTATATGATAGAATTTAATCTATTTTTCATCATTTTTAAAAGGAATCAGTTAACTTTTATGTCTCTATACCCTGTAAACAGTCATTTCAGCAAAACAATTTTTTTCCTTTAGTGACCCTTTAAGCTCTTTTACATTTGGGGGGCACCCGGTCTTCGTCATTTTCTGCCAGGGGGTGGGCCACCCCCCGGTCTTCTCCGCTGTCTTCCGCCGGAGCCCCCACCCCCTTGAAGCTCTTTTACATTTGGGGGGGCACCTGGTCTTCGTCGTTTTCTGCCGGGGGGTGCCACCCCGCGGGCTTCTCCACTGTCTTCTGCCGGGCTCCACCGCGGGGTCCGGTCTTCTCCTCCGCTGTCTTCTCTCTTCCCTCTTCTGCCGGGCTTCTCTCCACTGTGTTCTCTGTTCCCTCTTCTGCCTGGCTCCACCCGGCGACCCCACCCTTTGTGACATCACATTCCCGGGGCATGATGGGAATGTGATGTCACAAAGGGTGGGGTCGCCGGGTGGCATCACCTGGTGACCACGCCCTATGCATATATAAGTCGTTGCGAAATGCTCAGATGGCATTACAGCGGGAGTGCTCATTGTGCCAACATCGCTGGAAGAGAAGAAGGAACAAGACAGCGCGGTGGAGCCAGGCAGAAGAGGGAACAGAGAACACAGCGGAGAGAAGCCCGGGCGGCCCGGCAGAAGAGGAAAGAGAGAAGACCGGAGCCTGGCAGAAGACAGCCAGGAGAAGCCCGGGCCCGGCAGAAAAGAAAGACCGCCCCCCAGCAGAAAACGGCGAAGACCGGGCCTACCCCCCTTTGTAAAAGAGCTTAAAGGATCACTAAACAAAAACTTTTTATTACATAAACTGACCTGCATAATAGTTTATTTTTATTTTTTTTAAATTAGTGAAAAGTCATTCAATTCAATCCCATCACTTACCTGCGTCTAGCTGGTTTCGTTTCAGTCTTTTACTTCCTGATTCTCTCTGCTCGTTCGTGAGAGCGACGTTGCGTCATTGCGGGAACTACATTTCCCAGTATGCTTTGCGCATCGCGCATGCGCAGTTACAAAAAAGCGGGACGCGTGCTCTGTTCAAAGATTTGAATAGCCCGCCCACTATACATCCCACTATACCGGCCAACAATGAATAATACAATTATTCGACCCACCCACACAGCCAGCCAGCCAGACACAGCAGCAGCAGACATAGACGCCTCTTAGCCACACAATGCTCACACCCCCTTCGATCCTCTGTTGCACGCAGTGCTTGTAGTTCAGAGAACGGGGACGAGCAGGACTTAGACCACAGTTAGAAGCTACCATTAAAAATTTACTATGGAGCCAGAGAACCCGGAAGTGAGGATTTCAGCAAAGAATTAGGGCTGCTTCAAAGCAAAAACGGACAATGAGGACATGAAATCAAGACTGCTACAAGGTAAAGCAAGCTATTTAGCCCAAAACACATTTTTGTTTAGTGATCCTTTAACCTCTTGACCACTGGGCACTTAAACCCCCTTCCTAACCAGACCAATTTTCAGCTTTCGGTGCTCTCACAATTTGAATGACAATGACAATACAACATTGTGCCCATCTGAAATTTTTGTCCTTTTTTCCCCACAAATAGAGCTTTCTTTTGGTGGTATTTGATCACCTCTGGGTTTTTTATTTTTTGCGCTATAAAAGAAAAAACACTGAAAATTCTGTAAAAAAAAAAAAAAAAAAAAATCTTGTTTCTGTCATATTAGCGGGTATTGCAGAGTATTGGGGGGTTATTTCAGAGTATGGGGGGGGTTATTTCAGAGTATGGGGGGGAGTATTTCAGAGTATGGGGGGGAGTATTTCAGAGTATGGGGGGGAGTATTTCAGAGTATGGGGGGGAGTATTTCAGAGTATGGGGGGGGAGTATTTCAGAGTATGGGGGGGAGTATTTCAGAGTATGGGGGGGAGTATTTCAGAGTATGGGGGGGAGTATTTCAGAGTATGGGGGGGGAGTATTTCAGAGTATGGGGGGGTTATTGCAGAGTATGGGGAGGTTATTGCAGAGTATTGCACAGGGAGGGATGGCTGGATCTGTGACTGCATTTGTCACAGATCCAGCCACAGCAGCTGCTGCTGCTGCTTCCGCTCCCCCCCCTCTCCTCTCACACTGTACCGATCGGTACAAAGAGGAGAGGGAGGAACCGGCGTCATTACATGACGCCGGTTTGTTTACAAGTGATCGCTCCGTCATTTGACGGAGCGATCACGTGGTAAACAGCCGCTATCAGCGGCAATTTACCGCGATCTGTGATGCGCCGGGTCTTCTAGACCCGGCGCTCACAGATGATTCCGGGAGCGCGCCCCAGAGGGCGCGCGAGTGAAGGATTCTGGGAGGACGTCCCAGGGACATCCTCCCAGAATAACTCCACCGTGCTGTAGACGTCTTTTGTCTATGGCGCGGTGGTAAAGAGGTTAAAGAAGAAGGGGGGGCCCGGCAGAAGACCCCCCAGCTGACTAATAAATTACTACAAAAATCATTTTTTTTTTTTACTTTTCATTTTTCCCCCAGGTGAATGGGTAGGGGTACGATGTACCCCATACTCATTCACATAGGGTGGGGGGCCGGCATCTGGGGGCCTCCTTATTAAAGGGGGCTCCCAGATTCCGATGAGCCCCCACCCGCATACCCCACCAACCAACGGCCAGGGTTGTCGGGAAGAGGCCCTTGTCCCTATCGACATGGGGACAAGAGTGCTTTGGGGTGGGGGCGCAGTGCCCCCCTGCCCCAAAGCACACACTCCCCCATGTTGAGGGCATGCGGTCTGGTACGGCTCAGGAGGGGGGCCCCTCGCTTGTCCCCACCCCCATTCCTGTCCAGCCAGACGGCATGCTCGGATAAGGGTTTGGTATGGATCTTGGGGGAACCCCCATGCTGTTTTTTCGGCGTAGGTTTTCCCCCTTACGATCCAGACCAAATCCAAGGGTCCAATGTGCCACTGGAGGGGAACCCACGCGGTTCTTTTGTTTGAAATTTGGCGCGGAGTTCCCCTTCATTGTCAGCATAAGCTGAAAACGATTCGGGAATTCACGTGTGCTGCTTCAAGCCGCGCAAATGCATCTACGCCGCTTGGTATTTACCAAGATTTTGCCGGCGTAGTGGAGCAGCGTGCTTGAATCTCCGTAATTGCCGCGCACGCATGCGCAGTACACAAATAAACCTCCAAGAGGTTTAGACGTACTTGCAGGTGTACGCGATCATTTTCGGAAAAATCACTTTCACTTTCAATTTGGCCCGTGAAAGTTAAACAAACACGTCACTACACTTCCCCACATCACTCCACATCCCCCCTAATAAACTCCCGCCCACACACACCTTCTATTTACATTTCTAAATGCCATGCGCCAGGTCTATAGAGGCGCACCATGCGCCCTCTCCTGGGCGCACTAGGCATTATAGTAAATAAAGAAATATGCTGCTCTGTCAGCGCATTTCTTTAGTAAAATGACAAAACGGCTTTTACTCCTGCCTTTGCTTGATGAATCATGGAGCAAAGGCTTGGTAAATCAGCCCCAATTTATTATATAATGTATCCTGTATGTATACAATGTATTATATAATGGATCCTGTATGTATACAATGTATTATATAATAGATCCTGTATGTATACAATGTATTATATAATAGATCCTGTATGTATACAATGTATTATATAATATATCCTGTATGTATACAATGTATTATATAATGGATCCTGTATGTATACAATGTATTCTATAATATATCCTGTATGTATACAATGTATTATATAATATATCCTGTATGTATACAATGTATTATATAATAGATCCTGTATGTATACAATGTATTATATAATAGATCCTGTATGTATACAATGTATTATATAATAGATCCTGTATGTATACAATGTATTATATAATAGATCCTGTATGTATACAATGTATTATATAATGTATCCTGTATGTATACAATGTATTATATAATGGATCCTGTATGTATACAATGTATTATATAATGGATCCTGTATGTATACAATGTATTATATAATAGATCCTGTATGTATACAATGTATTATATAATAGATCCTGTATGTATACAATGTATTATATAATGGATCCTGTATGTATACAATGTATTATATAATAGATCCTGTATGTATACAATGTATTATATAATAGATCCTGTATGTATACAATGTATTCTATAATGTATCCTGTATGTATACAATGTATTATATAATAGATCCTGTATGTATACAATGTATTATATAATAGATCCTGTATGTATACAATGTATTATATAATAGATCCTGTATGTATACAATGTATTATATAATAGATCCTGTATGTATACAATGTATTATATAATAGATCCTGTATGTATACAATGTATTATATAATATATCCTGTATGTATACAATGTATTCTATAATAGATCCTGTATGTATACAATGTATTATATAATAGATCCTGTATGTATACAATGTATTATATAATAGATCCTGTATGTATACAATGTATTATATAATAGATCCTGTATGTATACAATGTATTATATAATAGATCCTGTATGTATACAATGTATTCTATAATGTATCCTGTATGTATACAATGTATTATACCAGGGCTCAAAATTTCAAGCCCAGAGCTACTAGCCAGGCCTCAAGAGTTACTCGCCCCCCTTTTCCCCCACCTAATTCATACACTGCTCCACGCCTAATTGCGCCCCTAAACACGCCCTCGTAGATTATCTCATGGAATGACACTGTTAAATGTTTTATGCAGAATCAAGTTACACAATTAAATATTACCAAAAACAACTTTAACAAAATGGGACAGGGCACTGGGGGCAGGCCAGAGGGACAGGGCACTAGAACTAGATCTCTTCCCCATTCTCTTGCTGTCTCCTCTGCAACTCCCATCCATCCATCCTCTCTCTCTCCCATTCATCTCATCATCAGGAGCCTGTGTGCGCGGCTCCACTCTTGCATGTCCCCACTTCCCCCTTTTATTCAGGCTGGCAGTGAGGAGAGGAGCTGCAGCACAGCGGGAGGGAGTACAATCCAGCGCCTAGATCCACACAACTGCACAGCCATTGACACCATAGCACAGCGCACATTGACACCGCACAGCACACATTGAGACCAGTCTGTTCACAGTGCTCAGGCTGAACTGTTGGACACTTACATAGAGCACAAGGAGAAGAAAACTGCACAAACTAGAAGGCTGCCGCTCTCATGTCAGGGCAACTTTCAGTGAGCGCTGCACTGCCTACCTGGGACACCCGGAGTGGTAATTTTCGCAATCCTCCACCTGACTCATTACTTCCTGCTCTCTGCTCTCCAGCTACATTGGTCGGGGGGAGGGGGGCAGGCTCAGAGAGGTCATACTGTTAGGTCCCATGGCTTAATGAGAATTGTAAGGAGAGCACCTGTGTACTGCTCTGCCTGTGCGCGGCTCACCAGACTACTTTTCCCGAGCATACACCTTTCCTCTTCGGCCAATCTCATCGGGGCTCTAAGTGTAGGCACAGATTGGAGGGAGATTGGTCATGCAGCCCTGTCATCACTCGCCCCCAGCTTAAATCCACTCGCCAAATGCTAGCAGGCGAGTGGAAATTTTGAGGGCTGTATTATATAATAGATCCTGTATGTATACAATGTATTATATAATATATCCTGTATGTATACAATGTATTATATAATAGATCCTGTATGTATACAATGTATTATATAATATATCCTGTATGTATACAATGTATTATATAATATCTCCTGTATGTATACAATGTATTATATAATATCTCCTGTATGTATACAATGTATTATATAATGGATCCTGTATGTATACAATGTATTATATAATATATCCTGTATGTATACAATGTATTATATAATATATACTGTATGTATACAATGTATTATATAATGGATCCTGTATGTATACAATGTATTATATAATATCTCCTGTATGTATACAATGTATTATATAATAGATCCTGTATGTATACAATGTATTATATAATAGATCCTGTATGTATACAATGTATTATATAATAGATCCTGTATGTATACAATGTATTATATAATGGATCCTGTATGTATACAATGTATTATATAATGGATCCTGTATGTATACAATGTATTATATAATATATCCTGTATGTATACAATGTATTATATAATGGATCCTGTATGTATACAATGTATTATATAATATCTCCTGTATGTATACAATGTATTATATAATAGATCCTGTATGTATACAATGTATTATATAATAGATCCTGTATGTATACAATGTATTATATAATAGATCCTGTATGTATACAATGTATTATATAATGGATCATGTATGTATACAATGTATTATATAATAGATCCTGTATGTATACAATGTATTATATAATATATCCTGTATGTATACAATGTATTATATAATATATCCTGTATGTATACAATGTATTATATAATATATGATGTATGTATACAATGTATTATATAATGGATCCTGTATGTATACAATGTATTATATAATATATCCTGTATGTATACAATGTATTATATAATATATCCTGTATGTATACAATGTATTATATAATAGATCCTGTATGTATACAATGCATTATATAATATATCCTGTATGTATACAATGTATTATAGAATGTATCCTGTATGTATACAATGTATTATATAATATATCCTGTATGTATACAATGTATTATATAATAGATCCTGTATGTATACAATGTATTATATAATATCTCCTGTATGTATACAATGTATTATATAATATATCCTGTATGTATACAATGTATTATATAATAGATCCTGTATGTATACAATGTATTATATAATATATCCTGTATGTATACAATGTATTATATAATAGATCCTGTATGTATACAATGTATTATATAATATAATAGATCCTGTATGTATACAATGTATTATATAATGGATCCTGTATGTATACAATGTATTATATAATAGATCCTGTATGTATACAATGTATTATATAATAGATCCTGTATGTATACAATGTATTATATAATATATCCTGTATGTATACAATGTATTATATAATATCTCCTGTATGTATACAATGTATTATATAATATATCCTGTATGTATACAATGTATTATATAATAGATCCTGTATGTATACAATGTATTATATAATATATCCTGTATGTATACAATGTATTATATAATAGATCCTGTATGTATACAATGTATTATATAATATAATAGATCCTGTATGTATACAATGTATTATATAATAGATCCTGTATGTATACAATGTATTATATAATATCTCCTGTATGTATACAATGTATTATATAATGTATCCTGTATGTATACAATGTATTATAGAATGTATCCTGTATGTATACAATGTATCTTTCTCTCCATTTAGAAAATAAATAAAACACTGGGGGGGGGGGGGGCTGCACAGAGACTCATTACTATGATTGACAATCAGAGGCTATCACAGCGATCATGTGACAGGGAACCGGGAGTCTTGGGTCCCGATCATTAGTACGATCCCCGGGGCCCTTGGTCAGATCCCAGTCTCTGTGCAGCGTGCTCCCAGCACAAAGAGAGGTACGCAGATATGGGGCCCCCAGGATAAAGATCCCCTTCCCTGGGGCCCCATATGTACGTACTGTCAGTGGGAAGGGATTTATCCAGTTGGAAGCTCCTGATTGGTCCCTGGCTTTCCCTGGATGACATTCCTAGTTCTTCCTCACACAGATATTGATCAGGAATTGGTAGGAAATGGTCATTATAGATGGGAACTCACCATGTTGTGCTCTCCTCTCCCGGAGGTCATCTGCGGGTCCCATCAGACCGATCAGTGTAAGGACATCAATGGTGACATCCAGAGCCCCTTCTTCTCCATATGTGACTATCAGGAGATCCTTGGTGGTGATCCAGTCTGCATTTTCTAGTTTTCCTCGGGGGATGGGACGTTTATCTCCATAGGAGAAATCAGACAATTTGTTCCTAAATCTCTTGAAGTCACTTCCTTTCAGATCCTCCAGAGAATCTATGATAAGATCCCCGGGGGTTTGTTTCCTCTTTCCCAGGACACCAGGAGCCGACCCTGCAGAGAGGACAATCAGCAACCATAAACATTCATCCTGATTGGAGGATTTCTGACACATGACAGCAGATAAGTCTGTACTGGGGGCCGGCAATGCTATAAAGAGCATATAGAAGGGAAAGGAAAATATCCACCAATATGTCTGTATGTATATTATCCTATGGAGGGATTGGATTCCCTGTGATAATCTCATATGATTGTCTCCATAGTGGTAAGTTACCTCTCAGATGGATGAATATTGGGTGCAAACATCTAGGGGGGCTATTTATAAAAAAAAAAACATCACCTTCCTGAATTATCCCTATAATGTGTCTAATATGTTTATTTCCTATGATCATCAGCTCCATCTAGTGGTCATAATACCATATCTTACTGAAGAAATTGGGAGGGGAGGAAGGGTAACAAACCCCGGGACTTTTAGACGGTGTCAGTGAGTAAAAAATAATATAATAAATAGAAAAATATATAATTTATTAGATAAGACACATACATAAAACATGGAAGTAAACACAACCACACAGTATACAGATGTACGTAGCTTCAGAGAGAGCCACGTTCATGGCTTGTACATGGAATGCCCATTGCCCAACATGTTTCGCCCCAAACGGGGCTTCATCAGGAGCTTAATACAAGGCATGCTATAACGAGAAAATAATCATGTATGGGTAAATCAATATAACATCAAGACAGTAAATAAATAACAAGCTTAATGTATAATCAACAGTACTCAGAACAAGTACAATATGCATAGATTAACGTTTTTTATAAAAAAAAAAAAAAAATACAAAAAAGGAAAATAATCACAATGAATCTAAAATGAAAAATACATAAATACATGAAAAAGCATTATATAATCAATGCTGAACAGAGACACTCACCCAGGAAGCAGCGGATCCACAATGCGCAGCAAGAAAAAATATATATTAAAATGCAATGAAGGTTAATGAAAAGAATATGGGAAATTTAAATTCCCATATATATGCCTCACACAGGATGCCTTCCAGGAATTGATCGATCCCACAAAGAACAGGATGGCTGCAGTAAATAAAGCAAAAAGTATAGATATATATAAATGCATTAAAATACTTCAATCCGCAAAACAAATGGGGTGAAGAAATTAATGATTTTTATGTCAAAATGACAGTTATTTAAATGGGGCTACAGTACCTGAAGAAATATAGGAGTGGAGTCACAAAAAAGCTGACTGCAGGGAAGAGAGATCCTCAAGGCTTATCAGTCTCCATGGTCTCCTCAGACAAATAGAGCAGTCAGAACAGTCCAGCCAATCTCACTGTTTGAAAACAAACAAACAGTGAGAGTCAAAGAAGCTGCACAGAAGGGTCAATATTAAAGTAAAAGTCAAGGCTAAACAAGCCAGAGTATTGTAAGACAATCCCACAGTCTGAGAAACACTCAGAGCAGGGGAGAAGGGGTTTAAAAATAATTTTTTTCAAACACATACCTGCAGTGGTGGAATATAACAGAGCTGCAACCTGCAGCAATGGATAGTACCTGGGCTTGGAGAGCCCTGTCAGTAGTATCAGCCGCAGCTGAGCTTTAAATACCCCCCAAAAGAGGGCTGGCGTCTGACATCGCCGACCAGGGGCGGGCTTAAGATTGATGTCATGTGACATCCTGCAGCCACTTAGCCGAGGGGAGGCGTGACAGGCGCACATGACACAGCCGCTGCCCGCCCCAAAGGGGCGTGCCCAGCGCTGCGTCACATGCGTCCGTTCCCAGCAAGGCAGAGAGAGTGGCGCCGATGGTGCGGGCGCCATCTTGGAACCTGGAAGGATTGCCAGCACATAATGCTGGCGTCCTTGACAGCAGATGTCCCTCCTTTCTAAGGATGGGAATGAGGAAGGGGGAGGACACCGGAACCTAGAGGGAAGCAGGGATGGCACTCAGACATCATAAAGGGGATCACTCAGAAGGGAATTAGTGACCATTATTCCCTATTGCCGAGTGCGCCCCTAGTGCCCGTACAGCCAAATACATTGTGGGAAAGATCAAGGAGGCAAAAAGTAAATGCGGGGCATATAAAATACAAATGATAATTTGAGAAAAAGGATTCTAGCCTATACACAAAGTGGAAATGTATTATTAAATATTTTGAATCAAAAACTCAAAAATTAATAATAATGAAAATTAAATTAAATTTAAACTGCTGCATAGATTTGAACCCGATGTCCGCAAGATTGGTGAAAATGTCCAGCAAATGATCTACCATTGAGATGTAGCAAATGACTGGTTAAATAAATACACGTTGCAGAACATACATAAATGCAAATATGAATAAACTGTGAGAAGAAAAAAAAAAAAAAAACAGCAAAGAAAAACACATGACCCTGGGAAAAAAAAGGGCATCAGTGGGGGGTGTTCTTAAAGAAATGATTTGAAACTGAATCCATCATTTAACCCTGGCGCTTTTAGGGCTGATAGATGATGGATCCATTTAGCCTCCTTCTGTAGGAGCAGCTTGTCATAGTCACCCCCCCGATCTCCTGGGGGGATGTGTTCCAAGGCAAAAAAACGTATTTGTAGGCTGTCGAACTGGTGGAAAAGGCCCACATGTCGACTAATCGGGGTCTCCATTTTTTTCTTCAGAATGAGGGATACGTGATCTCTAATTCGGTGAAAAAATTGTCTTTTTGTCTTGCCTACATAAAAAGCATTGCAGGTACATACCATGATGTATACAATGCCAATTGATTGACAATTGGCAGTGAAGTTGGGTTTAAATAGACGACCATCAGGGAGTGAGATGGTTGCTGATGAGTAAATATACCTGCAATAAGGGCATTTGTGGCAAGGTTTAGTCCCCGTCGAACCCCGCGGAGTGTCCCTCCGAGGGGAATGATGGCTGTGAACCAACCGGTCACGTAACGAATTCGATCGCTTAAAAGTGATCTGTGGATGGCTGGTAAGATGTTTTGCTACCGCCTCGTCACCTGTCAATAAGGACCAATGTTTCTCTAGGATACCACGTATTTGTTTTTCGTGACCAGAGAATCGTGTTATAAGTCTAGTACCCAAGTTCAGTTTTATTGGTTTGGGATCATGCAGAAGCGAAGTTCTGTTTTGTGATTTGGCTCTCGCAAAGGCCTTCTTAAGGCACTTGTGACTGTAGCCCCGTTCCAAGAATCGTCTGCGTAATGCTTGAGATTGTTGATTAAAATCAAGGTCCGAGCTACAGTTTCTCCGAAGCCTGAGATATTGCCCGTAAGGGATGCTGGCTTTAAGAGGTTCGGGGTGGGAGCTGGAGGCGTGTAATAAAGAATTACCAGCTGATGGCTTACGAAACAGGGTGGTACCAACCGTACCATCACTAGAGATTTGTATTTCAATGTCCAAAAAAGTCAGATTTGTCTGACTACTGGAAAAAGTAAATTTGAGATTAAAACGGTTATCTGTGAGACTGGAGATAAAGGCATCCAGGTCCTCACCAGATCCCGTCCAAACAAAAAAAATGTCATCAATGAATCGCCTCCAGAGCGGTATCTGCTCGAGATACCTCTGGGTCGAGTCACGACGAAAAAGGTCACGCTCCCACCCCCCCAGGTACAGGTTTGCATAAGAGGGGGCACATTTGGTCTCCATTGCAACACCCTGCACCTGGAGGAAGTGGGAGCCACCAAACAAAAAAATATTGTTTGTTAAAACAAACGTCAACAAATCAAGAATGAATCGATTGTATGTGGGTGAAGCCTCACTACTCTCGGATATGAACCCCTCCACAACATCCACCCCCAAGGTGTGGGGGATGGAGTTGTAGAGGGCCTCAACATCCAAGGAGACGAGCCACGAGCCCGGAGGAATATAAAGACCATCAAGGGTTTTGAGAAGGTCCCCAGTGTCTTTGAGATAAGACACTAGTCCCTCCACATGAGGTCTTAGGAAATCATCAATCAGGGCACTGGCCTGCTCAGTGAGGCAACCATTGCCGGACACAATTGGGCGGCAATGGTTGCCTCATGTGGAGGGACTAGTGTCTTATCTCAAAGACACTGGGGACCTTCTCAAAACCCTTGATGGTCTTTATATTCCTCCGGGCTCGTGGCTCGTCTCCTTGGATGTTGAGGCCCTCTACAACTCCATCCCCCACACCTTGGGGGTGGATGTTGTGGAGGGGTTCATATCCGAGAGTAGTGAGGCTTCACCCACATACAATCGATTCATTCTTGATTTGTTGACGTTTGTTTTAACAAACAATATTTTTTTGTTTGGTGGCTCCCACTTCCTCCAGGTGCAGGGTGTTGCAATGGAGACCAAATGTGCCCCCTCTTATGCAAACCTGTACCTGGGGGGGTGGGAGCATGACCTTTTTCGTCGTGACTCGACCCAGAGGTATCTCGAGCAGATACCGCTCTGGAGGCGATTCATTGATGACATTTTTTTTGTTTGGACGGGATCTGGTGAGGACCTGGATGCCTTTATCTCCAGTCTCACAGATAACCGTTTTAATCTCAAATTTACTTTTTCCAGTAGTCAGACAAATCTGACTTTTTTGGACATTGAAATACAAATCTCTAGTGATGGTACGGTTGGTACCACCCTGTTTCGTAAGCCATCAGCTGGTAATTCTTTATTACACGCCTCCAGCTCCCACCCCGAACCTCTTAAAGCCAGCATCCCTTACGGGCAATATCTCAGGCTTCGGAGAAACTGTAGCTCGGACCTTGATTTTAATCAACAATCTCAAGCATTACGCAGACGATTCTTGGAACGGGGCTACAGTCACAAGTGCCTTAAGAAGGCCTTTGCGAGAGCCAAATCACAAAACAGAACTTCGCTTCTGCATGATCCCAAACCAATAAAACTGAACTTGGGTACTAGACTTATAACACGATTCTCTGGTCACGAAAAACAAATACGTGGTATCCTAGAGAAACATTGGTCCTTATTGACAGGTGACGAGGCGGTAGCAAAACATCTTACCAGCCATCCACAGATCACTTTTAAGCGATCGAATTCGTTACGTGACCGGTTGGTTCACAGCCATCATTCCCCTCGGAGGGACACTCCGCGGGGTTCGACGGGGACTAAACCTTGCCACAAATGCCCTTATTGCAGGTATATTTACTCATCAGCAACCATCTCACTCCCTGATGGTCGTCTATTTAAACCCAACTTCACTGCCAATTGTCAATCAATTGGCATTGTATACATCATGGTATGTACCTGCAATGCTTTTTATGTAGGCAAGACAAAAAGACCATTTTTTCACCGAATTAGAGATCACGTAGCCCTCATTCTGAAGAAAAAAATGGAGACCCCGATTAGTCGACATGTGGGCCTTTTCCACCAGTTCGACAGCCTACAAATACGTTTTTTTTGCCTTGGAACACATCCCCCCAGGAGATCGGGGGGGTGACTATGACAAGCTGCTCCTACAGAAGGAGGCTAAATGGATCCATCATCTATCAGCCCTAAAAGCGCCAGGGTTAAATGATGGATTCAGTTTCAAATCATTTCTTTAAGAACACCCCCCACTGATGCCCTTTTTTTTCCCAGGGTCATGTGTTTTTCTTTGCTGGTTTTTTTTTTTTTCTTCTCACAGTTTATTCATATTTGCATTTATGTATGTTCTGCAACGTGTATTTATTTAACCAGTCATTTGCTACATCTCAATGGTAGATCATTTGCTGGACATTTTCACCAATCTTGCGGACATCGGGTTCAAATCTATGCAGCAGTTTAAATTTAATTTTCATTATTATTAATTTTTGAGTTTTTGATTCAAAATATTTAATAATACATTTCCACTTTGTGTATAGGCTAGAATCCTTTTTCTCAAATTATCATTTGTATTTTATATGCCCCGCATTTACTTTTTGCCTCCTTGATCTTTCCCACAATGTATTTGGCTGTACGGGCACTAGGGGCGCACTCGGCAATAGGGAATAATGGTCACTAATTCCCTTCTGAGTGATCCCCTTTATGATGTCTGAGTGCCATCCCTGCTTCCCTCTAGGTTCCGGTGTCCTCCCCCTTCCTCATTCCCATCCTTAGAAAGGAGGGACATCTGCTGTCAAGGACGCCAGCATTATGTGCTGGCAATCCTTCCAGGTTCCAAGATGGCGCCCGCACCATCGGCGCCACTCTCTCTGCCTTGCTGGGAACGGACGCATGTGACGCAGCGCTGGGCACGCCCCTTTGGGGCGGGCAGCGGCTGTGTCATGTGCGCCTGTCACGCCTCCCCTCGGCTAAGTGGCTGCAGGATGTCACATGACATCAATCTTAAGCCCGCCCCTGGTCGGCGATGTCAGACGCCAGCCCTCTTTTGGGGGGTATTTAAAGCTCAGCTGCGGCTGATACTACTGACAGGGCTCTCCAAGCCCAGGTACTATCCATTGCTGCAGGTTGCAGCTCTGTTATATTCCACCACTGCAGGTATGTGTTTGAAAAAAATTCTTTTTAAACCCCTTCTCCCCTGCTCTGAGTGTTTCTCAGACTGTGGGATTGTCTTACAATACTCTGGCTTGTTTAGCCTTGACTTTTACTTTAATATTGACCCTTCTGTGCAGCTTCTTTGACTCTCACTGTTTGTTTGTTTTCAAACAGTGAGATTGGCTGGACTGTTCTGACTGCTCTATTTGTCTGAGGAGACCATGGAGACTGATAAGCCTTGAGGATCTCTCTTCCCTGCAGTCAGCTTTTTTGTGACTCCACTCCTTTATTTCTTCAGGTACTGTAGCCCCATTTAAATAACTGTCATTTTGACATAAAAATCATTAATTTCTTCACCCCATTTGTTTAGCGGATTGAAGTATTTTAATGCATTTATATATATCTATACTTTTTGCTTTATTTACTGCAGCCATCCTGTTCTTTGTGGGATCGATCAATTCCTGGAAGGCATCCTGTGTGAGGCATATATATGGGAATTTAAATTTCCCATATTCTTTTCATTAACCTTCATTGCATTTTAATATATATTTTTTCTTGCTGCGCATTGTGGATCCGCTGCTTCCTGGGTGAGTGTCTCTGTTCAGCATTGATTATATAATGCTTTTTCATGTATTTATGTATTTTGCATTTTAGATTCATTGTGATTATTTTCCTTTTTTTGTATTTTTTTTTTTTTTGATAAAAAACGTTAATCTATGCATATTGTACTTGTTCTGAGTACTGTTGATTATACATTAAGCTTGTTATTTATTTACTGTCTTGATGTTATATTGATTTACCCATACATGATTATTTTCTCGTTATAGCATGCCTTGTATTAAGCTCCTGATGAAGCCCCGTTTGGGGCGAAACATGTTGGGCAATGGGCATTCCATGTACAAGCCATGAACGTGGCTCTCTCTGAAGCTACGTACATCTGTATACTGTGTGGTTGTGTTTACTTCCACGTTTTATGTATGTGTCTTATCTAATAAATTATATATTTTTCTATTTATTATATTATTTTTTACTCACTGACACCGTCTAAAAGTCCCGGGGTTTGTTACCCTTCCTCCCCTCCCAATTTCTTCTGTCAATATGGGATGTGGTGTCCTGATATTGATCTCCTATGCCTCACGTATTCTACCATATCTTACTGGTTGAGGTATTTCAAGAAAATAATGTATTATGAGCTGATGATCATAGGAAGTAAACCTATTAGACAAATTACGGGGATTATCAGTGACGGCTGTGCAACTGACACAAACCCATAGTAATTATTTTATATATTATATTTTTATTATAATTATATTATATACAGACCTCTTAATGAATATGTATGGATGATCATTTTAAACATGTTTATTGATTGTTTCATAGTAAACTAAAAAAAAAGAATAAAACCTTTAAAAAACCTTCCCCCTGAATGATGATGAGTCTGATCCGTGTGAACTAAGAACTCTGATCCCCCAAATCTCCCAGCAGTATGTGTCATGTGACACGGGGGTGTGTTCTCCTTAGGATTATACACAAAGGATTCCCCCGACCAATACACAAATCACCATAAAATTTGGGGTCCTCCAGTCATTATGGGGTCACTGGACCATCTCAGAAGATCATTTCCATCAATGATAAATAAAATCTGAAGACACGGGAATGTGATGGTGGAATTGATGAAGCTCCTGAACTCTTCTAATGGGAGGACTGACCCGATGTCTACAGGAAATGTCCAGACTACGGAGACATAAGACGTCCTATCATCTAATTCCAATCTCTGGAGATGTGAGATGGAGGAAAACATTGGAAAGGATTGTCAGGATCGGCAGTCATACCTTGTGAGGAGGAGGAGGAAGAGGTCGCCATGACATCAGAAGATGACCCGAGATGACATCACCTGGAAGGAGCACAAACAATAATAAACTCATTTGTAGTGTGATGAATGGAACCAATAAGGAGGGTTCTGTTCCCTTCTGTGGATAACAATTGGCTGACTGGTTGTCCAATCAGAATAGATTAGAATTGGATGGATTTCTGTCATTTACAACCCATAACTATGAGGGTCAATCAGAACCTTCATCCCGGCATTCATCTGAATGGTATATCGGGGTCACAAAGGAATCTTACCTTGTTTAGGGCCACAATTTATACAGACTCGTATTTCTAGGTGTCACCTCCACAAATCTGTGCCATTCATAGCCAAGACCGGTACTAATCATCACCAAAGTATCAGCCAATAAGATGTCTACAGAGAGGTCAGGTGATAAAAGGAGAAAAAAGGAAAATACACTTTGCACTACAAGTGAAAGTGCACTTAAAATTGCACTTGGAAGTGCAGTCGCTGTCGGTCTGAGGGGGAAATGCAACAAAAATAAAAAACAGCATTTTAGCATCTCCGATTGTGATAAGGAGCCTAAGGAATTATTCCTTGGTTCGCACTGACAGGGAGAGCCCACCACAGTGCCAATCAGTGCCCATTACAGTGTCAGTGCCCAGCAGTAACACCTGTCAGTAACACATCAGTGCCCATCACAGCCGCCCGTCAGTGCCCATCACAGCCCTGCATATCAGTGCCACCTATTGGTGCCCATCAGTGCCGCCTATCAGTGCCCATCAATTCTACATATCAGTGCCTCCTCATCAATGCCCATCAGTGCCACCTTATCAGTACTGCCTCATCAGTGAAGGGGAAAACAAAAATTTTATGACAGAATTTTTTTTTTTTTAATTGGTCTTTTTAGTTTGTTTAGCAAAAAAATATAAACCGCAGAGGTGATCAAATACCACCAAAAGAAATCTCTATTTGTGGGAAAAAATGATAAACATTTAGTTTGTGTACAGTGTAGCATGACCGCACAATTGTCATTCAAAGTGTGACCGCGCTGAGAGCTGAAAATTGTCCTGGGCAGGAAGGGGGGAAAGTCGATGAGTCAGATCTCTATGGCAGGGATCGACAAATCCCGGGCGCCAGGTCGCCATGGCGACTAGAAATAGTGTCCTGGCGACTTGGCTTGGAAGGTGGGCAAAAATTTTTTTTTTTTTTTTTTTATGAGCTGGTGCCATCTGGTGGTGAGCCGTTGGTATTACAAGTTATTACCACCAGATGTGAGCTGGCGCCATCTGGTGGTGGCCGTTGGTATTACAAGTTAAGCATTACAAGTTAAACAGCAATTCTAATGTCATTTTTCACTATTTTCACTGCCATCTTCTTCCCTCTAATTAGAACCCCCAAACATTATATATATTTTTTATCCTAACACCCTAGAGCAGTGTTTCTCAACTCCAGTCCTCGGGGCGCACCAACAGGTCATGTTTTCAGGATTTCCCTCAGATCAAACTGCTGTGGTAATTACTAAGGCAGTGAAACTGATAAAATCACCTGTGCAAAATAATGGAAAGCCTGAAAACAAGACCTGTTGGTGCGCCCCGAGGACTGGAGTTGAGAAACACTGCCCTAGAGAATAAAATGGCGATCGTTGCAATACTTTCTGTCACGCCGTATTTGCGCAGTGGTCTTACAAGCACACTTTTTTGGGAAAAAATTACACTTTTTTTAATTAAAAAATAAGACAACAGTAAAGTTATCCCCATTTTTTTTTTTTTTTATATTATGAAAGATAATGTTACGCCGAGTAAATTCATACCCAACATGTCACGCTTCAAAATTGCGTTTGAACACCGTTTACATATGCGGGCGCTGCTCACGTATGTGTTCGCTTCTGCGCGCAAGCTCGTCGGGACGGGGTGCGTTTTCTGGCTCCTAACTTTTTTAGCTGGCTCCTAGATTCCAAGCAAATTTGTCAACCCCTGCTCTATGGGGTCCCCCAATCCATACCAGGCCCTTATCCAGACATGCAGCCTGGCAGGTCAGGAAAGGGGGGGGGGGGATGAGCAAGCAGCCCCACCTCCTTAATCACACCCTCCTCATACTCTTAATATTGGGGATTTGGGGCAAAGGGGGCTCTGCCACCCCACCCCAAAGCACCTTTGCCCCATGTCAAGGGTCTCTTTCCCACAACCGTGGGCAGTGGTGGTGGGGTCTGAGGGTCTGTGGGGGTCCTTTGATGAAAATCCATCATCAATCATGCTGCCCGCCGGACACAACAGATTTTTTTTTAATGCTCCGCCTTCTGGGACGGTCACCCACTGAATTTCTCCTCTGCACTTTGACAGTTCTTATATAGATACGGGTGGGGCCATCTGGCAACATCACCTGGTGGCCCCACCCCCTTATGACATCACTGGCCTAGCATGCACCAGTCCATGATGTCATAAGGGGGCGATGCCACTGGGTAATGTAGCCAGGTGACCCCACCCCTTACCTAAAGAAGAAATGTCAAAATGCAAAGGAGGCATTCGGCAGAGGACCGTCCCACAAGGTGGAGCTTTTTAACCACTTAAGACCCGGACCAAAATGCAGGTAAAGGACCAGAGGTGTTTTTACAATTTGGCACTGCGCTGCTTTAACTGGTAATTGCGCGGTCATGCAATGTTGTACCAAAACGAAATTTGCGTCCTTTTCTTCCCACAAATAGAGCTTTCTTTTGATGGTATTTGATTGTCTTTGCGATTTTTATTTTTTGCGATATAAATGGAAAAATTAGAAAAACAATAATATTTTCTACTTTTTGTCATACGAAAAATCTAATAAACTCAATTTTAGTCATACATTTAGGCCAAAATGTATTCAGCCACATGTCTTTACTAAAAAAAATAATAAAAAAAAAAATCGCAATAAGCGTATACAGTAGGTGTTTGTGATATTGTGTTTTTAGCACGACAGCATCGCGCTAAATCTCGGCGACATGGTGCCGAGATCTCGCCGACACTGGAATAGTGACAGCACATCCCAGCAAGCGCGTCATAGAAGCGACGGGAGATCCGACTTGGATTCCCGCCAATTCTACACGTGTGCGGCGTTTGTTATGAATCCTGAGGGGGAAGTCCCCGCCGGATTTTAAATAAAAATCCGGCATGGGTTCCCCCCTCAGGAGCATACCGGGCCCTTAGGTCTGTTATGGGTTGTAAGGAGAGCCCCCCTACGCCGAAAAAAAAACTGCGTAGGGGGTCCCCCTACAATCCATACCAGACCCGTATCCAAAGCACGCTACCCGGCCAGCCAGGAAGGGAGTGGGGACGAGCGAGCGCCCCCCCCTCCTGAGCCGTACCAGGCTGCATGCCCTCAACATGGGGGGGTTGGGTGCTCTGGGGCAGGGGGGCGCACTGCGGCCCCCCCACCTCAGAGCACCCTGTCCCCATGTTGATGAGGACAGGGCCCCTTCCCGACAACCCTGGCCGTTGGTTGTCGGGGTATGCGGGCGGGAGGCTTATCGGAATCTGGGAGCCCCCTTTAATAAGGGGGCCCCCAGATACCGGCCCCCCACCCTAAGTGAATGAGTATGGGGTACATCGTACCCCTACCCATTCACCTGCAAGAAAAGTGGTAAAAACACAAATAAACCACACAGGGTATTAAAATATTTTATTAGTCTGCTCCGGAGGCCCCCCCTGTCTTCTTTATTAGCTCTTTTACCAGGGGGAGCTTCTTCTTTGACGTCTTCGGGTGGGTGGGGGCCGCCGTCTGGTTCTCGTCCACCGCCGGGGGGGGTCGCTTTTAAAAAAGCCCCCACCCCCCGGCGGGTTTCCTCCGGCGTCTTCGGCGGGGGGGCTTCTTCTTCCGCTATCCCGACGGGTCTTCTCCGCTATCCGGGGGGTCTCCTTCTATGTTCGCCGCTCTCCGCTGTTGACTCGGCGCACCCCGGTCCTACATGGGTAGGACCGGCGCACCCCGGTCCTACCCATGTGATACCCACCACGTGGTAGGTATCACATGGGTAGGTACAGAGCATGATGGGACTGTGAGGCCTATATAGGTCCGATGCAAGGCGTGCATCCGTCATTTCAGCGAGAAGAACCGGCGTGTCAACATCAGGAGAAGAAAAGAAGTGAAGAACATGACGTCACAGCGCGGAAGAAGAACTCACAGCACGGAAGGAGAAGAAGACGTACAGCACGGAAGAAGGGACCGGACTGCGAGACGAAGAACCGGGGTGCGCCGAGTCAACAGCGGAGAGCGGAGAACATAGAAGGAGACCCCCCGGATAGCGGAGAAGACCCGTCGGGATAGCGGAAGAAGAAGCCCCCCCGCCGAAGACGCCGGAGGAAACCCGCCGGGGGGTGGGGGCTTTTTTAAAAGCGCCCCCCCCCCCCGGCGGTGGAAGAGAACCAGACGGCGGCCCCCACCCACCCGAAGACGTCAAAGAAGAAGCTCCCCCTGGTAAAAGAGCTAATAAAGAAGACAGGGGGGGCCTCCGGAGCAGACTAATAAAATATTTTAATACCCTGTGTGGTTTATTTGTGTTTTTACCACTTTTCTTGCAGGTGAATGGGTAGGGGTACGATGTACCCCATACTCATTCACTTAGGGTGGGGGGCCGGTATCTGGGGGCCCCCTTATTAAAGGGGGCTCCCAGATTCCGATAAGCCTCCCGCCCGCATACCCCCACAACCAATGGCCAGGGTTGTCGGGAAGGGGCCCTGTCCTCATCAACATGGGGACAGGGTGCTCTGAGGTGGGGGGGCCGCAGTGCGCCCCCCTGCCCCAGAGCACCCAACCCCCCCATGTTGAGGGCATGCAGCCTGGTACGGCTCAGGAGGGGGGGGGGGGCGCTCGCTCGTCCCCACTCCCTTCCTGGCTGGCCGGGTAGCGTGCTTTGGATACGGGTCTGGTATGGATTGTAGGGGGACCCCCTACGCCGTTTTTTTTCGGCGTAGGGGGGCTCTCCTTACAACCCATAACAGACCTAAGGGCCCGGTATGCTCCTTAGGGGGGAACCCATGCCGGATTTTTATTTAAAATCCGGCGGGGACTTCCCCCTCAGGATTCATAACAAACGCCGCACACGTGTAGAATTGGCGGGAATCCAAGTCGGATCTCCCGTCGCTTCTATGACGGCTCTGTCTCCATCGCGGCAAGCCAGCTCGGCGCTGGCTCCCGCGATGGGGCTCGTAGGTGCTCAATCTCGCCGAGAAAGAGAGCGAGATTGACACAAAATCGGGTTCACCTACTGTATTTATTGGTTTTTGCAAAAGTTATAGCGTCTACAAACTATGGTACATTTTCTGGAATTTACACAGCTTTTAATTTATGACTGCCTATCTCATTTCTTGAGGTGCTAAAATGGCAAGGCAGTACAAACCCCCCCCAAATGACCCCATTTTGGAAAGTAGACACCCCAAGGAAACTGCTGAGAGGTATGTTGAGTCCATTGAATATTTTTTTTTTGTCCGAAGTGATCAAGTGATTGAATAATGACAAAAAAACTTTTTTTACAAAAAGTTGTCACTAAATGATATATTGCTCACACAAGCCATGGTTATATGTGGAACTGCACCCCAAAATACATTCTGCTGCTTCTCCTGAGTACGGGGATACCACATGTGTGGGACTTTTTGGGAGCCTAGCCACGTACGGGACCCCGAAAACCAAGCACCGCCTTTAAGATTTCTAAGGGTGCAAATTTTTGATTTCACTACCAATCACAGTTTTGAAGGCCATAAAATGCCAAAATACCACAAAACCCCCCCAAATTACCCCATTTTGGAAAGTAGACACCCCAAGCTATTTGCTGAGAGGTATGGCGAGTATTTTACAGATCTCATTTGTTTTTGAAAGTGAAGAAAGAAAAAAAATGTATTTTTTTTCTTTTTTTAATTTTCAAAACTTTGTGACAAAAAGCGAGATCTGCAAAATACTCGCCATACCTCTCAGCAAATAGGTTGGGGTGTCTACTTTCCAAAATTAGGTCATTTGGGGGGGTTTTGTGCCATCCATGGCCTCCGAAACTGTGATAGGTAGTGATAGGTAGTGAGGAGTGAAATCAAAAATGTATGCCCTTAGAAATCTTGAAGGCAGTGATTGGTTTTCAGGGTCCCGTACGCGGCTAGGCTCCCAAAAAGTCCCACACATGTGGTATACCCGTACGCGGGAGAAGCTGCAGAATGTATTTTGGGGTGTCATTCCACATATGCCCATGGCATGTGTGAGCAATATATCATTTAGTGACAACTTTGAGCAAAAGAAAAAATAAAATATTTTTCCCGCAACTTGTGTCAAAATATAAAATATTCCATGGACTCGACATGCCTCTCAGCAAATAGCTTGGGGTGTCTACTAGAGGTGGACCCATATGGATTTTTCTCTGGCCGATGAAACTATGGGGAGAGAGAGAGAGGGGAGTTCACAGATTCAGCGTGATGTCAGAGGTGGGCGGGACCCGGGTTGTCAGGCCCCAGCAGCAATCCAGCCAATGATTGGGCTGTTAGAAAAAGGGGCGAGGCCACATACATGTAGCGGTCCGCCCAGATCTCAGCTGACACATATTCAGGCAGTGTCAAATATCGGCCTGATTTGCATAATAATCGGCCGATGATGATTTCTCCAAAATGGCTGAATATTGGCCGATATATCGGTCAACCTCTAGTGTCTACTTTCCAAAATGGGGTCATTGGGGGGGTTTGAATTGTCCTGGCATTTTATACACAACATTCAGAAGCTTATATCACACATCACCCGCTCTTCTCACCACTTGAAGACAAAGCCCTTTCTGACACTTTTTGTTTACATGAAAGTTAAGTTGAACCCCCAAACATTATATATTTTTTAAAGCAAAGGCCCTACAGATTAAAATGGTGGGTGTTGCATTTTTTTTTCCACACGGTATTTGTGCAGCGATTTTTCAAACACAGTTTTTGGGGAAAAAATACACTTTATTTTATTTTAAAGCACTAAAAAACACTATATTGCCCAAATTATTGATGAAATAAAAAAGATGATCTTAGGCCGAGTACATGGATACCAAACACGACATACTTAAAAATTGCGCACAAACGTGCAGTGGCGACAAACTACATACATTTTTAAAAGCCTTTACAGGTTACCACATTAGATTTACAGAGGAGGTCTACTGCTAAAATAACTGCCCTCGATCTGACCTTTGAGGTGATACCTCACATGCATGGTGCAATTGCTGTTTACATATGACTCCAGACCGACGCTTGTGTTCGCCTTTGCGCAAGAGCAGGGGGGACAGGGTTGCTTTTTTCCCCTATGATAGCAATAGTTGGTGACAGGTACTCTTTTTTTTTTAAAAATTGGGTCTATTAGACCCTAGATCTTTCCTCTGCCCTCAAAGCATCTGACCACACCAAGATCTGTGTGATAAAATGCTTTCCCAATGGCGCTGTTTATATCTGGGGGGGGGGGACATTCCCTCCCACTGCTTGTAAAAGCAGTCTAGAGGCTAATTGGCTGCTAGGATTGCTTTTACATGAAAGCCGACCACTGGCTGAAAAAAATTATACCAAGATGATACCTAAACCCGCAGGCATCATTCTGGTATACCCATTCAAAGTCCAGCAACACACCAGTACATTGATGGTTCTTGTTGGACCTGTATTGTAATCTTTTTTTTCATGCAGCCTGTTGGCCGAACGAAAAAGAGATTGATCGGTGGGTATGCCCACCATTAGAATACCTCCCTTCATCCACCCACTTCTAATGATGGGCATACATGCACCATTTATATATGCTGAAGCATGGGGGCAGCCTCCTGCACACGGTCGGACTTTTCCACGGGCAAGCCTCTGAATTTCGACCGTATGTACGCGGCATTAGGAGCAAAAAAATCGCTCCTCCGCCCCTAATGCCCCCATGCTTCGGCATATATGCTCTTTTTTTAACTGGTGTTGCTGTCACGCTAAATAAATCCGCACTGCAACTGAATGGCGTACCTGCTAAGCAAATGATGGTTAACATTAAAACAAAGTAACATTACAGTATAACAGTAAGATCATACCATACCTGCAAAGCAAATAAAAAAGAAATAAATTACTATGATATAGATATATATATATATATATATATATATATATATATATATATATATATATATATATATATATATATATATATATATATATATATATATATATATATATATATATATATATATATATATATATATATATATATATATATATACACACATACACACACACACCAAAGCATGGGGGCATCCTCCCACAAAAAAGTTATGCCGCGTACTCACAGTCTGACTTTTCCATGGACAAGCCTCCGTCGGAACGTCGACCGTATGTATGCGGTATTAGACGCAAAATCGTTCCTCCGCCCCTAATGCTTCGGCATATATGCTCTTTTTTTTTAAACTGTGGTGGTGAAATCACCTCCTACAGCGTTGGAGTCACGGCTTTATGTATCGTGGGAGCAAACGCTGTTGCTATCAAGATAAATAAATCCACACAACAGCTGAATGGCGTACCTGAAAACAGTAAAGTAAATTACATAACTGAAAAGCAAGCATGATCAAACTTGTTAACAGAGAGAGAATAGAGAGGAAGAGAACAATAAAAAACGACAACTACTTTTTTATATATATAATTTAATTTTTTTTACTTTTTTTTTTAGTAACTGTAACTGTTCAACTTTTCGGTTCCAGATTTGGGTCTCTAAGTGTGCCTAGCCTGCGAAATGCTTTACCCTACGCTAAAACTTCACTCGTGTGTGGTAGCATAAAAACATATGCCAATGCAGAGACCAGGATTGCCAGGACAGTCGGGACAATAATAACGGGGGTCACGCCTATATCCCTGCTTGCTACAGACACAACATTTTTTGGGGGGGCTTGTTGGGTAGGGATATTCTCATAGAGAAACAGAAAATGCCTCTCATGCAGTCGGCTTACTGCATTTGGTAGGGGATGGTGAGGTGCAGAACCGCCTGGATACAGGAGTTCTAAGATGATCTCATCCTGGAATGTAAGGAAGGATCCAGTCCATCCTGAAGCTCTGTATATGACATGAGCATTCAGTAAAGCCAATTCAAATAAGTACAAAGACACTTTTTTATAGCAGCGTCTCGCCTTACGGGTAATATGATACGGCGCCATCAACTGGTCGTTGAGGTCCACCCTCCCATATTTTTGTTATATTGGTGGACACAGAGGGGTTTCTCCACAACACCAGTCGCCGTACGAATTTGTACTGTCGTGTCTATGTGAAGGGTGGTAAGAACGAAAACATTCTTATTGTCCCGCCACTTCACAGCAAGTAAATTATTACACCTGCAGCAGGCTCTCGCCCCCAGCCTAAGACGGGCATCTACAAGCCTCTGGGGAAAGCCCAGACGATTAGGTCGCACGGTGCCACATGCTCCAATCTGACGATCAAACAAGTGACTAAAAAGTGGCACGCTGCTGTAATAATTGTCCACATACAAGTGGTACCCCTTTCCGAATAAGGGTGACACCAAGTCCCAGACAATCTTGCCAGCACTCCCTATGTAATCTGGGCATCCCTCCGGCTCTACCTGACTATCTTTTCCCTCATAAACTCTAAAGCTCCATGTGTAGCCTGTTGCCCTGTCACAAAGCTTATAGAGCTTGTCCCCGTATCTGGCACGCTTGCTGGGAAGGTACTGCTTGAAAGACAAGCGGACAGAAAATGTAATTAGGGACTCATCAACACAGACAACTTGCTGGGGATTAAACAAGGCTGCAAAACGTTCGTTGAAGTGATTTATGAGGGGCCGAAATTTGTAGAGCCGGTCGTATTCAGGGTCTCCACGTGGACGACAAAGTTCATGGTCATTGAAATGCATGAACCGCAGGATCGCCTCGTATCGTCTCCTGGCCATGGAAGCAGAGAATATGGGCATATGGTCATGTGGACCAATACATCCGCAACTTCGGAAATTGGTGTATGCCCATGTTGAGGCAAAGGCCCAGAAAGGTCTTTAATTCGGAAACCGCAAGTGGTTTCCATTCTCTGGCAAGGATGGACTGGGGATTAGCGGCGATGTAAGTACCAGCATATAAATTACTCTGGTCCACAACTTCTGTGAAAAACAGCGAATAAAAATCAAGTGACGTAAAATCAGCCGTTTCCACCTGAATACCGAGTTGGCCAGTGAATGGGGGAAGTACGGGTTCTGCAGAAGTGGTGGGGACCCAATTAGGATAGGCGAATTCTGCAGGAAGGGCACTATGGGCACGACAGGCCTGTCTTTGTCGTCTTCTTCTTGGTGGCAGCGGGACACTACTTGTGCTTGCCACCTCGCCAGCTTGAACTGCACTTATGGGACTCGCCACGTCACCACGTGATACTGCAGTGCTGGATGAACGACCAGGGTGTACTAGGCCGCTGGTGCTTGCCAGTTCACCAGAAGGAATAGCGGCGCTAGTACTTCTCTGCTACATACAAGGGTTCTTGCTGCTCAACAACATCAGAATGGGGTCGGGTACGCCTGGCCTTAGCAGGTACCACAACTTCGTCGTCAGAGCTATCTGGCATGGAGCCGCTGTCGTAAACAGGATCGTATTCGGAGCCAGAATCTGACAGATGCGTGACCTCCTCTTCACTATCTGTCAGGCTCAGAAACATGTAGGCCTCTTCTCTAGTGTACATTCGCTTTGCCATTTTGGGCTCTAAATTTAGTGGTACACTAGTGATGAGTCACAGGTAAAAAAGCACCTGACTGTGAGCAAATGTAGAAAACGCTACAAAAAAAAAACTGAGCGATTGCAGGGATAAGGCCTGTCTCTGCGAACGCTGCAGTTATGTGTGTTGTGTTTTGTAAGTGACAGCGATCGATCGATACTGCACTTGGGTGGCTGGGCTGGGCTGGGCGGAGGGGCAAAACGCAGGTGCTAGCGGGTATCTGGGCAGATCCCACTAACAATGCACTTTTGGGAACCCTAAACTGCTGGGTACGCTAGTATAGATCTGATCAGATATTGATCTGTTCAGATACTATACCACCAAGTGGGGTGTATGCTTTGCGAGTAGGTGTAAGCGTTACTGGCACTAACCTAACGCTGCCTGGGGCGACGCAGACCCTGACTGATGCTAAAATGTAATTGATATCACCCGCCGGGTGATCAGGGGGTTAAACCTTTATTGGGTTATATACGGCAGGTGCCCTGATGCTATAAACAGCAAACTAACTAACCCAGCGTCACCCGTAACACTTATACGGTAATCACTGGTGAAAGGGTCAACTAGGGGCAATCAGGGGGTTAAAACGTTTACTAGGTAAAATATGGGGGTACCCGATGCTATATAAAAACCTGGCGGCGAACCTAAATAACTAACTGGCTAACCAGCGTCACTTATACGGTGATCACTGGTGAAAGGGTTAACTCTAGGGGCAATCAGGGGTTAAAACCTTTATTTAGAAAATGTATGGGGGTACCCAACGCTATAAAAACCTGGCGGCGAACCTCAAAAAATAACTGGTTACCTAGCGGCACCAGCGACACTAATACAGCGATCAGAAAAACGATCGCTTAGTGACACTGGTGATAGGGGGTGAAAGGGTTAACTGAGGGGGTAATCAAGGGGTTAAACCTTTATTAGGGGGGTTAGGGGGCTACCCTGGACCTAAAGGGGCCTAACACTAACGTCCCTAACACTTTTTACTGACACAAATGAAACTAAATGCAGTGATCAGTAAATAAATGATCACTGCAATCAGTGACACTGTGACAGGGGGCTGGGGGGGGGTGATCTGGGGGGGTTTGTGTGCCTATGTGTAACTGTGTCAGTGTGCTGTTAGGTGCAACTCACATTAGATGTCTTCTCTCCTCTCTGCCGGACAAAAAGACCGCCACGAGGAGAGGTGACATCACTTCCTCCTGCCTGTGTTTACAGTTCACAGGCAGGGGAAGAAGGTGATTGGCTGGGATCGATCGCAAAGGGGGTGGCTAGAAATGAATAGCCGCCCCCTCATCCTGGATCGCTCCCACGGACCGCCGCATGTACCAGGGGGGTCCCGATCAGACCCCCGACCCGGGGGAAGGCAGCCACGTACAGGTACGTGATTGTGCCTGTACGTGCCATTCTGCCGACGTATATGTACATGCGTTGGTCCTTAAGTGGTTAAAAAAAAATCTTTCAGGTCTGGTGGGCGGCATGATTGACAATGGATTTTCATCGAGGGACAGTTTTTTTTTTTAATAAACGAATTGTCAAAAACCCCTCTATTGTGTTTAATACTTTGACACTTTTTTGGTGACTGGGTAGAGGTATGATGTACCTGATACTTATTCATATAGGGGGCCTGGGATCTGGGGGGGCCTTGTTGATGGGGTTTTACAGATTGCGATAAGCCCCCCATCCACAGCTCAGAAGAGACACTTATCCCCATCAGGGAAGCTGTGTGTAGGGTATCTATGGAAGCCATGTGGATTGTGGGGGTATCTGGGGAAGCCATGTGGATTGTGGGGGTATCTGGGGAAGCCATGTGGATTGTGGGGGTATCTGGGGAAGCCATGTGGATTGTGGGGGTATCTAGGGAAGCCATGTGGATTGTGGGGGTATCTAGGGAAGCCATGTGGATTGTGGGGGTATCTAGGGAAGCCATGTGGGTATCTAGGGAAGCCATGTGGGTATCTAGGGAAGCCATGTGGGTATCTAGGGAAGCCATGTGGATTGTGGGGGTATCTGGGGAAGCCATGTGGATTGTGGGGGTATCTAGGGAAGCCATGTGGGTATCTAGGGAAGCCATGTGGATTGTGGGGGTATCTAGGGAAGCCATGTGGGTTGTGGGGGTATCTAGGGAAGCCATGATGATTGTGGGGGTATCTAGGGAAGCCATGTGGGTTGTGGGGGTATCTAGGGAAGCCATGTGGGTTGTGGGGGTATCTGGGGAAGCCATGATGATTGTGGGGGTATCTAGGGAAGCCATGTGGGTTGTGGGGGTATCTAGGGAAGCCATGTGGGTTGTGGGGGTATCTAGGGAAGCCATGTGGGTTGTGGGGGTATCTAGGGAAGCCATGTGGGTTGTGGGGGTATCTAGGGAAGCCATGTGGGGGTATCTAGGAAAGCTAGGTGTGGGGTGTGAAGCTTGGCTACTACAGAAGACTTTCCTAGCAAGTTAAAGGCGGAGTTCTCCTTTACATAATATAAGTCTCTTCTGAAGTAATTTATGCCCCGCCCATCCCAATGTTCCGTCTCTCACTCACCTTCTCTATGGAAATGTTCCGTCTCTCACTCACCTTCTCTATGGAAATGTTGGAGTCTGTAGTTCTCTTCTCCACACCTCAGGAAATGTTTCTAAGACCCGACTTCCTGGAACATCGTATTTCATTGTATTCCACCCACTTTCCTACTTCCTCATTCCTGAGAGGGGTGTGGCTACAGAGTGGAGCTCCACGTTTGACAGAAAACATGTGACTTCCACTCTTTTTTTTTTATTATTGAACTTTATTGTAACAAACAATGAATGGCTGTAGCTGGGAGAGGGGTGTGGCTGCGGAGTGGAGCTCCAATGTAGACAGGAAACATGTGACCTCCACATCCTGTGGAGCTCCAGGGACTGCAGCCTGCAGCACATACTGATCCATTCTGTTGGGATTTGTAGAAATACAAGAAGAGATTTTGGGAGGTTTTGTACTTTCTGGTAGTAAAGTGTCTCCATAAGATAACTTTGTAATGTGGATTTGTGTGTAAAAGTGATTGTTTATTATTTCCCAGTTTCTATTTGTGGTGATGATGGAAGTTGATGTTTATGTTGGAAGAAGAATACAATCCATGTCTCTAATCACAATCTCATTGTCCTTGTTTGTCCCCCTTCATCCCGACTATCAGGACCGAGACTGAGACACACACAGATCTCCACACAAACAATGTTTTACAGGTCAATGGAATGTCGGCATTAAATCATACCTCCCAACTTTTTGAGACAGGAATGAGGGACACCTATCAGCAAAAGTATGCAGGCATAGGACACACCCCTTGCCACGCCCCCTTAAAGGAGAATTGTACACAAAAAACAAGATTGGTTAAACCCACAAGTGCTTTATTTACCACTTCTATCTGCCTTTATATTGGATTTTAGAATTTACAAATGCAGCAATTTACAAATCAGATGAAAAGTTTAGCTCTGGGAAACACTTTTTGATAGATAAAAAGTGCATTTTATATACATCTGTATAGATCAGACCAAAATGAGGGACAAATGAGGAGGAATGAGGGACAGAGGGACATTGCTCCAAATCAGGGACAGTTCCTCCAAATCAGGGACAGTTGGGAGCTATGATTAAACCCCCATCTTCCTGAAAATCATATATATGTTCTGGTGCAAATATTATCCACTTACCGATCGCCCGGCCACATTGTACTGAGGAGGGGGGGCGCTGTACTGAGGATGGGGGGCGCTGTACTGAGGATGGGGGGCGCTGTACTGAGGATGGGGGGCGCTGTACTGAGGACGGGGGGCGCTGTACTGAGGATGGGGGTGTCACTGTACTGAGCATGGGGGGTGCTGTACTGAGGATGGGGGGCGCTGTACTGAGGATGGGGGTGTCACTGTACTGAGCATGGGGGGCGCTGTACTGAGAATGGGGGGCGCTGTACTGTGGGAGGGGGAATTGTACTGAGGATAGGGGGTGCTGTACTGAGGATGGGGGGTGCTGTACTGTGGGAGGGGGAATTGTACTGAGGATAGGGGGTGCTGTACTGAGGAGGTGGGATGCTGTACTGTGGGAGGGGGAATTGTACTGAGGATAGGGGGTGCTGTACTGAGGAGGGGGGGGTGCTGTACTGAGGATGGGGGGGGTGCTGTACTGAGGATGGGAGGCACTATACTGAGGACGGGGGCATTATACTGAGGACATGGGGTGCTGTACTGAGGACGGGGTGGCATTGTATTGAGGATGGGGGGTCACTGTACTGAGGACAGGGGTCACTGTACTGAGGACAGGGGTCACTGTACTGAGGACAGTGGGGCATTGTACTGAGGATGGGGTGGCATTGTACTGAGGACGGGGGGGTCATTGTATTGAGGATTGGAGGGTGATGTACTGAGGACGGGGTGGCATTGTATTGAGGATGGGAGGGTGATGTACTGAGGACGGGGTGGCATTGTATTGAGGATGGGAGGGTGATGTACTGAGGACAGTGGGGCATTGTATTGAGGATGGGAGGGTGATGTACTGAGGACGGGGTGGCATTGTATTGAGGATGGGAGGGTGATGTACTGAGGACGGGGTGGCATTGTACTGAGGATGGGAGGGTGATGTACTGAGGACGGGGTGGCATTGTACTGAGGACGGGGTGGCATTGTACTGAGGACGGGGTGGCATTGTACTGAGGACGGGGTGGCATTGTACTGAGGATGGGGGGTCACTGTACTGAGGACAGGGGTGCTGTACTGAGGACAGTGGGGCATTGTACTGAGGACGCGGGTTGCTGTACTGAGGACAGGGTGGCATTGCATTGAGGATGGGGGGTCACTGTACTGAGGACAGTGGGGCATTGTACTGAGGACAGGGGTTGCTGTACAGAGGATGGGGTGGCATTGTATTGAGGACAGGGGTTGCTGTACTGAGGACGGGGTGGCATTGTATTGAGGATGGGAGGGTGATGTACTGAGGACAGTGGGGCATTGTATTGAGGATGGGAAGGTGATGTACTGAGGACGGGGTGGCATTGTATTGAGGATGGGAGGGTGATGTACTGAGGACGGGGTGGCATTGTACTGAGGACGGGGGGTCATTGTATTGAGGATGGGAGGGTGATGTACTGAGGACGGGAGATGCTTTAGGCAAAGTGATGTGCTGGTATGTCTCTGCCTACTCCCAGGTTTAGGGCAGGTGCATGTTCACCCCACCCCCTGCTAATTGGACACAGCATCCCAGCCAATGATTCACACCCAGGACCAACTGATCGTTTGTGTCCAATCGCAGCTCAGAGCTCTGTGTTGGGTTGTTTACAGAGGGAGTGATCTGTCAGAGATCATTAGTATAAAGCAGCACACTGTACACACATTACACTGAGTTATGGAACATATTTAACCCCTTCATCACCCAGAGATGTTACCCCCTTCCCAGCCAGTGTCATATTTCTAGCACTGATCACTGTATTAGTGTCGCTTTTAATGTCACTTCCCCCCCAGTGTCAGTTAGTGTCAGATTGCACTATCACCGTCCCTCTAGAAGTCCTTTATCTCCACCATTTGTAGTATAAAACAAATACAAATTCCACTACATATCCCATAGAATGTAGATATAGAACTTTCACACAACAATCAATATCCACTTATTGGGAATTTCTTTTTTTGTATCAAAAAACATGGAGAAGAATACTAGCTAGATTCACGTAGGGTGTCCTAACTTTGCGGCGGCAAAGCTTAGCGTGTTTACACTATGCCGCCGTAAGTTAGCGAGGCAAGTACATGATTCACAAAGTACTTGCCTGCTAAGTTACGGCGGTGTAGCGTAAATGCGGCCGGCGCAAGCGCGCCTAATTCAAATTCGGCTGAGGGAGCGTGTTTTATGGTAATGAGGCTTGACCCGACGTGATTGACATTTTTTTGGAACTGCGCATGTGCCGTGCGCCTACATTTCCCAGTGTGCATTGCGGCTAAGTCCGCAGCACGGGCCTATTGATTTCGACGTGGACGTAAATCCCTATTCACGGACGACTTGCGCAAACGACGTAAAATTTTCGAATTTCGAAGCGGGAACGGCGCCCATACTTTAACATTACTATTCCAACTATTTGATGGAATAACTTTAGGCCTGATAATGCGTTACATAAACGGCGTATCTGTACTGCGTCGGCCGGGCGTACGTTCGTGAATAGGCGTATCTAGTGATTTACATATTCTACGCCGACCACAACGGAAGCGCCACCTATCAGCCAGCCAAAATATTGCACCCTAAGATAGGACGGCGCAAGCCGTCGTATCTTAGATAGGTTTAAGTGTATCTCTGTTTGAGAATACACTTAAACCTAGGTCGGTGCAGATTCAGAGTTAGGTCGGCGTATCTACTGATACTCTACTGATACGCCAACCTAACTCTATGTGAATCTAGCTATACATTTAGAACAATATTTATAAATCTATTTTTTTCCGGTTATGTTTATTAGCAGAAAGTTTGTTGTTGTTTTTACAGGAGATAGTGAGGAGATTATAAAGTTGAAGTCTACAAATGTTCTCACTGAGAAAGTTGTGTGAATTTCTTATATTTTATTTGCAGTTTATTGATCTGTTATTTCTATTACAATCTTATGGGGGTGCCGACTTCTGTGCCGTCCAGTGGGACATTATCACCCCCACCTTTGTAAGGGAACAAATTAAAGTATCTGCCGCCGATATTGTGTCAATCTCTCCTCTGCTAGCGGTGAGATTGACACCCGTGATCCCCATCGTCGGGAGCAAGCGCCGAGCTTTGTCGCTCCTCCCGCGAGCGAGAGAAGCACAGTCTCGTTTTGCGGGTTTCCAGCGCGATCACATTGTGCTGTGTTTCCATATGGTTTTTGGGTAATCTAGAATTAAATAGAGATATAGGTATGTGTGTGTGTGTATATATATATATGGCTGTGTCTATATGAATAAATATATATATTTTAATTATGAATATATTTCTCTTAGTAGTGGCTGAAGACATTTCAGTCAGAGTACAGAGTATATTGTTCATTTAGTATGCTAATTCATGGCATTTAGTACATAGCAAAGTTCTTTGTTACCAGACATTTCGGAGTCAGTGAATTAAACCACCTTATGTGATGGACCCCATGCTGGGATGTTCAATCAAGACAGCCCCACCCTTTTTAAACCTGGGAAAGTTCACTTTACTCTGCTGCCACATATAGTCACCAGGATTTGTATGAAAGGGGGCTGACTTATGTAGTCAGGCCTCCAATCGTGATCCTAGCTAGGCCAACCAATGGGACGTTAGCATAGAGAGACATACTCGACTGCAGAGAGAAAGGGAATTTTGGACTTTTATGGAAGCATCACTTTATGAAAGGATGACTTGATGGAGAGATGGCCTAAAGGCATGGGTCTTAAAAGGGTAACTATGGTATAGGCACGTTTTTAATTACATGTAGCAACTGCACACGCTTGTAATCAAATGTTTTAGAGGAATATGCTCTAGATTCCTTCATGTAAATGTATGTATTTTAAACCACGGTCTTGTTTGAGACTATAGATAGGTTCTGTGTGTTAGATTAGACTTTGTATTAGGGTTGTCCCGATACCACTTTTTTAGGACCGAGTACAAGTACCGATACTTTTTTTTATGTACTCGCCGATACCGAATACCGATACTTTTTTTTAAATGTGTCCCCAAATGCAGCCATGCCCCCCCCCCAGAAGCAGCCATGTCCCCCCACAGATGCAGCCATGTCCCCCCCCATATGCAGCCATGTCCCCCCCACAAATGCAGCCATGTCCCCCCCACATATGCAGCCATGTCCCCCCCACATATGCAGCCATGTCCCCCCACATATGCAGCCATGTCCCCCCACATATGCTGCCATGTCTCCACACATGCAGCCATGTCCCCACCATATGCAGCCATGTCCCCCCCCATATGCAGCCATGTCCCCCCCCATATGCAGCCATGTCCCCCCATATGCAGCCATGTCCCCCATATATGCAGCCATGTCCCCACACAGATGCCTCCATGTCCCCCACACAGATGCAGCCATGTCCCCCCCACAGATGCCGCCATGTCCCCCCCACAGATGCCGCCATGTCCCCACACAGATGCTGCCATGTCCCCACACAGATGCAGCCATGTCCCCCCACACATGCAGCAATGTCCCCCCACACATGCAGCCATGTCCCCCCATATATGCAGCCATGTCCCCCCATATATGCAGCCATGTCCCCCCATATATGCAGCCATGTCCCCATGTCCCCCCATATATGCAGCCATGTCCCCCCATATATGCAGCCATGTCCCCCCATATAAGCAGCCATGTCCCCCCCATAAGCAGCCATGTCCCCCCATACAGTATATGCAACCATGTCCCCCCATATATGCAGCCATGTCCCCCCATATAAGCAGCCATGTCCCCCCCCATAAGCAGCCATGTCCCCCCATACAGTATATGCAACCATGTCCCCCCATATATGCAGCCATGTCCCCCCCATAAGCAGCCATGTCCCCCTCCTTACCTGCATGCTGCCGCGCCGCTAATATGAGTGGGGAACATTACAGCTTTCATTTGAATAGCTGTAATGTTCCCGCCGCGCTGTGTATAGACACTCCCCCTTGCTCGGGATTGGACAGATCATCCGAGCAAGGGGGACTGTCTATACGCGGTGCGGCGGGAACATTACAGCTATTCAAATGAAAGCTGTAATGTTCCCCGCTCGTATTAACCAAGCGGCCGGCGGGATGCGGTGTAGCGGCGGCGGCGGGATGCGGTGTAGCAGCGGCGGGGGGTGTGGGGGGGCTGAGTATTCTATTTAGGCATCGTCGGTATTTGCGGGAGTACAAGTACTCCCGCAAATACTCAGTAGCGTTCCCGATACCGATACTAGTATCGGTATCGGGACAACCCTACTTTGTATAAGCTCTAATGTGTGTTATGTTAAAGCTTTCGCTCTGGACAATAGAACTCTCTTATTTCAACCATATATCATATATGTGAGATATTAAATCTTAAATATACAATTACTTTGTAACAGCTGGAAACACAAAATCGGCGACACCTACTGTATACACAGGATGGATAAGGAAAGACATTTGGAGGAGGGGCTCACATGAATTGTAGCTCAGACCACTCCGCTGAGCCTAAAAAAGAGTTGGCATATATTAGGGGAGGACAGTTCCTCTCCAAATATAGGGATTTTTTAAATGAGATGTGTTGCTCTTGGTATATAAGGTAGGCGCACAAAACACAAAGTTTAAAGTAGTATCAAAAATAATTTAATTATGAAAATATAAAATATCATATTTCATATAATTTACACAATAAGATATACATATGGTCAGAAACCACAGTTACATGAAAAACAAGGTAAAGGGAAGACAGGTTATTTGGAGGAAAATTCATGCGAGTTTGCCAACTAGTTTCGCACTATGTGTGCTTCATCAGGGCTTGCATAATGTTCCTGTTCCTTTTATATATGTAGCAGTCTGCGTACGACATAAAGATTCATCATTAATACAACAGTTTATTATATTTATATGATTTTAAACTTTGAACAAATGTGTTTTAAGCACATATATATAGAAGGGGGAGTATATAGTGCGCTTACCATTTCCGTTAAAAAGCTCTTAGAACTGGGCAGAAAAACCTGCCTAAGATTCAGCGAGGGGGCACTGGATGCAATCAGGAGACTCGTTACTCCACTTATAATCAATGGAAGCCAGATCCACTTGATTTTAGCAGGTGCGGACAATGAAATGTTTGAGGGATTCAACACAAAAGAGGATACAGATGACTAATGGTTGTATTTATATTCTTTCTAAAAACAAGCAAAAAGGTTTAAGTAATATTAGAGAATCTAAAGAAGTATGTATATATTAATTAATGTATTAAGTGTCCATGCATTTAATAATTGTTATAGAATTGAATATATCCAATGAGAGCTTAATGGCGATGTTTACCTCAATAGTAGCAAGATTAAATTTTGTGCTGCTAGATGGATCCCAAGGGGTTCCCAATAGGTTTCCACAAAATTCTATGAATGGAAAGTAAATATATATATATAAATATAAGAGTTTTAGTAATTATCCTGTGAAAAATAATAATAATAAACACAGTGCCTGTGACTGAATGTCATAATGAGGCAATTGTCTATATGTATAAGCAGGAATTTTTACCTTAAGTAGTAATGGAAAAAGATATATTGATATTTCCAGTTGTAATCCGGGAATGTAATGCCTCCGTTGAATTACAATTAAGGGTAGTATTGATAAAGTGGTCCAAGGAAAATACCATCTGTTACCACTTGAATTCTACAGAGAAGTAAATACAGAAAGGGAATTCAATTTTTGGAATAGTGGAGATGGCTAAATAGCCTGAGTGGGGCACTGATTAATCAGAGTAAAGAATCATTACCTTTGTTGAATAGTGGCAGCATAAGGACAGGAGGGTCCGTATGCTGGCTTCTCAAATATAGTTGTGTTGTCCTTCCTCCAGCTGTCCAAGTCAGCGTCTGACATATACACTGTCCGCGCTGACTTAAATAGCTGCATTTCCACCGGAAGTGAAAAGAGTCAAGACTGACTCCTGGCATCACCTCCGGTTCACGTGTCCCAAAACGAATGCGCACGCAGATGATGCGCTTCAGCGTGATGACGTATGCTGGAGCGCATAAGAAAGAGACATAAACAGGACGTCTCTTACCAGCCAAAGGAAAAACGATCGGCTGGATGTGCGTGTGCGTCCCATCTGATGATATTGATGGGAAACAGAGGCGTCTAGGATATCGCGCCCCCTGTGTTGGGACATGTTATTGGCCGCACCACGCTTAGTGTGAGGTCCAATCTCGCTTTGCATCAAGAAGCCCCCTGCATGAGGAATCGTACAGCTCAAGGCTCACAAAACAGAAATAATAATTTAGTATACAATAATAAGTAACACATATATAATTAGACATATATTTAACTCCAGAAAGACAAACCAGAGTCTGTTCTTAGTTTTACACCACAAAACATCCAATAGTGGTTCAATTTTACATTGCCTGATATTAGGAGAAAAATGATAGAGGCAGTGTCCATAATAGTACCGGTTGTTAGAGATTTTAATACTGTCCAGCTATTTTATCATACGGCCGGACAGAGCAAAAGAAATCATTATAGTCATGAAATAATAATAATAAATGCAGGATTGAATCAGACTGAAATGAAAGGAAATGAGAAATTGAAAAAAATGAAAAAAATGAAAAAAATGAAAAAAATGAAAAAAAATAAATTGAAAAAAGATCAAGATCAAATAAAGCAAATAAAGCAAAACCAAACACCATAGATACCAAGATACAAAAAATACATACAAAAAATATATATATATCTATATATATATATAGATATTTGACGTGAGGGGCGAAGCTATAGAGCCATCCAAACAGATCAAAAGTTGTATACCTATCGGAGCATCCACTAAATATATAAGAACAAAATAAGAACAAAATAAAGTTAAGGTAGACCTAGCAATGACCCATATGTAACAACTAAAGATTGTTATATATATACAGGGTCCTTAAGTGACATCTCTGTGATTCAAAACCAGTAACAACTGGTTGTAATAATGAACAGCTCAAAGGCATTGCCTATAAAAAGGGTTTGAATGACAGAGATGTATTAAGCCCTGGCGAATATGTGGCTCGCTGGTCGAAGATCCAACGAGCTTCGCGTTGGAGGATTTTTTTGTCGAAATCCCCACCTCTTTCTGGTAGGGGAATGACTTCCAATGCAAAAAAAGAAATAAATGAGGGGTCATAGCTATGGTGCAGGCCTACATGTTTACAAATGGGAGTATAGAGCAATCCCGCATCTAAGTAATAGAGATGGTCCTTAATTCTTCTCGCAAAGGTTCTTTTCGTCTTTCCTATATAGAATGCTCCACAGCGACATTTGGCAAGATATACAATGCCTATGGTTGTGCAATTGGCATGCCTCTTGGACTTAAGGAAACCTCCTCTAGGGAGGGAACAGCCGTCTCCTTCTTCAATCCAAGGGCAGACATCACATTGTCCACACTTATAGGTACCTGGTATCTCAGGCTCCTGAAGATCCGGAGCATCAGGTACCAGGTGGCTATGTGTGAGACCGTCCTTGATGGACCTACATTTCCTATAAACAATTTCAGGTCTCTGGGAAATGTATTTGGAGATAATGGGGTCTTCGGCAAGAAAATGCCAATTATGGCTGACCAATTGGCGGAAGATGTTTTGATCAGAGCTAAAGGTAGTTATAAGTTTGGTTGTCGGATTGTGCTCTTTTTCCTTCTGCTTAAATAATAATGCATCTCTAGTATTTGTCTTAGACTTTATATATGCTTGTTTCAAAACCTTTTTACTATATCCTCTCAATAGGAGTCGTGAATAGAGGGCAGATGCCTCTTTTTCAAAATCCTCCTCCTTTGCACAATTGCGCCGAAGTCTTAGGTACTGACTGTAAGGGATGCTTCGCACCAAGGATCTTGGATGCGAGCTAGAGTAGTGAAGAATAGTATTTCCTGCTGTTTCTTTTCTATATAAGTTAGTGTATAGAGTACCGTCATCATTTATTGAGATTGTTAGATCGAGGAAGGGGATGCTTTTTGTATCTGATTGGATCGTAAATTTTAGATTGTAGTCATTGAGGGATAAGTACTCCATAAATTTGCCTAGTAGGTCTACTCCACCAGTCCAGACGACTAAAATATCGTCGATGTACCTCCGCCACAGTAAAATGTGGCGGAGGTATATCGCGGCGGAGTCATCCGAAAATATGGCTCTTTCCCAACCCCCCAGGTACAGGGTGGCATACGATGGGGCACAAGAGGTCCCCATCGCCACACCCTGTACCTGGAGGTAGGTTGAGCCATTAAAGACAAAAACGTTGTTAGTCAGTATATGCTCCAACAAAGTTGTAATGAATTTACACAGTTTCCAATTATTGTGATCTTGTTCACGCAAGAATTGAGAAACAACTTGGATCCCCTTTATGTGAGGGATACTAGAGTAGAGGGCCTCCACGTCTATTGCTGCCAAATTTGATCCTGGGGGTACGCTCATACCTTCCACTATTTTAAGAAGTTCCAATGTATCTTTTAGATATGATGGCAATGCCATCACATGAGGTCTCAATTGCATATCGACATACTTGCTTGCAGTTTCCGTATGGCTGCCTATACCTGAGATGATAGGACGGCCAGGTGGAACCCTGATGTCCTTATGTATTTTTGGCAGTGAATAAAACGTAGGAGTTATGGGCCACTTAATCTCTAGATATTCCCTAAGGTCTTGATCAATTAGACCTTGTTGAAATGCTAACGAAATCAAAGAAATATAACTGGATCTGGCTTTTGGAACATCATCTTCTGATATTATCCTATACCAGTTGCCATTGCATAGGATTTTGTCACACATTCTGATATACTGAGTCTTGGTCATTACAACTACATTACCCCCTTTATCAGAAGGTTTTATCACTAATTCGCTGTTATTAGTGAGTTGGGTAAGTGCTTGTTGTTGCTGTCTTGATAGATTGTTATCGGAAATTTTGGGGATTACTAGGTTTTCGATTTGTTTCCTTGTTTGCTTAAGGAAGGCCCATACTGCTGGGGAAGTTTGTAAATTAGGGAATCTTTGTGATTTTGTCTTAAACTTACATGGTTCTGAGATCGGTTCTACCTCCAATTCGACTTCATCCGAGAGATCAATTAGATCTTCCGAACTCTCGTTTTCATCCAACAGTTGGATTAAGATTTTTAACGCTCTAAAATCTTGTACTTTGAAATCTTTGTACACTCCGCTGAGCCAACAACTGATATTGCAGATATTCCTCCAACTCACATTGGACTACATGAGTCTCCCCCAGTTCTTCCTCTGCACCAGTGGTGGTGCATCTATAGAGGGTGCTGGAGCGCCGCCCCCTCTGGCTCTCGCACCGCCACTGAAATAACATAGATTCATGCATTGCATGAATCTATGTTATTGTTCGCTGCCGCTGACTATTCAGATTGGCAGACGGTGAGCGCCGACCACCTGAATAACGGCAGCTGGTTGGCTGTGCGGCTCTGATAGGCTTTCCGAGTACAGCCCTCCGGCTCTCGGAAGCTTATCTAAGGGACGTACGGGTGGTGCATTCCTTGGATAAGACTGACAGGCGTCTCAGCCAATCAGGTTCGCCAGTTCTGGTTACCGGTAACCTGATTGGCTGAAGCATCATCGATGGCGGGAGAAGACATCGAGGGCCGTGGAAGGAGGATGGCTGACCCGCAGAAAGGTAAGTGCCGGGCGGGGGGAGGGGCATTATACTGGGCACAGTGGCATCAATGGGCATTATACTGGGCACAGTGGCGACAAAGGGCACAGTGGCGACAAAGGGCACAGTGGCGACAAAGGGCACAGTGGCTGCGTTTGATGGCATGGCACAGTGGTGACAATTGATGGCACAGTGGCTGTGTTTGATGGCATGGCACAGTGACTGCATTTGATGGCATAGCACAGTGACTGCATTTGATGGCATGGCACAGTGGTGACAATTGATGGCACAGTGGCTGCGTTTAATGGCATGGCACAGTGGTGACAATTGATGGCCCAGTGGCTGCGTTTGATGGCATGGCACAGTGGTGACAATTGATGGGCCCAGTGGCTGCATTTGATGGGCCCAGTGGCTGCATTTGATGGGCCCAGTGGCTGTGTTTTAATGGCATGGCACAGTGGTGACAATTGATGGCACAGTGGTTGCATTTTATGGGCCCAGTGGCTGCATTTGATGGGCACAGTGAGGCTGCAATTGTTTTTTTTCGTTTGCGCCCCCCAAAAATTTTGAGCACCAGCCACCACTGCTCTGTACATGTACTGGCATGGAAAACCCATGGTTACTGACAGCAATTATGCCATTTGTCTCATCATCATTTACACTCTATAAATGACAGGTCTGGGTAATATTTTGTGCCACATCTGCTTTCTCAACATGTGTACTTTCAAGTTTTTTCCTGAGATGATGAAGGCTACACTGAGGGCATTTCACAAATTTCCCATATACTTCGACTATGCCCGGTACAGCTGGCAGTGCATATGTGTGTTCTAGCAAAGATGTGGAGGACAATGGACTTGACACTGGGCAGGATACAGCAAGTGGTGGTATCAGCACTGGAGAGGGTGCAGTGGATGATGGGATTGGTACTGAAGAGGGTGCAGTGGATAATGGGATCGGTACTGGAGAGGGTGCAGTGGATGATGGGATCGGTACTGGAGAGGGTGCAGTGGATGATGGGATCGGTACTGGAGAGGGTGCAGTGGATAATGGGATCAGTACTGGAGAGGGTGCAGTGGATGATGGGATCAGTACTGGAGAGGGTGCAGTGGATGATGGGATCGGTACTGGAGAGGGTGCAGTGGATAATGGGATCAGTACTGGAGAGGGTGTAGTGGATAATGGGATCGGCACTGGAGAGGGTGCAGTGGATGATGGGATCGGTACTGGAGAGAGTGCAGTGGATGATGGGATCGGTACTGGAGAGGGTGGAGTGGGTGATGGGATCGGTACTGGAGAGGGTGCAGTGGATGATGGGATCGGTACTGGAGAGGGTGCAGTGGATGATGGGATCGGTACTGGAGAGGGTGCAGTGGATGATGGGATCGGTACTGGAGAGGGTGCAGTGGGTGATGGGATCGGTACTGGAGAGGGTGCAGTGGATGATGGGATTGGCACTGGAGAGGGTGCAGTGGATGATGGGATCGGTACTGGAGAGAGTGCAGTGGATGATGGGATCGGTACTGGAGAGGGTGGAGTGGGTGATGGGATCGGTACTGGAGAGGGTGCAGTGGATGATGGGATCGGTACTGGAGAGGGTGCAGTGGATGATGGGATCGGTACTGGAGGGGGTGCAGTGGATGATGGGATCGGTACTGGAGAGGGTGCAGTGGATGATGGGATCGGTACTGGAGGGGGTGCAGTGGATGATGGGATCGGTACTGGAGAGGGTGCAGTGGATGATGGGATTGGTACTGGAGAGGGTGCAGTGGATGATGGGATCGGCACTGAGGGGGGCAGGGGGGTGGTGATTTTGGCACTGTAGAAACTTCACACAACAAGAAATGTCTTGCCATATAATTTGTTCCCTTACAAAGGTGGGGGTGATAATGTCCCACTGGACGGCACAGAAGTCGGCACCCCCATAAGATTGTAATAGAAATAACAGATCAATAAACTGCAAATAAAATATAAGAAATTCACACAACTTTCTCAGTGAGAACATTTGTAGACTTCAACTTTCTAATCTCCTCACTATCTCCTGTAAAAAAATGTGATTAATAAATTTTGTCCTAAATGTATTTAGCTCCCAATAAGTGGATATTGATTGGTGTGTGAAAGTTCTATATCTACATACTATGGGATAGGCAGAGACATACCAGCACATTGCTTTGCATACAGCACCCCCTGTTCTCTGTACAGCGCCCCCTGTTCTCAGTACAGCGCCCCCCGTCCTCAGTACAGCACCCCCTGTCCTCAGTACAGTGCCCCCCATCCTCAGTACAGTGCCCCCCATCCTCAGTACAGTGCCCCCCATCCTCAGTACAGTGCCCCCCGTCCTCAGTACAGCACCCCCCGTCCTCAGTACAGCGCCCCCGTCCTCAGTACAATGTGGCCGGGCGATCGGTAAGTGGATAATATTTGCACCAGAACATATATATGATTTTCAGGAAGATGGAGGTTTAATGCCGACATTCCATTGAAGTGTAAAACATTGTTTGTGTGGAGATCTGTGTGTGTCTCAGTCTCGGTCCTGATAGTCGGGATGAAGGGGGACAAACAAGGACAATGAGATTGTGATTAGAGACATGGATTGTATTCTTCTTCCAACATAAACATCAACTTCCATCATCACCACAAATAGAAACTGGGAAATAATAAACAATCACTTTTACACACAAATCCACATTACAAAGTTATCTTAAGGAGACACTTTACTACCAGAAAGTACAAAACCTCCCAAAATCTCTTCTTGTATTTCTACAAATCCCAACAGAATGGATCAGTATGTGCTGCAGGCTGCAGTCCCTGGAGCTCCACAGGATGTGGAGGTCACATGTTTCCTGTCTACAATCGAGCTCCACTCTGCAGCCACACCTGACCCTCTCAGGAATGAGGAAGTAGGAAAGTGGGTGGAAATAAAGAGAAGTTCAATGATGGTGGAAGATGAAATACGATATTCCAGGAAGTCGGGTCTTAGAGACATTTCCTGAGATGTGGAGAAGAGACCTACAGACTCCAACATTTCCATAGAGAAGGTGAGTGAGAGACGGAACATTTCCATAGAGAAGGGAAGTGAGAGACTGGAACATTGGGATGGGCGGGGCATAAATTAATTCAGAAGAGTCCATTATTATGTAAAGGAGAACTCCGCCTTTAACTTGCTAAGAAAGACTTCTGTAGTAGCCAAGCTTCACCCCTCACACTCGGCTTCCCTAGATACCCCACATGGCTTCCCTAGATAACCCACGTGGCTTCCCTATATACCCCACAACCCACATGGCTTCCTTAAATACCCCACAACCCACATGGCTTCCCTATATACCCCACAATCCACATGGTTTGCCTAGATACCATACCCTCACATGGCTTCCCTAAATACCTCCAAAACCCACATAGCTTCCCTAGATAACCTACATGGCTTCCCTAGATACCCCACACAGGTTCCCTAGATACCCCCACAACCCATGTGGATTCCCTAGATATCCCACAAGAATTCCATAGATACACTATGTAACGAGACCCTTGCTCACTCGATTCCACTCTCCTGACACTCCTAGGCTACTATTGGATCAGATTGCAGATGGTAATGTCTGATGGTTCGGTCATCCGATGCTCTGGGATTCGAACTATAGCTATGTGCCGTTCAAATCCAGTTGTGATAGCTCAGAACAAACACCAGGCAGGCTGTATGTAAGTTCAAACAGGAATCTCCTTTAATTGGATGCACACTCACTTTTATACATAGCAGTTTGAACACCCCGCCCCCACAACCACTTTCCTATTGGTCAATTGTAAAGTACATTGTAGTTCTCAATTAGGTCCTCTTGGCAATGCAAATTAGGACTTGAAACAGGGTCAACAGGGATTGGTCCAATAGTTTGAATATGAGGACTGATATGTGTAATGACACAGAAGCTCCAGGGGGTAATTTAAAGTACATAAACAGTCAAACACGGGAAAAATGTTTTTCTTCTAGACCAGTGGTTCTCAACCTTCCTAGTGCCGTGACCCCTTGATAACATTTCCCAAGTTGTGGGGACCCCTAACAGTAAAATTATTTTCGTATCGTGGCGCTCCCGAGTCCCCTCCACTCGTCCGGTATTAAAACCTCATATGGTAAATTTTAGGATGTACCGCTCTTTCTCTTTGTTCTCTTTTTTTCCCTTGTATCTCTTCCTATCCTCCTTTCCTATTTTTTTCACCCATCCCTCTCTTTTTCTCTCTTTTTCTTTCTTCCTCACCCTTTTTTCCCTCCCTTCCATGTATTCTCTATTTTTATTCCTTCTTTTACTCCTTGGTGGGGAATGGGATGAGTGGCAATGCTGGGGGGAGTTCTGATCGGCCAACTTAGATGCTCTTGATCAAAGTCATCTGCTGATCTGAGAAGTGTAGTGGGGATTTTTAATGGCAACTCTAATCACAGGTAATGTTACTCACAGTGTCTCTGACTTTGTGGTGTCTCGTAGCAGTGACACCTATGCCGAAATCAGGTCTCCTCCAGCCCCTCCCACCTCACATTCCTCACCAGTCAGCTTACCTCTAGTCTCTGCCCCCCCCCAGCCATGCCGTGAACTGAATGTGCGGCTGTGAAGAGGCTGAGTGGGTGGCCGTGGGCTCCAGGAACAGCCCAGCTGGGTTGCCACATGCTCCAGGGACAGCCGCAAAACAGTTGGGAGAGTGGTGCGAGAACAGCCCAGGATTCGGTGACCCCTGGCAAATCAACGTTTGAGCCCAGAGGGGGTCCCGACCCCCCGGTTGAGAACCACTGTTCTAGACCATGGAGCCGTCTGGAGGGGGGTTTAGCCTTAAGACAGGGCAGAAGACCCACCACTGTGTAACAGATTCAAAGGAGAAATACTTTGGTATTCCAAGGTTCATGACAATACTCCCCCTGGCAAATAGTCCAACAGCCACAGTGGGACCCCGAGCGGGTCAACTCGAGGATGTTGGAAAAGTAGTCTTAAGGTTCCAGGTCTGTCTGCTGGGATAACCCATCCACATTTCTGTTTTGAGGCCCTGGCCCATAATTGGAAGACAAGAGGCTAGAATTTAGTCCTCTTCAAAAGCCTCTGTCCCGGCTAGGTCTGTCACTCACCCAGCCAACCTCTGCCAGAGAACATATCCACCGCTGGGGAGAGGCCTGGACTGGCCTTTCTCCCTGGAGTCATTTCAGCCACTGGAGAGAAGACAGGGTGACTGGGCTCACTCTGTAATGCTGTTGGGGATCTTGGCTGACTGCCCAGCATCCCTGGGGTATACAGGTGGGGACTGAAGCCACATCCATTTTTACAGGAAATGTGTCCTCTGTTAGTTGAGGGCAGAGGCCAGCAGAACTATGTCCTGCTGCCAGTACTTGAGCAGGTGATGCATAATCCATAACATCCTCTGAACAGTCCATTAAGTCCATACAGTCTGTAATATGTGGCTGGAGAGATGAGCCGACTGCCCCGGCTCCCTGGTACTCCACAGTTGTTGCCATTGCTGGGCAGAGTTTTTTTTTTTGGTTGGCTTTGGCTCTCTCCTCCCTGGTGGTCTTCCCCTCAGGTCGCTCGTCCTTTTCCAAGGGAGGTGTTTGACAGGGGCGTCATAGGGAAGGAACAAGAAGAATGGCGAGCGGAATGAAAATAATTTCATACAATGTGAGAGGTCTTTGTTCAAGTGGTAAGAGTGGTCGTCTCTGGCATGAATTGAATCATATGAAGGCAGAAATAGTTTTTTGCAGGAAACACACTTTGTGGCAGGGGCGACCCCTCGCATGCATCGCGCTGTGTATGATCAGTGGTTCCACTCGCCCTCACCTATTCTTAAAGCCAGAGGGGTGACAATAGCAATACATAAACAATGTCCCCTGATGAATGTAGAAACACAGGAGGATCCAGAAGGCCGGTTTCTTTTTGTTAAGGGTAAGATCCAGGGCAAGTATTATACTTTAGCTACAATCTATGCTCCGAACAGTAATACAGTCAAAGTTTTGATTAAAACTTTGGATACCCTGGAAAAATTCAAAGAAGGCGTATTGGTAATGGGAGGAGATTTTAATATTAGGCCCCATACACACGAGAGGATTTATCCGCAGATACGGTCCAGCGGACCGTATCCGCGGATAAATCCTCTCGAGGATTTCAGAAGATTTCTATGCGATGGCGTGTACACACCATCGCATTGAAATCCGCGCTGAAATCCTCTGCCGATGACGTGTCGCGCCGTCGCCGCTATTATGACGCGGCGACGGGCGCGACGCTGTCATATAAGGAATTCCACGCATGCGTCAAATCATTACGGCGCGTGCGGGGAATCCTTTTGGACGGATGGATCCGGTGAGTCTGTACAGACGAGCGGATCCATCCGTTGGAATGGATTCCAGCAGATGGATTTGTTGAGCATGTCAGCAAATATCCATCTGCTGGAAATCCATCCCAGGGGAGATTTATCTGCGGATAAATATCCGACGGAGTGTACACACCATAGGATCTATCCGCAGAAACCCATTTGATGGGATTTATCTGCGGATAGATTCTATGGTGTGTATGGGGCCTTACCCTCGAACCTAGTTTGGACACCTCAGAAGGGAAAACTTTTATATCATACAGAGCACTGAGATGTGTTAAAAATCACCTTCGCTTCATGCATTTGGTGGATAGTTGGAGAGTATTGCATGAATGGGAGAGGGACTATAGTTATTATTCCAAAACACACAATACTGATTCAAGGATTGATATGTTGATAATGGATCAATATTATTTGAGTCAAGTAGTTTCTTCATCTATTGAATCAATCACCGTATCTGACCACGCACCTATAAGTTTATCGGTGAATCTGGTGTCAATGGGGGGGTGTGGAAAGAACATGGAGATTGAATGAACCCATCTTGGATGATAAAAATAACGTGGAGTTCCTTTCCCATTAATTAACACAATATTTTGAAACTAACACGACGGAAGGGGTATCAGACCGGGTGGTATGGGAGGCCCACAAGGCGGTTATCCAAGGGGAGATCATCTCTTTGGGAGCAAGTATTAAGAGAGAGAGAGACAAAAATAGATCGTGATTATACTGGATGAAATACATAAAACGGAAATTAAACATAAGGTTAATCGGAAGTTAGAAGAGGCACAGAAGCTGGATAAATTAAAGATATATTTAAAAGAATTACTGGATCGAAAAGTTCAAAACAAGCAGAGATACTTTGCCCATCGTTTTTACGAACAGGGAAACAAGAGTGGGAGATTATTAGCTTGACAACTAAAGAAACAACAGGAACAACGTCATGTTCATAACATTAGAGCAGGAAATAAGTAAATAATAGACTCCCAAGCAATAGCAGCTGAATTTCACCATTTCTATTCATCACTGTATAATATAGATCAGGCATCGAGGGGGGTAACGGATGGAGGGCAGGAGGATAAGATCCGAGAATATATAGTGGCCTCAGGACTACAGGGTATACCGCCAGTGAATAAATAAGAAAATATTGTGTTGCGCTAATAATCAAGTAAAAAATTGCATACATATATATATACACACCATATACATAAATAAGAACCCCCTACACCTCAAATCAGGGAGGTATATGTGCAAAAGATAAACAAAAACCACTCAAAAACTATAATGTGAAAAAATTCAAATAGAACCAGCAAAAATAGTTCATGGAAAAAACACAGTTCAGTACATAGGCTAATAGGAGACAGGTGTGAGATCCACAGTCCTTTGGTGTGCAGCTGTCATAGCAAAAAAATAAAAAAAAAAAAAAATAAAAAAAAAAATATAAAACCTTTTCCTTCTGGACTCCCCGATTAACACAGGATATCAGCCGCTCATAAGGAGAAAAGAAAGATATATGGTGCAAATAACGTAATAAAATGGGAAATGAACCCTGCAATACAATGATTGCACTCACGGAACCTCGATGGTAAAAAGGCTCAACTGCAATCAGTCATTGAACGCCGCTCAGTGCTACGATCTCCTCAGAAGGACGGATTCGACCGTCGATCGCGTCACTCGGCTTCTCCCCCACGCGTATCGTCAATAGCCACTTGACTTATTCATGGGTAAGTCAAGTGGCTATTGACGATACGCGTGGGGGAGAAGCCGAGTGACGCGATCGACGGTCGAATCCGTCCTTCTGAGGAGATCGTAGCACTGAGCGGCGTTCAATGACTGATTGCAGTTGAGCCTTTTTACCATCGAGGTTCCGTGAGTGCAATCATTGTATTGCAGGGTTCATTTCCCATTTTATTACGTTATTTGCACCATATATCTTTCTTTTCTCCTTATGAGCGGCTGATATCCTGTGTTAATCGGGGAGTCCAGAAGGAAAAGGTTTTATATTTTTTTTTTTTTTTTTTTTTTTTTTTGCTATGACAGCTGCACACCAAAGGACTGTGGATCTCACACCTGTCTCCTATTAGCCTATGTACTGAACTGTGTTTTTTCCATGAACTATTTTTGCTGGTTCTATTTGAATTTTTTCACATTATAGTTTTTGAGTGGTTTTTGTTTATCTTTTGCACATATACCTCCCTGATTTGAGGTGTAGGGGGTTCTTATTTATGTATATGGTGTGTATATATATATGTATGCAATTTTTTACTTGATTATTAGCGCAACACAATATTTTCTTATTTATTCACTTTGGTTTTGTGCACCTCACGTGTCTGCAGCTTATCTTTAGTATTTTATATGGTTTTAGTAATAGCGCTGTAGTACCTTTTTACAGGGTATACCGCCAGAAGCCCTGGAGGAGTTGGAAAAATAAATCTCCAACGAAGAGCTTGAGGAAGTGATTTCAATGTCAAGCTTGGGAAAAAGTCCGGGACCGGACAGCCTCACAAATATGTATTAGCCCTGGTTCACACTGGGCTGCGGGAGTGAAGCCGTGCGAGTTCAGCTGAACTCGCACGATTTCACTCCCGCTGGCAGTCCCGATTTCGGCCGCGATTTAAGAGACATCTGTGCAGGTTTCTGCACAGATGTCTATGTAAATCGCAAAAAGTAGTACAGGAACTACTTTTTGAAATCGATGCAGCGCCGCAGATGCGGCGTCGCACCGATTAGGACAGTGTCATTGCCGACAATTGCCGGCAAATGCCGCCGATTTGAGATGCGATTTCACAAGTGAAATCGCATCTTAAATCGAAGCAAATCGTACCCAGTGTGAACCTGGGCTTATAGGAAGTTTGCCCCAATCCTGCTGGCCCCGCTTGGTAGATATTTCATTGAAGTCTCAAATTCTAAACCTTTGCCGGCAGAGGCTCTGCTGGCATATGTGACAGTTCTCCCAAAAAAGGGGAAGGATCCCCAGAGTTGTTCCAGCTACAGGCCCATCTCCCTTTTGAACTCCGATGTGAAGCTCCTGCCTAAAATTTTGGCTCCGAGGTTACAGGAACACATAGTTAAATTGATCCATTTGGATCAAACTGGGTTTATGAAGGGCCGAGAGGCGAGGGACAATACCATTTGTGCCCTCCATGTTAGGCATTGGATGCATAAAGGACCAAATCAGAAACCGAGTGTTGTAATCTCAATGGATGTGGAGAAAGCTTTCGATAGGGTGGGCTGGGGGTTCATGGTCGGAGTTCTGAGGGAGATGGGCCTGAAAGAATGATGGGATGGGTGATGGCATTATATGCAAATCCCAGAGCAAGGGTGAAAGTAAACGGGAGATTATCAGACTATTTTGAGATACGGGATGGGACTAGGCAGGGGTGTCCCCTGTCCCCACTGTTATTCGCTCTGGTGTTGGAGCCTTTTGTATGTACAATTAGGGGAAATAGGAAGATCAAGGGAATAAAAATTGGACCTACGGAACACAAGATATCAGCGTACGCAGATGATTTATTACTGTACCTTTCCTCACCTCAGGGATCCATGATGGAACTAATAAAGGAGATAGAGAAATTAGTTTTTTTATCAAATTTCAAAATAAATATTGAAAAGTCGGTAGTTATGCCAATTCATGTATCCCTGAGGATGAGAAAAAAGTTACAGAGAGCCTTCCCCTTTGAATGGCGTATAGACGCTCTATCGTATCTTGGGACCTATATAACTCCAGATGTAAAATGGCTATATGGCTATACAATCTAAATTATGGTCCATTGGTTGTTTCGATAATACAAGACTTGCAGAAATGGAGAGGCCACACTTTGATGTGGTTTGGGAGGGTAAATGTGCTTAAAATGAATATAATCCCTAGGCTTATCTATGTCTTGCACGCCATTCCGATAACTTTGCCACAGAAGTTTTTTAAGCAAATAAGGAGTGCCCTCACGACTTTTGTATGGGGAGATAAACACCCCAGACTGGCATATGAGATGCTGAGGAGACCAAAGGGGGAGGGAGGGGTAGGCCTCCCAGATAGAGGGATCTACTATAGAGTCATGGCCCTGGTTTGTATTATGAACTGGTGCCATGATACAGATAGTAAAGAATGGGTACCAGTGGAGAAAACTTTGGCAGGGGCACCATGGATTCCGGCTGTTCACAGGGGATTGTCGGAAGATGTATCACCCCTGACCAAAACAACACTTACAATATGGGACAGAATGAATAAGACAGGAAGATTCGCCCCCCGATATCACCCTTGACACCTCTGTAAGGTTTTTCCTGGTTTCCCCCGGGGGAGGAAAGAGGTAGTTTAGGGTGCTTGGGGTAGGAAGGGGAATGGAAACTGAGCAGGAGTGGCACCACAAGGGAAACTTCTTTCATTGGGGGATTTAGTAAAGAATATGGGGGAGGTAGTAATGGTGGAATGGAAATACGGTCAGTTGAGGGACTGGTTTAATAAATGGATAAAAAATGGGGGAAAGGTTGGGACTTTAAATGAGACACTTGTATCGTGACTCCATCCCGGGTTCAATAAGAGAAATCAAGGGAGTTTGGGACTTTAAATGAGGCCATGGACAAGGTGGGGGTAGAGGGTAAAAAATTACATATTTATTTATCATAGTAGGGTATACAGCACATATCAATGACAAGAACTACTGGTAGAAAAAACATTGTAATAAATATAATTTCATAAGATTTACAACCACATGGTTATGTGCGTATGCAAAAATCGGCAACAAGGGTACATCAAGTATATGGCAACCTAGCGCCACGTAGTGGTCACAGTAGATACATATATACGATTACAGAGATTATTATATGTACAAAGATTATACAAAATAGCAAAATAAGACAGCACTTGCGGAGGAAAGGAATATGGGACAGTGAAACCATGATTTGTAGATACAATAGTTCTGAGTTGTTGATGTCAAATTGTCACATGTCTGTATCTTAAATTGCCCGACACGTTTCATGTAAACCACTCATCAGGGGCAGATAATCAGAGATGTCTAAGATAAAAATAGAATAAAGTAAGTATAGTAGTAACGGATCATAATAGGGAAGGGCAGATGAGCCCCACCTAAATTACTTACATGGAAAAAAACTGCAATGGGATGTGACAGGTAAAGAGCCTGGACCAAAAGATTGCCTGTCCCGGGAGCTGAGGTACAAAATAGCAGCGTGCTGGCAGGGCGCATAGCCTAAACCCCCTCCAAAACGCAAGCCCAGAGTGCCAATATTCAAGGTTAGATACAGTGTTTCGCCAGTCATAGATGCCTGAAGGGAGTCTAAAAATGGAGAGTACATAATAAGTATATCATAGTATCCTGACAGAGTATGAAAGATACAGATAAATATTAGATGAGCAAATTTAGAAATAATATATATATATATATATATATATATATATATATATATATATATATATATATATATATATATATATATAGGGGTGTCTAAGTAATAGAGTAAAGTAAATGACCATGTATGTAATAACCAAATGGCCAGGGGGTATAGCTAATGAAAACAAAGAGTAAACGATTAGCGGAGACAATCCTTAATTGCTCAAATCCAATAGATTGGAATAAAGACTAGCTAGTAGAGGGGAACATTGGGGGGCCTGGTATGGCTTACCTGCATCCCAAACTGGTAAAGACTGGACTGTTACGGCAGGGTATACCTGTCCTAGATGTTGTAACACTCGGACTGCGTAGGAGAAGACAGGATAAGGCTGACCCGCACGTGTGCACGCTGATATGTACCAGCGTCACATAGGCGTGGCCACGGTGGGGAGGGACTCTGACACACGGAGGTATCCGCGTGTGGAGAACGCCCATATTCCCCAGCTGGACCAGCTAAGATGAAGGAACGCGTGACCCACATCATGACGCCACGAGTGACGTCACATGTGAGTCAGGAGGTGTGGCGCCGATGCGTAGAGGGCACCCACCCACCCCCCATTCCTGAGGTGATGCCTCACTGCCCCTGAAAAGAAAAACAGAGGGGAAAAGGAGGCGAGGGAGCACACAGTAAGCATCGCAGCTCCCGGGTTACAGACAGGGACCGGACCTGGATATACAAAGACGACAAACCAAATCCACATCATAACACAAAGCAATTGTGCTGCTAAACATCATGGACACAAAGTGATTGTGTCCATGGTGCAAAGGACCCAGGACATGTAATATTGTCCTCAGGGTCACCAATACCTTCCACGTGGGTGGCAGGGGAACACTGCCAGCCCTGTCCATTGACCTCCATCCCTCAAGCAAGATAAAAAATGGGGGGGAAAGGTTGGGACTTTAAATGAGACACTTGTATTGTGACTCCATCCCGGGTTCAATAACAGAAATCAAGGGAGTTTGGGACTTTAAATGAGGCCATGGACAAGGTGGGGGTAGAGGGTAAAAAAATACATATTTATTTATCATAGTAGGGTATACAGCACATATCAATGACAAGAACTACTGGTAGAGAAAACATCGTAATAAATATAATTTCATAAGATTTACAACCACATGGTTATGTGCGTATGCAAAAATCGGCAACAAGGGTACATCAAGTATATGGCAACCTAGGGCCACGTAGTGGTCACAGTAGATACATATATACGATTACAGAGATTATTATATGTACATAGATTATAAAAAAATAGCAAAATAAGACAGCACTTGCGGAGGAAAGGAATATGGGACAGTGAAACCATGATTTGTAGATAGAATAGTTCGTAGAGTTGTTGGTGTGATATTGTCACATGTCTGTATCTTAAATTGCTATTTTTTATAATCTATGTACATATAATAATCTCTGTAATCGTATATATGTATCTACTGTGACCACTACGTGGCGCTAGGTTGCCATATACTTGATGTACCCTTGTTGCTGATTTTTGCGTACGCACATAACCATGTGGTTGTAAATCTTATGAAATTATATTTATTACGATGTTTTTTCTACCAGTAGTTCTTGTCATTGATATGTGCTGTATACCCTACTATGATAAATAAATATGTAATTTTTTACCCTCTACCCCCACCTTGTCCATGGCCTCATTTAAAGTCCCAAACTCCCTTGATTTCTGTTTAATAAATGGAAGCATCAGATGAGACCCGCAAATCCATTTACACCTTTGAGGGGTGGTGTGTTAATCCACCAGAGCCGGGCCACATCTCGAATGTATAAGTTGGTGTTGAGTGCTCATGGTCATACAGCTCCCTACTACATTCATGAGTGGGAAAAGGAATTGGGCCATAATTCACGATAGAACAAGTGGATAGATTGATGGAGACAACACACCACTCCTTAATTAACTCTTTAATTAACAAGAGATGTCCTATAAATTTCTCACTAGATGTACCGGACTCAGACATGCCTGGTGCAGATGTACCCATCCGCAGATATTATTAACTGCTGGAGGGGATGCAACCAGAAGGGGTCATTTTTACATTTATGGTGGTACTGTCCCAGGATTAAGAAATTCTGGGAGGAGATAACACCCTGGATAAAAAAAGTTAACACTCAGAACTATAGAGCCCTCCCCCATTACATTTCCTTTTTCACGGGATGCCATCATCCTATTAAATGTTATAAAAGAAGTGTCACTCCACACTTGCTAAATGCAGCTAAGACACTTGTGACGGTATCGGTATGATATCCCCGTCAACGTTCCCTTCTTCCCATAACGAAAATCACCCCAATATTCCACGAGGAGGGATATCCCTGGAATCGCCCAGAAAACCACACATGAGACCAGCTTACTGCTTGAACAACACAGCCTTTTAATGGTTTTTCTTCTCAGCTTTTTTATACAGTCCAAGACATTGAAGCAACAATGAAATCTCCACCCAACCCAATCACACACTAAGGCTAATTACTAAAACATTCTAGACAGGTCGGCACCGACCGACAATTATCATGTCTAATCACTGCACATTCCTTACACAACAAACCACCTTCACACACTTGAGTTTCCTAAGCAGACGTTTCGTCTGCTTCCAGTTTGACACCTATTAACACCTCTGAGAATCACTAGGTTGTAGACAGGGTTATCACACAATTAAAGGCCTTTCAAAAGCTAGCCTTATTTAACATATGAACAGTCCTTACAGAGAGAGATGAATCACACATAAAACACCTGTTACCTGTAACCAACAGCATTAAGTTAGCAGGGAGAGCATTAGACTGAAGCATATAGGCAATTGCATCACAATGGCCCCCCCTTTTCTCCCTGCTCCGGCAAACCCGGTTGGACCTTCCCTGGTCCAGTAGGGTTGACGGGTTCAGAGCTTTTAGTCCGAGGTTAACTCCGTTTGGCGTGACTGACCTCCCTTGGCAACTGCTTCAGACTCAGGTATGCCACCGGGTCTTCAGATCACACGTCGGTCAGTCCCCAAGTCTTTGTGCGATCTGCAAAGTCACCAGAAGTCAGTGTGAAGATGGCGAATGGGTCTGTGCGCCGCCATCTAGGTGTCCCGCTATGGGAGGGGCAGGTTATGGCTCTGAAGTGACAATCACAGGAGATTCATAAAAAGAAAAAGTTATATTTGTTGAAGTGCTGTAGCACTGGTGCTCAGAGTCCGGGGGGGGGGGGAGAGAGGGGACTCGGAGCCCCATAAGGTCAGCCACCCCCTGCTCCCTCCGCAGCCGCCGGTTCTCCTCTTTGAGCTTTTCCAGCTCCATCTCCAGTTCATGGAGCCTGGGGGGGTCAGCCCGCTGTGACCTCAGGTGGTTGTTCTCCTCCTCCATGCGGCTTATGCACTCCTCCAGCTCTATGTACTCACGGATCAGATCCTGCTTGCTCATGTCCTGCAGGCTTTCAACGTGGTCCTTCATCATCAGGAACTGGGTGGTGGTGTAAGGGGCCACCGGTGGGCCCTTGGCGAACATCTCGGCCCGCATCTGGGGCGCCCGCTGCGATTCCATCTCCTCCAGTCGCTTCTTCTCCTCCCAGGTCCGCTGGTTATATGACTTCCAGGACCTCTTCTTCTTGGAGGGTAGCTGGCGGTGCCTCTTTCTGCCCAGCTCCCTCCAAGGCCCCTCCGGCTCATGGCTGTCGCCCATGACCAGCTGACAATGGTGTTCCCTGTTGTCCGTAATAACAGATTGTACCATGAGGGCTTCGTAAGGGGTGCCCAATGGTTCTTCCTGACCCAGCTCCTGGGGATCCCAAGCCGAGTCTACACAATGGGCTGCTGCTGGTGGGCGGTACCCAGGTTGAGACCAATTTGACCTGGTGTTGTCATTCATGGGGCAATTCTGCTTGAAGTGACCCAACTGTTTGCACCGGAAGCAGCGTTTTTCGTTGCCCTCCTGGCGATGATAGCGAGGGCTAGATGTCACCGGTCTGTTAGGAGGTTGGTATCTAGCGGTTGGTGGGTGTGAGGGCACCGTTTGTGGTGGAGGTTGTTCCTGTGGTGTGACCTGGTTCGTCTTGCGAGTATCTGCATATTCATCCGCCAACTTCGCGGCCTCTGGTAGAGTCATGGGCCTGCGATCTCTCACCCAATCCTTGACGTCCGTCTGGATGTGATTGTAAAATTGCTCCAGGAGCATTAGTTGCAAAATGTCCTCTGCGGTGGTGGCCTGGCTGCTGTTAGCCCAGTTAGAGGCCGACCGGGACAATTGGCATGCCCATTCCGCATAAGAGTCTTTCGTGGTTTTGCGTGAGTCCCTGAACTTCTGTCGGTGGGACTCTGGGGTTACTGCATAACGAGCTAGGAGCACTTCTTTAACCCGGGCGTAGCTATGAATATCCTGATCTGGCACGGTCCGGAAAGCATCAGAAGCTTTGCCTGACAGTTTGCCTGACAATATTGCAACCCAGTCTCCTCTAGCTATTCGGTGCAGGTTACATTGTCGCTCAAAATCCGCCAGGAAGTCATCAATCTCACAGTCCTTTTCATCAAAAGCTTTAAAAGCGCTAAACGGAATCTTCCTTGCGTCTGCTGTGCTGTACTCACTGTTCGGAGAAGGTGCGGCTGCTTGTTGGACTGCTGCCAGTTTTAACTGTAGCTCTGCGTCTTTTATTTGTTTATCCTTCTGTAGCTCTGCGTCTCTTATTTGTTTAGCCTCCTGTAGTTCTGCGTCTCTTATTTGTTTATCCTTCTGTAGCTCTGCGTCCCTTATTTGTTTATCCTTCTGTAGTTCTGCGTCCCTTATTTCTTTATCCTCCTGTAGTTCTGCGTCCCTTATTTCTTTAGCCTTCTGTAGCTCTGCGTCTCTTATTTCTTTAGCCTTCTGTAGTTCTGCGTTTACTAACAGGTCCATCACTTTCAGTACCACATCTGGCGTTGGGTTCGGGCCGAACCACGCTAGCTTCTCTCTCATTAGCTTGTTGGCTGGCGATTCCTCCTCCTGAATCACTGGTGTCTCCATCTCTTGTACTGCTGGCGTTGCTGCAATCCCGTCCTCCTGGTCTAGCTCCATTGATTCTGCTATGATGACCCGCTTGGTTTTGTTGCTAGCAATCCTTCCACGAACTTCCAGTAGTTCTTCCAGTGTCTGCTTGGAATCCGGGTGTAAAGGAGAGTAGAAGGGAAGATCCCGCTGCTGCCAACCAATTGTGACGGTATCGGTATGATATCCCCGTCAACGTTCCCTTCTTCCCATAACGAAAATCACCCCAATATTCCACGAGGAGGGATATCCCTGGAATCGCCCAGAAAACCACACATGAGACCAGCTTACTGCTTGAACAACACAGCCTTTTAATGGTTTTTCTTCTCAGCTTTTTTATACAGTCCAAGACATTGAAGCAACAATGAAATCTCCACCCAACCCAATCACACACTAAGGCTAATTACTAAAACATTCTAGACAGGTCGGCACCGACCGACAATTATCATGTCTAATCACTGCACATTCCTTACACAACAAACCACCTTCACACACTTGAGTTTCCTAAGCAGACGTTTCGTCTGCTTCCAGTTTGACACCTATTAACACCTCTGAGAATCACTAGGTTGTAGACAGGGTTATCACACAATTAAAGGCCTTTCAAAAGCTAGCCTTATTTAACATATGAACAGTCCTTACAGAGAGAGATGAATCACACATAAAACACCTGTTACCTGTAACCAACAGCATTAAGTTAGCAGGGAGAGCATTAGACTGAAGCATATAGGCAATTGCATCACAACACTAATTCCTAGATTCTGGAAACAATTGAGATGCCCCACGATAAAGGATTGGAAGGGGGGGGGTAGAGAGGATTATGGAAGCGGAGAGATGGGTACATACAGTGAGATCAACAGGACATATTTAAGGATATATGGGCAGGATGGTTATACTATTCTGCCGAAATAGTGATGGACTGACCCTGGGGGTGGGGAGGGGGATTTGTTTTGTTTAGTTGTTGTTCCTCTCGTCTTCTCTTTGGAGATTGGAGGATAATGTGTGTATGTGAGTGTTTCCCATTACCCAAGGGGGCCCTGGAGGGAGGAATAGAATGAAAAGGGCAATACAGGAGGATAGACAAGAGAAATCTAAGGGGAAAGGGGAATAAGTGTTATATGTTAAAAAGATTGCCACCTGCAGCACCGGAGGTTGGAAGAACACCCCAACGCAACATAATAGCCCACAGCACAGCCCAGCTGAGACAGAGACCCTGTTTTGCACTTAACAATCTGGATCAGAGTTTAACTACACTCTGATCTACCCTTACATTTAACTAGCACCGGTACCATAAAGTACACAGGCGCTACACATTTATACACTGTATTGGGTTTAGCTAGATCCGCTCTTCCTAATATACTGACAGGCAGGCAGGTGATTGTGCTAGCTGCAGTATTTTCACTTGGTGTACTGTGTCCTCTGCACAGTGTGCACCTAAAGCTACGTCAATAGATTTTCTGGTGTTTCTCATATTAATTCCTACAGGCAGAGATCTGCTCATATTAAAACCACAGGTAGGGGATCATTCTGCAAGTATTTTCACATAGTGTAATTACAATTCTTGATCTAATAGTTCACACAGCAGGGCGTTGCCGCGCCCACCAAGACTAACTGAGGGCTTACAGTGTTGTGGCAACACCAACACCTAGGGCCCAAATTTCTACAGAGTATATACGGCAGGCCCCTACTTTCAAACATCCAACTTACAAACGACTCCTACTTGCAAACGGAAGGAGACAACAGGAAGTGAGAGGAAATCTACCCCTAGGAAGGGAAATTCTCTTCTATAAGAGGTGTCTCCTGTCCACTGATGCTTTATCACCAATCCTTGCTACACTTTAAAAAAGTACCAGTTCAAAATTACAAACAGATTCTACTTAACAATAAACCTACAGTCCCTGTCTTGTTTGTACCGCTTGTATACTGATGTTCAAAGTATATAAGTATATAAGTAGGGTTGTCCCGATACCGATACTAGTATCGGTATCGGGACCGATTCCGAGTTTTTTCGGCGGTACTCAGACGCCGATACCCCGCCCCGATACACAAATAGAATACTTAAACCCCCCCCCCCCGCCGCCGCCGCCGCCGCCGCCACCCGAGCCGCAAACCAACGCCGCGATCCGCCGCCGTTACGCCGCATCCCCGCTACCGCCGACTGTGTAATACGGGCGGGAACATTACAGCTTTGAATAGCTGTAATGATTGGCGCCGCGCATAGACACTCCCCCTTGCTCGGGTGAACTGTCCAATCCCGAGCGAGGGGGAGTGTCTATACACGCAGCACGGCTCCAATCATTACAAAGCTATTCAAAGCTGTAATGTTCCTGGCCGTAGTACTGTACACAGTCGGCGGTAGCAGGTAAGCGGGCCATGGCTGCATATGGGGGGGAAACATGGCTGGATGGGGGGGAGACACATGGCTGGATGGGGGGGAGACACATGGCTGGATGGGGGGGAGACACATGGCTGGATGGGGGGGGAGACACATGGCTGGATGGGGGGGGAGACACATGGCTGGATGGGGGGGGAGACACATGGCTGGATGGGGGGGAGACACAAGGCTGGATGGGGGGGAGACACAAGGCTGGATGGGGGGGAGACACAAGGCTGGATGGGGGGGAGACAGATGGCTGGATGGGGGGGGAGACAGATGGCTGGATGGGGGGGAGACAGATGGCTGGATGGGGGGGAGACAGATGGCTGGATGGGGGGGAGACGGATGGCTGGATGGGGGGGAGACGGATGGCTGGATGGGGGGGAGACAGATGGCTGGATGGGGGGGAGACAGATGGCTGGATGGGGGGGAGACAGATGGCTGGATGGGGGGGAGACAGATGGCTGGATGGGGGGGAGACAGATGGCTGGTTGGGGGGGGACATGGCTGGATATGGGGGGGGACATGGCTGCATCTGTGGGGGGACATGGCTGCATTTGTGGGGAGACATGGCTGCATTTGGGGACACATTAAAAAAAAGTATCGGTATTCGGTATCGGCGACTACTTGAAAAAAAGTATCGGTACTTGTACTCAGTCCTAAAAAAGTGGTATCGGACAACCCTATATATAAGGCCAAAGGGGCTTGTAATGACCTGGGGGGAGGGGGGGTGGGGAAACCCATGCTATTTGTCTCAATGATTTTCATCCATATTGTAGGGACCAGACATTACATTAAAGCCGCAAGCAGTTTTAAATTACTTTTTTCTTTTTATTAATCTCATTTTGTGCAGGGACAGTTCTAAACACGGGAAACATGTGCCACTTCACAGGCATACTATAGACACCCAGCAGGTACGATATTTAAAGGAATTTTTACACAAAGGTGATCTCCCATCCCGGGTGGACGTCATCTGACGTCCTGTACTTTGTGCGGTGATATCTGAATGATGCCTACAGCTAGAGGCATCATTCAGATATTATTGTGTTCTGGCAGCGATCCTGCGCACCATAAGAACGATCATAGCAGCGGTTCCACTGCTTAATCGTTCTTATAGGCAGCGTCCGGTGCTTCTCCGGGCTCTCCCGTGCCATCGGGGGCCCGGAGAAAGAATCGCCCAGCGCCGGATAGGAAGCTTATAGATGACTGGTGACCAGATGGTCACCAGTCATCTCTATGACCGTCGGAGGCCCGGGCGTGATGTCATCATACCCGGAAGTAAACAAAGCTGCAATTGCTGCTAGTAAGCATGAGATTGGTGATTTTTTTTCATGATCTCATGCTTTCCAGCCTGGAGGAGAGATGTGGGGGGGAGGTCTTATTGACCCTGCATCTCTCCTTAAAGAGGACCTGTCACACACCTTTCCTATTACAAGGGATGTTTACATTCCTTGTAATAGGAATAAAAGTGACCAAAAAAAGTGTAAAAAATACATAAAGATAAAAAAATAAAATGCCCCTGTCCCCGGTAGCTCGAGCTCAGAAGCGAACACATGCGGAAGTCCCGCCCACGTATGTAAACGTTGTTCAAACCACATATGTGAGGTATCGCCTTGTGCGTTAGAGCGTGTGCAACAATTCTAGCAACAGACCTCCTCTGTAACTCTAAACTGGTAACCTGTAAAAAAAATTAAAGCGTCGCCCATGGAGATTTTTAAGTAACAAAGTTTGGCGCTGTAACGGAATTACTCATGACACCCAGAGACTTTGGAAGGATGAGGGGTACTCCTGTGCCAGCGTCACCAAGGAGTCTTATGTCTAGGGTCACCTTATGTCCGATAGGGCCATAGGGTGACTGAGAAATTATATCCTAAATTACAGGACAGGGGACATATGTTGGATTGTTTTAACATGGACAGTAATCTACAATATATTCTTTAATGTCTGTAAAGAATATTCTGACCCTACTGGTCAATAATGACTCTTTTCAATGATTAGCCCTGGCTAGTGAGTTGTTAGATGAGGCTGGCTCTTGAAAGGCCTTTCATTGTGTGATAACACTGTTTAAAGCCTATTGATGCTCAGGTGTGAATACCTTTCTGTCAGAGACAGAACGTCTGTCTAAAGATGTGGATTGAGGGGAATTCATTGTGTGATGGTGTTTTGTTTGAATTCTGTTAATGAAGGAATGTGACTTCTCAGGTGCAGGTGAATGACTTATTGTCGGAGATGTAACGTCTGGGGGATAATTAACTCCTCTATGTAATTATCTAAAAGAATGTGATTGAAGCTCATCGTGTGATGTATGGGTGAGGTGTGGTTTTGTTCCTGTGATTACTGTAACCTACTGTATATAAGACTGAAAGTTACCATTAAAAGGGTTCATACATTTTGAAGCAGAGAATAGAGCGGTCAGTCTCATTTTCTGGGAATTGATATGGATTGTGCCTACTGGTTTGTCTGTGTGTCGCATAAGCTGTCGTGGGTTGATGGAAGGTCGTAAACGGTGGTGACCGTTACAGGCGCCATTCCGTGAGTGTGCGCAATTTTAAAGCGTGACATGTTAGGCATCTATTTACTCTGCGTAACATCATCTTTCATATTTTATAAAAAAATTGGGCTAACTTTACTGTTTTGTTATTTTTTAATTGATGAAACCATTTTTTTCCAAAAAAAAGGCGTTTGCAAAATGATTGCGCAAATACCGTGCAAGATAAAAAGTTGCAACGACTGCCATTTTATTCCCTAGGGTGTCTGCTAAAAAAATATATAATATTTGGGGGTTCTGAGTAATTTTCTAGCAAAATAATGATGATTTGTACATGTAGGAGAGAAGTGCCAGAATAGGCCCGGTATGGAGGTGGGTATAAAAGCCCGGAATTGAAGGGGTTAAAATCGCTGCTCCCGACAAAACTTTTTTTTTGCATTGATACATGTCCCCTGGGACAAGACCCGGGTCCCCAAACCCGTTTTAGGACAATAACTTGCATATTAGCCTTTAAAATGAGCAGTTTTGAATTCGAACATTTGAGTCCCATAGACTTCAATGGGGTTCTAAAGTTTGTGCGAAAGTTCGGTCCGTTTGAAATTTGTGTTCGGCTCATCCCTAGTGCCTAGTGGCCAGGAGTTTCCCTGCTTTGTTGTTTTGAGCATAAGAGCAGATCTTCAGTAGCGATGAGCCAAACACCCCCCATTTGGTTCGCACCAGAACCTGCAAACAGACCAAAAATTTGTGTGAACTTTAGAACCCCGGTAAAGTCTATAGGACTCGAATGTTTGAAATCTAAAGTTCTAAATTTAAAGGCTTATATGCAAGTTATTGTCCTAAAAAGTATTCGGGGACCTGGGTCCTGCCTCAGGGGACATGTATCAATGTAAAAAAAGTTTATAAAAACTGCAGTTTTTTTCAGGAGCAGGTTTGCCGTTACATCAGAGAAGGGTGGGGTCACCTGAATGTCACTGGGGAAGCTTGGGTTTTTCCTTGCGTCAGAGGGGGACGGGGTCATGTGACGGGTTGCCCCGCCCTCACCTACATAAGAGCTGTCACTGCTGAAGCCGTGTCATTCGCCGGGCTGTCTCTGGTAGACAGGTGATGCGTGTGCTGGATGGACATCTCATCGCTGGATCCAGGACCTGGATGAAGAGATCTTCTCGCTGGACCTCGGAGAGGAGATCACCCATCGCAGGATACCGACAGCATTGGAGCAGAGACCGAGAGTGGATTACCATCGTTTTTTTTTTGTAATAAAGAACTTACCCAACGGTGTCTTTTTTTTTTTACAATTATTTACACTTTCTTTGTGAAATGGTAGAGGTACAATGTACCCCATTAACAATTCACATAGGGGGGGTGGCATCTGGGGGTCCCCTTTGTTAAAGGGGTCTTTCAGATTCCGATAAGCCCCCCGCCTGCAGACCCCCACAACCACCGGGCAAGGGCTGTGGGGATGAGGCCCTTGTCCCCATCAACATGGGGACATGGTGCTTTGAGGGGTCACAGACCCCCAAAGCATCCTCGCAATGTTGAGGGCATGTGGCCTGGTACAGTTCAGGGGGGGGCACTCTCGTCCCCCCCATTTCCTGCGGCCTGCCAGCTTGCATGCTCGTATACAGGGTCTGGTGTGGATCTTTGGGGGGAACTCCACGCCATTTTTTATTTGATGCGGGGTTCCCCTTAATATCCATATCGGACCTGAAGTGCCTGGTAATTGAATTTGGGGGGACCCCCATGCTTTTTTTTTTATAAGTGACTTTTCTCTGTATTGCCAGGAGCCGACAATTCATTATAGCAGCAAGTGATTTTAAATGACTTTTTTTTTCCCTTCAGAAATTACATTTTGTGCAGGGACAGTTCTATGCACGGGAAACAAGCGCTACTTCACAGGCATACTATACACTCCCCCACCCCCAAGGTGCAAAATTTAAAGGAAAATTTCAATTTTATTGTTTCACTTTAAGCATTATTAAAACTGCTGTTTTTAAAACTGTTTTTGCATTGATACATGTTTCCTGGGACAGGACCCGGGTCCCCAAACACTTTTTAGGACAATAACTTGCATATTAGCCTTTAAAATTAGCACTTTAGATTTCTCCCAAAGACTTTTACAGGGTTTTCTGTGGCTTTTCAAATTTGCCGTGAACACCCCAAATTGTTTACTGTTTGCCAAACAGGCAATGTTCGAGTTGAACATGAGTTTGACTCGAACTCGAAGCTCATCCCTAATCTTCAGGGACTGAAGGTATTTATCATGGTGCTGGACCATAAACCCTCTCAGTACAGAGTTTAGTCAAGGAAGAGGCCATAGTAACGTCTGGGGAGGTTTTGTTTTTGACCTCCAGATTATCGCTAATAGTCAAAAGTTTGGGGCCCCATCGTATGGGTCATGTTGGGTCGATGATATCACAAAAGGATAGGGTGGAGCCTCTTCTTTTTTTCATACGGTGTGATTGATGCTGGATCCACACTGGGGAGCTTTCTTTTTGTTTTTTGTTTTTTTAATAAAGTTGTCAAAAACTGTCTCTGTGTTCATTTATTTTTGAACTTTTTTGGTGAATGAGTGGGGGGTACAATGTACCCTTACTCATTCACATGGAGAGTCAGGATCTGGGGGGCCTCTTTTTAAGGGGGCTTCCATATTATGATAAGCCCCCTGCCTGCAGACCCCCCACAACCACCAGCCAGGGTTGTGGAGAAGAGGCCCTTGCCCTTGTCCCATTAACATAAAGTCAAGGTGCTTTGGGGGGAACTCCCTGCTCCCAAAGCATCCCCCCATGTTGAGGGCATGTGGCCTGGTATGGTTTGGGGGAGGGCACTTGCTTGACCCTCCCCTTTCCTGACCTGCTGGGCTGCATGTTTGGATAAGGGTCTGGTATGGATTGGGGGGGACCCACACTGTTTTTTTTTTTTTAGTTTTTAATGTTGGCATTGTTTTGCTTACATTCAGCTGTCAGCAGGGAATCCTGCTGACAGCTGATGAGTCATCAGTTGTTAAGGACATGGCAGCCACCTGCTTCTTAACAGCCAAAATGAAAAAAAAAAAAACATAAAAAATGCAGCAAAACACACCGCAAAAAGGAATGGAAATCTGCATCAAACGCTACATAGATTTGAACTGAGCCCTGGTCTTGTAAACGTTCCAGCCTATTACAATAACAAAAATATCTGGTTTGACAAACGATGGAAAACCCGGAGCAATCGGTATAATAAGAACAAATTGTAAATAATATAATGTATTTGTTATGACATGCCACACCTTTACATGTCCATATTGGACACCGTGTAACCTTCTATTGTTCTATACTTTCTATTATTTCACTACTTACTCTGGTAATCTTTGATTTGTTCTTTCCTTTGTTACCCTGATTACTTCCCTTACTGATAATCTGCTAAGTATCCATCACACCATGTTTGTCTGTAATTCCTTCATCTATAATATTCTTCTCATTGAGGTTTGTGAATATGGAAGGGATACACAAGAGATTTGTACTGAACACTTTCCTTCTTCCTCCTCCTACATGACTTTCTTCTTATGTCACACTTTGTTACCGCACTATTTTGTATTTCTTTTCCTGGACTTGTGAAAATTTCTAATAAATATCTAATATAAAAATAATTCCTCTTTATCCCGGTGTTGTGTGAGGACCATTATAACACATTGGGGGTTATTTACGAAAGGCAAATCCACTTTGCACTACAAGTGCAAACTACAAGAGCAAAGTGCACTTGAAATTGCAGTCGCTGTAAATCTGAGCGGTAGATCTGAAATGAGGGGAAGCTCTGCTGATTTTATTATCCAATCATGTGCAAGCTAAAATGCTGTTTTTTATTTTCCTTGCATGTCCCCCTCGGATCTACAGCGACTGCTCTTCCAAGTGCACTTTAACCGCTTAAGCCCCGGACCATTTTGCAGCTAAATGCCCAGGCCAGGTTTTGCGATTCGGGACTGCATCGCTTTAACAGACAATTGCGCGGTCGTGCGACGTGGCTCCCAAACAAAATTGGCGTCCTTTTTTCCCCACAAATAGAGCTTTCTTTTGGTGGTATTTGATCACCTCTGCGGTTTTTATTTTTTGCGCTATAAACAAAAATAGAGCGACAATTTTGAAAAAAATTCAATATTTTTTACTTTTTGCTATAATAAAAATCCCCCAAAAAACATATATCATTTTTTTCCCTCAGTTTAGGCCGATACGTATTCTTCTACCTATTTTTGGTAAAAAAAATCGCAATAAGCGTTTATCGATTGGTTTGCGCAAGATTTATAGTGTTTACAAAATAGGGGATAGTTTTATTGCATTTTTATAAATTATTATTTTTTTACTACTATTGGCGGCGATCAGCGATTTTTTTTCGTGACTGCGACATTATGGCGGACACTTCGGACAATTTTGACACATTTTTGGGACCATTGTCATTTTCACAGCAAAAAATGCATTTAAATTGCATTGTTTGTTGTGAAAATGACAGTTGCAGTTTGGGAGTTAAACACAGGGGGCGCTGTAGGAGTTAGGGTGCACCTAGTGTGTGTTTACAACTGTAGGGGGGTGTGGCTGTAGGACTGACGTCATCGATTGTGTCTTCCCTATAAAGGGAATGACGCGATCGATGCGCCGCCACAGTGAAGCACGGGGAAGCCGTGTTTACATACGGCTCTCCCCGTTCTTCAGCTCCGGGGAGTGATCGCGACGGAGCGGCTATAAACGAATAGCCGCGCCATCGTCCCGGATCACTCCCCGAGGGAATCCGCCCGCCACACGCAGCGGAGGGGGTCCCGATCGGACCCCCCACCCGCTAGAAGGCAAGGGCGTATATATACGCCCTTGTGCCTGTCCGTGCCATTGTGTGGACATATATAGGCGTGCGGCGGCCGTTAAGTGGTTAAGTGCAATTTCAAGTGCACTTTGCACTTGTAGTGCTAAGTGGATTTGCCTTTAGTAAATAACCCCTATAGTCTGCTGGAATAAATGTGTCCTTGTAACTAATTGCTCTGTATGAAAACTTTTTCCTTTCACAGACGACTCTCAGGATCTTCTTCGTTTTATAAATTTGTAATCTGTGGCTCATCAGAAGATTATTCTTCATATCTCCTTCAGAATTCATATCAATAATTATCATTTAATATCAGAAAACCTGAGATATCAGTATACTGTACAGTATAGTCTGGTCTGAAGGACACACACAGATCCCACCCATTAAAGTGTACTGTACACCTTTCCCTGACAAAGGGGCCACTAAAGAGCCACGCAATGTGTTGTTTGTGTTTTAACCTGTTTTTATGATGAATAAATACCGACCTTCCTGAAGAATCCTCTTGGAAACATCTTATTATTGAATGGAGGTCTCTGCTGATCACACGCCTTCCATTTTGGGGTCTTCTCCTTTTTATCACCTGACCTCTCTGTAGACATCTTATTGGCTGATACTTTGGTGATGATTAGTACCGGTCTTGGCTATGAATGGCACAGATTTGTGGAGGTGACACCTAGAAATACGAGTCTGTATAAATTGTGGCCCTAAACAGGGTAAGATTCCTTTGTGACCCCGATATACCAATCAGACGAATGCCGGGATGAAGGTTCTGATTGACCCTCATAGTTATGGGTTGTAAATGACAGAAATCCATCCAATTCTAATCTATTCTGATTGGACAACCAGTCAGCCAATTGTTATCCACAGAAGGGAACAGAATCCTCCTTATTGGTTCCTTTCATCTTACTACAAATGAGTTTATTATTGTTTGTGCTCCTTCCAGGTGATGTTATCTCGGGTCATCTTCTGATGTCATGGGGACCTTTTTCTCCAAATTCTTCTACTCCCAAGGTATGACTGACAATCCTTTCCAATGTTTCCCTCCATCACACATCTCCAGAGATTGGAATTAGATGATAGGACGTCTTATGTCTCCGTAGTCTGGACTTTTTCTGTAGACATCGGGTCAGTCCTCCCATTAGAAGAGTTCAGGAGCTTCATCAATTCCACCATCACATCCCCGTGTCTTCAGATTTTATTTATCATTGATGGAGATGATCTTCTGAGATGGTCCAGTGACCCCATAATTACTGGTGCACCCCAAATTTTATGGTGATTTGTGTATTGGTCGGGGGAATCCTTTGTCTATAATCCTAAGGAGAACACACCCCTATGTCACATGACACATACTGCTGGGAGATTTGGGGGATCAGAGTTCTTAGTTCACACGGATCAGACTCATCATTATTCAGGGGGAAGGTTTCCTAAAGGTTTTCTATTCTTTTAGTTTACTATGAAACAATCCAATAAATGTGTTTAAAATGACCATCCATACATATACATTAGGAGGTCTGTATATAAAATAATTACTATGGGTTTGTGTCATTTGCACAGTCATCACTAATAATCCCTGTTATTTGTCTAATAGGTTTACTTCCTATGATCATCAGCTCATAATACATTATTTTCTTGAAATACCTCAACCAGTAAGATATGGCATTATGACCACTAGATGGAGCTGAAGATTATAGGAAATAAACATATTGGACACATAATGTGGATTATTCATGAAGGTGAATCCCGTAAAAATAGCCCCCCTAGGTGTTTTCACCCAATATTCATCCATCTAAGAGGTACCTTACCACTATGGAGACAATCATATGAGATTATCACAGGGAATTCAATCCCTCCATAGGATAATGTACATATAGACATATTGGGGGGTATTTTCCTTTCCCTTGTGTAACGGTCACCACTGTTTACGATATTCCCATTCCATCAACCCAAGACAGCTTCCGACACTCCACAATCTTGCAGACACGATCCATTTCATTTCCCAGAATAACGAGACAAGCTCCGTTCTCTGAGTCAAAATGTATGAACGAACTTTAATGTTATCTCAGGTTTATATACAGTTACAAGGCATGTTTCAGTAAGCACAGGAACAATCAAACTCTCCACCCCCAACATCACTCCATGGGCTTCAATCCCATTATTTTAGATAATTACATAGAGGAGTTAATTAATCCCCAGACGTTACGTCTCCGACAATAAGTGATTCACCTGTAAAATACACATTTCGATGTCAGACGTTTTGGCACCGATCTGACATAATTACTACAGTTGACAAGTACATGCCACACATAAAACAGAATTTGCATACATAATGAGAGATCTAGGGGCCAGGCTGTCTATCAAGCTCAAATCTACCTCACCCCAGTACAGACTCAATTAGCATATCAACAGCCTGTGTTACACAGAGGAATGAGTCACTATTGACCGGTTGGGTCAGCATGAAATCAAACTGTAGTATTCCAAGATCCTGAAAAACATGAATTATCAGTAATGTCCCATCTCATGTAATTTATAATTAATATTTCTCAGTCACCCTATGCCCAAAAGGGGCACGGGATGACCCTACACCCAAGAGTTATTAGTGATGCTGGCACAGGAGTACCCCTCATCCTTCAAAAGTCTCTGGGTGTCACAGGTCATTCTGTTACATCTCTCCCCTTTCGGCGGTAGACTGACACAGGAGGGAACCCCAAACGGGTTGACTCCGAAGTTAGTCGATAGTACCAGTCCTCCAATGCTGGTATCCATACCGTACCCCAAATAAATTGCTCCAAACAGAGCATTACTCACCCTGCCAACCTCTGCCTCTCTCAGAGAACATGCCTGCCGCTGGGGAGAGGCCTGGACTGGCCCTTCTCCCTGGAGTCCTTTCAGCCGCTGGAGAGAAGACAGGGTGACTGGGCTCAGTCCATCATGCTGTTGGGGTTCTGGGCCAACTGGCCCCCATCCCTGGGATATGACAGTGGAGACTGAAGTCCCATCCACTGGTGGTAGGTGAAAATCCCCCAGTGCTTGCAAAGCTGACATCCTCCTGTCTCAGTGCCGAACCATTTTCTGGGGTTGTGTCAGTGAAGACTGAAGTCCCATCCACTACCCCAGGAACTCCCTCTTCCGTTAGTTGAGAGCAGAGGCCTGTGGCACTCTGCTCTGTTGCCAGCTCTTCTGCTGGGTTGCTGTGAGGGTAGACCACAGTCCCATCCCCCGATATCAGCTCAAGCTGCAGTTGTGTGCTGCGGTCAGCAGCATCCTGCCTGGCTGCCAGCGATTCAGCTGGGAGAAAAAGCTTTACCACCTCAGCTTGTTGCTGGAGAGAGGGGCCAACTGCCCCGGCTCCCTGGAACTCCACACCATCCGCTTTGGCTTTAGGGATGGCAATCTCCATATTTTCCACTGCCGATTCATCAGCCAGGATTTCAGAGTTGTCATCTGAAATTTCCTCATAGTCCCAGGCAAAGGGAGCCCCACCCTGCTGCTGAGCAGAGTCTAGCAGCTGTCTGTAGGCGATCTTCAGCTCCCATTCCTGAATGGCCAGAAACTCCAAATCTTCCTGCAACCAGTGGCCTTCCGAGACATTCAATTTTTCCTCTCTGTGCTCCATTATGTCCTCCAAGCGCCACTCCCTATCATCCCCGAAGTCAGGATCACTGGATATCCTCCAATACAATAGTCCCAGGCCATCATAGTCAAAGCCTTCCGTGGGACTGTCATCTGCTGACCATGGGCACTCTTGGGCTACATACCACCAGAGGGCTCTGTAGCTTTCGTCCAACCGCATCTCTGCCTGGATCAGTCTGCTTAACTCGGCAGTCCATACCTGCTTCGGTTGTTCCCCCAACAACGGCATTCGTACGTCATACTGCGGCCAGTACCTTACATGGATGGAGGGGAGGGCCTTCCCCCTGGTGTTGCTGCTCAAGAGCTAGCGCTTCCTTCCAGAGTTGGCAACGAATCACATTCGACCATCCCAGCAGGGTCTCCTCTGATAGTGGTCCTCTGTGCTGTATCCGTATCTCTTGTAACCTCCTTCTGAATTCCTCTTCCATGGAGACTGGTATCTGTACCTCTCCTCTCTCTTCAGTTGGTGCTGCTGTGACTTTTGCTGCTGCAGCACCTCTTTGATGTAGCCAAGTGGCATCCACAGCCGCTATAACCAGGTCTATGATCTCCGGTGGAAGATTAGGACCATACTGTGCCAGTCCTTGTTTAACAGCCCAATCAAAACTTTCTTCCTCGGGTGTCCTGTCTGTTACGCCGGGCCTTTCAGCTCTATCCATTTTGACAAGGTCTGCAATAATGTCCCCTTTCTTACGGTTGCTGGCCGATCTGCCCCGGCTCTCCAGTAAGTCCTTGAGGGAAGAGAGCTTCAGCCGTTCATACTGTGTCTCCATTGTCCTGTGTCCTTGTAGCCGTCCTTCCGACGATGGAATCATCCCACTGCTGTGCCACCACTGTAACGGTCACCACCGTTTACGATATTCCCATTCCATCACCCCGACAGCTTATCGGACACTCCACAATCTAGCAGACACGATCCATTTCATTTCCCAGAATAACGAGACAAGCTCTGTTCTCTGAGTCAAAATGTATGAACGAACTTTAATGGTATCTCTCAGGTTTATATACAGTTACAAGGCATGTTTCAGTAAGCACAGGAACAATCAAACTCTCCACCCCCAACATCACTCAATGCTTCAATCACATTCTTTTAGATAATTACATAGAGGAGTTAATTATCCCGAAGACGTTACGTCTCCAACAATAAGTGATTCACCTGTATAATACACATTTCTATGTCAGACGTTTTGGCACCGATCTGACATAATTACTACAGTTGACAAGTACATTCCACACATAAAACAGTATTAGCATCCATAATGAGTGATCTATGGGCCAGGCTGTCTACCAAGCTCAAATCCACCTCACCCCAGTACAGACTCAATTAGCATATCAACAGCCTATGTTACACAGAGGAATGAGTCACTATTGACCGGTTGGGTCAGCATGAAATCAAACTGTAGTATTCCAAGATCCTGCAAAACATGAATTATCAGTAATGTCCCATCTCATGTAATTTATAATTAATATTTCTCAGTCACCCTATGCCCAAAAGGGGCACAGGATTATCCTAGACCCAAGAGTTATTAGTGATGCTGGCACAGGAGTACCCCTCATCCTTCAAAAGTCTCTGGGTGTCATGGGTCATTCTGTTACACCTTCTATATGCTCTTTATAGGATTGCCGGTCCCCAGTACAGACTTATCTGCTGTCATGTGTCAGAAATCATCCAATCAGGATGAATGTTTATGGTTGCCGATTTGTCCTCTCTGCAGAGTCGGCTCCTGGTGTCCTGGGAAAGCTCCCACAAACCCCCGGGGATCTTATCATATATTCTCTGGAGGATCTGACAGGAAGTGACTTCAAGAGATTTAGGAACAAATTGTCCGATTTCTCCTATGGAAATAAACGTCCCATCCCCCGAGGAAAACTAGAAAATGCAGACTGGATCACCACCAAGGACCTCCTGATAGACAGATATGGAGAAGAAGGGGCTCTGGATGTCACCATTCATGTCTTTACAGAAATCGGTCTGATGGGACCCGCAGATGAACTCCAGAAGAGGAGAGCACAACATGGTGAGTTCCCGTCTATAATGACCATTTCCTACCAATTCCTGATCAATATCTGTGTGAGGAAGAACTAGGAATGTTATCCAGGGAAAGACAGTGACCAATCAGGAGCTTCCAACTGGACAAACCCCTTCCCACTAACATTATACACTTATGGGGCCTTCTGGGGGCCACATATCTGCATACCTCTCTGCTGAGCATGCTGCCTAGGGACTAGGATCTCGCCAAGAGCTCTGGGGAATGTACTAATGATCAGAATCTGGGACTCCCAATTCCCTGTCACATGATCGCTGTGATATCCTCTGATTGGCAATCATAGTAATGAGTCTCTGTGCAGCCCAACCTCTGTTTTCTTTCTTTTCAAAATGGAGAGAAAGATACATTGTATACATACAGGATCTATTATATAATACATTGTATACATACAGGATCTATTATATAATACATTGTATACATACAGGATATATTATATAATACATTGTATACATACAGGATCTATTATATAATACATTGTATACATACAGGATCCATTATATAATACATTGTATACATACAGGATCCATTATATAATACATTGTATACATACAGGATCCATTATATAATACATTGTATACATACAGGATATATTATATAATACATTGTATACATACAGGATATATTATATAATACATTGTATACATACAGGATCTATTATATAATACATTGTATGCATACAGGATATATTATATAATACAATGTGTTCTTTCTAATAAAGAATAAAATAGCTAGATGAAGGTTTGATTAGGGTCAAAGGTTAGAGGTCAGGGTTAGTGTATTTTTGGTAGGTTTCTTTTTAACCACTTCAGCCCCGAAAGGATTTACCCCCTTCCTGGCCAGATTTTTCTTTGCGATTTGTCACTGCCTCGCTTTATCTGACAATTGCGCGGTCATGCAACGTTGTACCCAAACAAAATTGGCGTCCTTTTTTTCCCACAAATGTAGCTTTCTTTTGGTAGTATTTGATCACCCCTGCGTTTTACTATAATAAATATCCCCAATATATATAAATGAATTTCATCCTCAGTTTTATATATATATATATTCTACACATTTTTGGTAAAAAAAATCACAATCAGTGTCAAATTCAAAGGGACATACAGGTACGCCCATTTGTCTGCCCGTACCATTCTGCCAATGTTAATTGGCATGCGGCAGTCGGGCAAGTGGTTAAAAAAACATTTTCTAAATTAGTATCAGTGTAATTTTTTTTTAGATAGGATAAAAAAGAAAAATGTGTGTTTTTTTTTTTAGGCCATACTGCGGGTACAAAGAACAACGAACAGTGTCAGTGCCAGTGTTACCAAAAGAAGCTCAATTAGTCCTGAAATAAATGCGGTATAATCCTCCTGGATACACAATGTAGTTGGGATGATTGGTACAGATTTACTAACACGTGTCAATGTTGCAAAATTGTGTTCAGGCATTAACATTTGTCTTCCCCTCAGTCACTAAGGGGTTAAACAATCTTTACTGAGGAGTTTACAGAATAAAAAAAAATTGGGTATAAAATTGTGGATGAAGAAAAGGCTACAGAGTTCAGGAACAATGTAAAAGGGAAGCAGAGTAACACTTCTCCAGGATGCCGGCAGTCAGTCACCATAACACAAGGACATCACTCAGCATGCCGAGCAGAGCAATACAATCACAGCCACTTCCCTATTATACAGAACCTCCATATTTATAGCTGTATTCCTGGGAGACCCTCATGACTGTTGCTCGGGGTTCTGAGCCTTGTGCCCCATGCATCCACCTGAACCTCCATCAGAAAGAGGAGTCAAGGCTCCAGATTCTAGGGGTGTGCCTGTAATCCCTGCATCGAGAATTGGGGGCTTTTCTGGTCCCCCCACCATGGTCACATGTCACCGCAATGTGCTGATATGTTACAAGGCAGACAAAGACCCTCCCCATCACCTGGAGGAGGAGAGACTCCAATCTACAGAGGGTTGGTGGGATGATGGTGTCTGGGAGGATCTGCTACACTAATAACTCTCTTAGTTATTATTTTATACATTTCAGAGGTTTGTCAGGACTAATCACTTCCCTGATCTTATTTCCAGCCAAACTGAAGAAGACGACACATGAGAAAACATTATCAGGTTAGTAGGACATCCACGTCTGATATGAAATCTCTTCTGGATGAACATTTTGTTTTATTGTAGTCTGGATCAGTGGTGGAACTACCAGGGTCACAAAGGTCACCCTGACATTCCGCCACTGTAGGGGGGCCTAAGATGTCAGGAAGGGGGGCCACTGCAGAACATGGGCTCAGGTCACACTGCTGTGACCCCAAAGTTGTGCAACTTGCTTAAATTTCCTTGTGACTTTCTTGCGATTTTACATTGCAGTCTATGGCACTCAAATCACACCAAAATCACAGAAAAGTATTGCAGGAACCTTGTTCTTCGTTGCTGCACATTAATTAGGACAGCGCCCATTGTAATTAATGTGTTTTTGACTTATTATGCAACTTTGTGATTCAAGTCACAGCAGTCTGAACCAGGGCTTATAAATGGCCCCACAACAGGAACAAGTGGAAAGGGCCATGGGCTGGAGAAAGGGCCCGTGCCTCAGAGAGAAGAGCCCCAGCCTTGGAGGGAAGGGCCCTGGGACTGATGGGAAAAGGGCCCCAGCAGTCAGGGGGACCCTTCATGGGTTCTTGCACTGGGTCTCTGAAGGTACTAGTTACTCCTCTGGTCTGGATGATGTGTCCATAGATTGGATGCTTCCACAGTCCTCCTGTATTTCATGGGATATCTTCTTTTAGGTTCCATTCTTTAGGTTTATGGTTAGAATACAATATTTCCAACTCTGTCTTATAAATGCTATTTTATGTGTGTATGAGGAATAACATATTCTCCTTTTTCTCATAAAGACATCAGTAAGGAACACAGAGAGTCTGAGAAGTTCCAGAGGATTAAAGAATATAATTCCCGTATGGGGGAGGCTGTTCATCTACAGGAAAGATTCACCGAGTTATTGATGATAATCGGACCCCAGAATAAAGAGGGAAAAGAAGAAGAAATAAGGAGTTCAGGGAGAAGACATCTACAGATCATGGAGAAAAGACCCCCAACCACAATCCCGGCCCTCTTTTACCCTGATAAACGTGGGTTCATCCCTAAGATTGTTGTGTTACAAGGAGCTGCTGGGATTGGGAAAACAATGACCTCCAAGAAGATCATGCTGGACTGGGCCTCTGAGGATCTCTACCGAGACAAGTTTGACTTTGTGTTTTATCTGAGCTGTAGAGAAATTAACACCATCCCTGGAGACATAAGTCTTGTGGGACTTTTATCCAGAACCTGCAGACTGAGTTCAGGTGACCTGGTGTCTATTCTGGAGGATCCTGGAAGTCAGAGAAAACTTCTCATCATAGTTGATGGGTTTGATGAACTGAGGTGGACTCTGGAGGGGAAATCTGAGGGTTGTCCTGACATTTCTATGGAAACCCACAAAGAAATAATTCTCCAAAGCTTGCTCAGGAGACAGGTTCTCCCAGAATCCTCTCTGATCATCACCACAAGGTCACTGGCCATGGAGAAACTTAACACATTCATCGATGATTCTCGCAATGTGGAAATCCAGGGATTTACAAGGGAAGATCGGGAGGAATATGTCCATAAATTCTATGGAAATAAAGAAGATGCAGACAAGGTTCTCCGTATAATAAAAGACGATGACGTTGTGTACACCATGTGTGCCGTCCCCATCACATGCTGGATTGTCTGCACTGTAATGAAACAAGAAATAAGAAAATATTTGGCTTTAATTCGGTGTCATACGATGACTTCAATTTACCTTCTCTACCTGGAGATTTTACTAACCCATCACACCAAGAAGGAGCCGTCTGTACCCAGGAAACAATCCTGTCTGAAGAAGCTGTGTGCTCTGGCCAATCAGGGACTTCTGAACCAACAAATCTTATTTGAGAAGAAAGATCTAGAAAGACATGGACTTTCTCTGGATGAGGTGGAGTCTGTTTTTCTGAATGAGAACATCTTTCATTGGGACGTCCGAACCCAGACCTGCTACAGCTTCATCCACCTGAGTGTACAGGAGTTCCTTGCTGCTCTCTATTATGGGATGGATGATGGGTCTGGGTCTATGGAAGGAACTTTCCTCCCGGAGATCTGTGAAGGGAAATCACTCCATGAATTCAGTTCAGGTTCCTCACATTTATCATTATCTGTACAATTCCTGTTTGGTCTCTTAAATGAAAATCAGGTGAAGACATTTTCAGAGATCACAGGAATCCCCATCTCACTCCGAGCCAAACCTGCAATCATAGAATGGGCCATGAATGACAACAGACCTGCTAAGAGAAAATGGGCCAAGAAGGACATCGATCAGACTTTCCGTACTCAGACCATCTTCTGTCTGTATGAGACTCAGGATAAGGACTTCATTAGGAGAGTCATGTCTGGATGTACAAGTTTGAAGCTTTACAACTCACGTACTGGTCACTTGTGGATGAACAGGAATTATTCCAAGCAGCTGAACTATTGCTTGAAGACTTTAAAGAGAGAAAGTTTTCAGTCTATACATTTTGGATCTCTCACTGTGGGTCCAGAGTGCCAGAAACTTCTCTCTCCATTCCTACACAGGAGTCAGAAGGTCAGGTAAGTGAGTGTGAGGAAATCCTAACTGAATTCAGAGAATGTGAGAAATAATACCGTTCAGAAAACTGCTGATCCCCTGGCTTTGCTTTCGTCCCACCAAGCCAAAAGGGTGCTGGCTATGCACAGGTGCATTGAATGAAAAGAGGTCCTGGACTGCCGCACTACTTAAAACGATATCTTTATTCAGCAAGTGAAATCCAAAAAACAACCAACAATGTTGCAGTCAAAAAGAAGTGAACAAAGGTAAAAGGATGGCTGACATGTTTCACATTGTGTGATGCTTACTAGCTAGCTAGTAGCTAGTGAACAATGACAAAAACTGTGTTTAAAAGAAGGAGGGAGAAAGGTGAGTGGGGCGTTCCACCAATTAGCCTACAGGTGATTGTAACGGTCACCACCGTTTACGACCTTCCATCCCATCCAAGACAGCTTATCGACACTCCAACCAACAGGCAGACCCGATCCATTCCATAAGAATTCCCTCAATAAAGAGACTGACAAGCTCTGTTACTGCGTCAAAATATGAACTAACTTTTAATGGTTTCTTCTCAGCTTTTTATGCAGTACAAGGCATGAAAGGAACAATCAACTCCCCACCCACACATCACACCGTGGGCGGCTTCAATCACATTCTTTGAGCTAGTTACTAAACATTCTATAATGTGCTATAATTATCATGACCTAATCACTGCACGTTCCTTCATTAACAGAACTCAAACAAAACACCATCACACAATGATCTCTTCTCAATCCACATTCCTAGGCAGACGTTCTGTCCCCACATACAGCTTGACACCTATTCACACCTCTGAGCATCAATAGGCTTTAGACAGTGTTATCACACAATTAAAGGCACAATTAAAGGCCTTTCAAGAGCCAGCCTTATTTAACATGTTAACAGTCTTCACAGAGAGATGAGTCATAGAATATTCTTTGCAGGCATTAAGGAATATACTGTAGATCACTGTCCACGCCAAAACAATCCAACATGTGTCCCCCATCTCCTGGCTCAATCTGTTCCCAAAAGTCACTCCTGTTACATGGCTCCCTCCTTGTGGAGCACTCCGGCAGACCCGGCTTGATCCTTTTCGGGTCAACTTGGGGATGTTCGGAACTAGGAGGCCGGGATGACGTCTGTTTGCCGAGATAAACCATCAGCATTGCCATTTGGCTTACCAGGTCGGTAGCTGATGGTGAACGTGAATAATGGAATTCAGTTCTTGGACAGTCACTTGCTCTCTCAATGGCTCCCAAAACCTGTTGCTGCTGCTCTTGGGACAGATAAGGCACCACCTGGATGCAAATCCCATTTAATCTTTTGACAATTTCGGCCTGTTTTTGCATTTCAATGTTCAAGCCACGGGACATCTCATAATACATGACGTAGTGTCGTTGCATCTCTGATTTCTCACTGGCCAACTTGTCACATTCCCATTTTAGACTGTGATATTGTGCCAGATCTACAGTACATGTCGGGGAAGGTAGTCTTACCCGGGTCTCAGCAGCAAGCGAGTTGTTTCCAGCAACGTGGGTCTGGGCACACGTAGTCACTGTGTGGGCTTCAGCGGGACACATCGGGGCGTACGCAGAAACAAGGGGGGCCAAATCATTCCCCAGTAGTACATCTGCTGGCAAATCCTTCATCACCCCCACATTCACATGTCCCGAACCAACCCCCCAATCCAGGTGAACCCGGGCAATGGGTAGCCGGAAGACGGTGCCTCCCGCTACTCTTACGGCTACGGTGTCTCCGGTGTGCTGGCTCTCTGGCATGAGTTTCTTCTGTAGCAGGGTCATCGTAGCCCCAGTATCACGTAGCCCATTGGCTACCTTTCCATTGACCCAGACAGTCTGCCTGTGTTGCTGCCTGTTGTCCTTGTTAGCTGCTTGTATCGGATCTGCCTCATGCAGAACGCCCCAATGTTCTTCCTCCTCAACGCAGTGGGCCGCAGGCATGGATGTGTGGGGGTTCCTCCTTTCTGGCTGTCTCCATGACTGTGACTGCCTGGGTGGATTCAATGGACAGTCTAGCTTTCTGTGTCCTAGCTGTTTACACCCGAAACACCTGATGGGCTGTGAGTAGTCCTGGGAGTTGAACCTAGGCTTCTGAGTATAAGTGGCCGCTGGAGGTGGTGTTGTAGGACGGTCCGACTGGGGTTTGTAGGCAATAGCCGGCGGGGGTGCCGCTAATCGATAATCCACCCGAGCTGCGGTCTTGACCACAGAGTTGTCCAGTTTCGGGCGTCTGTGTATTCATCCGCTAGGCGAGCTGCTTCAGACAAGGAGAAAGGGTTTCTGTCCTGGACCCATTCTCTGACTTCCCGGGACAGTTTTTCAAAGAAGTGCTCCAGCAGGAACACCTGCAGCACCTCTTCCCCGGATTCTGCTTGGCATCCATCGACCCAGTGGGATGCTGTGCGGTGTAGGCGGCATGCCCACTCGGTATATGAGTCTCCAGTCTGCTTGCTCGTCTCTCGGAACCGCCTCCGGTATGCCTTCCGGTGTGACGGCATACCTGGCCAAAAGTGCTTCTTTTACCAGTCCATAGTTCATAATATCCTTGTCTGGGATGGCCCTGAACGCTTCACTGGCCCGGCCGAACAATTTCCCAGACAAAATGGTAACCCATTCCTCTGTGGGCACCCGGTGTAGGGCACATTGCCGTTCAAAATCAGCAAGGTACCCATCAATCTCCCCTTCAGTTTAAATGAAGTTCTTAAAAGCAGCAAAATGTATCTTTCTCCTTTCAGTTGGTGCTGCTGTGACTTCTGCTGCTGCAGAACGTCTTTGCCGTAGCCAATTTGCGTCCACAGCAGCTATAACTCGGTCTATGATCTCTGGTGGAGGGTTAGGACCATAGTGTGCCAGTCTTAGTTTGACAGCCCGATCAAAACTTGCCTCCTCCGGGGTCCTGTCTGTTACGCTGGGCCTTTCCGCTCTATCCATTTGGAAAAGTTCTGTGATCACATCCATCTTCTTATGGTTGCTGGCTGGTCTGCCACGGTTCTCCAGTAGTCCTTGTAGCAGTCCTTTAAGCGATGGAATTATCCCGCTGCTAGCCACCAATTGTAACGGTCACCACCGTTTACGACCTTCCATCCCATTCAAGACAGCTTATCGACACTCCAACCAACAGGCAGACCCGATCCATTCCATAAGAATTCCCTCAATAACGAGACTAACAAGCTCTGTTACTGCGTCAAAATATGAACTAACTTTTAATGGTTTCTTCTCAGCTTTTTATGCAGTACAAGGCATGAAAGGAACAATCAACTCCCCACCCACACATCACACCGTGGGGGGGCTTCAATCACATTCCTTGAGCTAATTACTAAACATTCTAGACATCTCGGCGCCGGGCTATAATTATCATGACCTAATCACTGCACTTTCCTTCATTAACAGAACTCAAACAAAACACCATCACACAATGATCTCTTCTCAATCCACATTCCTAGGCAGACGTTCTTTCCCCGCATACAGCTTGACACCCATTCACACCTCTGAGCATCAATAGGCTTTAGACAGTGTTATCACACAATTAAAGGCCTTTCAAGAGCCAGCCTTATTTAACATGTTAACAGTCTTCACAGAGAGATGAGTCATAGAATATTCTTTGCAGACATTAAGGAATATACTGTAGATCATTGTCCACGCCAAAACAATCCAACATGTGTCCCCCATCTCCTGGCTCAATCTGTGCCCAAAAGTCACTCCTGTTACAGTGATCATTAGTCAATAGAACACTTCGATGAACCCTGATGTGTCACACATGGGATACTATCGTATATGAGCTGGATAAAAGATCAAAAAGAAAAAATCTCTCATACTAATGATGAGAGAGAGTGAAAAAAAAACGAACGAGAAGAAATCCCATGTGTGAAACAAATATGTATCATAACCGATATAGTGAAAAAAGAGTTATATTAGTGTACTGTGATATGAAGTGTTGTGCGATAAATATATATGGCTTAAAAAGTTGATACAATAAGCTCATATCATGATCTAAATGATTTTTGATAAATAATGTCAATTGATAAATAATATCAAGTGTAGAGCTCATTAAAACTGCAACTTTTTATTTATATATATATATATATATATGTAAAACACAAAAAAAAATCAAAATATGGTATTTTATTAAAATACTATATATATGATTATGGTTATAATACTATACGCTATACCATGTGTCTCTGGTTTAGATGTCATTTTAAGGCATCTACGAATAAAATTATTTTCTTCTATATATGCTCCAAGAGGCATTTAGAAATATGTTAAACGTACCAGAGATAACATTGTGGTATGCGTCAAGGGCAGAACTCTTCTAGCACCCCACTGTCTTCTATCTACTATTTTCTATTTAGATTAAATAATGCAAATAGCACAGAATCATGTGCAGGGAAATAAGAATAGATAGAAGAAAAAAGGTCTGCTTCGGCATGCACCGTGTTTCAAAAGAGTATAGATGGTGCCAATGCAATGTAATATAAATGGGGGGGGGGGGGGGTTTCCGCTACTAAGGTCATACCTCCAATCTATAATAAAGACTATGGGGCAGATCCACAGACATCTGCGCGGGCACAGCGTATCTAAGATACGCTACGCCGCCATAACTTATCTTTTTTAAATTGAATTCACAACGAATCCGCGCCATAAGTTACGGCGGCGTAGTGTATCTGTCGCGGCGTAAGGGCATGGAATTCAAATGGCTGTGATGGGGACGTGTTTTATGTTAATACATCGTGACCCGACGTAAACAAAGTTTTTTTGGAACCCGCGCGCGTCTCTGAGGTATCCCAATGCGCATGCTCAAAATTAAACCAGAACCCGCCAATGCTTACAACGGTGACGTCATTCTACGCAAATTCCTATTCACGAACGACTTACGCAAACGACGTAAAAAATTCAAAATTGTACGCGGGAAGGATGGCCATACTTAACATCGAGTACGCCTCAGTATAGCAGCTTTAACTATACGCCGGAAAAAGCCGAACACAAACGACGGAAAAAAATGCGCCGGGCCGACGTACGTTTTCACCGTCCTTGGCCAACCTCTATATGGGGTGGTGGGAGAGGCTCCGTATTTTTGGACCTGGTAGTGCCCATCGCAGTGACATGGTTTTCTATTGTAGGTACATAGATGACCTATTGTTCATTGTTTCCAACCCACATACAGATCTAAAAGAGTGGTTTTAATGAGCTCTACACTTGATATTATTTATCAATTGATATTATTTATCAAAAATCATTTAGATCATGATATGAGCTTATTGTATCAACTTTTTAAGCCATATATATTTATCGCACAACACTTTATATCACAGTACACTAATATAATTCTTTTTTCACTATATCGGTTATGATACATATTTGTTTCACACATGGGGTTTCTTCTCGTTCGTTTTTTTCACTCTCTCTCTTCATTAGTATGAGAGATTTCTTCTTTTTGATCTTTTATCCAGCTCATATACGATAGTATCCCATGTGTGACACATCAGGGTTCATCGAAGTGTTCTATTGAATAATGATCACCTGAGGGATAATTGGTAGAACGCCCCATTCACCTTTCTCCCTCCTTCTAAACACAGTTTTTGTCATTGTTCACTAGCTACGAGTAAGCATCACACGATGTGAAACGTGTCAGCCATCCTTTTCCTTTTGTTCACTTCTTTTTGACTGCAACATTCTTGGTTGTTTTTTTTGTTTTTTGGATTTCACTTGCTGAATAAAAATATTGTTTTTAAGGAGTGCGGCAGTCCAGGACCTCTTTTCATCCAATGAATTCAGAGAATGGGCAGGAACCTGCATACAGTATAATGGTGATTATCAGACATGTTCTCCATCTACCACACTTGTTAGAAGTCCTGGGATCTCACGCTTTCCTCAGCCCTAAGTCCTGGTTCACACTACAGCAATTTCCCAGCGACATGTAGTCGCAGGTCAGGTAACAACACGTAGATTTTATTAGGTGTTGTCTTAATTGCTGCGTTTTTGAGTCAATGCAACAAAAAGACTCTTCCTGCACTACTTTTGGGTGATTCTTGTGCTGCACGACTCCCATAGACTTCAATGTAACATTTTCAGAAAGTCGTACATTTGTCTGAATATTTAAAGTGGTTGTAAAAAAAAAAAACAAAAAAAAAACAGGTTATACTTGCCTCCACTGTGCAGCGCCCCACTTCTGATAACCCCCTAGGAAGCACTCTCCCAAGGGACTCCCGCGCTGTCAGTAAGCTAAGCAAGGGGGCACTGCTGCAGACACCTGGTGTCAATGAATAAATAATGATGTCTGCGCTGTGTGACTCAAAGGGGTGAAAAGGACGATGCGAATGATGGGCGCACTAGTAATGTGAAACACAATGAACCTGTGAAATACACAATTTAAAACGATACTAAAAGAACATCAAAAAATCTTCATAATCCATACTGTTGTATCAATCATGCAATAATTAATAATAACTATTCAGATTCAGAAAGATCAGCGGATCTTTCTGCTGGCGTAACGTATCTCATTTACGTTACGCCGCCGCAAGTTTTTCAGGCAAGTGCTTTATTCACAAAGCACTTGCCTGTAAAGTTGAAGCGGCGTAGGGTAAATCAACCGGCGGAATTCTAATTCGGCGGGTAAGGGGCATGTATCATTTAAATGAAGCGCGTCCCCGCGCCGAACAAACTGCGCATGCGCCGGCCGCTACTGAATCCCAGTGCGCATGCTCCAAATGAGCATACGCCGGAAAAAGCCAAACGCAAACAACGTAAAAAAAAGGGTCCGGGCGGTCATTCGTTTCTGAATCGGCGTAAATCCTAATTTGCATATTCCTCGCGTAAAACATACGGAAGCGCCACCTAGCGGCCAGTCTGAAATTGCAGCCTAAGATCCGACGGTGTAAGACACTTAGGCCCCGTACACACGGCCGAGGAACTCGACGTGCCAAACACGTCGAGTTCCTCGTCGAGTTCAGGGATGAAGCCGCCGAGGATCTCGGCGGGCCGCCTTCTCCCATAGAACAACGAGAAAATAGAGAACATGTTCTCTATTTTCTCGACGAGTTCCTCGGCGGCTCCATCGGGCCAAAAGTGTACAGACGACAGAGTTTCCCGGCAGAATCCGGGTTTGACCGAGTTTCTCGGTGAATTCTGCCGAGAAACTCTGTCGTGTGTACGAGGCCTTACACCTGGCGGATCTTAGGGAGATCTATGCGTAACTCCACAAACACCATTCTCCAAATCAGGAAGTGTATCTCAACCAGTCTCAGTCTGCTCTTTAGAGCGGGCTGCGGGAGAACCAACACTGGGTGACACTATGACAATACATATTAAATACATCTTCATAAAATTGCAGGCACGCTCCCAAGTCCTGTATTCGGCCAATGGCTGCGCTGCTATCAATCTATCCAACAAAGAGTCGAGAAGACCGGGCCGAGATCAAGCACGTTCTCGACGCGGGACTTTCGAGGGCTCAGGTAAGTAAACCGGGGGGCTGGGGGGACGGAAAACATCAGATGTTTTTTCACCTTCATGCATAGAATGCATGAAGGTGAAAAAACATGAACCTTTACAACCCCTTTTAAGACTTTGCTGCGACTTCTGAGGCTTCTTTACCCCTCACCTCTCCTCCCTGGTCATCCTCGCTGCCTAAAATATTCTTCCCATCACATCCCAGTCACACTTGAGCGTAGCGGAAACGCACATTCCCACTTCCATTATTTGTGTATTTTTCATGTGTAAGCACACATAGGCCCAAATTCACGTACAGCGGCGTATATTTGAGCGAGTGCAGCGCAGCTCATATGTGCTACGCTGACGTAACATAGAGAGGCAAGAACAGTATTCACAAAGCACTTGCTCCCTAAGTTACGGCGGCGTAACATAAATTGGCCGGCGTAAGCCCGCCTAATTCAAAGTAGGCAGGTAGTGGGCGTGATGTATTGAAATTAACCGTGACCCCATGTAAATGAAGGGCTGAACGAACGGCGCATGCTCAGAATCACGTCAAACATACTCCCTAAGATACGACGGCTCAATGCCTACGACGTGAACGTAACCTACCCCCCATTCACGTACGACTTACTTAAACAACGTAAAATCCGACTGCTATTCGGTCGTCCATACCTTTACATTGGCTGCGCCTCCTATTTGGTGGTTTATCTTTACGCCGGATGTACGCCTTACGTAAACGGCGTATACTCATGCAACGGGCGCAAGTACGTTCGTGAATCGGCGTATCTTGGTCATTTGCATATTCAACGCGTAAATCAATGGAAGCGCCCCTTGCAGCCAGCGTAGATATGCGCCCAAGATACGACGGCGTAGGAGACTTACGTCGGTCGGATGGAGCCGAAATTCAGGCGTATCTCCTTTGCTGAATCAAACGCATAGATACGACGGCGCATCCATGGACTTACGCGGCGTATCAGTAGATACGTCGGCGTAAGTCTTTGTAAATCAGGGGCAATGTGTATAGGGGGCCCATTCACTGGAATGTTCTGCCCGACATGCAACAAACACCCCAAAGTCGCTCAAGAATCTTCTCAGTCATGGAGTGTCATGCATCTTGGCAGCAAAACATGCGTCTGATATCTGTGATTGGGGGTCATTAATAATTATCCGGCATTCACATCTGCGTGTTTCCGAATACGAGACGACCCACACAGAGAATGTGCGCTTTTTCATATGTCTAAAAAATGCACAGCAACGCACGCCACACATGCGCAGATGTAAATGAATGGAAACGCAAGCACAATGCGCCTTGCTGTGCATTTTTGAAACATACAGCAAAGCACATGTATTCTTGCGGTCTGCCGCGCACTCAAAAATGTGCAGATGCGAATGAATAATAACGCAAGCACGACGCACATTGCTGCACATTTTTTAAATGCACATCAAAGCATGCATTTTCTTGCAGGTTGCTGTGCAGTTGGAAATGTGCAGATGTGAATGAATGGTAACGCATTTACAACTGCCCGGCAACCCGCAAGAAAACGCATGCTTTGTCACATTTCTGAACGCACAGCAACCTGCAGGAAAACGCATGCTCTGCCACACATTTTGGAAACATGCATCATGCTTGGCTTGCCATTTTTGCAGTACAAGCGTGATGGACGGTCGCAGCGCATTTCTGAAACGTGCGGCAAAGCACACAATTTCTGTGGTTGATGTGCATTCAGAATCATGCAGATGTAAATGCAGCCTGATTGTTAATGACGCCCCAATCACGGTTATCAGACGCATGTTTTGCCGTGTGACAAAACACGCTATAAACACGGATCCATCAAAGTCACATAGGAATGCTTCTCAGTAAAGTCACTTTGAAGTCACACCTGGTCGCCGGGAAGTTGTAGAGAAAAGTCAGGCTGGAAGTCGCTGCGACTTTCATGTTGTGCTGTGTGAACCAGAGCTAAATGGTGGTTCCCACATATCACCTTCTACACAACTTCTGGGAACAATCACATCATTTACATCATATTAACCCTTTCCCTGCCCCCAATTATACCATTTGTCACACAGAACATTTGGAGGGAAAGCTTCGTGTTCAGAGATGTGGGGGAGGGAAATAATACCAGGGGTATGACATCATCATCCCAACATTGGAGGAGCCAATTGTCTGCAGAAGTGGGCGGAGATGGGAATGTCTGGACTGCATTTTATATCTGGAACCAAGTGGTGTTCCAGGATTTTCCAGAAGCTGTTGATGAATGGAGACCCCTGTGTAGGAAGGCCGGAGACCCCATATACATATCAGGGGCCTCCTTTTAAGTTTTGTCTGGAGTGTGACTTCAAAGACCAGTCATAGCCACCAATGAGAAGTCCTCATCAGGTCCAGTATGAGACGGTAGAGCCAGAGGGAAGGCAGCCATGTGGAAGGGAAATGTTGGGTGTTACATTGTTATTCTTGGTGTCAGAGGTCATACATTCTTGGTGGTAATTATTATCTCATTATTGGCTTTTAGATTTCTGTATTGTACTATTTCCAGTAAAGATTGTCCGGGAGAGGACAAAGCAGAAGAAGAAGATTCCTCCTCTTCAGGATATAAAAGGAAGTGTGATTCTCTTTCCTTTCTGATGAATCCGGAGAGTAAAATTCAGGAATTATGGTAAGAGAAATGTGTGATCTGCAGTGATGGGGAAATGTGACGTCTTGTAATTGTTCCCGTCTCTCATGCCACGTACACACGATCATTTTTCGGGTTGTAAAAAACTAAGTTTTTCAGGCTCTAGAAAAAACGAAGTTTTTTTTTTCAACTTCATCATTAAAACGGCGTTGCCCACACACGATCGTTTAAAAAAAAATTCTCTAGCAAAGCGCGGTGACGTACAACACGTACAACGGCACTATAAAGGGGAAGTTCCTTGCGGATGGCGCCACCCTTTGGGCTGCTTTAGCTGATTTTGTGTTAGTAAAAGACGATTTGCGCTTATCTGTCTGTTACATTGGTCCCAAAATGGTGTCAGAAGTGTCCGATGTGTCCGCCATAATGTCGCAGTCACAATAAAAATTGCTGATCGCCGCCGTTACTAGTAAAAAAAATATTAATAAAAATTCCATAAAACTATCCCCTATTTTGTAGACTCTATAACTTTTGCGCAAACCAATCGATAAACGTTCATTGCGATTTTTGTTTTACCAAAAATATGTAGAATACGTATCGGCCTAAACTGAAGAAAAAAAAGATTTTTCTTATATATTTTTGGGGGATATTTATTATAGCAAAAAGTAAAAAATATAGTATTTTTTTCAAAATTGTCGCTCTATTTTTGTTTATAGCGCAAAAAATAAAAACCGCAGAGGTGATCAAATACCACTAAAAGAAAGCTCTATTTGTGGGGAAAAAAGGACGCCAATTTTGTTTGGGAGCCACGTCGCACGACCGTGCAATTGTCAGTTAAAGCGAGGCAGTGCCGAATCGCAAAAAGTGGCCTGGCCTTTGACCAGCGAAATGGTCTGGGGCTGAAGTGGTTAAAGCAGCGCAGTGCAAATTTTTAAAAAGTGCTCTGGTCATTAAGGGGGTAAAATCCTTCCGGGGCTGAAGTGGTTAAGGTAAAAAAAACGTCATCCTTTACATCCTCTGGCCTCGTACACACCGGCAAGAATCTCGTCAGGAAAAAACATAATTTTTCTCAACGAGATTCTTGGCAAGAATCTATTGCCGCCCGAGTGTACACACAGACCTTTCAAAAGAACCGCGGTTCTCTTGAAAGGCAAGAACGCTGTGGAAGCTACAGCGCATGCGTCAAAGTCATTTCAAGCATGCGTGGGTTTCCACGGTGACCAGGTAAGTATACACACTCTCGGGTTTCTCGGCAGGAAAACTGCAGAGAATCTCACGACGAGAAAATGGAGAACATTTTTTTTTTCTTGCTGGTTCTTGCCGAGTAAACCGAGCGTGCGTACGAGGCTTCTGTAATAATTCCTGAAACATCCTAGTATATGATCTCTATCTATGGAGATGATATCCAATCGCTGGAGACACTAAAGAATGGGGGATGGGAGAATAAAGTGCTTTAATGTGAAGTGTCCCCCATGTGAATGTAGAATCCCATTGTAAATGTGGAATATCCACCAATATAGTACTTGTATCTCTAATATATCCCAGAAGTCTCAGCACTAAAGGTTGTAAATGTATATCCACCCCTCCCCCCCTACATTCTCTATAAGGGATCCTATTCCTGCCACAATCCAGTGATCTTCAATGGGAACTCCTGATTTGTGGACTTTAGGAAGGTGATGGAATATTGGGGTCACTGGGGTATCCACCATCAGAAATTCTGCTGTTTTATTTCATAAACCCCCCCAGATCCTTTCCTTTATCTATAAATTTCAGAAGCCCCTGTATGAGGCACTGTGTGAGGTCCTGCTTAATAACCGGGTACATAAGGGGGTGACTGAGCTGTCACAGCGCCCCCTCTTTATACTGTGTAGACATAAGTACTACAACAGCTTCACCTTTATCATCTTCCCTAATAAGAAGATCTTTCCTCTGTATAACATTCTGTATTTCCTGATATTCCTTTCTGGTGATGTTATGTTACTTTTCACTCGACATGTGCATTCGTTTTCGTCCAAATTTCAGGTATTTTCGTTATCATTTTAACAAACGATAACGAAAGCACAGAAAACGAAAACCAAAAGATCCGACATAAACAAATGCTTTATTTTCGTTTTCGTTGCGGTCTAATGTGCCTAACCTTAACTCTATTAGGTAGATTCAGAAAGAGTTAGGTCGGCTTATCAGTAGATAAGCCGACCTAACTCAGAATCTACGCCGACCTATGTTTAAGCGTATGCGCAAACAGAGATACACTTAAACATATCTAAGATACAACGGCTTGCGCCATCCTATCTTAGATTGCAATATTTTGGATGGCCGCTAGGTGGCGTTTCCATTGCGGTCGGCGTAGAATATGTAAATGAGGAGATACGCCGATTCACGAATGTACGCCCGGCCGACGCAGTACTTTTACGCCGTTTACGTAAGAGATAGGCCGCGTAAAGTTAGAGCTAGGCTCTAGTGGAATAGTAATGTCAAGTATGGCCGCCGTTCCCGCCGCGAAATTCGAAATTTTTAAGTTGTTTGCGTAAGTCGTCCGTGAATCGGGATTTACGTAGTTTACGTCCACGTCAAAATCAATAGGCCTGTGTGGCGTACTTAGCCGCAATGCACACTGGGAAATGTAGGCGCCTGGCACATGCGCAGTAATGAAAAAACGTAAAAAACGTGAGGTCAAGCTCCATTGACATAAAACACTCCCCCTCAAACACATTTGAATTAGGCGCCCTTACGCCCGCCGATTCAGGCTACGCCGACGTAACTTAGCAGGCAAGTACATTGTGAATCATGTACTTACCTCGCTAACTTACGGCGGCGTAGCTTAAATTCCTTAAGCTACGTCGCCGCAAAGTTACGTGGACGTACCTGAATCTACCTATATTAGTCCAATATTATTCTACATAGAGAGAAAAGATTCGACATAGAGAGACATGAAGATTCGACATAGAGAGACATGAAGATTCGACATAGAGAGACATGAAGATTTGAAAAAAAATATATATATATTTTTTAAAGATTCTATCGAATCTTCTTCTTTTTTTTCTACTTCTTCTTCTTCTTAGAACATTCGACAGACACCATAAGCCTTCAATGACAGATTCGACCTTAACCACTTGGCAACCGCCCTATAGACAAAGTACGTCTACAGGGTGGTTGCTTAACTCCGGGAGGCCGTTAATTAATGTCCTCCCAGAGTCGCACTCACACAGGAGTGTCAGTGACCGCCGGCACATCACGGATCACGGTAAATCGCCGCTGATAGCGGCGGTTTACCACGTGATCGCTCCGTCCAATGACGGAGCGATCACTTGTAAACAAACCGGTGTCATGTGATGATGCCGGTTCCTCCCTCCCCTCTCTGTACCGAACGGTACAGTGTGAGAGGAGAGGGGGGGAGAGCGGATGCAGCAGCAGTGCTGTGGGCTGGATCTGTGACAAATGTAGTCACAGATCCAGCCATCCCTGCCCCATAATGTGCAATACCCTGCAATACTCTCCAATACCCCGCAATTCTCCACAATACTCTGCAATACCCCGCAATACTCTGCAATACCCCGCAATACTCTGCAATACCCCGCAATACTCTGCAATACCCCGCAATACTCTGCAATACCCCGCAATACTCTGCAATAAGCCCCCCCCCTCCTGCTTCTACCGACTCAATGCTACGATCAAAGCCAGGATTGTTTTTTATTAGGCTTCCCAGCCTAGAGGTGAGATGTGGGGTCTTATTGACCCTATATCTCACTGTAAAGAGGACCTGTCATTCCATATTCCTATTACAAGGGATGTTTACATTCCTTATAATATGAAAAAAAGTGATCAGAAATGTATATTTTTTGCAGAAAAATGTGTCAAACTAAAATAAAGTAAAGTAAAGTGAACAATAAAATATATATATTTTTTAAAGCGCCCCTGTTCCCGTGTGCTCGCATGCAGAAGCGAACGCACACGTAAGTCCCGCCCACATATGAAAACATGTGAGGTATCGCTGCGAACGTTAGAGCGAGAGCAATAATTTTGGCCCTAGTCCTCCTCTGTAACTAAAAACATATAACCAGTAAAAATATTTAAAGCGTTGCCTATGGGGATTTTTAAGTAGCAAAGTTTGGCATCATTCCACGAGTGTGTGCAATTTTGAAGGGTGACATGTTGGGTATCTATTTACTCGGCGTAACTTCATCTTTCACATTATGCAAAAACATTGGGCTGACTTTACTGTTTTTTGTTTTTTTTTTAAGCACAAAACTTTTTTTTTTTTTAAACACGTTAGAAAAACAGTGCGAGATAAAAAGTTGCAACGACCGCCATTGTATTCTCTAAGGTCTTTGCTAAAAAAACATACAAAATGTTTTTGGGATTCTATGTAATTTTCTAGCAAATAAATGATGATTTTTAAATGTAGGAGAGAATGTCAGAATTGGTCTGGGTGTTCCAGAACGCCTGAAGGTCCTCCCTGCATGTTGGGCCTCTGTATGTGGCCACGCTGTGTAAAAGTCTCACACATGTGGTATCGCCATACTCGGGAGGAATAGCAGAATGTGTTTTGGGGTGTAATTTGTAGTATGCATATGCTGTGTGTGAGAAAAAACCTGCTAATATGAAAATTTTGAGAAAAAAAATAAATAAAAAAAATCTTGATTTTGCAAAGAATTGTGGGAAAAAATGACAACTTCAAAAAACTCACAATGCCTCTTTCTAAATTCCTTGGAATGTCTTCTTTCCAAAAAGGGGTCATTTGGGGGGTATTTTTACTTTTCTGGCATGTTAGGGTCTCAAGAAATGAGATAGGCCGTCAGTACTTCAGGTGTGATCAATTTTCAGATATTGGCACCATAGCTTGTGGACGCTATAACTTTCACAAAGACCAAATAATATGCACCAATTTGATATGTAGCAGTATAAATTTTGGCCAAAATTTATGAAGAAAAAATACAAATTTGCTAAATTTTATGGCAGAAACAAAGACAAATTCATTTTTTTTTTTTTTACAGAATTTTCAGTCTTTTTTTCTATTATAGCGCAAAAAATAAAAAACCCAATGGTGATTAAATACCACCAAAAGAAAGCTCTATTTGTGGGGAAAAAAGGACGAAAATTTCATTTGGGTACAATGTTGTATGACTGAGAAATTGTCATTCAAATTGTGAGAGCACCGAAAGGTGAAAATTGGTCTGGATATTAAGGGTGTTTAAGTGCCCAGTGGTCAAGTGGTTAATCTGGATTTTCGGACGAATGCATTTTTTTTTTACGAAAAACTAAATAAATAAAAACGAATTTCGGGAGTAACTAAAAGGGAAAATTTATTATCATACTTACTAGGGTTGTCCAGATACCGATACCAGTATCGGTATCGGGACCGATACCGAGTATTTGCGGGAGTACTCGTACTCACGCAAATACCCCCGATACCTAAATAGAATACTTTCCCCCCCCTTTCCCCCCCCGCCGCTGCCGCCGCATCGCGCCTTCCGCATCGAGGGACATGGCTAGAGGGACATTGCTGCATATGTGAGGGACATGGCTGCATATGTGAGGGACATGGCTAGAGGGACATGGCTGCATATGTGAGGGACATGGCTAGAGGGACATGGCTGCATATGTGAGGGACATGGCTAGAGGGACATTGCTGCATATGTGAGGGACATGGCTAGAGGGACATTGCTGCATATGTGAGGGACATGGCTAGAGGGACATGGCTGCATATGTGAGGGACATGGCTAGAGGGACATGGCTGCATATGTGAGGGACATGGCTAGAGGGACATGGCTGCATATGTGGGGGACATGGCTGCATATGTGGGGGACATGGCTGCATTTGGGGACACATTTAAAAAAAGTATCGGTATTCGGTATCGGCGACTACTTGAAAAAAAGTATCGGTACTTGTACTCGGTCCTAAAAAAGTGGTATCGGGACAACCCTAATACTTACCGTAATTTTCCTTTCCTGATGGACTCCATGGCAGCCTACGTGTGGTTAATCCCACCTCCTCTCCAATGTGATAGGACCCCATACCCATAAAAGTTAACTCACCGATAGTACCAGTGTTCCGTAACTATCCCGACTCCATGATTTTCAGGGTGGGAACTCCGTCTGCCAGGAAAGGAAAATTACGGTAAGTATGATAATAAATTTTCCCTTTTCCTGACTGACTCCATGGCAGCCTACGTGTGGGAAATAACTAGCCAAACCACACGGGTGGGTATGCTGAACAAAAGAATTTTTAATTTGTCTCGTCAACTGAGAGAACTGATAAACCAAAATTCACAGAGGAAAGTGATGCCGGTTCAACACAATAATGTGACATGAAGGTATTTATAGAAGACCAAGAGGCCGCTCTGCAAATGACATCCGGAGCCACGTGACGGGCTGCCGCCCAAGAAGCTGCCATCCCTCTGGTGGAGTGAGCTGTCACCGCCTGCGGAGGAGCCAAGCCCTTTGCCCTATAAGCCTGCTGTATCGTTTGGACGATCCAAGTTGCGATGGTTCTTGTAGAAGCCTTTTTCCCTCTGTTACTGCCTGAGTGCAGGATAAACAAATGATCGGAGCGTCTAAAGGTGGACGTCATTTGGAGATATTCAGTAAGTATCTTGCCCATGTCTAAAGGATGAGTCTCGTCAGAATCCGGGGACCTGAAGGTAGGGAGGACCACTTCTTGGTTTTCATGAAAGACCGACGAAACTTTCGGGTTTGAGCCCAGCATGGGTATCAGAACCACTCGATCTGGAAAGAACGTAAGGAACGGCTCTTTGTGACCAAGAGATCCGATCTCTGACACCCTCTTGGCCGAGGTGATGGCGACCAGAAATGCCACTTTGGCTGAAAAGTCCTTTAAGGAGGACGGGGAGGGCCCCGACATACTGAGTCCACTTTAGAAATCAAGGACCAATGGGAGGTCCCATTTGGGGAACCTCGGCTTCCTTTGAGGTCTCAACCTTGATGCACCTCGAAAAAATTGCTTGACTAGCGGGTGAGCTGCCAAAGAAATCCCAGAGAAGGCCGATAATGCCGAAACCTGAACTCTTAACGAGCTTACGGACAAGGAAAGATCTAACCCTGTTTGAAGAAAACTTAAGATGTCTTGGATTTCCGGATTCCTGAAGGATCTGCCTGAAGCCAAAGAGAATTCGACAAATTTATCCCAGACTCTTCCGTACACTCTGTTTGTGCTAGCTCTCCTTGAACTCATTAGTGTGGAGATCACCCTAGAGGCGCAGCCGAGGGATTCCAGCCTTTCCCTCTCAAGAACCAGACCATTAGTTTCATCAGAGCCGGACAGGGGTGTAGGAGTGACCCCTGGGAGAGAAGGTCCGGTCTGACCGGAAGAGGTACTGGGTCCCGATAACTCAACTGGACCAGGAGAGGGAACCAAGGCCTGTTCGGCCAGTATGGAGCTATTAGCGTAATTTCTACTTCTTCTGCTTGAAGTCTCCATAGAAATTTCAGGATTACTGGGATCGGGGGAAAGGCATATGCCCTCTGGAATCTCCACCGATCCGTCAGGGCATCCATCCCGATTGCCTGACTGCAATGACCCCTCGTGTAAAACTTCTCCATCTTGGCATTGTTCGGGGAAGCAAAAAGATCCACTTGGGGATTGATTCCCAGAGACAGGATCCAACGAAACGACTGATCGTGGAGAGACCACTCGTTGATATCCACTTGAGTGCGTGATAGGAAATCCGCTTGGGAGTTCTGAATTCCGGGGATAAAGATCGCTGACAAGTTGACCAGATTTTCCTGGGCCCACTTCATAATGGGTTCAACTTCCCGTAGGAGAGATGAACTCCATGTCCCCCCTTGTCTTTTGACGTAGGATACTGCCGTTGTGTTGTCCATCCTCAGCAGCACTGACTCGCCCTTCAGGAGTTGGGAGAAGGACTGTAGGGCACACCAGGCCGCTCGAAGCTCCAGGATGTTCGAGCCTGGATTGCGGAGGCGAGCATCCCACCTGCCTTGCGCCATGCTTGAACCGCACAGGGCCCCCCATCCGGAGCCACTGGCATCTGTCGTCACCGTGACCCAAGAGACTGGGGCAATGAAATGGCAATTCAGTAGATTCTTTTTCTGAAGCCACCAAAAGAGACTGCTTCTCATGGACGTTGATATGCGAATCCGTTGATTCTTGCTCCCTGACTTCCACTGCCTGAGAAAGCCGGACTGGAAGGGACGTAGCCTCCATAGAGCCCATTTTACCATTGGTGTTGTGGAGACCATTGTTCCAATGATCTTTAGACAATGATGCGCTTTCAAATGGCGTGTGTCTAGAGTCCGAGATATCCTCTCCTGAATCACAGGAATCTTTTCTAGTGGAAGAGAGATGGTCTTCTTTACTGTATCGAATTGAGCACCTAGATAAACTAGATATTGCGTTGGCTCCAGGTGACTTTTTAAAATAAAAAAACCAAAAGGTTGGCGCTGCGCTAAAAGATTGTTGATAAAAAAGTGATAAGTGTTTATGAACAAACAAAAGAAAGATGTGTAGCAGCTAGCACTAAAATGTGTACAACAAATTAAAAAGCATAAATATAAAAGGCAGTGCAGCGCTGTTAATAGTGATAGAATACTTAAATACAATTAAGTAAAAGCAGTGAAAAAAAAAAAAAAAAAAAAAGAACTCTTTGATAAGAGAAAGAATCCAAATGGATAAATTAAATTAGTGAGTGATAAAAATAAACAGCAAAGTCCATTTAAAAACCCAAAAATTAAAAAGTGTTTCAATCTGGTGTGAAAAAAAAACAAATCCTTAGTTAACAAGATGTGATGATATCTTGATTGCTGTGAGAAGGTGTTCACCCATGCAATTCGTGAAGTAAGGATTAACCGCTTACCGGAGGTAAAGACTGTTTTCCACCAGTCCTATAGAGCCTATGGGAAGTCTGGTCTCCCAATACCCTTTCAGCAATAATTACACCTCAGCAATCGATCCGGGTATCATAAATAGGAACAAAAGAAACTCTTCATAGTGCATACCATTTAAACCAAGATTGGATTTAATAAAAGTATTGCACTTACAGTTATGTTGCCAAAAAACCGCATATAAGTGGACAAAGAAAAGAGAGCGCTTCAGCTGTAGTGTTCCGATGCTCCTCGCTACTCAGTCTGCACCCACGGCCAGCGTACAGAATGGAACGCAATAACGTCACGGCACCCAACAATTGTTTCGTCACGAAGGGACTTCTACGGGGGACTAGCCGGATATGGACGTCAGTGCGCTTGGTTGTTTTAAATAGCCCAGGGATCCATTAATGAAACTGGAAAACCGGATCTGGTTTACATGTAGAACTGAGGGCAAACCATTTAGTATGGGTAGCAAGAGGAGCGGAAGTCCGCTTACTTGATTATAGAAACGGACCACCCGGAACAGAAAAAAATTATTTTGTGGAAAGAACGTGGCGGTGTGTCAATGTCTGGCAGCGGAGCAACGAAACACTACTAAAATGGCAATTATTCTGTGTACATCATAAAATCTATCTGGATATGAATACAGCTTAAATTAAGTTACATGTTCAATAAACATACAGAGATGGAAATGTACATTATTAATAATCATTAAAACGCAATGTATATAATTTTATAATTTGATATTATATAAATAATTTTATTTGCAAAAAAAAAAAAAAATGAATAAAAATAACCGCGCAATTAGCATTTAACCCTCCTGGCGGTGAATTGAATTAAAATAAATTGAATAAAAATTAATTGAATAAAAAATATTTAAAAAAGGTTACAATAAATGCATCATCTCTAAAATCAATATTAAGAATTATTTAAAAAGCAGTTGACATCCCAGTCGACATTAAGCCCGAAAGGGATGAAGGATTTTAAACAAAAGATCCAGCGAGTTTCAAGCCTAGAGATAGCACGTACCATATTGGTGCCTCGCCAATGTGGGCGGACACTATCTATCGCAAAGAAACTGGTACCTTTCAGTTGCCTCCCATGATGTTTATCATAATGTTTTGATAAATTATGTTTCGGAAAACCACTTTTTATTTTTCCAACATGCTCACTGAGGCGAATATGTAATTCTCTTTTTGTGCGGCCTATGTACTGTTTAGAGCACGGACATTGTATCATGTATACAACGTACTTGGTAGAGCAGGTAATAAATGAGTCTATGTCATAAGAAGTCCCAGTAACTGAGGACTGGAAGTTGACACATTTGCGCTCCTTAAAAGAATTAATTTTACAGATGTTGCAACGGCGACATGGAAAGAAACCTTTAAGTGAGTGAAAAAATGATATTTCCTTAGGGGGGTCTACAACATTAGGTGCTACACTGTGTCTCAAGGCAGGTGCGCCCTTGAAAATTAAAACAGGGTGCTCAGGGATGTGGGCCCCAAGGATCTTATCGCTTCTCAAAACATCCCAATGTTTATTTAGAATTTTTTTAATAGAGAAGTGTTGGTTAGAATATTTAGTTGTCAAAGACCAACTAAATTTATCTGAAGGGATGAGATTCCTTTTGTTGGTACTTTTGGTTAGCAAAGATTCTCTCTCCATCAATTCCACATTATTAATGGTTTCATCAATCAAATTTACTTGATATCCTTTACTAATGAATCTTTGTCTAAGCACACTGGCTTGGTTACGATAGTCCTCAATCTCCGTGCAATTACGCCTTAAGCGCTGAAATTGTCCCTTTGGCACTGCGGCAAGCCAAGAGTTATGATGACAACTGGAAGTCGGAATAAAAGAATTCCGATCTGTATCTTTGAAAAATGTATTGGTAATCAATTGGCCTTCCTTAATGAAGATGTTTAAATCCAGGAATTGTATGTGCGAAGTGCTGATAACATATTGCAAAGTGATGCCTTTTGTATTGGAATTAAGATTAGAAAAGAATAATTCAAGTGATGCGATATCTCCTTCCCATATAACCAACACATCATCGATGTAGCGTTTCCAAAGTCGCAGTTGCGATGGTGGTTGGTTATCAATCACTTCTCGTTCCCAAAAGGCCATAAATAAATTGGCGAGGCTGGGGGCAAATTTGGCCCCCATCGCCACGCCACAGGTCTGAATAAAAAACCTACCTCCGAACCAAAAATAGTTATGCGTTGTCGCAAATTTTAATAATTCTAAAATAAATTCCTTCTGAAGGGGAGGTAAAAATCAACCGCTTGTAGGCCATGCTGGTGCAAAAATGTAGCCCTCCTTCCATTTGACTTTTTTTAATAAAGTTAACACTTCCATCGTGTCCCTAAGGTACCTCTTGAGAAGAGGAGAATAAGGGGGGATATGATCAACATGTACAAATATATAAGAGGTCCATACAGTGAACTTGGTGTTGAGTTATTCACTTTACGGTCAACACTGAGGACAAGGGGGCACTCTTTACGTCTAGAGGAAAAGAGATTTCACCTCCAAATATGGAAAGGTTTCTTCACAGTAAGAGCTGTGAAAATGTGGAACAGACTCCCTCCAGGGGTGGTTCTGGCCAGCTCAGTAGATTGCTTTAAGAAAGGCCTGGATTCTTTCCTAAATGTACAGAATATAACTTGAGTATTAAGATTTGTAGGTAAAGTTGATCCAGGGTAAATCCGATTGCCTCTCGGGGGATCAGGAAGGAATTTTTTCCCCTGCTGTAGCAAATTGGATCATGCTCTGCTGGGGTTTTTTGCCTTCCTCTGGATCAACTGTGAGAATGGAGTTGGGTGTATAGGATTTTACTGTGTTTTTTATTTTTGTTTTTTTTTTATTTTTTGTGGTTGAACTGGATGGACTTGTGTCTTTTTTCAACCTGACTAACTATGTAACTATGACTAACTATGTAACTATGTAAGCAGGAGTCGATGTAACCAGTGGTTGTAGAAAGTTATCTACATACTTTCCGATCCTGGCCGTGACGGAATCAATTCCGCTTATGATTGGGCGGCCAGGGGGATTAACCAAACTTTTGTGGAGTTTCGGCAAGTAGTAGATAACTGGTACTCTAGGTGTAATCGGAATGAGATAGGCATGTTCCTTCTCATTGAGTATACCTCTCTGTAGACCCTGATCAACAAGGGTGGATAAAAGTTTTCTATATTTGACTGTAGGGTTTGAAGGTAGAGGGGTATAGGTGGAGCTATCAGATAATTGACGGTTCATTTCTTCCACATATTTTATTTTGTCCAATATAACAATCCCCCCTCCTTTATCTGCAGGTCTGATTATTATTTCGTTCCGCTGGCAGATGTTTTTGATATTGGTCTGAATAGGAAAAAGACCTTTAGGCTTGGTAAGATTCAAAGATAAAAGGTCTTTGATCACTAATTCTTTAAAGACCTGTATGGCTGGTGCTACAAATCCAGGAGGGTTAAATAGTGAAGCATTCTTAAGGTTAGTATGCTGGATGGGTGCAATGTTTAAAGGTGAAGTGTCATCTGGATTGACTCCGGATCGGCGTATAGAAGATGGAGGAATTCTATGTATGATTTGACTACCATTCCCAATTGGATTTAGAATGAAATGCCTCTTTATGTTCATCTTCCGTATAAATTTGTTGACATCAATGAAGGTCTCAAATTTATTGAGTTGGCGTGGAGGGGCGTATTTAAGTCCATGGCTTAAAAGATTTTGTTCACCTACGATCAAATTAGCTGTGCTAAGATTGAAAATGCCCGCTATGTCCGTGGTTTTCCTCTCTTTGGTCCGGATTCGCCTCCCCCCTCTGAGGCCCCTCTTTCGTCGTAATCTTTTTTGCTTTGGCTCCGTGTCATAGGAAAAAAACGTGATGTATTAATATCTTCAAAGTCTCCTGGAGATTCTATATAATAGTCTCTCTGTGTTGGAGGGTTCTGCTGATGACCTGGATGCTGTGTGATAGCGTGGTCTTCTTCATATGTATCTATTTGATGGTCAGAGAGTCCTGCAAAACGATTTTCTAAAGGGATATAACTCGGGCTATAATTTCTACCTTCAACTCTGTATCCCGTCTGTCTCTGTATAGCTGGTTTGAGATTCCAACGATCACGAGGGTCTAAATGACTATCCCTTGGTTCATTCATTGGATTGGTGGGATTCTGAGTATAAGGTCTAAAGTGCCATGTGCCTTTAGCTTCTCCTCTATGATCAGAAAAGTTAATGGAAGGCTGGGGTTCTCTTGGGATATAGTAGCCATTATGTACATTTTCCCGAAAATTTGGGTCTTTACCTATATAGGCTCCTTTAGGACGAGTTCCGCCCGAAGGGGCTTGGGTAGAAGTCTTTTTCTGGAATTTAAGAGGTTTGGAAAGCACAGAAGTATTGCCAATATTGTGATTTTTATTAATCACTGGAGCTTGAGGCGGTCCACGTGAAGGAGCCCGATTGCCGCCAGATGATTGTGGGAGAGATACGGTGTTATCTGATTTTCTAGAATCCATATTCTCCAAGGTGGTCTGCCACTTAAACACCACTTTATTTGAATAGTCTGACAAGTCTCGATTGAATTTCTTCTTTTTCTTGTTTTTCTGATCAAGGCCCTCTTTTTCGATGGTTTCTCTCAATTGATCAGATTTAGAAATATACAATTCTTGATCTTTAAACAGAATAAGCTTCGTTTTCACAGCACTAATCTCCTCATTTAAAGATTTAATTTTAGCGTGTTTTTTATCTAAAAGAAATTTGAGGAACTTAACCCCTATTTCATTAAAGTAGGTGTACCAGCCATCTGTGTCAGTCTCCCCTTTTTGGGGGGCCACTTCCCACCTAAGGCTTCGAGGTACCATTTGTTTCTCTACATAGTGTTCCAAGTAAGCAATGTCCCAGATGGTGTGGAGTTCTGATATTAGAAGGTTTTTTAATCTGAGAAACAGGCCGCCTAAAACGTCTGTCTGCTCAGTGTTGCCATCAAATACTCCCTCCAGGTTAATACTATACTGTGATCTAAAGTCAAAAATATCCATAATGGATAGTGAGCAGCAACGTCTTAGTACAAAGAACAGAAAAATAAAAAAAACAAAAGGTTGGCGCTGCGCCATTCCGATTACACCTAGAGTACCAGTTATCTACTACTTGCCGAAACTCCACAAAAGTTTGGTTAATCCCCCTGGCCGCCCAATCATAAGCGGAATTGATTCCGTCACGGCCAGGATCGGAAAGTATGTAGATAACTTTCTACAACCACTGGTTACATCGACTCCTGCTTACCTTAGGGACACGATGGAAGTGTTAACTTTATTAAAAAAAGTCAAATGGAAGGAGGGCTACATTTTTGCCACTGCAGATGTCGCCTCCTTATATACCGTTATTTCACACCAGCATGGCCTACAAGCGGTTGATTTTTACCTACAGCGTGAATCTACTATACCTCCCCTTCAGAAGGAATTTATTTTAGAATTATTAAAATTTGCGACAACGCATAACTATTTTTGGTTCGGAGGTAGGTTTTTTCTTCAGACCTGTGGCGTGGCGATGGGGGCCAAATTTGCCCCCAGCCTCGCCAATTTATTTATGGCCTTTTGGGAATGAGAAGTGATTGATAACCAACCACCATCGCAACTGCGACTTTGGAAACGCTACATCGATGATGTGTTGGTTATATGGGAAGGAGATATCGCATCACTTGAATTATTCTTTTCTAATCTTAATTCCAATACAAAAGGCATCACTTTGCAATATGTTATCAGCACTTCGCACATACAATTCCTGGATTTAAACATCTTCATTAAGGAAGGCCAATTGATTACCAATACATTTTTCAAAGATACAGATCGGAATTCTTTTATTCCGACTTCCAGTTGTCATCATAACTCTTGGCTTGCCGCAGTGCCAAAGGGACAATTTCAGCGCTTAAGGCGTAATTGCACGGAGATTGAGGACTATCGTAACCAAGCCAGTGTGCTTAGACAAAGATTCATTAGTAAAGGATATCAAGTAAATTTGATTGATGAAACCATTAATAATGTGGAATTGATGGAGAGAGAATCTTTGCTAACCAAATGTACCAACAAAAGGAATCTCATCCCTTCAGATAAATTTAGTTGGTCTTTGACAACTAAATATTCTAACCAACACTTCTCTATTAAAAAAATTCTAAATAAACATTGGGATGTTTTGAGAAGCGATAAGATCCTTGGGGCCCACATCCCTGAGCACCCTGTTTTAATTTTCAAGGGCGCACCTGCCTTGAGACACAGTGTAGCACCTAATGTTGTAGACCCCCCTAAGGAAATATCATTTTTTCACTCACTTAAAGGTTTCTTTCCATGTCGCCGTTGCAACATCTGTAAAATTAATTCTTTTAAGGAGCGCAAATGTGTCAACTTCCAGTCCTCAGTTACTGGGACTTCTTATGACATAGACTCATTTATTACCTGCTCTACCAAGTACGTTGTATACATGATACAATGTCCGTGCTCTAAACAGTACATAGGCCGCACAAAAAGAGAATTACATATTCGCCTCAGTGAGCATGTTGGAAAAATAAAAAGTGGTTTTCCGAAACATAATTTATCAAAACATTATGATAAACATCATGGGAGGCAACTGAAAGGTACCAGTTTCTTTGCGATAGATAGTGTCCGCCCACATTGGCGAGGCACCAATATGGTACGTGCTATCTCTAGGCTTGAAACTCGCTGGATCTTTTGTTTAAAATCCTTCATCCCTTTCGGGCTTAATGTCGACTGGGATGTCAACTGCTTTTTAAATAATTCTTAATATTGATTTTAGAGATGATGCATTTATTGTAACCTTTTTTAAATATTTTTTATTCAATTAATTTTTATTCAATTTATTTTAATTCAATTCACCGCCAGGAGGGTTAAATGCTAATTGCGCGGTTATTTTTATTCATTTTTTTTTTTTTTGCAAATAAAATTATTTATATAATATCAAATTATAAAATTATATACATTGCGTTTTAATGATTATTAATAATGTACATTTCCATCTCTGTATGTTTATTGAACATGTAACTTAATTTAAGCTGTATTCATATCCAGATAGATTTTATGATGTACACAGAATAATTGCCATTTTAGTAGTGTTTCGTTGCTCCGCTGCCAGACATTGACACCGCCACGTTCTTTCCACAAAATAATTTTTTTCTGTTCCGGGTGGTCCGTTTCTATAATCAAGTAAGCGGACTTCCGCTCCTCTTGCTACCCATACTAAATGGTTTGCCCTCAGTTCTACATGTAAACCAGATCCGGTTTTCCAGTTTCATTAATGGATCCCTGGGCTATTTAAAACAACCAAGCGCACTGACGTCCATATCCGGCTAGTCCCCCGTAGAAGTCCCTTCGTGACGAAACAATTGTTGGGTGCCGTGACGTCATTGCGTTCCGTTCTGAACGCTGGCCGTGGTTGCAGACTGAGTAGCGAGGAGCATCGGAACACTACAGCTGAAGCGCTCTCTTTTCTTTGTCCACTTATATGCGGTTTTTTGGCAACATAACTGTAAGTGCAATACTTTTATTAAATCCAATCTTGGTTTAAATGGTATGCACTATGAAGAGTTTCTTTTGTTCCTATTTATGATACCCGGATCGATTGCTGAGGTGTAATTATTGCTGAAAGGGTATTGGGAGACCAGACTTCCCATAGGCTCTATAGGACTGGTGGAAAACAGTCTTTACCTCCGGTAAGCGGTTAATCCTTACTTCACGAATTGCATGGGTGAACACCTTCTCACAGCAATCAAGATATCATCACATCTTGTTAACTAAGGATTTGTTTTTTTTTCACACCAGATTGAAACACTTTTTAATTTTTGGGTTTTTAAATGGACTTTGCTGTTTATTTTTATCACTCACTAATTTAATTTATCCATTTGGATTCTTTCTCTTATCAAAGAGTTCTTTTTTTTTTTTTTTTTTTTTCTTTTCACTGCTTTTACTTAATTGTATTTAAGTATTCTATCACTATTAACAGCGCTGCACTGCCTTTTATATTTATCCAGGTGACTTTTTGCCAGGTTCAGAAGCCATCCGAATTCGGACAAAATCGAGATGACCTGATCTCTCTGTACTAGGAGATGAGTTCTGTCTTGGGATAAGACGAGGAGGTCGTCCAAGTAATGATAAAGGCGAATCTTCCTCAGTCTGATGAGGGCGACCACAGCCAGAAGTGTTTTGGTGAAGACTCGAGGGGAAGTTGTAAGACCGAAAGGTAGGCAAACAAATTGAAGGTGTTCCTGATTGATGTGGAACCTGAGATATTTGTGCAACTCTGTTGCTACTGGGATGTGGAAGTAGGCGTCTTTCAAATCTATAGAAATCATCCAGTCGCCTGGCTGAATGGCTTGCTGAATTGTCGACAGAGTTTCCATTTTGAATCTTCTGCGTTCTATGAATTTGTTCAGCTATGTCAGATCTATGACTGGACGCCAGGTACAGTTTTTCTTCTGTACCAAGAAGAGAGGGGAGTATACCCCAAGAAACTGTTCGTCCTTTGGGACGTGTACTACTGCTCCTTGGGTCTTTAGAAGATCCACGTAATTTAGGAGAACTTGTCTCTGTTCCTCTGACCCTGGAAGAAGGGTGGAGATGAACCTGGGAAGAGGAAGGCTGGAAAAGGCCCAAGCATGTCCTGAAGTCACAGTTTTGATAACCCAAAAATCCGTGATTGAGGCCGCCCAGACGTGCCGAAAAAGGAGTAGACGAGCTCCCACACGATCCGCTTTGGCGGGCGTAACTTCAAAAAGACTTCGCCTGATCACGTCCGCTTGACGCCTGGGCAGTTGATGTGGGTTTGCAGTAAGAGCCTCTACCTCTACTCCAGTTCCTTCTGAAGTTCCCACCAGGTCTGTAAGCGCGAGCTTCCCTAGCGCGGTCTGGGCTGTGTCTCCGAAATTGAGGTCTCTTTTTCCCGGTCTGGCGCCTGTCCTGGGGAAGAAAACCTGATTTGCCCCCAGTAGCTTTTGAAATGGCGCCGTCCAACTTATTGCCGAACAGGGTTGACCCCTCAAAGGGAATTTTACACCAGTTCTGTTTGGACGATGTATCGGCAACCCAGGGGCGTAGCCAGAGGGCCCGTTTTGCCGTAACAGATGATAACATAATCCTTGCCAATAGACGTATTAAGTCAACGGATGCCTTACCTAGAAATGCCAATGCCAGCCTCAGTTCTGCAGTTGCTGAGTTCTTGGCTAGGTCTTCAGACACGCCTTTGAGGAAGGAGTCTACATTTTCCGTCCAGGCCTCCATAGCTTTTGATAAGGCCGCTAAGGCTAGAGCCGGTTTGCATGCTGTGCCTGCTAGGCCATAGATTCTTCTAAGGTCTTGGTCCACAGAGTCAGCAAGTGGTAGTGTGACATGCTTAGCCAGCCTCGTTACTGCAGCATCTACCAGAGGAACATTCTCCAGATGCTTAACATCATCCGCTTTGAAGGGATATAGTCTAGAAGCCTTGTTGGCCATGGATGACTTATCTACCTTGCTCCATTCCTCTTCAAAGATACCCTTTAGTTCGGTAAGAAACGGGAACGTAGTGCGTTCTTTCCCAAAGCGCTTGAAGTATTTTCTCTGCTTGGCCGGGGAAGTAGACTGTTCTTCCCATAAGAGAGCCTCTTTGACAGCTTTGATGAGCGGTGTCACTTGAGCAAAATCGAATTCTAAGCCTTCTCCGTCACTTTCTAGATCACTGTCTGAGAAGGCCGGGGAAGCGGCTTGAGGCTGGGAAGGACCTGGATCCTCATGGACCTCTGTGGTCGGAGAAACAGACCTGATAGTGTTGGTCTGACTTTGTGTGTGGGAAATATTCTCTCTTAGAGTCCGTTGTACCACACGTTCCACCAGAGACTCGATACGATGACCTTCAGTCTCTTTTTCCCCAACCGCATGGACGTAGCATCGGTCGCATAATGACTTGCCCTCCGGGACGCGAGTGTCACTTCCCCAGCAGGCTCTGCGATCAGAGCGGCTATCATGGCGGTGGGAGCGGTGTCGTGAGGAGGAATGTGAACTTCTCCTCTGGTGGGAAGATGTGGATGGAGATCTCCGCTTGGATTTTGATCTGGAGGAAGAGTGTTGCGGCCTGGCAAGGTCTAGCGACTGGATTGCGGCATTAGGATCTGGATCGGAAGGGCTTAAGGAAAGACATATAGGGAGGAAAAATTGTCAGACAACATGTATTGACTTTAACTTCCAACCCCTAGCCCCGCACCTCTCCCGCACATACCTTGTGCGTGAGGGCTGGCCACCTGTAGACGGTGACTGGTCCATAACTTCTGGACCTGCGTACACAACGATACAGATCGAAAGGAAAAACCTATGGTGCCGGATAATAGAAGAAATAAATACACTGTCCCCTTTAAAAAAGAGATTAATATATATATATATATACCTTTTTTTTAAAGCATTTCTATCATTCAATCAATAATTAGAAAGAATTATATAACAATTAAATAATATTCACATATTATTAGATATATGCAAAATAAAGCGTTTTAAAAGTTTGTATAAGAAGGGGAGATCCCTGTCTCACTGACCTGGCACACCTAGAGTATCGTCCTGTCAGCTGCTCGCTTGTTAGGATAAAACCCAACATGCACAGGCGAGCAGCTGTTTTTAAATCACCCGCTGGTGACGTCACCTGTCATCCACTGGCGCGCCTGCGCGGTGGGAACCGATTCGACGGCGCCTGCGCGGCCGCCGCCGAATTCGACAGACTGCGCATGCGCGCAACCAAGCCTCGCTCTGAGAGCGGGCACAGCGCATGCGCGGGGGATCTGACGCTTCACAACAGGAAGCAAACAGGCGAGCTGGAACGCAGAAGCGCTCCAGCCGCCATAGAGACACAAACACAAGGGACAAACGAATATATTACAAATAGGCGACTGCCATGGATAAAATTAGACCTTGCCAGCCGTCCAGACGTCTTCAGCACACGCAGCAACACACAGAGGTTGCTGCAGAGCTCTCCACCCGCCAATGGCTGGGATCCGAGCTGCACCGCTCAAAAGTGTGCCATCCTTCCTTGCTTCAGATGAAAACTTCCTAACTTCATGGAGGAGGAAAAAAAAGGAACACTGGTACTATCGGTGAGTTAACTTTTATGGGTATGGGGTCCTATCACATTGGAGAGGAGGCGGGATTAACCACACGTAGGCTGCCATGGAGTCAGTCAGGAAAACGAAATTACGAAAAAAAATATTTCAGTGTGCACATGTCTACTTTTCACTAAATGGGAATAATTCCTCATATCATACTTGACCTCTCTGCAGCCTTTGATACTGTTGACCTTCTGTTACTCCTTCTCAATAAACTACATTCCCTCCTCTCCATTGCCCCTTTATGTGGGGGTCCCCCAAGGCTCTGTTCTTGGACCCCTTCTCTTCTCTATCTACACTTCCTCCCTTGGTCACTTGATAACCGCCCACGGCTTCCAATACCACTTATACGCCGATGACACCCAAATCTATCTGTCTACTCCTCACCTCACTCCTTCAGTCTCCTCTCGCATTACTAACTTACCAACTGACATCTCAGCATGGATGTCGCACCACTTCCCTAATGAAATCTCTCTAAAACGGAGTTACTAATATTCCCCCCTGCCTGTGCCCCCGTCCATGACTTTTCCATCAAAATCAACAATGCAACCATCAGTCCCTCCCCTCACGCCCGGGTTTTAGGTGAAATTCTAGACTCTGACTTGTCATTTCAGCCTCAAGTCCAATCGTTGTCAAAAGTTTGTAGAATTCACCTCCGTAACATCTCTAAAATTCGCCCCTTTTTAACAAATGAAACCACCAAACTCCTCATTCACTCCCTTTTTATCTTCCGCCTTGACAATTGTAACTCTCTTCTCATTGGCCTGCCTCTCCATAGGTTCCTCCCTGCCTCTCCATAGGCTCCTCCCCTCTTGAGTCTATCATGAACTCTGCTGCCAGACTTATCCACCTTACCAACTGCTCAGTGTCTGCCAACCCTCTCCTCCAATCCCTACACTGGATTGGAGGAGATCACCCAGCAAATTAAACTCAAAATACTAACCACAACCTACAAAGCCATCCACAACTCTGCCCCGAGCTACATCACCAATCTTGTCCCCAAACATATCCCAAACCGTCCTCTCGGCTCTTCTCAAGACCTCCTACTGTCAAGCTCTCTCGTCTCCTCCTCCCATGCTCGTCTCCAGGATTTCTCCAGAGCCTCTCCCATCCTCTGGAACTCACTACCTCAATTTGTCCGGCTATCCCCTACTCTTACTACCTTCAGGCGATCCCTGTAAACTCATCTGTTCAGGGAAGCCGATCATGTCTCCAACTAATCTTTTACCACTTCCAGCAGCTCATTCCCCACAGTTACAACCTTTTGTACCACCTACCCCACCCTATTAGATTGTAAGCTCTTCTGAGCAGGGCCCTCTTAATCCTCTTGTATTTTATTGTATTATAACTGTATTGCCTTCCTTTTATAATGTAAAGTGCTGCGCAAACTGTTGGCGCTATATAAATCCTGTATAATAATAATATTCATCTTATAATATAATATCATGTGTCTGAATTTGTCTCTGCAGGTTGGATGGATGTGGTGTGAGTTCCTCCGGCTGGGATGATCTCCGATCCATTCTTATCAATAATCGATCCCTCACCACACTGTTTTTATCATGGAATATTGTGGAATACTCTGAAATAAAACTTCTATGTGAGGGGCTCAGAGATCCTGGCTGTACTCTGCAGTGGCTGAGGTGAGAATTATATAATATTCTGCAGACTTCTGATTGGCCAGTTACACTGGGAGTTCCCATCATAGTCCTTCAGGTCACTCGCTGTTATTGGCTTTCATCCCCTCCCCCTCCCCCGACTATCAGAGATCAGACTTTGGCTGGGGTCACAGCGGCTCACAGCAGGGGGTCCGGTGCGTCTCCATTCACCATTTCAGGTAAATTTTCAGCCCAAATTTTGGGCTGAATTCAGACCTGCAACGAACCAAAAGACACACAGGACTCCGTATTCTCGTTATTCACTGACCAATCATGGACAGATGGTCCTCCATTAGAATCTGGAAGGACAGAGCGAGTCTCTAGACCAGAAGTGACCCCTAGATGCCAATAAAATCCCCCCATCCTTGTAGATATAAAATTGTCACCTCACTGAGCCTCAAAGAGAAGTCCTAGTCATTTCATCTACAAGCCTAGCAGGGGACGAGGCCGATACAGTGAGAAGACCCCCAACTGTCTGCCAGACATTGATTTATGTCAGAGATCAGAGAAATCTATTTTATCTCTCACTAGCTGAATACCCGGCGTTGCCCAGTTTTCCTATCTTAACCTTTTGGGGAGGAAAATCATAGTAATATAAATATACCCATCTTTTATATAAGGGTGTAGGTAAGGGTTAATTTAACTGTCATATATTTTTATTTGGCATATAAGTAATATGTGTAGCAGGTATTATTGAAATATCTCCAGGCGTACAGAAGTTATGTGGGAACATACATTTCCCATTGATCTGCATGGGACTTTAAACAAAAACCCCGACCCTCACAAATGGGGGTAGTTAAGGGATAAATTAACTATCCTATAGTGTAAGTGGACATATAAGTAACATGTGACCAAGTGTTATCGAAATATCTACAGCCGTTTGGAAGTTATGAAGTAACATGTATTTCCCATAGTTGAATGGGACTTTAAAGAAAAACCCCGACCATGGCAAATGGGGGTGGGTAAGGGTTAAACCACCTATCCTATGTTTGTTGCTGACATATAAGTAACATGTGTGCCAAGTTTCATGTTAATATCTTTAGCCGTTTGGACGTGATGCTGGAACATACATACATACACACACACGTTGAGTTTTATATATATAGATAGAAAATAAAATATTGGTTGCAGAGAGATGGAAATAATTGCTCCTGATTGTACACATGTTGGGGTACATGCACATATAACATTGTATGTGTAGTGAGGATAGAATCCAGGAGAAACCCCCAGAATGGTTCTATGGAGTCTGATCACACCAGACAAGCAGTGATTTGTCTTGTTGGGATCAGACCCACATGCCGGTATTGGAAATTCAATCCTCATCCATCAGGACCATTCATGGACCATTTAGCGCTGGTTCCTTCAGAACACAGGACCGGCTTGTGGACTGGGAAGGGAACACCCCCCCAGGGTTGATTGGCTGATGGCTGAAGTCCACCCACATTCATAAATTGAGGATCCTGAGATATGGAAGGGGTGATTCCCATGAAGCCATTCTAATCGGTGAATAGCGGATGTTCCTGACAAGCTCTTGCTGTCTGCCTATACTTGGTGCTCTATATAAGGCCCCTTTCAGACGAACGGCTGTTTTGCTGCAGCTAAAAGCATGTTTATGTTTTGCTGGAATTCAAGACTCCAGGCACAGCGATTAGCTGCATTTGTACAGTGCTTTTAGCTGCGGTTGCGTTTAGCCCGATATTAAACGGGGATCTGACTTGGATCCCTGCCAATACCAAGCACTGCGTTTGGTATGAATCTTGAGGGGGAACTCAACATGGGGGGTAGGTGCTTTGGGACAGGGGGGGCGCCCTGTGGCCCCCCACCCCAAAGCACCTGTCCCCATGTTGATGAGGACAGGGCCTCTTCCCGACAACCCTGGTAGTTGGTTGTCGGGGTCTGCAGGAGGGAAGCTTATCGGAATCCAGGAGCCTCCTTTAATAAGGTGCTGATGCTGGCCCCCCACCCTAGGGGAATGAATATGGGGTACATCATACCCCTAGCCATTCACCTGGTGGAATTTGTTTCTTAAAAAAAACACTACACAGGGTTTTTAAAGTAAATTATTAGTCAGCTCCGGGGGCCCCCCTCTCTTCTTTAGCTCTTTTACGAGAGGGGGCCTTCTTCGACGTCTTCGGTGGGGGGGATGTGTCGGTCTTCACCGCCATCTGGTTCTCTTCCGCCAGGGGGGGGCCCTTTCTTCTTTAGCTCTTTTACAGCGGCCCCCCTCCCGGGCTTCTTCGACGTCTTCGGCAGAGGGTGCCCGGGCTTCTGTCGCCTTCTGCCTTCTTCTTCGATGTTGACACGTCGCTTCCTCCCGCTGTAATGCCGTGTGCACGGCTCGCACCGATTTATATAGGCCTCTTATGAGGTCACAGTCCCATCATGTTCCGTGCACACGTTTTTTCGGTGTACGGGGTGTCTCCTTAAAATCCATAGCAGATCCAAGGGCCTGATATGCTCCTGTAGGGGGAACCCATGCCGGTTTTTTATTTGAAATTTGACGTGGAGTTCCCCCTCAAGGTTCATACCAAACGCAGCTGACACAGTGCACTGCGGTTACCTGCGGTTATGTGCCGATAGCTGCGGAATTTTGCAGCTGGACGCATTGAGATCTATTTTTTTCTATCCGCACAAAACCGCGGGGAACAAAACCGCAGGTAACCGTAGTGTGTGAAGGGTGTCATAGGAAAGCATTGTGTGCTTCTAGCTGCGGTAAAATCCGCAGCTGAAAGCACCATTCTATCCGTCCGTGTGGAAGGGGCCTAACACAGACAGACAGCCTACCTGCAGACAGAGGTAAGTGTAACCTCAACCACAGTGTTATTATAAGGCTGTGTAACAAACCACCTGATCCTGATACTTTAAAATAATAATTAGATAACATTTATAATACAAAGCAAATACTACATACAATCTACCACTACCACAACCTCAGTGCTCTAAAATGTGTTTAATTGGTATTAATACACTTTATACAGGTAATTGACACCAAATCACCAGTGCTGCATCTGGCTGGTGATACCACAACCCCAGTGCTGTGACTGGCTGGTGATACCACAAACCCAGTGCTGTGACTGGCTGGTGATACCACAACCCCAGTGCTGTGACTGGCTGGTAATACCACAACCCCAGTGCTGAGAATACATATTACAAACTAACACATTAGTAATGGAAATGATAAATGTAAAAAAATAACAATAACTATTTGCAAGTAATTGATGCCACAACACCAGTGCTGCAAAATGAATGTATCTAGTTGGATATAAATAAGAGGAAAGTCCATATATCTGTGAACAATCTTCCTCAATGATGGCGCCCCCTCCAGTGTGTCACTACAAAATTAAGTGTGTACAGAGTCCTCCACCTTCGTGCTGATGAAATGCTCCCTCAGGTATTGGCCCCATATACAGTATAGGTGTTATATGCTTGTCCCCCTCATTGGATCTGGTCCCTCCTGATTGGCTGGATATAGAACTCCAAACAAAAAAAAATGCCACCAATAGTGAAGTACGTCCTTCAAAACAATTGTCTATTTACAATAAATGCACTGACAACCAATATGTCAGCATATCCAGCAACCAATTGGGCAGTAGATAATATTACTGACCAGCACCATTTACTGTTTTCAGTTCCAGGCAGGAAATTACATCACCCGGCTCCGCCCGAGGGCAGCCGTTAAGGATGAGCTTCGAGTTCGAGTCGAACTCATGTTCGACTCGAACATTGCCTGTTCGGCGAACAACGAACAATTTTGGGTGTTTGCGGCAAATTCGAAAAGCCGCGGAACACCCTGTTAAAGTCTATGGGAGAAATCTAAAGTGTTAATTTTAAAGGCTAATATGCAATTTATTGTCCTAAAAAGTGTTTGGGAACCTGGGTCCTGCCTCAGGGGACATGTATCAATGCAAAAAAAGTTTTAAAAACGGCCGTTTTTTCGGAAGCAGTGAATTTAATAATGCTAAAAGTGAACAATAAAAGTGTAATATTCCTTTAAATTTCATACCTGGGGGGGGGGTGTAAAGTCAGCATGTGAAATATTGCATGTTTCCCGTACATAGAACTGTCTCTGCACAAAGTGTCATTTCTGAGAGAAAAAAGTAATTTAAAACCGGACTTGCGGCTATAATGAATTGTCGGCTCTGGCAATTCAGAGAGAATTCATTCATTAAAAAAAAACGTGGGGGTTGCCCCAAATTCAATTACCAGGCCCTTCAGGTCTGGAATGGATATTAAGGGGAACCCCGCCGTCAATTAAAAAAAAATGACGTGGGGTTCCCCCCAAATATCCATTCCAGACCCTTCAGGTCTGGTGTGGATTTTAAGGGAAACTCCACCCCAAATTTTTTAAAAAAATGGCGTGGAGTTCCCCCAAAAATCCACACCAGACCCCTTATCTGAGCACGTTAACCTGGCCGGCCGCAGAAAAGAGGGGGAACAGAGTGCGGCCCCCCCTCTCCTGAACCGTACCAGGCCACATGCCCTCAACATGGGGAGGATGTCCCCATGTTGATGGGGACAAGGGCCTCATCCCCACAACCCTTGCCCAGTGGTTGTGGGGGTCTGTGAGCGGGGGGCTTATCAGAATCTGGAAGACCCTTTTAACAAAGGGGACCCCCAGATCATGGCCCCCCTATGTGAATTGGTAATGGGGTATATTGTACCTCTACCATTTCACGAAGGAAGTGTAAATAGTTGGAAAAAAACACACACACCCTAGAAAAAAGTCCTTTATTAATAAAAAAAAAACAGTGGCAGTAATCCACTTGGTCCCGGCTTCCTGCTTCAACATTGTCTGTATCCAGCGACGGCTGCGGGTGATCTCCGGTCCAGCGATGAGAAGATTTTCCTGGATCCAGAGCACAGCATCGGAGGCTGCCTCTCTCCGCCGGACACAGCCCAGCGGAATGACGCGGCTGGAGCCACCCATCACGTGACCCCGCACCCTCTGCTACGTCACTGGGGAAGCCCAGTCTTCCCCCTTGCATCAGAGGGGACGGGGTCACGTGACGGGTGTCCCCGCCTCCCCTATATAAGAAATGTCAAAGCTCCAGCCGCGTCATTCCGCTGGGCTGTATCCGGCGGAGAGAGGCGGCCTCCGATGCTGTGCTCTGGATGACGGAAGATCTTCTCATCGCTGGACCAGAGAGGAGATCACCCGTCGCTGGATACAGACAACGTTGGAGCAGGAAGCCGGACCGAGAGTGGATTACCACCGCTGGATTTTTTTTTTATTAATAAAGGACTTTTTTTCTACAGTGTGTGTGTGTGTGTGTGTGTGTGTGTGTGTTTTTTCTAACTATTTACACTTCCTTCTTGAAATGGTAGAGGTACAATGTACCCCATTACTTACAGGGTTGTGGGGATGAGGCCCTTGTCCCCATCAACATGGGGACATCCTCCTCATGTTGAGGGCATGTGGCCTGGTACGGTTCAGGAGAGGGGGGCCGCACTCTGTCCCCCCTCTTTTCCGCGGCTGGCCAGGTTAACGTGCTCGGATAAGGGGTCTGGTGTGGATTTTTGGGGGAACTCCACGGCATTTTTTTTATTTGGGGTGGAGTTCCCCTTAAAACCCACACCAGACCTGAAGGGTCTGGAATGGATATTTGGGGGAACCCCCACGTCATTTTTTTTAAATTGACGGCGGGGATCCCCTTAATATCCATACCAGACCTGAAGGGCCTGGTAATGTAATTTGGGGTGACCCCCACGCTTTTTTTTTGCTTTTATGAATGAATCCTCTCTGAATTGCCAGAGCCGACAATTCATTATAGCCGCAAGTCCGGTTTTAAATGACTTTTTTCTATCAGAAATTACACTTTGTGCAGGGACAGTTCTAAGTACGGGAAACATGCGCTATTTCACATGCTAACTTTACACCCCCCTAGGTATGAAATTTAAAGGAATATTTCACTTTTATTGTTTCACTTTTAGCATTATTAATAAATTCACTGCTCCCAAAAAAACGTCCGTTTTTAAAACTTTTTTTGCATTGATACATGTCCCCAGGACCCAGGTCCCCAAACACTCCCCTGGGGCAGGACCCGGGTCCCGAAACACTCCCCTGGGGCAGGACCCAGGTCCCGAAACACTCACCTGGGACAGGACCCAGGTCCCCAAACACTTTTTAGGATAATAACTTGCATATTAGCCTTTAACATTAGCACTTTAGATTTCAAACCTTCGAGTCCCATAGACTTTAACAGGGGTCTAAAGTTCACACGAACATTTGGTGTGTTCGCAAGTTCTGGTGCGAACCGAACAGGGGGGTGTTCGGCTCATCCCTAGGAGCCGTTCACACATCCAATGTGTATGTTACCACGTATGCTGCAATGTACCCGCAACAGTGTAACTCCACACTAAGACTTTTCAGGTGGGTGACAACCTACCTCCATTTCACAGGGGAGGTCCAACCAATATTTCATGACATCATCCATCCAAATGTCCCAACATTTCATTCTCTAAGACTACGCCCACTGATTATTCATTGGATGTGTCTACTTCTGCCCCTCCCTGGAAGAACATTTAATTTTCTAAGGCCCGCCCACTGATTATTCATTGGATGGGTCTCCTTCTGCCCCTCACTGGAAGATCATTTCACCTCCTTCCTGTTTCTCCCTCCAGTATTGATCACTCTAAAGGGACATTGCGGTGCTGTGATGATCTTTCCTCCGTTATCTCTACAAACCAAACTCTGACCTATCTGAAGATAAGATTGGATGATGATGAGAAGATGTCGGAGTCAGAAGTGAGATGTTGTTGTGAGGTCCTCCGGAATGCCGGCTTCTCTGTGAAGAGATGGTAAGATCGGTTCTATTGGAGGAAACACACAGACTTAGGCCTCGTACACACGACCGAACATGTCTGCTGAAACTGGTCCGTCGGACCAGTTTCCACGGACATGTTCGGTCGTCTGTACGGCCAACCGGACAATTTTCCGGCGGATCGGATAGGTTTCCAGCGGACAAAGGTTTCTTAGCATGCTAAGAAACATGTCCGCTGGAAGCCTGTCCGTCGGACATGTTCGGTCGTCTGTACGACTCACCGGACATGTCCGCTCGGCCGAAAGCCCTCGCATTCGTCCAAGTGATTCGACGCATGCGTTGAAGCAGTGACCTTCCAGGGTCGCGCACGTCATTGTCGTGGCCACATCACCGCGTTCGCTGTCCGCGGGACCAAAATCCGCCAGCGGACATGTCCGATGAAAACGGTCCGCGGACCATTTTCATCGGACATGTCCCGTCGTGTCTACGAGGCCTAAGTCTTATGCCGCATACACACCATCACTTTATGTGATGAAAAAAAATGACATTTTCTGTGAAGTAAAAAACAACGTTTTTGAAACTTCAATTTTCAAAGATGAAGTTGCCTACACACCATGGTTTTTTCACAATGCTCTAGCAAAGCGAGGTTACGTTCACCACATTTTTCCATTGAAGCTCGCTTCATAACTAGCTTCTGGGCATGCGCGGGTGTAAAAACATTGTTTTAAACAACGTTTTTTGCTACACACGGTCAATTTCTGTGAAGTAAAAAACAACATTTTGAAAAACGACACATAAAATTGAAGCATGCTTCAATTTTTTTTGTCGTTTTTCAGAAGACATAAAACAACGTTTTCCCCCACAAACGGTCATTTAAAGTGACATTTTTAAAAACGTTGTTTTTTTTTATCACATAAAGTGATTGGGGGGTACGCGGCATTAGAATGTGAATAGTAAAATGTAGAGAAGATTGGGTGGTGATGATGGGAGGGGGACGTTGTTGGGAGGTCTTCTGACACCCGGGCTGCACTGTAATGAAAATGGAAGGACGGGGTGACAATTTCTGTAGATCCCATTGGAGGTCTCTGTAGTTATACAGATAATGAGAGAGATGATTGAGATTTCCTGTGCCAGTCACACATTTCCCAGATGATGGAGAATTTATTCCTCATCCCAAGTTTTATCATTACAGTTGGGGGATGGGGAAAATCAGATCCACCAATAATAATCTTAGTCAGGTCCTTCAATCTTCCATAAGGTTTTACCCTCCCCCACCCCCCGCTGTCTATCCAATGTGTCAGTATAACTGATCAATCAGATGTGTGCTCTCATCCTGTACACATGACAGCCCAGCACACCCGGCATACAGTCTGCTATCCCAATGGTTGGATGGCCATGAGTGTGTGGCCCCTGCCATGGTGAGGGCCCCTCACTTTTCCATCATTTCTTACAGAGCACAGTATGATCCCCTCCCCCTTTCCATCATCACAGCAACATTTCCTCTTCTAACACTCTCATTTTATCCTTCTATGAAGGGATAAATACTGGATTGTATCTATAGACAGAAGAAGATAAGAAGATGGTGGGTGGGAGCTCCTCCCCCTCTCAGGAAATACATGGATCCTCCCCCTCTCAGGTAATACACGGCTCCTCCCCCTCTCAGGTAATACATGGATCCTCCCCCTCTCAGGTAATACACGGCTCCTGATATGAAGAAAATGTCCAGAATGGAATGATATCAGAGTAAAGTGATATGAACTCTCACATTTTATTTTCTCTTTCTGATCCTTAAATATAGAATTCCAGTAATAATAATCTTTGTGTTCTTTTCCTCTTCTAAATGGCGTAATTTCTGCTCAGTATTGTCCACGTCCTGTGTTGCTGTGTGACCAGTGCCTCTTCACAGCACTTATCTGATAGGGACACCCGCGCATGCTCGCTCCCATCTATTGTACTACAAGCCTGCGGTGACACACTGGCTGCACCGCATGTACAGGGGCCCAGACATCAGATCACCGCTACAGCTCCGCCTCCATTGTCATCTGATTGGAAATCCGGGGCTCTGAGCTCTAGCCCGCCTCCTCTCTATGAGTGGCAGAGGCTCCCTCACTTTCAGAGTTGCATGTGGATTGGCTCCTGGATGACGTTTTGTGACAACGGCACAAGGACCAAAAATGATAACAAACTTTATTGATACAAGACACTGTCCTGTTGTGTCACAGTTTACTGACAATACATCTGACTGACTTAATTTTCATTGGAATTTTTTTTTTATTTTAACAATCACCACCCAGCATTGTGTCACCCCCCCAGGCAGATTCTGTGTCACCCCCAGGGCATTGTGTGTCACCCCATTCTCAGTTCATTCTGTGTCACCCCCTCTTAGGGCATTGAGTGTCACCCATCCCACGGCAGAGCATTATGTGTCACCCATCCCACTGCAGAGTATTACGTGTAGTCACTAGTGATGGGCCTTAATCGGTTCACATCAACTTTTGAACATCACAAAAAATTGGACCCTAACGACAAACCCCATTGAAGCCTATAGGACCCGAACTGCAAAAATCAGAAGTCCCCATTTTGATGGCTTATATGCAAGTAATTGACCATAAAAATGGTATGGGGGCCCAGGTACTGCCCTGGGGACATCAATGAAAAACATTTTTAAGAACAATCTTTTTTTTAAAGGAGCAGTGATTTTATTGTTGCTTAAAGTGAAAAAATAAAAAAAATAATCCTTTAAATATAGTGCTGGGGGGGGGGGGTCTTCTTAGTCTGTTTTTAAAGTAGCACATTTGTACCATATTTAGAACCGGCTGCAGCAAAACAGACAATTATTAAGAAAAAATATTGACATCTAAGTTTTTTCCTGCAATCTTTCTTTATTTTATAAATAACAGCCAGTTTGTGTGATGCGGAACAGGATTAGAGATTTTTTTTGGCAGAGTTTGGATGGAAATAACATTTTTTTGCACCACTTTGAGCAAGCCTTACTACTCTGTAGCTGGTGGTGTGCTACTGGCAGATGAGCTACAAGGACCTGGGACACCCTGCACTATACCATCATCCAGAGGTGGTGCATCAATAAAGAGCGCATAGGTGCCGCCCCCTCTCTCCTGCCACCTATCACCATAGATTCATGCAATGCATGAATCTATCTATGGCCACTGCTGCCACCCCCTATTCAGGTGCCCGACCCCTTTTCGGGTGCCAAGCACCAGAATTACACAGCAGGGTATTTTTTGGAAGCACCTAATTAGAGCCATAGGCTCTAATAGGCACCCAAAAAGGTGAACAGCGGGCGCTATGCTGGGCGCACACAGTTCACTCACCGTTGTGTTAGGAAAGTGAATATTTATTCACTTTCCTAAAACTGAACCGCCTCTCAGCCAATTAGATGCTTGGGTCTGTTACCTGTCACCTGATTGGCTGAAACGACAGGCGCTGTGATTGTACACCGCCTATCAGGTATCCAATCATAGTAGAGGATGGGAAGAGAGGACAGGAGAAGATATCAAGGAGTGTGGAGGACATCACCTCTGTGACCCACTGCCCCACCAAAACAGGTAAGTGCCGGGCGGGCGGGGGATGCAGTGGCAGCATTTGATGTGTTTTTTTTCAGATTGTTTGCGCCCCCAAAAATGTTGAGCACCAGCCACCACTGCCATTATATCTGTCAGTGGAAGCTGCTGAGAGCTCATGAGGTATAGTGGGGGCAGACTGAGGTGAGTAAGGAGGAGGGACAGATTTGTGCGGCTTTTAGGTGCTCTTGCCAACGGGGTGAGTGGTGGGAGGTTAAATGCCTTGTCAAGCATGTGGTACCCAAATTGTTGGAGTTCTTTCCATGCTTGATGCACTTGAGACAAAGCTTCAAATTGCAACAGTGCAATCGGCTGTATATGTGCCAAAAAAGGCCCAGACAGCTGAGCTGTGGGAAGTGGGCCGGGAGATAACAGCGCCACAATGTGATGGAATAGGGGGGCTACTCTACTATTCCATGACTGCCTGGTTGGGGTTGTGCCTCACCCTCACTTTCCTCCTCTGCTCTATCCGGCACCCAACTCGCATCAGTGACCTCATCATCTCCTCCATCCTCATTAACACTGGAGACAACTTGGCAATACCTCAGAACCAACATCTGAATCCAGTATTGGCTGTGCATTGTCAAGGAGCAAGTGGCTGACGCTGTGTTTAAATATCTCTGCTGACTTCTCCATGAATGATGCTGGGGCTATGGCAGGAATAGCTGTGGACAAGGAGGCAGGTTTAGCCACTCTGGAAGCTGCAGGGGACTGCACACTAGTCTCTGATTGGGTGACAGAGGATGAGAAGAATGAGGACGGTTTAGTAATCCAGTCCACCACCTCCTATGCATGCTGTGGCTGGATAGCACGGGCAATATCACTAAACAGCGGAAATGATGCCCTGCCTAAGGACTGACCACATCCACCTTTGTCTGTGAACACATAAGCTGCTGGCCTTCTCACAGTGCCATGGGAACGTCTACCTCTCCTTGTCCTCCCAGACATGATGGGGGGATTATTACCCAAATTTATTAGAAACTGGGAAATGTGTTATTGGATGAACTTTATTCAATGAAAAGTGGTGTTTGGTGCATTTTAAATTGAGGACTGCCACTGACAGAAATGTAAAAACTAGAAAAAAGAAGGAACACCAGTGTCACAGTCAGAAAAACTGCAGCTGACAATAAAAAAAAAAGGTAAAAGACAGAAAAAAACACACATAGAAACCAAGATAATAGGGTATACAGCACTAAATGCTATGTAATGTGGTGTTAAACACTTCACTACACTATACTCACACTATACTAACAGTACACTAAAACTCTACACACACATTAGACTATACTGAGATAGAAATCATGGGGCCCTGTCTAGCCTACCTGGTGGTGCCCCCTTTGCAGCCCCACCCTTAACTCCGCCCCTGGTCCCTACCCCATCCCGCCTTGAAACAAAGTGCAGGAACAGGCTGGATGAACTACATATATGTGATCAAGCCTGCCAGTGCCACCCTGCTGCAGTAAATGTGCTGAGGGTGGTCAGCAAGCAGTTAAAAGGAAAACATTGTAGGTGGGTTCCCATGACAGGTCTGATCTAAATCTCCCATCACTAGTATAGAGCGATTGATCTAAATGGACCTGTGTCCATTTACACCTGCATACTTCCAATCCGATCTGCTAAACAAAACGGAAAGGGATCCGTTCCCCCTCCATCTAGTGGATTGGAGGGCAGTCAGGTGTAAATGGACAGCTAGTTTGTTTACATCAACCTGTAATCAGCCCACTCCACTCAGCGGAGGATCAGTGGACAGATTCCCCTCTGAGCAAAAACAGATTCTACTCAGTGTGAAAGCCTTGATCGCAAACGGCAACACAGGGAGCTTAAAATCATCAGCATAACAACACACAGGCACACTCTATTATGGCTGGTGGGACTATGAGCACTGAGCCCTGATTGGAGAAAGTCATTATCACTTTGTCCAATTAGGGCCCCGACAGTGCTAATTGGCGAAGCCTTGCACCTGACCGCTGGCTTTATCCAATTAGGGCCCTAAAATGCACTGCGATGTGCACAGTGCATTGTGGGGCGCTCAGCGGGTGAACATCCCGCCAAGCTAACTGCAATATCAGGTGTTTGCCGAATGGGCGAGCAGGCGATATTCGGCCAAACTTTTGCTCGGCTTGAACTGTTCATCCATCTCTGGTGCTGATCAGTCCCAGTTCCTGGATTCTGGCTTGTCTATAAATCTGGATCACTTCCTAACAGAAAATAATAAATCCTGTCCTGCCTGTTCCAGGGATGGGAATGGGGCCGACCTTCAATATTCTGAATACAACCATCTCCTCAGTCGTCTCTGCTGCTGATATTGGGATCTGCAGATCTTCCTCAGGTCACATGATCCCAATTCTTCTGTGGATGGAAAGTAGCCAAATTACTGATATGATCGAGTTCCTGTGTAAAAATGGAATGATATACACATCACATTCACACATATATGTATTGATGAAACATTTCATGGAATGTATACAATGTAATATCTCGGTGTAATTGTACAATTATCTCTTGTAGAGGGCCTGAGATTTGTCTGGTGATTGTGTCCTGGTGTTGGGTCTGCTGGATCTTTTCCATGTATAGAGGATGTTCTCACTGACACCTTGGATTTCTCTGCAACCCTCTAAAGGAAAGTCTTCTACTCTTCATGGATATAATGGTCGCCTCCCATTGTGAATTCCCTCTTCTCCCCTCTGTAGGATTCCACACTTTCCAATATTATCAATACTTACTATGATGATGATGAGGATCCGACTCATTATAAGGACTCATTCATGGCGGAGAAAAATAAATTTTCTAAAGTTTCTCATCAATAAAAGCTGACTGGAACAATCACTAATACCGCCACAGAGACCGCATCTTTCTCTTACTGCTGTCCTAAAACTCTCCATACTCCTCATATCCTCCATAATCCTCTCCATCCCCCATACTACTCTCCATCCCCCATACTACTCTCCATCCCCCATACTACTCTCCATCCCCCATACTACTCTCCATCCTTCATACTACTCTTTCCTCTCCATCCTATGCTACATCCCCCATACTACTCTACATAGTGCCGGGGAGGTCTCCTTAGTCTGCCTGTAAAGTGGCACATTTTACCCTGTATAGAACCTGCTGTAGCAAAGCATTTATAAAAAAAAACATTTCAATAATTTCCCTGCAAGCTTTCTCAAGTAAACAACAGCCAGTCTGTATGATGAGGCCACAATATAGTGCACTGGCAACAGGATTAGAGATTTTTTGGATAAGTTCTGGTCTCTTACTCTCCATCCTCCAAACTACCCTCCATCCTCCATACTTCTCTCCATCCTTCACACTACTCGCCATCCTTCATACTTCTCTCCATCCTCTCCCTTTGCTCTTTTTCCTGCACTCTAGCTGCCCTTTCTCCTCTCCCTGTGCTCTATATTCTCTCCTCTCCCTTCATTGCATTTTCTCTTTTTCCAGCACTCCCTCCTCTCTTTGGATGTAATAAAGTGATGTGGCTCTATCCAACATATACAGCATTACCGGCTCCCAGTGCCTCTCTCTGCTTGCTGCATCTCTTTGCAATTGCTTTCTCCATGTTGCTGACATTATCTTGTATAAGAGCCGATCCCGATGCCAACTCCCCCATCTCTGCTTTGCATGACCATCTGCCAACACGGCTACTGATATTTCATTCTGCCGAGTCTGTCCAGCCACTTTGCCTTTCACTGCCTACTTGCTGCTATTTTTATTACTATGATTTATCCATAGGTTGTTCTGATTACATTTTATGTCTGGTATATTGTATATGAGGACATGTATTATTCCCCAGAGGTTTTCATGTCATGAATCATTACCCAAAGGGACTTGATTATCCCAATTGATTATTGGGCTACCAATATTATTACCTAGTTATTGGAAGATGTTATTCTCTATAGATTTACCCCACTGAGGTTTTTTACTCATCAATAAAGTTTTGTATATTTTTATTAACCTTATTCTGTGATTCTCTGATTATCAACTTCTCAGCTTGTTCTCCACAGCTGATACCATCTCCCTTCCCCCTCTCACCACTCCCTTCCCCCTCTCTCCTCTCACTTCCCCTCTCTCCTCTCCCTTTCCTATCTTCCCCTTCCCTTCCCCCTCTATCACCTCTTCCTTCCCCGTCTAATCTACCTTCCCTCTCTATCATCTCCCTTCCCCCTCTCACTTCTTCCTTCCTCTCCCTTTCCCCTCTCACCTCTTCCTTGCTCTCCCTTCCCCCCTCTCTCCTCTCCCTTCCCCCTCTCACCTCTTCCTTCCTCTCCCTTCCCCCTCTCTCCTCTCACTTCCCCTCCTCTCCCTTTCCTATCTTTCCCCTCTCACCTCTTCCTTCCTCTCTCTCCTCTCACTTCCCCCTCTCACCTCTTCCTTCCCCTCCCTTCCCCCTCGCACCTCTCCCTGCATTCATTCCTTTCCTCGCACTGTCTATATTTACCACATAATATATTCCTATTATATACTGTTTGTATGTATAACATAAAATTTGTACCATAAAATACATGCATGTTTCATATATATTATAAATTGGATGCACAGAATGCATATGAGCATTGAGGACACCTAGTGGTGGGTGAAGAAATTACAGCTCAGTCCAATCACACCATGCTATGGGTGGTAAAAAAGTAGGTGCAGGCAGGAGAAGCAGGAATCTCCTGACATATCTGGTGAAGCACCTTTCCCTTCTATGGAAATGAGAGTCTGTCAGAGCTGCAGACAATGCAATGCTATAGGTAGGAATAGGGAAGAGATGTCTGTGCTGTGGACAGTTTAAGACAAGTCTGCCTGATATCATACACAAGGTGGAGGGGATGGTGATGGGGGTCTACTCAGGTGAAGGGAATGGTGTTGAGTAAGGTTGGGAGGTCTCCTCAGGTGGAGGGGATGGTGTTGGGTAAGGTGGGGTTTCCTCAGATGAAGGGGATGATATTGGGTGAGGTGGGGTCTTCTCAGGTGGAGGGGACAGTATCAGTCGAGTAGAGGTCTTGGAGGACAGTAATGGGTGAGGTGGGGTGGTCTTGTGCAGTGAGGACGGTATCAGGTGAGGTGCGGTCTCCTCAGGTGGAGTGGACAGTATCAAGCGGGGAGAGGTCTCCTCGGCCTAGGAGGACGGTAACAGGTGATGTGGGGTCTCCTCGGGTGAAGGGGATGATATTGGGTGAGGTGGGGTCTTCTCAGGTGGAGGGGACAGTATTAGGCAAGGAGAGGTCTCCTCGGGCAGGGATGACTGTAACGGATGAGGTGGGGTCTGCTTGTGCAGGGAGGATAGTATTGAGTGAGGTGGGGTCTTCTCGGGTGGGGGGCAGTATCGGACGAGGTCTCCTCAGGCGAGGAGGGCAGTAACAGTTTTGGTGGGGTCTCCTTGTGCAGGGAGGATGGTATCAGGTCAGGTGTGGCCTCCTCTGGTGGAGGGGATGGTATTTGGTGAGGTGGGGTCTCCTCAGGTGAAGGGAATGATATTGGGTGAGGTGGGATCTTCTCAGGTAGAGGGGACAGTATCAGGTGAGGAGGATGGTAAACAGGTGAGGTGGGGTCTCCTTGTGCAGGGAGGACAGTATCGGATGAGGTGGTGTCTCCTCAGGTGGAGGAGATGGTGTTGGGTGAGGTGGGATCTCCTCAGGTTGAGGGAACAATATTAGGGGAGGTGGGATCCTCAGGTAAAGGGGATGTATTGGGTGAGATCTCCTTGGGCTGGGAGGATGGTATTGGGCGAGGTGGGTCTCCTAAGGTGGAGGGGATGGCATTAGTTAAGGGGGGTCTCCTCAGGTTGAGGAAACAATATTAGGTGAGGTGGAGTCTTCTCATATGGAGGGGATGGTATTGGATGAGGTGAGATGGGATCTCCTCAGGTGGAGGGGATTAGATTGGGTGAGGTGTGATCTCCTCAGGTGGAGGCAAAAGTATATGCTGCCCCCCAAATGAGCTCAGGTGTTCCCAGTGCTAATCCTCCATCATACAAAGACATTGTAGACAGTTGTGCTCCGCCAATCTTGTGGTTGGTGAAGACTCTTTTCTGTTCCCCCATGGCGTTCCTCCTGAGATTTCCACCTGTACACAATGTCAAAGCACGGCCAAACTTTATCTCAAAATTCATCTTTTATTATTATAAAAATAGACAGAGAAAAGGCAACCCTTCTCCTGGACACTCCCATAAAACTAAGGCATACTGGGAGTAGGAGGGTCTATACTGGGCCCACAGTTTGTTTGCCAGTGTCCCTTTCTTCCTGTAGGTGGCAGTATAACCCAGTGTTTCTCAACTCCAGTCCTCAAGGCGCCCCAACAGGTCATGTTTTCAGGCTTTCCATTATTTTGCACAGGTGATTTGATCAGTTTCACTGCCTTGGTAATTACCACAGTCGTTTCATCTGAGGGAGATCCTGAAAACATGACCTGTTGGGGCGCCTCGAGGACTGGAGTTGAGAAACACTGGTATAACCTGACAGTTTCTGAATTTCCGGGCCTCTCAAAGAAGAAGAAATAAATACAGATTTAGTTTTCCAATAGTAACAAATGGCAGGGTCATCAGAACAGATGGCCCTCCCGGAAAGATACAGCACACCAGCCAGGAGCCCATCTAGAGCCAATGATTCCACCTGCTGCTAATGGGACACTGATAGAGGACCTGTCTCAAAGGGACATCTATGGTGTCAGCTGGATCAATATTACCCAGATGGGTTCCTATCAGATCACTGGGATCTAGTCATTGTTAGAAAGGAGAGCACAGATCTTCTTGCACTCCATCCATGGACAGGTCTTCACTATTCCTCAACAATGCCACTGGCTGTCCTTGTTATACATAAAGAAAATATGTATCTGCATAGGAAATACAGCCATGGAAATATAGAACAGCAAAGCACATACATTAATAATGTGAAAGTCACACCCAACAGCAGTAATGTAAATCTGAAGTCAGATCCCATTGGAGGGCCCAGGGTGGAAGGCCAACCTCTATCTTTGTCCACCCACAAATCACTGTGAAATGGACGGCGAACCCAGCCCTGACAGGGAGGGAGTCTTAAGTACCCTCAGACTCCTCCCACAAATACAGGCTGGCCTGCGGCCAGCCTTCTCACTTGTAATCAGAGTCTTCGAGTAAGGGATGCGATAACCCTAATAACCAATGGCCTGGAGTGTGCCTTTGGCCCGCTGGTAGGTACGCCTGAAAGAGGGCAAAAGACCCATATTTAGGTGAAGAGGGGTAGATAAGCAACCAAGAAGTAAAGCAGCACGCACCCGGATGGCAACCGTATGCATGCCCGATAAGTAGCCGTTAAGACCGGAGAAGCTACTGACTCATGACCTATGAAAGAAGGAAGCCCCTGCCGAACGCGTAAAGCAGCCCTGAACTCGACCAATGCCCCGAAAAAGATTGTTACGAGCCTGCAGCCTGCGACAAGCCAGCCGAGAGCCTGAAGCGTTTATGATGAGAGGATACTTGGGGCAACTGAACCAGAACTGGCCTGAGAAGCCCCTGCAACCATGCCTAACAACGAATACTACCACCGGCCGCCAGAGACGTAGCTCCGTGAGGAAACCCCCCAACCCCTGGCCTACCCATGCTTGATATAGGAAAGTGAGCGGGTGAGTTGCAAAAACTGACAACTGGCAGGAGCCTGAAGTGCTGGATAGCTGATGGATATGTTGACGGAGCAGAAGGACGAGGCCCATGCGCTACAGCAGCAACAACCTAAGCTCAGTCATAAACCAGACGGTCTGATAGACCGAACCCAAAGGGATGATGACATGGCCGGCAGAAATGGAAGAAGAGCAGGAACTGGGGGTGCGCTGACACAACCTAGACAAGACAGAAAAACAGACATGAAACAACAACGCCCTATGCCTACCTATGTATGAGAATATGAGCAGAACTTCAAGACCACTGCGCATGAATGAACCCGATGACACCCCCACCCAGTGTGACTGGCACGTGAGCCTGAGTAACCTGCCGCGCAGAGACAGGCAATTTAACTGAACACTCAGGGCTAGTGTACCCACGGACGGTGGTGGGTAATCGTATAGGTCTAATAAATGAACGTGCAACGGACACCAGCTGGACCCCCCTCTTCCCTAGGGCTAGAACTGCATCCCGGCAGCTACCGGCGCACGCTTCCTAGGAGTAGGACGTGTGGCCCACGGATGTAGATAGGTAGGGCCCCATCCTCACCCCTTCAATGCCGCGACCGAGTGGCCCCCCGCCCCTCCCCTCCAGATACCAGCCTGCTACCCCCTTGTAATTGGGTCACCTACCACCATCTCCTGACTCAATAACTACCAGTTGGCAATCCCCCCCTGCCCCCCCTCGAGGTCACCACCTTGGCTCTTTGCAGCCGGAGTGGTGGTCATCTTGCGACACTCTAGCCCCACTCCCCCTTTCTCAAATACCATTTGTACTTGATCCAGGGTTCGCCCGATCGCCTCTCAAGGGGTCAGGAAGGATTTTTTTCCCTGTCGTAGCATATTGGCGTAGCACGACCAGGGTTTTTTTCTGCCTTCCTCTGGACCAAGTCAGGACCGAGGATTAAGTTAATCCTTGATAATCCCCCCTCCCTCCTCCCCCTGGTGTTTGGCGACTATGGTTAATCTGCAATATTCTGCAGAAACCATTGGAGATTTGAGGCAATTTGCCGCAATACTACCAGCCATCACTAAAAAAGCTCTAAGAACTGAGTGACTTTTGAGAATCGATCAACGATCGACTATCAAAAATCTCAGCCGTTTACCCCAGCCTAAGCATATATCATGTGCTTTGATCAACACAATATCGGCAGTAAAACACCGACTGGAAATCCATGATTTCATTCTACAATACGATTTAGACTGCCTCTTTATTACAGAGAGCTGGCTTACAGCCGACTGCAACACCATTCTAGGAGAACTGGTGCCAGAAAACTATCGTATCATAACTGAAAACAGAATAGGGCAAAGAGGAGGAGGACTGGCGGTGATCCATAAGACTCATCTTGCAATCACTAAACCTGTCCTTCAAAACCCTCTTCCATTCATGGAAACCCTTACCCTGCAACTACAAACAAACTCCCAGGAGACCGTCCGGATTCTACTCTGCTATAGGCCACCTGGCCCAAAATCGCAGTTTCTCCCATCATTGACGGACTTTATCTCCACCTATACCCTTAACAGCAAACACCTTTTGCTGCTCGGGGACTTCAATCTCTGGGCCAACTCCCCGCAAGACCCCATTGCCGACGCCTGCATTGATCACTTCGAAGGATTAGGGCTACAACAACTAGTATGTGGGCCCACACATGTTTCAGGTCACACACTCGATCTTATTTTCAGACAAGATCTGGAAATAAAAATCTTGGAAAATGAACCATTGCCATGGACAGATCACCATGCAATTAAATTCATTATTTCCGATTTCCCACCCTTAACTAAAACATCAAATCCAGTGATAACACACTGGACTAGATGTCAGAAGAAGCTCCACTCGGAACTCTTCAAAGCCATGTTAAGGAAAAAAATAAATACAATTCAGCCGCATCAAACGGCTGAAGAAACACTGGATTCCATAAACACAGCCCTATTACAGTCAGCCGACTTAATAGCGCCGAAACGTAAAACCCGCATCCGGAAAAATAATTCCAGCTGGTTCAACAACCAACTGGCATTACTGAAGCAAGAGCGCAGAAGGGCGGAAGCCGCCTGGAAAAGAAGCTCTTCAGATGAGAACCTCATCGTCTACAAAGCAACAACAAGAAAATACCACAAAGAAATCTTCAAAGCCAAGAAAAACAATTTTTCCGAGGCTATCAACAGCGCCCTTAATCGCTCACACAAACTCTTCAAGTTGGTCACTCAGACCATGAATCCAGGATGTCTTGAAGCCCCCAATTCGGACTCACAAGAATTTTGCAGTGAATTGTCGGATTACTTCATTAATAAAATCGAGGGGATCCGACAAAGCATTCAGCAAAATAATTCCCCCCTCAACCCTCCCCGTAATGATTTACACAATACCTGCAGTAATTCACCACAACCAAGTAAGTTCACGCTGGAACCTATCTCTATCTATGCCACTAAAAATATCATCGGTACTCTGCGTAACAGCACCGCGCCGAATGATATCATCCCCACTAAACTGCTGAAGGAATGCGCCGACATCCTGGCACCTCCTATCACGCAGCTTATCAACCAATCCTTCAGGGAAGGCATAGTGCCCTCCCAGTTGAAGGAGGGTATAATTTGACCCATCTTGAAGAAACCCAACCTGGACCCCAAGGACCCACTCCACCGTCATCCAATAACAGGCCTAAATGTACTCTCAAAGGTAATGGAAAAAGTAGTGGTACAACAGCTGCAACAGCATCTAGATACCCACAACCTACTTGATCCATTTCAATCGGGATTCCGGCCTGGACACGGGACAGAAACCGCATTGCTCAAAATATGGGACAACGCTTTTGAGGCCGCAGACGAAGGAGAATCTTGTCTTCTGGTTCTGTTGGACCTAAGCGCAGTCTTCGACACAGTAGACCACAAGCTTTTATTGACTCGGCTAGCTAAAGTAGCCAGAGTCGCAGAAGGCGATTTATCTTGGTTCTCCTCTTTTTTGGAAAACCGATCGCAAATAGTGAAGTTAGGACCTTTCACTTCTGAGAAACGCACATTATCGTGCGGAGTCCCTCAAGGATCCCCCCTGTCGCCGGTGTTATTCAACATCTATCTTCGCCCTCTTTTTGAGATTATTAGCAGTCAAAAATTGCTCTACCACTCATATGCAGACGACACGCAACTATATTTCCGCATTTGCAATAAAAAGGATCATCACCTCAATCTAGAGACATGCCTCTCTTTGATAGAGGACTGGATGACAAAGAGTTATCTTAAACTCAACGGAGCGAAAACAGAACTTCTCCTGTTTCACTCCAAGCGTATGAATCAACCTGCAACAACTTGGACCCCCCCCCGCCCATTCTGGGCAAAATCATCACCCCTAGCGCCAAAGTCAAATGTCTTGGGGTCATCTTCGACTCCTACATGACAATGGATGCACAAATAGGGTCAGTAGTCAGCTGGTCTCTCCATCTGCTGCGCCTACTACGCAGACTTACTCCTTTTATTCCCAAGGAAGACATAGCGGTCATGGTGGGAGCGATTGTAAACTCAAGATTGGACTATGAAAATGCCCTTTACCTCGGACTCCCCAAGTACCAAATCGCTCGTCTACAAGTCGTTCAAAATACGGCCGCTAGACTTGTGACTGGGAAAAAACCTTGGGAATCAATCTCACCTTCACTGAGAACCCTTCACTGGTTTTTCCATTGTTGCCCTTGATACCACTACATTGCAGCGAAACACCATGGATATTTTTGAGTTCAGATCCCAACATAGTATCAATACGGAAGGGGTATTTGATGGTAATGCTGACCAGCTGGATGAGATAGGGGGTATCTTTATCCGGCTCAAGAACCTTCTGGTCTCTGAGTTACATACCAGGTGGGATATAGCATACCTAGATCAATACGTGAAAAAAAAATGGTTCCACGTAGTCTCAGGTGGGAGGTTAGCCCCCAACGAGGTGAGACCGACTTAGTTGGATGGTTCACCTATTTTAATGAGACTGGTATCCAATTCTTACAGTTTTTATTAGCTAAAAAACATAATAAACTCAAATCACTAAATGAAGAGATTTGTATTTTGAAGGATAAATTGGCTCCCTATATGGAACAAGAAACCTATATACAAAGATCAGGTCAATTAAAAACTTTTTTGGAAAAAGAAGACCTTGACCAAAAAATAAAGAAAAAGAAAAAATATAACCGTGATCTCACAGATTACTCCAACCACATGGTTTTTCGATGGCAGGCCAATGAGGATGGGGAAGATACTGCAGAGGTAATCCCTGAGACTGCCTCCACTTCCCTACCTCACCCTGTCCCTATGGGTACAGGTGCCCCCCAGGTCACCTCACAGGTCACCAATGGAGGGCCCCCCAGACGGGGATTAATGACCTCAAATAACAATTCCTATTTGGGTTATAAAGGAGTCAAACCTAAAAATAAGAACAAAAATAAGAAAATTCCATACGACAGGACTGGAGATTTTCGGGGTTATCCGGACAGTTATAACCAAAACTGGACCCCGGGGTCTAGACCTCGGGTATGGAAAGATTCCCCTAGGGGGAGGTTCCCTATGTGGAAAAATTCCCACCAGGATCAAATCCATGACGGCTATGATGATCGGTTGGATTTTTCACATCCATGGGTGGCTAATCAGGGACATGGTCAACAGGGGAGTGCTCCTTTTGATCATCACACCCAGGGACCCAATTCAATCCCTATTCAGAACAGATTCCATGTCCTGTCTCAAAATCAGGAGGATAATTCTTGGATGGAGGTTGGTGCATCTTGGCTTCCGAGTCATTCTACTGACCAGGTTAACCATTTTAGCCAAGAGCCGCCAAGGTCTCCTCGGAATTTATCCAGGGGTGAACAGTCTCGTTTTTTTCAATTTGCCAACATCCGACCCAAAAGGGGCCAAAAGGAAGGAGAGGCTCTAGAGGGGGCAGGAGGGTTCAGGCCAGAAAGAAAGAAACCATAAACATCAGTGGAGTATTCAATTTGAGCACAATACAGCTTTCAAAGGGTGAACAATATGTGCTGAATCAGGGTCTGAACTTTGCACCCCCATGGAAACTGAACAAGTTTGAAACCTTCATAGATGCCCACAAATTTATAAGGAAGATGAGTATCAAAAGACACTTCCTCCTTAACCCCATTGGGAATTCCAACCGGATTATTTCTTGTGTGACCTCTCATAATACACTCGTAGTACCTTGCCCTACTTCCCCTTCGGTACCTTCTGTAGTGATAGACAACACACCAGAAACCCTTGGCCCCATTTCCCCACCGGCACGAGTTTCAAACTGCCCTGTTCAGGTGAAACACACTAGATTGACCAATGCCTCCACTTTCCTTAACACCCACACCATGTCTGCAGCCTCATTCAAAGTCCCAAAATTTCCCTCTTTTTTTAAATACTGAACCAGGGATGGAGGTGCACCATATATGTGCCTCATTTAAAGTCCCAAACTCCCCCCCTCTTGATGCTTTGCATAGGGATGGAGACTTGCTAGACAGGGTAGGCAGTGTTCCCCTGCCACCCAGGTGTTGGGTTGTTCATCCATGGACAGGTAATGTACCTGATCTAGGATGTACACACTCAGGGCATGATTACCTTGTGCCCGTGAGTTTTTTGTCAGCAGCTCAGCGTTGTCATAATTCTGGGATTCCTTTGTGGGGTTGGTGTGTTTGGGGATCGCTTCCTTGCCTGCCTGTTCGGGAGCTGCGATGCGCTCCACGTGCTGCCTCAATACCGTTCTCGGCTCCTCCCCCTTAGGGGTGGACGGGGATGTCCGGGGCTGCACCTGCAACGCATCGGTGGCACGCATCCCGCCCAGCATGTGACGTCACTCGTGACGCCGCGGTGCTGGAAGTGTGATTTCTAGCTTGAGCCGCAGCAGCTGATACTTAGGGGGTTTCCGTGGGCGGGGTTCCGCCTACGTCAGCTTTCCTCTCAGTCTGCTTCGTGCCTGCGTGACGTTGGTGATTGGATGCCTGCACCTGTGCGGCGCGCTTATATAGAGATCCTCCCCACACACAGATTTGTCGGCCACTTCTTGGAGACACCATGCCAGACTGACACACCTTATCCTACCTCCTGCATGCTGGAGTTCATCTACACCCCAGCACCAGGTTAATAATTTTTGCTACTTTATTCTTTTTGACATGGGATACTAGTCCTCCGTGTGGATAAACTCAATCTGACTGCTGGCATTGCTATTGTTTTTTATAGATATCACTTGACTGACATTATCGGTCCATCATTTTTTGTCCTCTTGCATGCCAGCACATTACTTTCCTAATCTGTGGGGGAGGCTCTGCTCTCTGCGCTCCGCCGGTGTGCGGCCTACCATTACCTCAGCTCCCGTGGCAGACCTTGTGGTGGCCCCTACTACACTCCTACCTTACTCATCTCCCAGTTTATATGTAAGTACTGAAGATGGACCTTTTGGTTTTCATCTTTTACTATTATTGTTATTTTTACGATCAGACCCCATAATTATACTTATACTATTTACTCCTTAGATAATCCTTGCATCAGCCCCTGATGAGTGTCATGGACACGAAACGCGTTGGGCACGAGAGATGCGGATATATGTCCCTAGAATATTACCAATATTGATGAACACTGCAATATAAAATTTTTTGGATGGTTTTACTTGTTTTAAACAACTTTTATATCCTTCGCTTGCTGTTCACTATTACATCTGTACTTATGCTAATGTATATATTGTATCCATCGATCAATTCAGACCACTGGCTGGCGTCAGGTTATGCACTGTTGTACCCTTTCTGCTTTGTTTTGCATTTGCAATATGAAATGACATTTCCACTTAATGATTTTTTCATCCATGTGGTTTCTGTACTTTGAGATATGTCATGCAATTTTTATGCTTAATAAATATGTACCTCCTTAACACCCACACCATGTCTGCAGCCTCATTCAAAGTCCCAAAATGTCCCTCTTTTTTTAAATGCCTCCACTTTCAACCCCCGGGGTTTGTGGCTCCTTCTATTCAAGTTTTTAAAGAAATGGTTTTGAAGTATATTGGAGCCCTGAAAGTTCAGAGGTTTAGAAATTGTAAAGATTTTCAAAATAATCTCAAATCTATCTGTGATCGGAATGACATAGTCATCCGCCCGGCGGATAAGGGGGGAGGGGTTGTCATTCTTAACAAAGAGGACTACTTAACAGAAATGAGGAGGCTATTGGCTGATGAAGCTACGTATGGTCATCTGGCAAATAATCCTACAAATAAATATAATAAAGCTCTATCCGAACTATTGAATGAGGGATCAGCCTTGGGTATATTAAATAAAAAAGAAAGGACTTACCTCATTCCATCCGCCCCTAGAATCCCAATCATGTATTATTTACCTAAAATACATAAATGTTTGGTAAATCCTCCCGGTCGCCCAATCATTAGCAGCATAGATTCCATCACATCAAGGATTGGAAAATATATTGATAAATTCCTCCAACCGATGGTAACCCAAACTCCATCTTACCTTAGGGACACCACACAGGTTCTCAATCTTCTGGCTGAAACTAATTGGAGAGATGGTTATGTCATGGCTACAGCCGACGTCAACTCTCTCTATACAATTATTTCACACAAACAGGGCCTAGAAACTGTGCGTTTTTATCTCCAAAATGACACCTCTTTGGGGATTTTACAGAAGGATTTCATCATCAATCTTATTATTTTTGCTACTCATTACAACTATTTTTGGTTTGATGGTAATTTTTATTTACAAAAGTGCGGTGTTGCCATGGGGGCCAAATTTGCCTCAAGTTTGGCAAATTTGTTTATGGCCTATTGGGAGAGGGAGGTCATAGATCACAATCCCCCAAGGAACTATGTCTATGGAAAAGATATATAGACGACATTCTGATCCTGTGGGAGGGTGATATGGCATCATTTGAGGCGCTTATCTGTTTGCTCAACACCAATAATAGGGGCATTTGTTTAAAATGGAGGCCAGCAGTACAGAAATCCATTTTCTTTACCTTGACATCTATGTAAAGGATGGAGCTTTCTCTACTAGCACCTTTTTCAAGGAGACTGACAGGAATGGTTTCATTCCACTCACCAGCTGTCATCGTCCTATGTGGTTAAGTGCAGTCCCCAAGGGCCAATTCCTAAGGATCCGCCGTAATTGTACTAGTATCACTGACTATCACAAACAGGCTTTAGTCCTCAAATCCAGATTTCTGGAAAAGGGGTATAAGGAATCCAATATAAATGACATCATCCAGAATGTGGCCAGTACTGATAGAAAGACTATGCTGACCAATCAAGGTCGACCCAGTCGCATTCGTGATAATCGTTTTGGTTGCTCAATGATTACAGGGTTTTCCAATCAGTACTTCTCAGTCAAAAGAATCTTCAATAAATATTGGAATATTCTAAAGAATGACAGAGTGCTGGGCCCAGTTATTCCTGACTAGTGTTGCTCACGAATATTCGCATTGCGAATATTCGACTCGAATATAGCATATTCGAGAAATCGCGCTATATTTCGAAATTCGCGGTGAATATTCGCAATTCCGAATATTCGATTTTTTAAATTTTTTTTTTATAAAACAGATCACATCCTAGATATCTCCATCGACGTCTAAAAGCATTGCTGGTATCATTAGAGACCCTGGGCCGAGTTGCTGAAGCGTTCATTGAATTTTCCAGAAAGATCGCAATGCGATTATTCGGCAAACGCAATATCGCGCGATTACTTTCCTCGCCCCGATCTTCCGCATCAGAGCGATTTTTACAGTTTCATTTTTAAAACAGATCACATCCTAGTGATCTCCATAGACGTCTAAAAGCATTGCTGGTATGATTAGAGACCTTGGGCCGAGTAGCTGAAGCGATCATTTTATATTGCCGAATAATCGCAATGCGAATATTCGGCAATAGGAATATTGCGCGATTATTTGCTCCGCCCTTTTGCATCAGAGCCAATCAGAGTTCTCCTTCCACACTCGTCAGAGGTTAGCAACCAATAGGAACCTGCCTGCATGGACATTATATAAGCTCACTCCCAGCACCATTTCATTGCAGATTCAGAAGCTGGCTATAGAGTGTGGAGGCTGTTTCTGTGTTCCTGGTTTCCTGTGTCTTTGTTTCTGATTGATTTAGATCATCACCAGCATTGCTATTTAGTGATTCCAGTGGATCTTTTCCAGTATATCAACTGCTTTTTTCAAAGCAATAGACCCAAGAGCTTTTTTCAAAGCTACGTTTTGTGCTGTTTTGTGCTGTTTTTTTCATTTGTGTTACTGTTTGATCCTGCAATCCTCGCTGTTCAGTGATATTTGCTAGAGATTTCAGAACACATTTTGCTGAGCTTTCTAAAAGAGCTTTTCTAAAAGCTAAGTTTTGTTCATCTTGTGTTACTGTTAGATCTTGCAGGTTCGCTGTTCAGTGATATTTGCTAGGCATTCTCAGTTCACATTTTGTTTAGTTTTTCCTAAAGAGCTTTTATAAAAGCTAAGTTTTGTGTTCAGTTTAGTTAAATTTTGTGTAGTAAGTGTACACACTGTTAGTGTACATTTATTTCATCTAGCTTAGCTTAGTGTGTGTTTAGTGTCTGTGTTTTGTGTTTAAAAAAAAAAAAAAAAAAAAGTTAGTGTTTGTTTAGTGCTTTTTTTTTTCTTTAATTTTGTAGTCCTTGTCTGGTGTACTACTTTTCTTATAGTTTAGTAGCTGTCTGTGTACGTCTTTGTCTGCGTGCCTGTCTTGTAAAAAATACACAAAAACACATTTTGTTCACATTTTCCCCCCCCAATAAAGTTTACCCCCCCCACACACATCAGCAATAATGAGCGGCATCCGTGGCCGTGGCAGCAGGGGTAGGGGAGTTACTCCCAGTGCTGGATCGCTGCCAGCACGGGGTACCTCTCATGCCCCTACTAGTGGTAGAGGATCGGGTGCAAGGGGAGTACGCCTGATCCGGGAGTTCTTCCCATCGGGCAGCCGCCCGATATTGCCATCTCAGGCTCAAGTAGTGGTGGACTACATGGGGCACAGCAGTGCCACTGAGTCGTCGGTCCCGACTCACAGTAGTACCACCATTACACCGGTGCCTGTACTACCCCCCCCCAGCCCCCAAGAGTCCAGCATCTTACTGTTCGACAGCGACAGTGATAGGGATATCTTGGGGGAGGCCATGCATCAGGCAGACCTCCAGCTCTGTCCTGATGGTCAGGACCTTTTTGAAGGGATGGATGAGGAGGATGGGATACCTGCTGGCAGTATCCCAGAGACATCCCTTCAAACTGGTGCTGCTGTTTTGGTGCAGGAAACAGCAGCACCTAGTCAGACCCAGGCGTGGGTGAGGGGACAGCGGAGCCAGGCTAGAGGCTCCATGTCAGGTGGTTCCCTCAGACCAACACATCTCAGCCCTTGGTCTGACATCTCTGGGGGCGAAGAGGGTGACCCATCATGGTTGCCATCTGACGCGTCGGCTCACTACGTCAGTGACGACGGGGAAGGTAGGCACCCAGGTGAAATGGTGCGCCAGGTCACCACCAGGGAGACCATCGTCAGGGTCTCCACTGGTGATGGCAGCAGGAGGTGTCAGGAGGAGGAGCAGCAGCAGCAGCAGCAGGCAGCTCCACCTGTGCGCACCGAGTCCCAGCAGGTGCAAGTAAGCGTCACCCCATCTGACAGGAGGGCGGTGCTGAAGTCACCTGTCTGGAACTACTTTACCCTGGTGGCAGACAACCCTACCGTGGCCATCTGCCGGATTTGTAAAGTGAGGGTGAAGAGAGGGAAGTGTTTGGCTCGGGTGGGTACCACAGCCCTGAACCAGCACCTGAGGATAAACCACTGGGCGGTGTATGACGAGATGAAGCGTGGTGGTGGTAGCAGCGCCACCACCACAAGTGAGCAGGGTACAGCAGCCCCTGCCACATCTTCATCTCTTTTCAGCAGGTCATGCCCCCCCGCTCCCTCTAGTAGAGGTACTGGTACCGGCAGCCAGACCTCTACTTCCACAGCACCCTCCACGTCTGTGTCCCGCACTGCCGTCCGGCGCCAGGCGTCGATTTCAGACGCCTTTGACCGCACCACTCCCTTCCCCCCTGGAGACCGACGTGTGCGTTCCCTCAATGGGCTCCTGGCAAGGGTTATTGCCCAACATCTGCTGCCCTTCAACATAGTTGACAGCAACCCCTTCAGGCAGATGTTGGAGCAGGCCCAACCCCAATGGCGTGTCCCCAGCCGCCATTTCTTTGCCAGGACTGGTGTCCCTGCCCTACACCAGCACATTGTGCAGAATGTAACCCTGTCGCTGGATCACGCTGTCAGCGACAGGGTTCATCTGACAATGGATGGCTGGACCAGCAGGCATGGGCAGGGGCGCTACATCAGCTTCACGGCCCATTGGGTTTCCCTCCGAGGCGTCGGTGAGGGATCGGCGGCAACCGATCTTGTGGTGCCGCCCCGGGGTGTCCAGGGGAGAACTGCTGGTCTCCCTCAAGCCACTGTCTCCGCAGCTGCTGAGCCTCCCAGCAAGCGCCCCCGTAGCTACTCAAGTGTGGGGCACGTGCGCTGTCAGGCCGTGCTCCAGCTTGTTAGTTTAGGGGACCGGAGACACACTGGAGAAGAAGTGCTGAAAGCACTTCAGGCTCAGGTCCAGAAGTGGCTGACACCCCGAAGGCTCCAGGCAGGTATGGTTGTCTGCGATAACGGCAGCAACCTACTCGCCGCCCTTAGTGCTGGCAGTCTGACCCACGTGCCCTGTCTGGCACATGTCCTCAACCTGGTGGTGCAGAAGTTCCTGCGCACTTATCCAGGGTTGAGTGACATTGTGGCAAAGGCGCGTAGGATTGCCAGCCACTTCAGGCGCTCCCCAACCGCTACCGCGTCCCTGTCCAAATTGCAGCGGAAGTACAATCTGCCCCTTCACAGGCTGATTGTGGACAGTGTGACGCGGTGGAACTCCACCCTCCACATGCTGAAGAGGTTGTGGGAGCAGCAAAGGGCGGTGAGGGAGTACCTGATGGAACTAGGCACTGAGAGGGCTTCACCACAACTCCCTTTCATCGCCTGTGCGCAGTGGGGGCAGATAAACCAGGTCTGCCAAGTGTTGTCCTCCTTCGAGCAGGCGACCAAGATGGTCAGCAGTGAGCAAATTGGCCTCAATAGCGTGCTGCCAATACTGTTCATGCTGGAGAGGACACTAGATCGCCTGCTCGAGGCTGGGGAGAGTGCCTTGGTGGAGCAGGAGGAGTCAGCAATGCTCCACCGAGACCAGGGCCAGGACGAGGAGGAGGAGGAGGAGGATGATGATGAAGAGGAGGAGGAGGTGGTTGCTGGTGTCGTCCCGGAGTCAGGGCCTGGTCAGGAGGGAGAGCCGGTGTTGGGGGCACCGATAGTCCGGGGGTTGGGCATGTCTGAGTTTGACCAGCAGCGCCTCAGGGATGAAGAGTCGCACCTCATTCACCTGGCCAGCATTGAGGAGTCACAGCGGGCTGTGCTCTTCCCCATGGCTGCCCACATGCTGAGATGCCTCAGGAGGGACCCCCGGGTTAAGACCATCAAGACGAGGGATGATTTCTGGATGGCCACCCTTTTGGATCCCAGGTGCAAGGGGAAACTGGAGCAGTTCATCCCAGCCAGCCGGAGGCAGCACCGGATGGAGGAACTGCAGGCAGCCATTGTCAGACGGTTGGAGCAGGCAACTCCCCGGCCTCCAGTTGTCCCCCCTCATCTCACCCAGCAGGTGGCTGCACCCAGCTGCAGCCGAGCAGGGGACCTAATGGAAGAGATGAGGATGTTCTTCCAAACCGAGCGACCCAGTACCAGCACCAGCAGCAGCAGCAGTCACCACCAGCGGCTGGCCCACATGGTGGCAGACTACATGGCGTCCGTCGGTGCTTCTGACAGTATGAGCACCGACGACCCCATGGAGTACTGGGTTGCCAGATTGGACACCTGCCGCGAGCTCGCTCAGTATGCGCTGGAGTTATTGTCTTGCCCCCCCTCCAGCGTACTATCTGAGCGGACATTCAGCGCGGCAGGTGGGGTGGTCACGGACAAGAGGACCCGTCTGTCCACAGACTCCGTGGACAGACTCACATTCATAAAGATGAATGAGTCCTGGATCGGCGGTGACTTTCTGGCACCCGTCGTCGGTTCAGGGCGCTGAAGGGTCCCTTGCCATGCATTCCCTGATGAAGCCCCGGACCTGATGTATTTACAGTGCTGAATATAACTATTTTAACATCAGAGAAAATCAATGTTAATATTTGGTACAGTAGGCTTTCTTTGCAATTACAGCGGTCAAACCTTTCTTGTAGTTTTACACCAGCTTTGCACACACTGGAGGAGGGATTTTGGCCCACTCCTCCACACAGATCTTCTCTACATCAGTCATGTTTCTGGGCTCTCGCTGAGAAACACGGAGTTTGAGCTCCCTCCAAAGATTCTCTATTGGGTTTAGGTCTGGAGACTGGCTAGGCCACGCCAGAACCTTGATATGCTCCTTACAGAGCCAATCCTTGGTTATCCTGGCTGTGTGCTTTGGGTCATTGTCATGTTGGAAGACCCAGCCTCGACCCATCTTCAAAGCTCTAACTCAGGGAAGGAGGTTGTTGCCCAAAATCTTGCAATACATGGCCACGGTCATCCTCTCCTTAATACAGTGCAGTCACCCTGTCCCATGTGCAGAAAAACACCACCAAAGCATGATGCTACCACCCCCATGCTTCACATTAGGGATGGCGTTCTTGGCATGGTACTCATCATTATTCTTCCTCCGAACACGGTTAGTGAAATTATGATCAAAAAGTTATATTATAGTCTCATCTGACCACATGATTTTCTCCCATGACTCCTCTGGATCAGTCAAGACAATTATGTCAGCAGTTATTTCACACCCTATATACTCTTATTAATACTGCTGTTCATCATGGCACCTCCTGCCCATGTGATATGACTCTGTATCAACTACTACTGTTAATACTACTACTGCTGCTTCTGCTGCTGCTGCCGCCCAGTCAATACACCTATGTCAGCAGTTGTTTAACACTCTATATACTCTTATTCCTACTGCTGTTCATCATGGCACCTCCTGCCCATGTGATATGACTCTGTATCAACTACTACTGTTAATACTACTACTGCTGCTTCTGCTGCTGCTGCTGCCCAGTCAATACACCTATGTCAGCAGTTATTTCACACTCTATATACTCTTATTAAGACTGCTGTACATCATGGCACCTCCTGCCCATGTGATATGACTCTGTATCAACTACTACTGTTAATACTACTACTGCTGCTTCTGCCGCCCAGTCAATACACCTATGTCAGCAGTTATTTCACACTCTATATACTCCTATTCCTACTGCTGTTCATCATGGCACCTCCTGCCCATGTGATATGACTCTGTATCAACTACTACTGTTAATACTACTACTGCTGCTTCTGCTGCTGCTGCTGCCCAGTCAATACACCTATGTCAGCAGTTATTTCACACTCTATATACTCTTATTCCTACTGCTGTTCATCATGGCACCTCCTGCCCATGTGATATGACTCTGTATCAACTACTACTGTTAATACTACTACTGCTGCTTCTGCTGCTGCTGCGCCCAGTCAATACACCTATGTCAGCAGTTATTTCACACTCTATATACTCTTATTAAGACTGCTGTACATCATGGCACCTCCTGCCCATGTGATATGACTCTGTATCAACTACTACTGTTAATACTACTACTGCTGCTTCTGCCGCCCAGTCAATACACCTATGTCAGCAGTTATTTCACACTCTATATACTCCTATTCCTACTGCTGTTCATCATGGCACCTCCTGCCCATGTGATATGACTCTGTATCAACTACTACTGTTAATACTACTACTGCTGCTTCTGCTGCTGCTGCCGCCCAGTCAATACACCTATGTCAGCAGTTATTTCACACTCTATATACTCTTATTAAGACTGCTGTACATCATGGCACCTCCTGCCCATGTGATATGACTCTGTATCAACTACTACTGTTAATACTACTACTGCTGCTTCTGCTGCTGCTGCCGCCCAGTCAATACACCTATGTCAGCAGTTATTTCACACTCTATATACTCCTATTCCTACTGCTGTTCATCATGGCACCTCCTGCCCATGTGATATGACTCTGTATCAACTACTACTGTTAATACTACTACTGCTGCTTCTGCCGCCCAGTCAATACACCTATGTCAGCAGTTATTTCACACTCTATATACTCCTATTCCTACTGCTGTTCATCATGGCACCTCCTGCCCATGTGATATGACTCTGTATCAACTACTACTGTTAATACTACTACTGCTGCTTCTGCTGCTGCTGCCGCCCAGTCAATACACCTATGTCAGCAGTTATTTCACACTCTATATACTCTTATTAAGACTGCTGTACATCATGGCACCTCCTGCCCATGTGATATGACTCTGTATCAACTACTACTGTTAATACTACTACTGCTGCTTCTGCCGCCCAGTCAATACACCTATGTCAGCAGTTATTTCACACTCTATATACTCCTATTCCTACTGCTGTTCATCATGGCACCTCCTGCCCATGTGATATGACTCTGTATCAACTACTACTGTTAATACTACTACTGCTGCTTCTGCTGCTGCTGCCGCCCAGTCAATACACCTATGTCAGCAGTTGTTTAACACTCTATATACTCTTATTCCTACTGCTGTTCATCATGGCACCTCCTGCCCATGTGATATGACTCTGTATCAAGTACTACTGTTAATACTACTACTGCTGCTTCTGCTGCTGCTGCTGCCCAGTCAAGACACCTATGTCAGCAGTTATTTCACACCCTATATACTCTTATTAAGACTGCTGTACATCATGGCACCTCCTGCCCATGTGATATGACTCTGTATCAACTACTACTGTTAATACTACTACTGCTGCTGCTGCCGCCCAGTCAATACACCTATGTCAGCAGTTTTTTCACACTCTATATACTCCTATTCCTACTGCTGTTCATCATGGCACCTCCTGCCCAAGTGATATGACTCTGTATCAACTACTACTGGTAATACTACTACTGCTGCTTCTGCTGCTGCTGCTGCTGCCCAGTCAAGACACATATGTCAGCAGTTATTTCACACCCTATATACTCTTATTAACACTGCTGTTCATCATGGCACCTCCTGCCCAAGTGATATGACTCTGTGTCAACTACTACTGTTAATACTACTACTGCTGCTTCTGCTGCTGCTGCCGCCCAGTCAATACACCTATGTCAGCAGTTATTTCACACTCTATATACTCCTATTCCTACTGCTGTTCATCATGGCACCTCCTGCCCATGTGATATGACTCTGTATCAACTACTACTGTTAATACTACTACTGCTGCTTCTGCCGCCCAGTCAATACACCTATGTCAGCAGTTATTTCACACTCTATATACTCCTATTCTACTGCTGTTCATCATGGCACCTCCTGCCCATGTGATATGACTCTGTATCAACTACTACTGTTAATACTACTACTGCTGCTTCTGCTGCTGCTGCCGCCCAGTCAATACACCTATGTCAGCAGTTATTTCACACTCTATATACTCTTATTAACACTGCTGTACATCATGGCACCTCCTGCCCATGTGATATGACTCTGTATCAACTACTACTGTTAATACTACTACTGCTGCTTCTGCCGCCCAGTCAATACACCTATGTCAGCAGTTATTTCACACTCTATATACTCCTATTCCTACTGCTGTTCATCATGGCACCTCCTGCCCATGTGATATGACTCTGTATCAACTACTACTGTTAATACTACTACTGCTGCTTCTGCTGCTGCTGCCGCCCAGTCAATACACCTATGTCAGCAGTTATTTCACACTCTATATACTCTTATTAAGACTGCTGTACATCATGGCACCTCCTGCCCATGTGATATGACTCTGTATCAACTACTACTGTTAATACTACTACTGCTGCTTCTGCCGCCCAGTCAATACACCTATGTCAGCAGTTATTTCACACTCTATATACTCCTATTCCTACTGCTGTTCATCATGGCACCTCCTGCCCATGTGATATGACTCTGTATCAACTACTACTGTTAATACTACTACTGCTGCTTCTGCTGCTGCTGCCGCCCAGTCAATACACCTATGTCAGCAGTTATTTCACACTCTATATACTCTTATTAATACTGCTGTACATCATGGCACCTCCTGCCCATGTGATATGACTCTGTATCAACTACTACTGTTAATACTACTACTGCTGCTTCTGCCGCCCAGTCAATACACCTATGTCAGCAGTTATTTCACACTCTATATACTCCTATTCCTACTGCTGTTCATCATGGCACCTCCTGCCCATGTGATATGACTCTGTATCAACTACTACTGTTAATACTACTACTGCTGCTTCTGCTGCTGCTGCCGCCCAGTCAATACACCTATGTCAGCAGTTATTTCACACTCTATATACTCTTATTAAGACTGCTGTACATCATGGCAACTCCTGCCCATGTGATATGACTCTGTATCAACTACTACTGTTAATACTACTACTGCTGCTTCTGCCGCCCAGTCAATACACCTATGTCAGCAGTTATTTCACACTCTATATACTCCTATTCCTACTGCTGTTCATCATGGCACCTCCTGCCCATGTGATATGACTCTGTATCAACTACTACTGTTAATACTACTACTGCTGCTTCTGCCGCCCAGTCAATACACCTATGTCAGCAGTTATTTCACACTCTATATACTCCTATTCCTACTGCTGTTCATCATGGCACCTCCTGCCCATGTGATATGACTCTGTATCAACTACTACTGTTAATACTACTACTGCTGCTTCTGCTGCTGCTGCCGCCCAGTCAATACACCTATGTCAGCAGTTATTTCACACTCTATATACTCTTATTAAGACTGCTGTACATCATGGCACCTCCTGCCCATGTGATATGACTCTGTATCAACTACTACTGTTAATACTACTACTGCTGCTTCTGCCGCCCAGTCAATACACCTATGTCAGCAGTTATTTCACACTCTATATACTCCTATTCCTACTGCTGTTCATCATGGCACCTCCTGCCCATGTGATATGACTCTGTATCAACTACTACTGTTAATACTACTACTGCTGCTTCTGCCGCCCAGTCAATACACCTATGTCAGCAGTTATTTCACACTCTATATACTCCTATTCCTACTGCTGTTCATCATGGCACCTCCTGCCCATGTGATATGACTCTGTATCAACTACTACTGTTAATACTACTACTGCTGCTTCTGCTGCTGCTGCCGCCCAGTCAATACACCTATGTCAGCAGTTATTTCACACTCTATATACTCTTATTAAGACTGCTGTACATCATGGCACCTCCTGCCCATGTGATATGACTCTGTATCAACTACTACTGTTAATACTACTACTGCTGCTGCTGCTGCCGCCCAGTCAATACACCTATGTCAGCAGTTATTTCACACTCTATATACTCCTATTCCTACTGCTGTTCATCATGGCACCTCCTGCCCATGTGATATGACTCTGTATCAACTACTACTGTTAATACTACTACTGCTGCTTCTGCTGCTGCCGCCCAGTCAATACACCTATGTCAGCAGTTATTTCACACTCTATATACTCTTATTCCTACTGCTGTTCATCATGGCACCTCCTGCCCATGTGATATGACTCTGTATCAACTACTACTGTTAATACTACTACTGCTGCTTCTGCTGCTGCTGCCGCCCAGTCAATACACCTATGTCAGCAGTTATTTCACACTCTATATACTCTTATTAAGACTGCTGTACATCATGGCACCTCCTGCCCATGTGATATGACTCTGTATCAACTACTACTGTTAATACTACTACTGCTGCTTCTGCTGCTGCTGCCGCCCAGTCAATACACCTATGTCAGCAGTTATTTCACACTCTATATACTCCTATTCCTACTGCTGTTCATCATGGCACCTCCTGCCCATGTGATATGACTCTGTATCAACTACTACTGTTAATACTACTACTGCTGCTTCTGCCGCCCAGTCAATACACCTATGTCAGCAGTTATTTCACACTCTATATACTCCTATTCCTACTGCTGTTCATCATGGCACCTCCTGCCCATGTGATATGACTCTGTATCAACTACTACTGTTAATACTACTACTGCTGCTTCTGCTGCTGCTGCCGCCCAGTCAATACACCTATGTCAGCAGTTATTTCACACTCTATATACTCTTATTAAGACTGCTGTACATCATGGCACCTCCTGCCCATGTGATATGACTCTGTATCAACTACTACTGTTAATACTACTACTGCTGCTTCTGCCGCCCAGTCAATACACCTATGTCAGCAGTTATTTCACACTCTATATACTCCTATTCCTACTGCTGTTCATCATGGCACCTCCTGCCCATGTGATATGACTCTGTATCAACTACTACTGTTAATACTACTACTGCTGCTTCTGCTGCTGCTGCCGCCCAGTCAATACACCTATGTCAGCAGTTATTTAACACTCTATATACTCTTATTCCTACTGCTGTTCATCATGGCACCTCCTGCCCATGTGATATGACTCTGTATCAAGTACTACTGTTAATACTACTACTGCTGCTTCTGCTGCTGCTGCTGCCCAGTCAAGACACCTATGTCAGCAGTTATTTCACACCCTATATACTCTTATTAAGACTGCTGTACATCATGGCACCTCCTGCCCATGTGATATGACTCTGTATCAACTACTACTGTTAATACTACTACTGCTGCTGCTGCCGCCCAGTCAATACACCTATGTCAGCAGTTTTTTCACACTCTATATACTCCTATTCCTACTGCTGTTCATCATGGCACCTCCTGCCCAAGTGATATGACTCTGTATCAACTACTACTGGTAATACTACTACTGCTGCTTCTGCTGCTGCTGCTGCTGCCCAGTCAAGACACATATGTCAGCAGTTATTTCACACCCTATATACTCTTATTAACACTGCTGTTCATCATGGCACCTCCTGCCCAAGTGATATGACTCTGTATCAACTACTACTGTTAATACTACTACTGCTGCTTCTGCTGCTGCTGCCGCCCAGTCAATACACCTATGTCAGCAGTTATTTCACACTCTATATACTCCTATTCCTACTGCTGTTCATCATGGCACCTCCTGCCCATGTGATATGACTCTGTATCAACTACTACTGTTAATACTACTACTGCTGCTTCTGCCGCCCAGTCAATACACCTATGTCAGCAGTTATTTCACACTCTATATACTCCTATTTCTACTGCTGTTCATCATGGCACCTCCTGCCCATGTGATATGACTCTGTATCAACTACTACTGTTAATACTACTACTGCTGCTTCTGCTGCTGCTGCCGCCCAGTCAATACACCTATGTCAGCAGTTATTTCACACTCTATATACTCTTATTAAGACTGCTGTACATCATGGCACCTCCTGCCCATGTGATATGACTCTGTATCAACTACTACTGTTAATACTACTACTGCTGCTTCTGCCGCCCAGTCAATACACCTATGTCAGCAGTTATTTCACACTCTATATACTCCTATTCCTACTGCTGTTCATCATGGCACCTCCTGCCCATGTGATATGACTCTGTATCAACTACTACTGTTAATACTACTACTGCTGCTTCTGCTGCTGCTGCCGCCCAGTCAATACACCTATGTCAGCAGTTATTTCACACTCTATATACTCTTATTAAGACTGCTGTACATCATGGCACCTCCTGCCCATGTGATATGACTCTGTATCAACTACTACTGTTAATACTACTACTGCTGCTTCTGCCGCCCAGTCAATACACCTATGTCAGCAGTTATTTCACACTCTATATACTCCTATTCCTACTGCTGTTCATCATGGCACCTCCTGCCCATGTGATATGACTCTGTATCAACTACTACTGTTAATACTACTACTGCTGCTTCTGCTGCTGCTGCCGCCCAGTCAATACACCTATGTCAGCAGTTATTTCACACTCTATATACTCTTATTAAGACTGCTGTACATCATGGCACCTCCTGCCCATGTGATATGACTCTGTATCAACTACTACTGTTAATACTACTACTGCTGCTTCTGCCGCCCAGTCAATACACCTATGTCAGCAGTTATTTCACACTCTATATACTCCTATTCCTACTGCTGTTCATCATGGCACCTCCTGCCCATGTGATATGACTCTGTATCAACTACTACTGTTAATACTACTACTGCTGCTTCTGCTGCTGCTGCCGCCCAGTCAATACACCTATGTCAGCAGTTATTTCACACTCTATATACTCTTATTAAGACTGCTGTACATCATGGCACCTCCTGCCCATGTGATATGACTCTGTATCAACTACTACTGTTAATACTACTACTGCTGCTTCTGCCGCCCAGTCAATACACCTATGTCAGCAGTTATTTCACACTCTATATACTCCTATTCCTACTGCTGTTCATCATGGCACCTCCTGCCCATGTGATATGACTCTGTATCAACTACTACTGTTAATACTACTACTGCTGCTTCTGCCGCCCAGTCAATACACCTATGTCAGCAGTTATTTCACACTCTATATACTCCTATTCCTACTGCTGTTCATCATGGCACCTCCTGCCCATGTGATATGACTCTGTATCAACTACTACTGTTAATACTACTACTGCTGCTTCTGCTGCTGCTGCCGCCCAGTCAATACACCTATGTCAGCAGTTATTTCACACTCTATATACTCTTATTAAGACTGCTGTACATCATGGCACCTCCTGCCCATGTGATATGACTCTGTATCAACTACTACTGTTAATACTACTACTGCTGCTTCTGCCGCCCAGTCAATACACCTATGTCAGCAGTTATTTCACACTCTATATACTCCTATTCCTACTGCTGTTCATCATGGCACCTCCTGCCCATGTGATATGACTCTGTATCAACTACTACTGTTAATACTACTACTGCTGCTTCTGCCGCCCAGTCAATACACCTATGTCAGCAGTTATTTCACACTCTATATGCTCCTATTCCTACTGCTGTTCATCATGGCACCTCCTGCCCATGTGATATGACTCTGTATCAACTACTACTGTTAATACTACTACTGCTGCTTCTGCTGCTGCTGCCGCCCAGTCAATACACCTATGTCAGCAGTTATTTCACACTCTATATACTCTTATTAAGACTGCTGTACATCATGGCACCTCCTGCCCATGTGATATGACTCTGTATCAACTACTACTGTTAATACTACTACTGCTGCTGCTGCCGCCCAGTCAATACACCTATGTCAGCAGTTATTTCACACTCTATATACTCCTATTCCTACTGCTGTTCATCATGGCACCTCCTGCCCATGTGATATGACTCTGTATCAACTACTACTGTTAATACTACTACTGCTGCTTCTGCCGCCCAGTCAATACACCTATGTCAGCAGTTATTTCACACTCTATATACTCCTATTCCTACTGCTGTTCATCATGGCACCTCCTGCCCATGTGATATGACTCTGTATCAACTACTACTGTTAATACTACTACTGCTGCTTCTGCTGCTGCTGCCGCCCAGTCAATACACCTATGTCAGCAGTTATTTCACACTCTATATACTCTTATTAAGACTGCTGTACATCATGGCACCTCCTGCCCATGTGATATGACTCTGTATCAACTACTACTGTTAATACTACTACTGCTGCTTCTGCCGCCCAGTCAATACACCTATGTCAGCAGTTATTTCACACTCTATATACTCCTATTCCTACTGCTGTTCATCATGGCACCTCCTGCCCATGTGATATGACTCTGTATCAACTACTACTGTTAATACTACTACTGCTGCTTCTGCTGCTGCTGCCGCCCAGTCAATACACCTATGTCAGCAGTTATTTCACACTCTATATACTCTTATTACTACTGCTGTACATCATGGCACCTCCTGCCCATGTGATATGACTCTGTATCAACTACTACTGTTAATACTACTACTGCTGCTTCTGCCGCCCAGTCAATACACCTATGTCAGCAGTTATTTCACACTCTATATACTCCTATTCCTACTGCTGTTCATCATGGCACCTCCTGCCCATGTGATATGACTCTGTATCAACTACTACTGTTAATACTACTACTGCTGCTTCTGCCGCCCAGTCAATACACCTATGTCAGCAGTTATTTCACACTCTATATACTCCTATTCCTACTGCTGTTCATCATGGCACCTCCTGCCCATGTGATATGACTCTGTATCAACTACTACTGTTAATACTACTACTGCTGCTTCTGCTGCTGCTGCCGCCCAGTCAATACACCTATGTCAGCAGTTATTTCACACTCTATATACTCTTATTAAGACTGCTGTACATCATGGCACCTCCTGCCCATGTGATATGACTCTGTATCAACTACTACTGTTAATACTACTACTGCTGCTTCTGCCGCCCAGTCAATACACCTATGTCAGCAGTTATTTCACACTCTATATACTCCTATTCCTACTGCTGTTCATCATGGCACCTCCTGCCCATGTGATATGACTCTGTATCAACTACTACTGTTAATACTACTACTGCTGCTTCTGCCGCCCAGTCAATACACCTATGTCAGCAGTTATTTCACACTCTATATACTCCTATTCCTACTGCTGTTCATCATGGCACCTCCTGCCCATGTGATATGACTCTGTATCAACTACTACTGTTAATACTACTACTGCTGCTTCTGCTGCTGCTGCCGCCCAGTCAATACACCTATGTCAGCAGTTATTTCACACTCTATATACTCTTATTAAGACTGCTGTACATCATGGCACCTCCTGCCCATGTGATATGACTCTGTATCAACTACTACTGTTAATACTACTACTGCTGCTTCTGCCGCCCAGTCAATACACCTATGTCAGCAATTATTTCACACTCTATATACTCCTATTCCTACTGCTGTTCATCATGGCACCTCCTGCCCATGTGATATGACTCTGTATCAACTACTACTGTTAATACTACTACTGCTGCTTCTGCCGCCCAGTCAATACACCTATGTCAGCAGTTATTTCACACTCTATATACTCCTATTCCTACTGCTGTTCATCATGGCACCTCCTGCCCATGTGATATGACTCTGTATCAACTACTACTGTTAATACTACTACTGCTGCTTCTGCTGCTGCTGCCGCCCAGTCAATACACCTATGTCAGCAGTTATTTCACACTCTATATACTCTTATTAAGACTGCTGTACATCATGGCACCTCCTGCCCATGTGATATGACTCTGTATCAACTACTACTGTTAATACTACTACTGCTGCTTCTGCCGCCCAGTCAATACACCTATGTCAGCAGTTATTTCACACTCTATATACTCCTATTCCTACTGCTGTTCATCATGGCACCTCCTGCCCATGTGATATGACTCTGTATCAACTACTACTGTTAATACTACTACTGCTGCTTCTGCCGCCCAGTCAATACACCTATGTCAGCAGTTATTTCACACTCTATATACTCCTATTCCTACTGCTGTTCATCATGGCACCTCCTGCCCATGTGATATGACTCTGTATCAACTACTACTGTTAATACTACTACTGCTGCTTCTGCTGCTGCTGCCGCCCAGTCAATACACCTATGTCAGCAGTTATTTCACACTCTATATACTCTTATTAAGACTGCTGTACATCATGGCACCTCCTGCCCATGTGATATGACTCTGTATCAACTACTACTGTTAATACTACTACTGCTGCTTCTGCTGCTCAGTCAATACACCTATGTCAGCAGTTAATTCACACTCTATATACTCCTATTACCACTGCTGTTCATCATGGCACCTCCTGCCCAAGTGATATGACTCTGTATCTACTACTACTACTACTACTGCTGCTGCTCAGTCAAGACACCTATGTCACAAGTTATTTGCCACTCTATACTACTATTACCACTGCTGCTGCTGCTGTTCATGGCACCTCTTTCCCAAGTGATTTGACAATATATTGTCTACTGTTACTACTACTGCTGCTGCTCACGACACCTATGTCACAAGTTATTTGACACTATAGACTACTATGGCCACTACTGATGCTGTAAAGTCTTGCCCAAGTGTTTAGATGCTATCTAGTACTATTACCACTACTGCTTGTAAATGCTGCCTGTGTGATAATTACATTATATTTTAATACTACTGCTGCAGCCTCCATGATGAGTAATGCCTCATGACCTCTCTGGCACAGCGGATCCACCAACAGCCTCCGCTACAAGCTACCAGACCGGATCGTAACAGCAAGTGTAACTAAAACAATGAACTTTATGTTAAACCCTGGTTTGCGGCCTTTATACTGCAACCATTAGCCTGTCTGCAAGAGCAAATCTGCACTCTCTCTCTTTCTTGCTCTCTCTCTCTCTATATATATATATATATATTGTTGCTTTTGTTATGTTCATTTTTCAACAGTTTAGTTTGTGTTCGTCGTGTCTGTGTCCGCGAACTTTAGTTTGTCCTAGGTTTGTGTTACATAAAATAATAGTATACAATTTTTTTTGCTTATTATGAAGTTAGATGTGTTGATGTTGATGTTGATGTGGTAGATGTTAAGTTAGATGTGTTGAAAAACCTAAAAATCTATCTCAAAAAGAAAGGAAACATTTAAAAAAAATAACATTTTTTATTTAAAAAAAAAAAAAATTAAACGTAATTAAGCATGCGCTGCTGAAGCTCTGCTATCTCTGCATAATTTTTTAATTGCTGCTGCTCCAGCTGCTGGTTCTGCTGGTCCAGATAACGAATTTTCTTCTGATTGGAGAGGATCTTGGCATTCGTTCTCTGGATCAAAGCCTGCTTCAGCAGCATATCTTTTGCAACTGTTAGGATATAAGAAAAAAACATTTGGATTTCAAAGACCGTTACCAAATAAATAAAATATTTCTGTTGCTTATTAAACAATCATTATCATGTCTATACACTTGTTATGTGTCTAGCACATTCAGGGAGTGCAGAATTATTAGGCAAATTAGTATTTTGACCACATCATCCTCTTTATGCATGTTGTCTCACAAGCTGTATAGGCTCGAAAGCCTACTACCAATTAGGCATATTAGGTAATGTACATCTCTGTAATGAGAAGGTGTGTGGTCTAATGACATCAACACTCTATATCAGGTGTGCATAATTATTAGTCAACTTCCTTTCCTTTTGCAAAATGTGTCAAGAGAAGGACTTGACAGGCTCTGAAAAGTCAAAAATAGTGAGATATCTTGCAGAGGGATGCAGCACTCTTAAAATTGCAAAGCTTCTGAAGCATTATCATCGAACAATCAAGCGTTTCATTCAAAATAGTCAACAGGGTCGCAAGAAGCGTGTGGAAAAACCAAGGCGCAAAATAACTGCCCATGAACTGAGAAAAGTCAAGCGTGCAGCTGCCAAGATGCCACTTGCCACCAGTTTGGCTATATTTCAGAGCTGCAACATCACTGGAGTGCCCAAAAGCACAAGGTGTGCAATACTCAGAGACATGGCCAAGGTAAGAAAGGCTGAAAAACGACGACCACTGAAAAAAGACACGCAAGCTGAAACGTCAAGACTGGGCCTAGAAATATCTCAAGATTGATTTTTCTAAGGTTTTATGGACTGCTGAAATGAGAGTGAGTCTTGATCGACCAGATGGATGGGCCCGTGGCTGGATTGGTAAAGGGCAGAGAGCTCCAGTCCGACTCAGACGCCAGCAAGGTGGAGGTGGAGTACTGGTTTGGGCTGGTATCATCAAAGATGAGCTTGTGGGGCCTTTTCGGGTTGAGGATGGAGTCAAGCTCAACTCCCAGTCCTACTGCCAGTTTCTGGAAGACACCTTCTTCAAGCAGTGGTACAGGAAGAAGTCTGCATCCTTCAAAAAAAACATGATTTTCATGCAGGACAATGCTCCATCACACGCGTCCAAGTACTCCACAGCGTGGCTGGCAAGAAAGGGTATAAAAGAAGAAAAACTAATGACATGGCCTCCTTGTTCACCTGATCTGAAACCCATTGAGAACCTGTGGTCCATCATCAAATGTGAGATTTACAAGGAGGGAAAACAGTACACCTCTCTGAACAGTGTCTGGGAGGCTGCGGTTGCTGCTGCACGCAATGTTGATGGTGAACAGATCAAAACACTGACAGAATCCATGGATGTCAGGCTTTTGAGTGTCCTTGCAAAGAAAGGTGGCTATATTGGTCACTGATTTGTTTTTGTTTTGTTTTTGCATGTCAGAAATGTATATTTGTGAATGTTGAGATGTTATATTGGTTTCACTGTTAAAAATAAATAATTGAAATGGGTATATATTTTTTTTTTGGTTAAGTTGCCTAATAATTCTGCACAGTAATAGTAGTCACCTGCACACACAGATATCCCCCTAAAATAGCTAACACTAAAAACAAACTAAAAACTACTTCCAAAAATATTCAGCTTTGATATTAATGAGTTTTTGGGGTTCATTGAGAACATGGTTGTTGTTCAATAATAAAATGAATCCTCAAAAATACAACTTGCCTAATAATTATGCACTACCTGTATACTTCTATCATAAATACAATATTATGGTTCTGAAATCTGACGGGTGCGCTTTATATGTTGTCCATTTTTATATCTACATTTTATTGTTGAAATGTTATTAATCTTTGTGCACATATTTACCTTCGTGACCGAGGCTCATGACAACGGGGTCATCCTGCACCTCGACCTCTCCAGCAGCCGTGATGTCGTCATCACCGGTAGTTTGTTGGGGGGAGGGAAGCTCCTCAACAGGAGCTGTGGGTGGCGAGTCGGATGGTCCTGGCTGCTCATCCTCCTCTGCCGCATCCTCCTCTTCATCCTCCTCCTCAGCGGCCTGTCGACTTTTGCGCTTGGGGCGCACAGTTGGTAGAGGAGCTCCTATAATAACACAATGTTCATATATTATAAAAATGTTTTCTAATGACGTATGCAAATTCTGTGTACTCTGCTGTATTGTATATGAATACAAATTAATTTATATAGACAGTTAACCAATGGGACAATGTTATATTAAAGGGTCTTGTGGGCACTACAGGGGACTGAGCGTGAGCTGGGCTGCCACCATGGTAAAATGAGCTGTTTTTGTCTCCTTTGTTTTGTTCAGACGATCTCATGTTAAAAAAAGGGCCTGATGGAGCACACGGGATTAGTATGAAAACCCCACGCCTAACACAGGAATTGAGTGTGAATCTATAGATATAAAACTCAACGTGTCTGTGTATGTATGTATGTATGTATGTCTGTACCAGCATCACGTCCAAACGGCTAAAGATATTTACATGAAACTTGGCACACAGGTTACTTATATGTCAGCCACAAACATAGGATAGGTGATTTAAGCCTTACCCACCCCCATTTGCCATGGACGGGGTTTTTCTTTAAAGTCCCATTCAACTCTATGGGAAATACATGTTACTTCATAACAGCTGTAGATATTTCGATAACACTTGGTCACATGTTACTTATACGTCCACTTAAAGTATAGGATCGTTAATTTATCCCTTAACTACCCCCATTTGTGATGGTCGTGGTTTTTGTTTAAAGTCCCATGCAAAGCAATGGGAAATGTATGTTCCCACATAACTTCTGTGTTCCTGTCTGCTGTCCCATGTCTTTTTTCAACAGTACTATGAATACCTTGGCTGGTGGTGAATGGTGATATATGTTACCACAACATGGCGTCTGGGTTAACAACATCTGCCTTAACATTAATTACATATGACCTTACATAACTGTCACCAAAGGAGCTGCGGTGGCTCAACGCGATTGCCACTGCGCTGACAAGCCATTCACCTCTGCAGCTAGGGGTTGGGATCCCGCTCTCGGCTACATGTGAATTGAGTTTGGTGGTCTCAGCCCGGCCCCCGGTGGGTGTGCTATGCGAGGTAAGCCTGCGCTTAGTACGCCCACCCCCCTCCTACAAAAACCACCACACTTACACACGCACTCGAAATTGGGTTAACATGCACGCACTCTGACCACGCGGTCTCTAAAAAGAGAGGCGAAGGACTAACGGGGCTGGTTGAGCGGGCAAATCCTCTCACTCCCTTATAGGGAGTCCCTCTGCCCCGTTGGGCTTCAAAGCGGAGCAGGTAGGACGGGCTGTGTTAGGAGGACCCCCTCACACCTGCCATTGCCACCCGGGGCATGGAGAAAATTGGCAGATTGCCTCTGGGGGAGGCCTGCCTACTCCCAACTCCTGCAGTCCGGCTCCTCTCTCGAGTACACGCACAAAATACACTTTAGAAAAAAAAACATAACTGTGACCAATAACTTACCTGGATGATATTTCTCACGGATACGCATGACCCGGTCCATATGGCGCCTCTTCAGGTCTGACCATTTTTTGAGGATCGTCATGCGATCAGGTGGGCCGCCGTGTTGGTCGCGTAATTCCGCAATTATGGAGCTGACCACGGCCTTTTTTTCGGCTTGTCTCCGCAGCTTATCATAACCTGTTTCCAGAAACTTCTGCAAGATGAAGAACAAAGTATATTATAATACTTTTGTTTAAAGCCTTATGGATATATGACAAAATCTATGGTATTCAACAATTGGGAGCATTCTCGCATTATTAAGCGTGACATGTTGGCTATCATTTTACTCGGCGTAACATTATCTTTCACAATATATAAAAAAATTGGGCAAAATATATTGTTGTCTTATTTTCTAATTCAAAAAAGTGATTTTTTTCCAAAAAAAGTGCGCTTGTAAGCCGCTGCGCAAATACGGTGTCACAAAAAGTATTGCAATGACTACCATTTTATTCTCTAGGGTGTTAGAAAAAAAAAAATATAATGTTTGGGGGTTTTAAGTAATTTTCTAGCAAAAAAAACTGTTTTAGTCTCGTAAACACCGAATCTGAAAAATTAGCCCGGTGGTAAAGGTTAAGGACCCTGAAGTCAGGACGTTCACATACGTCCTATGTCCACAACATGTTAAATTCATTATGCTAAATAGCAAGAAAAGTGCCTAAATACACATTTACCAACCAGGGTGTCTGCAGCTGTCCAGGCATGCTGGGAGTTGTAGTTGTGTAACAGCAGGAGACAAATTGTTTGGGAAATACTAATATCTGATCTTATATACTAACTTTTAAACTAGTTAAAATGCAGTTAAAGATAATGAAATAACAGTGGTGAAAATACTTACACTAATCAGCATCTTTTCCTCACTGAGTGTAAAATTGCTCCCGACCATTTTCACTTCCAAGCTGGGCAGCACAAAATTGCTATGCGAAAGTAAACTGGCAAGGATCTCCAGGAAGTGATCGCGTGTTGGTCGCGTGTTGTTCGCGCGAATGCGCATGCGCGATCGAGAATTTCGCAATCGCAATATTGTTTTTTCGCTAAAATAACACAAATATTCGATTTCAGAGTGCTCCTACAGCAGTTCTTGAAATTCTGCAATCAATTTCTCATTCGCAATTTGTGAAATTTCGATAAAATATCTCGAATATTCGATTTCAGAATGAGCCAATCAGAGCGCTCCTAAAACAGTTGGCGAAATTCCGCAATCAATTTCGCAATCGCAATATTGCGAAATTTCGATAAAATATCACTAATATTCTGAGCCAATCAGAGTGCTCCTACAGCATTTGTCGAAATTCCGCAATAAATATCGCATTCGCATTTTGCGAAATTTCGATAAAATATCACGAATATTCTGAGCCAATCAGAGTGCTCCTACAGCATTTGTCGAAATTCCGCAATAAATATCGCATTCGCATTTTGCGAAATTTCGATAAAATATCACGAATATTCTGAGCCAATCAGAGTGCTCCAACAGCATTTGTCGAAATTGCGCAATAAATATCGCATTCGCATTTTGCGAAATTTCGAAAAAATATCAAGAATATTGTGAGCCAATCAGAGTGCTCCTACCGCAGTTGTCGAAAATTCGCAATTATTTTCGCATTCGCAATAGCGAAATTTCGCAATCATTTCATTTCGATAAAATATCACGAATATTCGAATTTAGCGAATATATCTCGAATATTCGACTATATATTCGAGATATATCGCGAAATCGAATATGGCGTATTCTGCTCAACACTATTCCTGACAAACCTGTGGTTGTGTTTAGGGGGGAACCATCTTTGCGCCATAAGCTGGCACCTAATGTTATCAATCCCCCAACACCATTTCTTTCTTTCAAACCATGAAAGGATTTTTTCCATGTAGGAAGTGTAACATCTATAAAGTGAACCAATTCCAGGGGCGTAAAATGGAGTTGTTTCAATCCACTCAGACTCTAAAATCTTACCCCATTGATTCCTTCATCACATCTTCTTGCGACCATGTCATTTACTTAGTTCAGTGTCCCGGTCTTAAACAGTATATTGGACGAACTAAAAGGGAGGTTCACGTGAGATTGGAGGAACATGTTGGAAATATCAGGCGTGGCTTCCCCAAACACAATTTATCCAAGCATTATGATCAGTGCCATAATAGAAACTTGGAGGGGACCCTGTTTATTCCCATTGTTAAATTACAGTCACATTGGCGAGGTGTGAATAAAGTTCGTTCCATTTCCAGGATTGAGACTCAGCTAATTTATAACATGAAGAGCTATATCCCACACGGGCTCAACGTAGATTGGGATATAAACAGCTTCATAAATAACTCTTAAGATTTTGGGTTTGTTTTATCATTTTTATCAATACCAATTTTAAATACTGAATTTCTAATATATTAATACATTTTTCGTTATTTTTTTTTAGAATTTTAAGCATTCTTTTCTGTACTTTGCTTATTAAATATGTGGTATTATAAATTATATTACACATGTTACTGTATATCTTGGCGTCCCCTCCCGTTCTCCCTGGGCTGTCCAGTTTTATTGTGAGTCTATTATATACATTTTTCCTTTTTTAGACGTCTTCTCCAATTTGACCACATGATGGCAGCACTCTTCTTCGTCGTTCCGTTCTTGTTTTTTTAACCTTGTAGCATTTCCGCTTTAGGCGGGATTTGCTAATTTGATTACCACCTTCTCCTATGCCCATCTGTCGCCTCTTTCATTTTCATCAATGAAGGATTGCGTCAGAGAATGGCAGCCTCGTTCTAGCCGCTTTTTCCCATTTCCAAAATGGTGGAACGATGGTATTTAAGGGCAGACGTGATGTCGTGGACGCAGCAGCCAATCCCTGAAGACGTTATCCTCTGACGAAACGCGTAGGCGTGGCTTGCGTCCCGACGCTATTACGTCTCACATAGCAAGCTGGGACAGCGGGAGAATTGAGGAGAAGATGCCGAGATCGTTCACTTAAACGGCAGTCCATACAGGTGGATGCCACATTCTTATGTGCCTGCACTCCTGACTTAAATGTAAGTGCATTACCTTTTATTAAACATCGCTGTTCAAAACAATATTACGCTATGGGGATTTCTTGTTTTTCTTTCCCTTCTGAGACACATTGTGCAAGTATTGCCTAGGACCTAAAGACCGGATGTCTTTTAGTCTTGTTGGGAGACTATAAATATTACCCTGGGCCCATTCTGACCGCTGCAGTGGTCAATATTTCTGGTAAGCGGACTATAATACCTCATCACTCTGGGTGCCTCACTTTGGTGGATAAAGATCTTTTTGATTATTGTGGATGTCACGTTTTTCACTGGACTTTATCTTTCACTTTTTGGAATTTTTTTATTTTTCACTATAAGTGTATGGACTACATTTATTTATTATTATCATCATCTTTTATATCACTGTAACGGTCACCACCGTTTACGACCTTCCATCCCAGTCACGACAGCTTATCGACACTCCAACCGACAGGACCCGATCCCATTTCATTTGCCCAGAATCAAGACGAAACACAGCTCTGTGCTTGTTCCAAATGTAATGAATACTTTAATGGTTTCTTCTCAGCTTTTTATACAGTACAAGCATGTGACAGTATTCAAAGGGACAATGAGATCTCCACCCCCCTAATCACACACTAAGGGTAATTACTTAACATTCCTTAATCAACAACAAAACACCTTTACCCACTCCGTCTCCGCACACAGCTTGACACCTCTGAGCATCAATAGGCTAGGCTCTAGACAGTGTTATCACACGTAAGCAGTATTTAGTATGCATAATTAGAGTTCTGGGAGCAGACCTGGGATTAACACCTGTCCGTTACAACAACTTTACACAAGGACAATGGAATGTCTTCCAAGCCCTGATGCAATTAGCATGTCACTAGAAATGAGTCACTATTAACTGGTTTGGCCCACATCTTGCAATCTCTCAAGATCCTGCAATATGAATTATTATTGATGTCCTATCTCATGTAATACATGAATTATGATTCCCTTGCCACTCCATGCCCAAAAGGCACAGGGTGGACTCAGACCCAAGAGTTATCAGTGACGCTGACACAGGAGTATCCTCCATCCTCACAAAGTCTTTGGGTGTCACGGGTCATTCCGTTACAATCACTATTCAATATGAACTTTGGTTTCTTTTGCACCATTGGGATTTAATTTGCATCTAATCTTCATATATGTATTGTTCCTTTTTTTATTTACCTAGTTCATTCAGAGGTATTTTCATCAATCACTAATAGTTTTTGCGCCGTACCTCTTCCTTTATCACTTCACTGGTTACCAGTAAAAGACAGAATCACTTTTAAAGCACTCTGTCTAACGCATAGATGTATCTATGGGAATGCTCCCCATTATCTGTGTGAAAAAATAAAAGCTCATAATCCCAATCGCGTTCTGCGATCCACCAATCAAAATCTCCTCCAGATACCGAAAGCCAACTACAAATCCAAAGGAGAAAGGAGATTCGCGGTCCAAGGGCCTAGACTATGGAACGCTTTACCAACCAGCATTCGGTTGGAGGAGAACCACTTGGCGTTCAGGAGAAAGATCAAGACTCATCTCTTTTGATACCAAAAGAGACAGGAACAACGAGCGCCCAGAGGCGATTAAGTTCGCATGTGCTGCGCTATATAAGTTTTCATTCATTCATTCATTCATTCAGAGCAAAATGTCTGCCCGCCAACATGTCTATCAGGGTGAATAGTTCCCTGATAGTTTGTAATCTATCACCCTCCCAAAATATGTGCAAAAAGGAAACAGGAAGAGTGCAGCCCCGAAAACTGTAGGGGGAGACCTGAGGGTAAATAGTATGTAGGGGTGAGAGGGTATAGTACCACTGTATAGGGGGAGGGGGTATATTACCAGCGTGTAGGGGGGGTATAGTACCAGCGTGTAAAAAGTTTCAATGTATCATCAGTGATTTTGTACAATTGCGAATATTAGGCCACTTGGTCTCCACTCCTGCATATCAGACTCCGCAGCTCCCAGTCACACATATATAATGATTTGGAGTCTTGTAAAGAGAAAATATCAGCATCAAACCTACTGAGCAAAGACAAGTCCATGTTACGATCACTTACTGATTTTATGCTGGTGACATTAATGGTCGTCACCTTCAGTGGAGTGGGAACTGCCATCAGGATGATCGAGGTATACGATTGAGCCCCAGTCCTTACATCTGTGTCCCCAGTGGGGCCCCATTGCTTCCTTACATCAGTGTCCCCAGTGGAGCCCCATTGCTTCCTTACATCAGTGTCCCCTCTTGTCACGGCTGGAGGATTGACAGCAACTCCATTTCCTTCTTTCCCCTTGTGGAGAGGGCAGGGGCCTCCGATCCATGCAACCAATCGGCTTCAGTGTACAAGAGAATTGTCCGCTTGTACACTGAAGAGAGAAGCCAATTGGCTGCCCCTCCCCTCTCCACTGAACACACAACAAAAGACACCTTGCGGCGGCCATATTTTTGTAACCCGTTGTCACTCTTTGCCAATCTTGATGAGCACAGGTCCAAAAATCGGAATTGTTCCAGGAAAATCGGGACTATTGGCAAGTATGTAATAATAGTTAGGAGGGATGAGCCAAACACCCCCATTCGGTTCGCACCAGAACCTGCAAACCAACCAAAAGTTTGTGTGACCTTTAGAACCCCGTTTAAGTCTATGGGACTCGAACGTTTGAAATCTAAAGTGCTAATTTTAAAGGCTAATATGCACGTTATTGTCCTAAAAAGTGTTTTGGGGACCCGGGTCCTGCCCCAGGGGACATGTATCAATGCAACAAAAAGTTTTAAAACATTTCTGACACCCCACAACACTGATCTAGGTAAAGAGTCTCTGACGGAGACTCTTTACCATGTGATCAGCTGTGTCCAATCACAGCTGATCACGATGTAAACAAGAAGAGCTGGTTATCGGCTTTTCCTCACTTGCATCTGTCAGACGCGAGTAGAGGAGAGATGATCGGCTGCTCCTCTGACAGGGGGGGTTTGTGCTGATCGATTATTAGCACAGCCCCCTGAGGATGCCCACACTAGACTACCAGGGATGCCACTAGACCACCAGGGATGCCCACCACCAGGTATGCCACCCTAGACCACCAGGGATGCCAATCAGTGCCCACAATGGATGCCAATCAGTGCCCACAATGGGCATCAGTGATTGGCAGGCGTTGTTGATTGGCATCCATAAGTACAATATAATACAGTGCCACCTATCAGTGCCCATCCATGCCCATCCGTGCCACCTATCAGTGCCCATCCATGCCCATCCGTGCCACCTATCTGTGCCTATCCATGCCGCCTATCTGTGCCCATCCATGCGCCTATTTGTGCCTATCCGTGCTGCCTATCTGTGCCCATCCGTGCCACCTATCAGTGCCCATCCCTGCCGCCTATCAGTGCTGCATATTACTGCCCATCAATTCCACCTCATCAGTGCCACCTCATCGGTGCCCATCAGTACCGCCTTATCAGTGCCCGTTAGTGCAGCCCCATCAGTGCCCATCAGTGAAGGATAAAACGTACTTATTTACAAAGTTTTGTAACAGAAACAAACAAAAAGCATTTGTTTTTCAAACTTTTCGGTCTTTTTAATTTTTTTTTTAGCAGAAAATAAAAATCCCAGAGGTGATCTAATACCACCAAAATAAAGCTCTATTTGTGGGAACAAAATTATACAAATTTAGTTTGGGTACAGTGTAGCATGACCGCGCAATTGTCATTCAAATTGCAACAGCGCTAAAAGCTGAAAATTGGTCTGGGCAGGAAGGTGTATAAGTGCCCTGTATGGAAGTGGTTAATAATGCTTAAAGTGAAACAATAAAAGTGAAATATTCCTTTAAATTTTGTACTTAGGAGGGTGTCTATAGTATGCCTGTGAAGTAGCGCTTGTTTCCCGTGCACAGAACTGTCCCTGCACAAAGTGTAATTTCTGAAGGGAAAAAAGTAATTTAAAAATCGCTTGCGGCTATAATGAATTGTCGGCTCCCGGCAATACAGAGAAAAGTCATTCATAGAAAATAAAAAAAATTATGTGGGGTTCCCCCAAATACCCATTCCAGACCCTTCAGGTCTGATATGGATTTTAAGGGGAACTCCACCCCAATTTTTTTTTAAATGCTGTGGAATTCCCCCTAAAAATCCACACCAGACCCTTTATCCAAGCACGCAACCTGGCAGACAGCAGGAAAAGGGGGGGATGAGAGGGCGGCCCCCCTCCTGAACTGTACCAGGCCACATGCCCTCAACATTGGGAGGATGCTTTGGGCGTCTGTGACCCCTCAAAGCACTATGTCCCCATGTTGATGGGGACAAGGGCCTCATCCCCACAACCCTTGCCCGATGGTTGTGGGGGTCTGCGGGCGGGGGGCTTATCGGAATCTGGAAGACCCCTTTTAACAAAGGGGACCCCCAGATCCCGGCCCCCCCTATGTGAATTGGTAATGGGGTACATTGTACCTCTACCAATTCACTAAGAAAGTGTAACAATTGTAAAAACACACACACACACAGTTGAGAAAGTCCTTTATTTAAAAAAAAAAAGATTCCAGTGGTGGTAATCCGGTCTCCGCTCTAACTCTGTCAGTATCCTGTGATGGGTGATCTCCTCTCCGCCGGGGTCCAGCGATGAGAAGATCTCCTCTTCATCCAGGTCCAGGATCCAGCGATGAGATGTCCCTCCAGCACACACATCACCTGTCTCCACTGGAGACAGCCTGGGAAAATAAAGTGGCTTCAGCAGTGACAGCTCTTATTTAGGTGAGGGCGGGGCCACCCGTCACGTAACCCCATCCCCCTCTGATGCAAGGGAAAGCCCAGGCTTCCCCAGTGATGTGACCGATGACCCTGCCCCCTCTGATGTAATGCAGGTTTGCTGTTACATCAGAGAGGTCACCTGCAAATCACTGGGGAAGCCTGGGCTTTCCCTTGCGTCAGAGGGGGACGGGGTCACGTAACGGGTGGCTCAAGTCCTCACCTACATAAGAGCTGTCACTCTGGTGGAGACAGGTGATGCGTGCGCTGGATGGACATCTCATCGCTGGATCCAGGACCTGGATGAAGAGACCTTCTCATCGCTGGACCCCGGGTATAATAATAGTGTGTGACTGTGGGGGGGAGGGGACATTAGAGTGTAAGCTCCTCTGGTACAGAGACGGATGTGACTGTGGAGGAGGGGAAATTGGAGTGTAAGCTCCTCTGTACAGAGACTGATGTGATGTGGGGGGAGGGGACATTAGAGTGTAAGCTCCTCTGTACAGAGACTGATGTGATTGGCTCAGTGTTCTCTGTACAGCACTGCGGTATATGTCAGAGCTATAACAAAGTAAACAAGATATAAATCTGTAATATGTTGTATTTCCTGTTTTCTGTCTTCAGTAGAAATATCTTTGTAGATGAATATTTACTGTAGATGAAGATTTCTGTGTCAGAGATTTCCCTCTCGGGGTTTGTACAGAAATATGAGGAAACATTCATCGGGGAAATTTGATTGGTCTGTGGAGGGGGAGGGGTCACTATGTTGACAATTATCGCTCCCGGTGAAAAGGGCTCGGCTGTTTTCTGTAACAGGAAAGTGAAGTTGATTTGGTTTCTATGAAATAAATGCACAGCCATTATGCCTCCCTATACTGTGGAGTGGCTGATCTTACCAGTGCCCATTACACCTCCATCTCTCATGTAGAAGAGAAGGGAGGAGCTTATTGTTCGGTCTGAACACAAATGGTTCCAAATCCCTGAACATTTACTGGTTTGGTGGGGGTTGAACGTCATACATAATCCCAGAATTATTCCACTATTACACATGACGGCTTCCCACTGTCACTGGTTGCTAAGGATCCAGTGGGTGCAGCACTGCTGAGTCCTTAGCAACCAGTATTGTCACTGGCCCTTTAGTTCTGATATGAATTTTAAGGGGAACCCCACAGAAAATAAGAAAATAATTTTATGAGGTCTCCCCATAATCTATACCAGACCTTTCTGGTCTGATTTGTATCTAAGGGAAACTCCACGCAAAAATTAAGAAAATAAAAGTTTGAAGTCCCCCTAAAAATCATACCAGACCTTTTTCCAAGCCTGGCTGGCCAGGAATGGGGGAGATGATGAGCATGCAGCTTCCCCCTTGTGACGGGAGTCACTTTGGGTGGGGGGTCCATGGAATCCAGCTTCCCTTAGGCCCCGTACACACCAGCGGATCTGTCCAATGAAAACGGTCCGCGGACCGTTTTAATCGGACATGTCCGCTGACGGATTTTGGTCTGATGGCTGTACACACCATCAGACCAAAATCCCAGTGGAAAACAAACGTGGTGACATGTCGCGACGTGGCCGTGACGATGACGCAGCGACGTGCGCGGCCCTGGAAGGTCAATGCTTCCATGCATGCGTCAAATCACTTCGACGCATGCGAGGGCTTTCGGCCGAACGGACATGTCCGGTAAATCGTACAGACGACCGAACATGTCCGACGGACAGGCTTCCAGCGTACATGTTTCTTAGCATGCTAAGAAACATTTGTCCGCTGGAAACCTGTCCGATCCGCCGGAAATTTGTCCGGTCGGCCGTACAACCGAACGAATATGTCTGCTGAAACTGGTCCGCGGACCGGTTTCAGCAGACATGTTCGGTCGTGTGTACAGGGCCTTAGAGAGGTCGGGAAACTCCCTTTTCAGTTCCCCCGGCCCCTCTTCTGTGTATGATCAGGGACACCTTTTCCAGCAGCAGGTTGAATTTTGCGTGCAATAGACTTCAATGGAGCCGCACCAAAAAACGCAAGTGTGTTTTTCATATGTTTTTCATTTTTCTTTTTGCTAATGGAAAAGTATGACAGTTCTGATCATTTTAGTGTGACTTTGATGCGACTTTGATGTAACTTTACACTCTCTGGTAGCATTAACGTTTCATCAAAGCAGTGAAGGAACCTTTAGAAAAGCATTAAAAAGAGAAGGTATATTGTGGGACTTTCAATGAGGCATTGGCTATAAGTAAGCCAATGGCTCCATCCCTGGTAATTGTGTATAAATGGGGAGGAGAAGGAACACGAGGAGGGAGGATAGGACGTGTGTAAACCCAGGGCTTTTTTTCAGGGTGAACGCAGTTCCGGCACCTCTGGCAATTAATGTATGTAATATCAAGGAGTGCTGGGGTTTGCTGGAGGGTCTATTGATGCTGGAGAATCTTTTTTTGTATGGTGATCGGGGTGTTATTTTGCTGGGGGGGGGTTAATTGTTGCTGGGAGGGATCTACTGTTGAGGGAGAGGTCTATTGTTGCTGGCTCCTGGAGGGTTTATTGATGCTGGCAGCTGGAGGTCTATTGTTGCTGGGGTTGTATTCTGTTGCAGGGGGGTCTATTGTTGTGTGGGGTGAGGTCTATTGTTGCTGGGGGATCTACTGTTTCTGGGGTGGGGTGTTTTGTTGCTTACTGCAGGGGATCTATTTTACTGTCTTCCTTGTTATCATTAACAAATTCAGTGCAAATCACTTATTCGTAGAAGATGATACTTGGTCCTGTATTCTCTAAAAGAGTTGGTACTGGGAGGTGGAACCAAGGGACAATACTCAGGGGTGGGTAGGGAGCAGAAAAGAAGGGTAACTCAGAAGGGGGCAGTTCCTGCACCTATTTTTTGAGAAAAAAAGCCCTGTGTAAACCTAAGTAACAAAATAACCTAGGGACTATGAATGAGACAGCGGCTGGTAAGCTACGCCATGGTCTCTAGCCCCATTACTTGTAGGAAGAGGAACATCAATGGGGAAGGGAAAAGGGGGGGAGGGAGGGAATAACAGGGGAAGGCAGGGAATAGGAATTGTGGGACTGTAATGAATCAATTGATGAATTAAAATAACATTTATTAGATACAACAGAGCATACCAAGCAATGAACATATATAACAATAGATACTGTACAAATAGTAATAGGCATGATTGGTAAATCATATAATGAATAACATGAAATGTAAATGTACCTATGGTGTAACATAAAGGTTTGTTGGTTAAAAATGTATGTTATCCAATGGCTAATCTACCCTTAGATATACCCAGGCCATACTTGCTCCTGATGAGTGGAAGTTTATCCACGAAACATGTCGAGCTTATAGCCAATGCCTCATTGAAAGTCCAAAAATATACCTTCTCTTTTTTATATGTCCAAAATCGCATTTTAGGATTAGGGTTAAGGGCTAGGGATATAATTACGGTTAGGTTCAGAGATAAATTTAGGGTTAGGGTCAGAGATAGAGTTATGCCGCGTACACACGATCAGTCCATCCGATGTGCTGAAAAAAATGAAGTTCAATGCTTCCATGCATGCGTCGACTTGATTCTGAGCATGCGTGGATTTTTAACCGATGGTTGTGCCTACTAACGATCGTTTTTTTCAGTCATCAGTGTCCCCATTGGAGCCCAGTCCTTACATCAGTGTCCCCAGCAGAGCCCCAGTCTTTACATCAGTGTCCCCATTGGAGCCCAGTCCTTACATCAGTGTCCCCAGCAGAGCCCCAGTCCTTACATCAGTGTCCCCAGCAGAGCCCCAGTCCTTACATCAGTGTCCCCAGCAGAGCCCCAGTCTTTACATCAGTGTCCCCAGCAGAGCCTCAGTCCTTACATCAGTGTCCCCAGCAGAGCCCCAGTCCTTACATCAGTGTCCCCAGCGGAGCCCCAGTCTTTACATCAGTGTCCCCATTGGAGCCCAGTCCTTACATCAGTGTCCCCATTGGAGCCCAGTCCTTATATCAGTGTCCCCAGCGGAGTCCCAGTCCTTATATCAGTGTCCCCAGCGGAGCCCCAGTCTTTACATTAGTGTCCCCATTGGAGCCCCAGTCCATACATCGGTGTTCCCAACAGAGCCCCAGTTCATACATCAGTGTCCCAGCAGAGCCCCAGTTCATACATCAGTGTCCCCAGCAGAGCCCCAGTTCATACATCAGTGTCCCCAGCAGAGCCCTTGTCCATATATCAGTGTCCCCAGCAGAGTCCAGTCCTTATATCAGTGTCCCCAGCAGAGTCCAGTCCTTATATCAGTGTCCCCAGCAAAGCCCCAGTCCATACATCAGTGTCCCCAGCAGAGCCCTTGTCCATATATCAGTGTCCCCAGCAGAGTCCAGTCCTTATATCAGTGTCCCCAGCAGAGTCCAGTCCTTATATCAGTGTCCCCAGCAAAGCCCCAGTCCATACATCAGTGTCCCCAGCAGAGTCCCAGTCCTTACATCAGTGTCCCCAGCAGAGCCCCAGTCCATACATCAGTGTCCCCAGCAGAGTCCCAGTCCTTACATCAGTGTCCCCAGCAGAGTCCCAGTCCTTACATCAGTGTCCCCAGCAGAGTCCCAGTCCTTACATCAGTGTCCCCAGGAGAGCCCTAGTCCATACATCAGTGTCCCCAGCAGAGTCCCAGTCCTTACATCAGTGTCCCCAGCAGAGCCCAGTCCTTACATCAGTGTCACCAGCAGAGCCCAGTCCTTACATCAGTGTCCCCAGCATCAGACCCCCCATGCAATACATCTTGTCCCAGTGTTGGTGAAGAAAAGGGCCTCTTTGCTACAACCCTGACTGGTGTTTGTGGGGGTAAGGGCTTATCTGAATCTGGAAGCCCCTTTTAACAATAAGGTTTTGTTCACACCTATGCATGTGTTTGTGTGTTTTTCAGGAACGCACTACATTCCATTTAACATGGTTTCCTATGGAACACATTCACATTTATGCAATTTTCAGCTGCTGCATTTTTGGAAAGGATATGGGACTTTTTTCCAGCAGAGCCCAGTCCTTACATCAGTGTCCCCAGCAGAGCCAAGTCCTTCCTTAAATCAGTGTCCCCTTATGTCACAGGTGGAGGGCTGACGGCAGCTCCATTTCCTTCATTCCCCATGTGGAGAGGGGAGGGGCCTCTGATCCATGCAGCCAATTGGCTTCAGTGTACAAGATAATTGTCTACCTGTACACTAAAGCAGTGTTTCTCAACTCCAGTCCTCAAGGCGCACCAACAGGTCAGGTTTTCAGGATTTCCCTCAGATGAAATGGCTGTGGTAATTACTAAGGCAGTGAAACTGATTAAATCCTATGTGCAAAATAATGGAAAGCCTGAAAACATGACCTGTTGGGGCGCCTTGAGGACTGGAGTTGAGAAACACTGCACTAAAGAGAGAAGCTGATTGGCTGCCCCTCCCCTCTCCACTGAGCACACAAGTAAAGACACAACGCAGTGGCCATCTTTTGTAGCCCGCTATCAATCTTTGCCAATCGGGACGAGAGTCCAAACATTGGGATTGTCCCAGGAAAATCTGGACTTTTGGCAAGTATGTAATAATAGTGTGTGACTGTGGGGGAGGACACATTAGAGTGTAAGCTCCTCTGGTACAGAGACTGATGTGACTGTGGGGGGAGGGCACATTAGAGTGTAAGCTCCTCTGTACAGAGACTAATGTGACTGTGGGGGGGGAGGGCACATTAGAGTGTAAGCTCCTCTGGTACAGAGACTGATGTGACTGGCTCAGTGTTCTCAGCACTGCGATATATGTCAGATATATAAATGTATAATAATAATAGTGTGTGACTATGGGGGAGGGGACATTAGAGTGTAAGCTCCTCTGTACAGAGACTGATGTGATGTGGGGGAGGGGACATTAGAGTGTAAGCTCCTCTGTACAGAGAGTGATGTGATGTGGGGGGGAGGGGACATTAGAGTGTAAGCTCCTCTGTACAGAGACTGATGTGATGTGGGGGAGGGGACATTAGAGTGTAAGCTCCTCTGTACAGAGACTGATGTGATGTGGGGGGGGAGGGGACATTAGAGTGTAAGCTCCTCTGTACAGAGACTGATGTGATGTGGGGGGAGGGGGACATTAGAGTGTAAGCTCCTCTGTACAGAGACTGATGTGATGTGTGGGGGGGAGGGGACATTAGAGTGTAAGCTCCTCTGTACACAGACTGATGTGACTGTGGGGGAGGGGACATTAGAGTGTAAGCTCCTCTGTACAGAGACTGATGTGACTGTGGGGGGGGACATTAGAGTGTAAGCTCCTCTGTACAGAGACTGATGTGATGTGTGGGGGGGGGAGGGGACATTAGAGTGTAAGCTCCTCTGTATAGAGATTGATGTGATGTGGGGGGGAGGGGACATTAGAGTGTAAGCTCCTCTGTACAGAGACTGATGTGACTGTGGGGGAGGGGACATTAGAGTGTAAGCTCCTCTGTACAGAGACTGATGTGACTGGCTCAGTGTTCTCTGTACAGCACTGCGGTATATGTCAGAGCTATAGTAAGAAGATATAAATCTGTAGAATGTTGTATTTCTGGTTTTCTGTCTTTAGTATAAATATCTTTGTAGATGAATATTTGCTATAGATTTCTGTGTCAGAGATTTCCCTCTCGGGGTTTGTACAGAAATATGAGGAAACATTCATTGGGGAAATATGATTGGTCTGTGGAGGGGTCACTATGTTGACAATTATCGCTCCCGGTGAAAAGGGCTCGGCTGTTTTCTGTAACAGGGAAGTGAAGTTGATTTGGTTTCTATGAAATAAATGCACAGCCATTATGCCTCCCTATACTGGGGAGAGGCTGATCTTACCAGTGCCCATTACACCTCCATCTCTCATGTAGAAGAGAAGAGGGGGAGGAGCTTATGGTTCGGTCTGAACACAAATGGATACAAATCCCTGAACATTTACCAGTTTGGTGGGGGTTGAACGCCATACATAATCTCGCTATTACTTCCATTGTTACACATGATGGCTTCCCACTGTCACTGGTTGCTAAGGATCCAGCACTGCTGAGTCCTTTACAACCATTAATGTCACTGGCCCCATTCACATACATGGTGGGAACCTCCAGCCATGGAAACAAAGGAGCCAGGATAGGTAAAAAATTACAAAAGGGTTCCCCCTTCCTCATACCTGTCCCTTTAGTTCTGATATGAATTTTTAGGGTAACCCCACACAAAACAAAAACATCATTTTATGAGGCCTCCCCATATTCTATACCAGACCTTCCTAGTCTGATTTGTATGCAAGGGAAACTCCACATGAAAATCAAGAAAAAAGTTTGAAGTCCCCCTAAAAACCATACCAGACATTTTTCCAAGCCTAGCTGGCCAGGAATGGGGGACAATGATGAGCATGTAGCTTCCCCCTTGTGAGGGGAGTTACTTTGGGTGGAGGGGTCCCTTAGAGAGGTCGGGAAACTCCTTTTTCAGTTCCCCCCAGCCCCTTTTCCGTACAAGTTACTCTGTGTCTATTAGGGGCGCAGGGTGACTGAGAACCCCAGTCGGGTCTCTCCTAACCAGACACACCGCACAACCACAGCGGACTCAACAATATCCTGCAAGAAATATATGGAGATACATTAATTGCACTGTATCAGACTGCTGGGACATTGTATGAGCTTTGCCTCATAGCCTGTTGTAGAACATTGCCATGCAGTCCATGAGTCCTGATTAATCAAAGCATTGCTTAGATGTGGATTCCATAGCTAATTAGATCCCCTATTGTTTCTGTCTGTCTTCTCATCTATTAGCAGGATTCAGAAAGATTTACACCGGTGTATCAGTAGATACGCTGACGTAACTCTGAATCTACGCCGTCCTAAATTTAAGCATATTCTGGAAACCAGATACGCTTAAATTAGGCTAAGATACGAGCGGCGTAAGTCTCCTACGCTGTTGTATCTTAAAGTGTAATTTTTAGGCTGGCCGCTAGGTGGCGCTTCCGCTGAGTTCGGCATAGAATATGTAAATGACTAGATACACCGATTCACGAACGTACGTGCGCCCGTCGCAGTAAAGATACGCCGTTCCCGTAAGAGATATGCCGCGTAAAGATAAAGCTGCCCCCTAGGTGGCGTAGCCAATGTTAAGTATGGCCGTCGTTTCCGCGTCGAAATGTGAAAATTTTACGTCGTTTGCGTAAGTCGTCCGTGAATGGGGCTGGACATAATTTACGTTCACGTCGAAACCAATACGTCCTTGCGACGTACTTTGGAGCAATGCACACTGGGATATGTACACGGACGGCGCATTGCGCCATTCGTAAAAAACGTCAATCACGTCGGGTCACGAGTAATTTCCATAAAACACGCCCCCCATCCTCATTTGAATTGGGCGCGCTTACGCCGGCCCCATTTACGCTACGCCGCCATAAGTTAGGAGGCAAGTACTTTGTGAATACAGTACTTGCCTCTCTGACTTAAGGCGGCGTATAATAAATACGATACTCTACGTCGCCTTAAAGATGCAGCGCTCTCTCTGAATCCAGCTATATGTGTTTATACTTGTGAGAATGTGTATTGTACAGTACATTGTATCCAGGGTGTAGGTGCCGAATAGTCTGGTCACCTAGGCTGGTTTAAGTGACTAGTTAATTAGCTCATATTAATTATATCACTGTCAGCTATTAGTTGCTATAGGGGAGACACCACCCTACGCTGTGTCCTGACAAGTGAATGGGTGAGCTAAGGGGACTTAGATTGTTCTGGTAGCAGGCAAGGCAAACTTATACAATGTACAAACTCTTCTTGAGTACTGGGGTCCGTCACACCCCTCCTTAACCATATCAAGCCACATCCCTTCAACATGGAGTGTAACTATCCAGGGAAGACCCCCATGCAATACACCTTGTCACAGTGTTGGTGAAGAAAAGGGCCTCTTCCCTACAACCCTGGCTGGTGTTTGTGGGGGTGAGGACTTATCAGAATCTGGAAGCCCTTTTTAATAATAAGGCCTGGTTCACACCTATGTATTTTTTTGTGTGTTTTGCAGAAACGCACTACAGTCCATTTAACATGGTTTCCTATGGAACACATTTACATTTATGCATTTTTTAGCTGCTGCGTTTTTGGAAAGGATCAGGGACACTTTTTCCAGGAGCAGATTTCATTTTGCGTGTAATATACTTTAATGGACCCACACAAAAAAATGCAAGTGTTGTGTTTTTAATGCATTTTGCATTTTTTTTGCTAATAGGAAAGTATGACAGTTCTGTTGATTTTAGTGTGACTTTGATGCGACTTTACACTCTCTGGCACTCAAGTAGCATTAAAGTTGCATCAAAGCTGTAAAGGAACCTTTGTGTCCAAAGTTGCATGTTAGGATTAGGGTTAAGGGCTAGGGATAGAGTTAGGGTTAAGGGCCAGGGATAGAATTAGGGTTAGGGTCAGAGATAAAGTTAGGGTTAGGGTCAGGGATCGAGTTAGGTTAACCACTTAACCCCCGGACCATATTGCTGGTCAAAGACCAGGCCACTGTTTGCGATTCGGCACTGCGTCGCTTTAACTGACAATTGTGCGACGTGGCTCCCAAACAAAATTGGCGTCCTTTTTTCCACACAAATAGAGATTTCATTTGGTGGTATTCGATCACCTCTGCGGTTTTTATTTTTTGCGCTATAAACAAAAATAGAGCGACAATTCTGAAAACAAATTATATTTTTTACTTTTTGCTATAATAAATCTCCCCCAAAAATATATAAAAAACAATTTCCCTCAGTTTAGGCCGATACGTATTCTTCTACGTATTTTTCGTAAAAAAAATCGCAATAAACGTTTATTGATTGGTTTGCGCAAAAGTTATAGCGTTTACAAAATAGGGGGTAGTTTTATGGCAATTTTATTAAAACATTTTTTTTACTAGTAATGGCGGCGTTTAGCGATTTTTTTTTTCGGTACTGCGACATTATGTCGGACACTTTTGACATATTTTTGGGACCATTGGCATTTTTATAGCGATCAGTGCTATAACAATGCATTGGATTACTATAAAAATGCCACTGACAGTGAAGGGGTTAACACTAGGGGGCGGGGAAGGGGTTAAGTATGTTCCCTGGGTGTGTTCTAACTGTAGGGGGGGTGGACTCACTAGGGGAAATGACTGATCGCTGTTCATACATTGTATGAACAGAAGATCAGCATTTCTCTCCCTGACAGGACCGGGAGCTGTGTGTTTTACACACACAGCTCCCGGTCCTCGCTCTGTAACCAGCGATCACGGGTGCCTGGTGGTGATCGCACCCGCCGGGCACATGCGTTGGGATCAGGGAGCATGTGCCCCTAGTGGCCGCTTCAGGGAGCGACATATAGCTACGGGCTCTTGCGCAGGGGAGCCGACCTGCCGATGTATAACTGTGGCGGCTGGTCGGCAAGTAGTTAAGGGTGTTGTAGAAATTTTATGAAGATGTATTTATATGTATTGTCATAGTTAGAGGTTGACCAATATATTGGCCGGCCGATATATCGGCCGATATTCAGCCATTTTGGAGAAATCGGCATCGGCCGATTATTATCCTAATGTGGCCTATATTTAACACATCCGCATCAGTAGAGTGTGGAGACCCAAGTTCCTCCTCCCTTCTCCACACTCTGTCTGCAGAGCAGCGCCGCGTGTGTGAAACATTAAGGAGAGAGAGAAGGGAGCTGTCATTAGTGAGGTCTGATGTCAGGGTAGGCGGGACCCAGCTATCCAACACCAGCCAATGGGATGAGATCACTGGCTGGATAGCTGCTGGAGCCCGCCCACCCCTGGTCCCGCCCACCCCCGACATCACGCTGAATCTGAGCTCCTCTCTCTCTCTCCATACAGTTTCACATGGTGCTGCAGAGAGCAGTTTCACACAGCTACATTATCAGTGCCAACCAGTACCACTTGCCAGTGCCACCTGTTAGTGCCTGCCAGTGCCACCTGCCAATCAGTGCCATCTGCTAGTGCCAATTAGTTCCATCCAATGACCGTTTTCATCAGACATGTCCGCTGGGATCATTTGGTCTGATGGCTGTACACACCATCAGACCAAATTCCACGCGGCGACGTGACGGCGACGATGACGCGGCGACGTGCGCGAACCCAGAAGTTCAATGCTTTCACGCATGCGTCGAATCACTTCGACGCGATGCGCGGGTTCTCGGGCCAGCGGACATGTCCGATGAGTTGTACTGACCATCAGACATGTTCGGCGGACAGGCTTCCAGCGGACATGTTTCTTAGCATGCTAAGAAACAGTTGTCCGCTGGAAACCTGTCCGGTCGGCCGGAAAATTGTCCGGTTGGCCCTACACAGGACCGAACATGTCTGCTGAAACTGGTCCAACGGACCAGTTTCAGCGGACATGTTCGGTCGTGTGTACGAGGCCTAATGCCTTGTACACACGGTCGGAATTTCCGATGGAAAAAGTCTGATGTGAGCTTTTCGTCAGATATTCCAACCGTGTGTATGCCCTATCGAACTTTTTCTTTCAGAATTTCCGACGGACTTGGATAGAGAGCATGTTCTCAATTTTTCCGTTGGAAAAAAATTCTAGCGGAAATTCCAATCGTCTGTATGCTTTTCCAATGGGAAAAAAAACATGCATGCTCAGAAACAACTTGACGCATGCTCGGAAGCATAGAACTTTGTTTTCTCAGCTCGTCTTAGTGTTTTACGTCACCGCGTTCTTGACAGTCGGAATTTAGTGTGACCGTGTGTATGCAAGATAAGCTTGAGCGGGATTCCGTCGGAAAAAACATCCGCGTTTATTCCAATGGGAAAACCGGTCATGTGTACAAAGCATAACATTCAACACTAACCATAACCCTTAACCCTAACATTTAACCCTACATTGTAAAACAATCTGTAAAATTACATAAAATCACGGCACCAAAATGTTGTAAATTGAAATGCAATAAAATTGTGTTAAATGTACACAAATATTCTGTAAATACTAAAAATACAATTGTAACATTTTGAACTGATCACAACTGTTTATTTTAACAGTAAAAATATATTAAAGACTTTTATTGAGGAAAAAACATTCCCCCGGGTGACCTCGGTACATTGCAGAAATTGTAAGAAACTTTGTTGCAGATTCTGACCTTTTTGTTATTCTGAAGTCTGTCTGTGTCCATATGTGATTCTGTATGGTTTCATTATTATAATCAATCAGCCGCTGCACCTGCAGGGCTCTAATGAGGAAAAGGGGCAGGGTCTGCATCCCTTTTGAAGTGATTTTCTATTGGGAGTATCTAACAGAAAATTCGATTTTTCCTCGCAGGGGATGCCCAAAATCTGACTTTTATCTTAGTATAGAGCCTGGTCACGTGATGTCGCCATGCATGGAAGTTGGCCATTTTGTTGGTTGGAAACTCGGACTTGATTATCGGCTTGACAAGTATTTTATGCTTCAGTGTTTGTGAGTATTTTGGTACATATAAACATACCTGTTTTGAAATACTGTACAATGAGGTCCCTCTATGTGGCATGGTATAACATTGCTTCTGGTGGAATGGTCCGGCCCCCGAGGACTAGGAGGACAATCTAGATGCTCCGTTTGGGGTTGATGGTAATTGAGCTCTGCTGACCACTTTATTTTGGTGACCCTTTGTGATAATAGTGCACTTGTGATACATCTACCAACCCCAGGATTTTATTATGGGACTGCAGTAGACTTTTTATTCATTGTGTGAAATTGCTGCATATTATTCTTTTTTTATTTTGTATTATTTGTCACCAGCAAAGTTTTTCCAGCTGCGTTCCCTAAAGGACTTCAATGGTATATCGCTCTGAGCGCAGGAAATTTTCTTTTATATATGTTAGTGCAGACTTCTGGGAAAATCAGTCAGCCAATCACACAAGCAGGAAATTGGGGGCCATATTCTCCTACATTTGCGGCGGCCGTAGCTTAAGCCATTTACACTACGCCGCCGCAACTTACTGGAGCAAGTGCCGTATTCCTCAAGCACTTGCTCCGTAGTTTGCGGAGGCGTAGTGCAAAAGGCCCGGCGTATCCCCGCGTATTTCAAAGGGGGCGGCTTATATTTAAATTAAGCACGCCCCCGTTTCGAGCGAACTGCGCATGCGCCGGGCTAAAAATAGCCCAGTGCGCATGCTCCAGTTCTCGGCGGAAAACGTCAATGACGCCGACGTGAGCGTCATTGACGTAAAGTCGTATTCAAGAACAACTTCTGAAAACAACGTACCCGACGGGAAAAGACGACGCGGACCCGACGCCATACTTAACATGGCATACGTAGGACTGGCGTAAGGTTACCCCTCATATAGCAGGGGTAACCTTACGCTTACGCAAACGACGTAAGCGGCGGTTACGTGACGCGATTTTGTTCGGGAATCGGCGTATCAGGCTCATTTGCATAAACAAATGAGACCTGAACGTAAACGCCACCTAGCGGCCGGCTGGGAAATTACATTTAAGATCCGACAGTGTAAGTGACTTACACATGTCGGATCTTCAGCGTATGTATGCGAAAATGATTCTAGGAATCACTCGCATAGATACGCGGGTCAAAAAAGAGAGATACGAAGGAGTTTCCTGAGATACTCCGTCGTAACTATACTCAGAATATGGCCCTATGTTTCTGGGGGGCGGGGTCTGTATACATTCTGTGTACACAGCGCCTCCAGGTGGCCATATTGTATTTTACAGAGAATTACAGCCGCTGCAGATTGGAAAGGAAAGAGAGTTTTTAATGACATCCAATTACAATGTGACTTGTGTAGCGATTGTATACGTTAGATTTTTTTTATTTGCTATTTTATTTTCCACAAAAGTGGAGTTACCCTTTAACCGTTTGCCCGCCGCCCCACTTACATTTACGGTGGGGGGCAGCTCCTACAGGAGAAATCACGTACCTGTATGTCATTGCCTCTTCCAGGATTGTGTCGGCAGCCAGTTCCCCACTGTGATTGGACACAGTGGGAGTCAATCAGGGGGTCCAGCGGACCCCATCACTGCCAATCATTCCCAACAGAGGCAGAACGGCGGTGAGTCTATGTAAACAAGGCAGATTGCTGTTCTGTGATAAGGGAAGACAGACATCCTGTGTTTCCACGAAGCAGGAACACGGATCTCTGTCTTCCCACAGTCAAAGCACCTCCCCCAAAGTTAGCAAGCCCTCCCAAGGAGCACAGTTAATCCTTTAACCACTTCCCCACCGAACCATAGTAAAATGACGTCGGCGGGGACCTTTCGTCTTCCAGACTGGACGTCATATGACGTCCTGTCTTTTCCGGCCGATAGGGGGCACGCGCGCGCCCACCGCATTCCTCGGGACCTGGTGCGCGTGCCCGGCGGCCGCGATGTTTGCCGGGCACCCACGATTACCCGCAATCACGGCAGGACTATGGATCTGTGTGTGTAAACACACAGATCCATGTCCTGTCAGCAGTGAGGAGACAGATGTGTGTTCCCAGTACAGAGGAACACATATCGATCTCCTCCCCTTGTGAGTCCCCCTCCCCTACAGTTAGAACACACCTTAGGGAACATATTTAACCCCTTCAGAGCCCCCTAGTGTTAACCCCTTCTCTGCCAGTCACATTTACACAGTAATCAGTGCATTTTATAGCACTAATCGCCGTGTAAATGTGACTGGCCCCAAAAATGTGGCAAAAGTGTCCGATTTGTCCGCCACAATGTCACGGTCACAATAAAAAAAAAAAACGCAGATCGCCGCCATTACTAGTAAAAAAAAAAAAAAAAAAATGCCATAATTCTATTTCCTATTTTGGAGACGCTAGAACTTTTGCGCAAACCGATCAAATATGCTTATTGCGTTATTTTTTTTAACCAAAAATATGTAGAATACGTATCGGTCTAAACTGAGGAAAAAAAACGCCGAGCGAGAAATCATCTTGCTCCGGCGTGTCTTCCGGGTATCGCCGGACAAAGCGCTGTGATCGGCTGGAGTGGCGATGACGTCACTCCCGCGCGTGCGCGCGGGAGATTTAAATTTAGCCGAGGATCCCCCCTGTGCATGCGCCACTGACGTCAGCGGCGCATTGCGAGGGGAATATCTCCTAAACCGTACAGGTTTAGGAGATATTCTTTATGCCTACAGGTGAGTCATATTATAGGCTTACCTGTAGGTAAAAGTCATAAAGTGGGGTTTACAACCACTTTAATTGAATCAAAAAGTTAAACATATTGTGTTTTTTTTTCAAAATTGTCGCTCTTCTTTTGTTTATAGCGCAAAAAATAAAAACCGCAGAGGTGATCAAATACCACCAAAAGAAAGCTCTATTTGTGGGAAAAAAATGGTGACAATTTTGTTTGGGAGCCACGTCGCACGACCGCGCAATTGTCATTCAAAGTGCGACAGCGCTGGAAACTAAAAATTGGTCTGGGCAGGAAGGGGGTGAAAATGCCCTGTATGGAAGTGGTTAATCACCCCTGATGTTAACCCCTTCCCTGCCAGTGTCATTAATACAGTGACAGTGCATATTTTTTGGCTCTGAAATGAAAGGAGAAAACAGGTCAGTGTTAATAAAAACAACACTTTGTTCTAATATACACTTACATCTAAAAAGCTTGCAGACTGCATGTAGTGGTGCTGTGGTATCGTGTGTGGTAGGGATGAGCTCGATGTTCGAAAGATTGTCTCGAACATCGGGTGTTCGCTGAACAGCGAATATTATGAGGCGTTCGCTGGAAATTCAAGTGCCGCGGAATGTCCATAACAGGGGCGGACTGACCATTGAGTCACTCGGGCACTGCCCGAGGGCCCCATGCCACTAGGGGGCCCCATCAGGGTTGCCAGGCTCAGTAAAACCAGGGACAGTATGTAAAAATCTGTGTTTTTTTTAGATCTGTCCCTGATATGTCTGAAACTGACATGCTTTTAATGTGAATATCCCAAGATTTTAGCTGCCCTGCCTCTGCACTGCCTCCTGGCGTGGTGGCCATCTGAAAGCCAGAGGGGCCCCATAATCTTCTATTGCCCGGGGGCCCCATGAGTTGTCAGTCCGCCCCTGGTCCATAATGCAGTGAGATCGCTGTATGATGATTGGCCAAAGCATGCACCTGAGAGAACCATGACTGGCCAAAGGCAGGGTGCTAAGTTCACGCCCCACACTATATAAGGTGATTGAGCTAGATTAGGCAGGCTGGTTAGTTAGTGGCAGTGTATTTGATATATATATATATATATATACTCTATATTCAGTCAATGCAGGCAGTGTAGTTTATATAACACAGTGTATTGAAGTGGTTAAGGGGAACCCTGCACCAAAAAAAAAAATTGGGGTCCCCCCAAAATCCATACCAGGCCCTTCAGGTTTAGTATGGATTTTAAGGGGAACCCTGCCTCTATTTTTTTAAATGGTGTGGGGGTCCCCCCAAAATCCATACTAGACCCTTATCTGAGTATGCAACCTGGCAAGCCGCAGGAAAAGGGGGGACAAGAGAGTACCCCCCTCCTGAACCACACCAGACCACATGCCCTCAACATGGGGAGGGTGCTTTGGGATCCCCCCAAACCCCCTTGTCCCCATGTTGTTGATGGGGACAAGGGCATCTTCCCCACAACCCTTGCCCGGTGGTTGTGGGGGTCTGCGGGCAGGGGGCTTATCAGAATTTGGTAGCCTCCTTTATCAAGGGGCCCCCAGATCCTGGCACCCCCTATGTAAATGAGTATGGGGTACATTTTACCCCTACCCATTCACAAAAAAAGTGTCAAAAAAGTAAAAATGACACAAATAATAAGTGTCCTGCGACGTCCATCCATCTTTAATCATGGCGCCAAAGGTCCAAAAATCCACCTCCATGGAAGGCATCCCGCTGACTGCAGCCTTTAACCACTTAAGGACCGCCGCACGATGATATACGTAGACAGAATGGCACGGCTGGGCACAAGGGCGTACATGTCCCCTTTAAGAACCCAGAAGTGGGTGGCGAGTGCGCCGCCGGCGGTGCGCTCGCGACCTGGTCCGAAGCTCCGTGACCGTGCCTGCAGTACCCGCAGACCCGATCGCCGCTGGTGTCCTGCGATTGGGTCACAGGAGCTGAAGAACAGGGAGAGGTGAGTGTAAACAAACCTTCCCCGTTCTTCTCTGTGGCAGTGATCGTCTGTTCCCTGTCCCTGTCGCTGATCGCCGCCATTACTAGTAAAAAAAAAATTATTAATAAACATGCCATAAAACTATCCCCTATTTTGCAGACGCTATAACTTTTGCGCAAACCAATCAATAAACACTTATTGCGATTTTTTTTACCAAAAATATGTAGAAGAATAGGTATCGGCCTAAACTGAGGAAAAAATAAATAATTTATATATTTTTGGTGGATATTTATTATAGCAAAGAGTAAAAAATATAGGGCCAGATTCTCGTATCCTGGCGTAAAACTATGCGGGCGTAACGTATCTCGTTTACGCTACGCGGCCGCAAGTTTTACGGGCAAGTGCTTGATTCACAAAGCACTTGCCTGTAAAGTTGCGGCGGCGTAGCGTAAATCCTCCGGCGCAAGCCCGCCTAATTCAAATGATCCAGGTAGGGGGTGTGGATCATTTAAATGAGGTGCGTTCCCGTGCCGATCGTACTGCGCATGCGCCGTCCCTAAAATTTCCCGACGTGCATTGCGCTAAATGACGTCGCAAGGACGTCATTGGTTTCGACGTTAACGTAAATGGCGTCCAGCGCCATTCCCGGACGACTTACGCAAACAACGTACATTTTTAAATTTCGAACGCGGGAACGACGGCCATACTTAACATTGGTTGCCCCTCATATAGCAGGGGCAACTTTACGCGTCGCAAATGCTACCGAAACATCATAAATTCACTGCGTCGACCGCGCGTACGTTCGGGAATCTCGCGTAAATAGCTAATTTGCATAGACGACGGGGAAAACGACGTCGGCGACACCTAGCGGCGGGAAAAAAATTGCATCTAAGATCTGACAGCGTACGAGCCTTATTCCCCGTACACACCATCACTTTATGTGATGAAAAAAAACGACATTTTCTGTGAAGTAAAAAACAACGTTTTTGAAACTTCAATTTTCAAAGACGAAGTTGCCTACACACCATCGTTTTTCTCACAATGTTCTAGCAAAGCGAGGTTACGTTCCACCACGTTTTACCATTGAAGCTCGCTTCATAAGTAGCTTCTGGGCATGCGCGGGTGAAAAAACGTCGTTTTAAACGACGTTTTTTACTACACACGGTCAATTTCTGTGAAGTAAAAAATGACGTTTTGAAAAACGACACATAAAATTGAAGCATGCTTCAATTTTTTTTGGTCGTTTTTTACAAGACATAAAATGACGTTTTCCCCCACACACGGTCAATTAAAGTGACGTTTTTAAAAACGTCGTTTTTTTTTCATCACATAAAGTGATGGTGTGTACGCGGCATTACGCCTGTCAGATCTAATGGATATCTATGCGTAACTGATTCTAAGAATCAGTCGCATAGATACACCGGGCCAGATTAGGACTTACGACGGCGCAAATGGCGTTGCGCCGTCGTAAGCCCTTTGAGAATCTGGCCCATAGTTTTTTTTAAATTGTCGCTCTATTTTTGTTTATAGCGCAAAAAATAAAAATCGCAGAAGTGATCAAATACCACCAAAAGAAATCTCTATTTGTGGGGAAAAAAGGACGACAATTTTGTTTGGGAGCCACGTCACGCGCGCAATTGTCAGTTAAAGCGTCGCAGTGCCGAATAGCAAAAAGTGGCCTGTCCTTAGCCTGCATAATGGTCCGGGGCTTAAGTGGTTAAATGGTGACAGCTGTTATATAGCCAAGGGTGGGGCCACTCAGTGATGTAATTGATGATGGATTTGCATCAAGGGATGTATCCCATACCCATTCACATAAGAGTGTCCAGGATCTGGGGGCCCCTTTGTTAAAGGGGGCTTCCTGATTCCAATAAGCCCCCCACCCACAGACCCCCACAACCACAGGGCAAGTAATGTGGGGATGAGGTCCTTGTCCCCATCACCATGGGCACAGGGTGCTTTGGGGGACCCCATGGTGAGAGCATGTGGCCTGGTACGATTCAGCGGGGCGCTCTCTCAGTTGCATGCTCAGATAAGGGTCTAGTATGGATTTTGGGGGACCCCATGGTGAGAGCATGTGGCCTGGTACGATTCAGGGGGGCGCTCTCTCAGTTGCATGCTCAGATAAGGGTCTAGTATGGATTTTGGGGGACCCCATGGTGAGAGCATGTGGCCTGGTACGATTCAGCGGGGCGCTCTCAGTTGCATGCTCAGATAAGGGTCTAGTATGGATTTTGGGGGACCCCATGGTGAGAGCATGTGGCCTGGTACGATTCAGCGGGGCGCTCTCAGTTGCATGCTCAGATAAGGGTCTAGTATGGATTTTGGGGGACCCCATGGTGAGAGCATGTGGCCTGGTACGATTCAGCGGGGCGCTCTCTCAGTTGCATGCTCAGATAAGGGTCTAGTATGGATTTTGGGGGACCCCATGGTGAGAGCATGTGGCCTGGTACGATTCAGCGGGGCGCTCTCTCAGTTGCATGCTCAGATAAGGGTCTAGTATGGATTTTGGGGGACCCCATGGTGAGAGCATGTGGCCTGGTACGATTCAGGGGGGCGCTCTCTCAGTTGCATGCTCAGATAAGGGTCTAGTATGGATTTTGGGGGACCCCATGGTGAGAGCATGTGGCCTGGTACGATTCAGCGGGGCGCTCTCAGTTGCATGCTCAGATAAGGGTCTAGTATGGATTTTGGGGGACCCCATGGTGAGAGCATGTGGCCTGGTACGATTCAGTGGGGCGCTCTCTCAGTTGCATGCTCAGATAAGGGTCTAGTATGGATTTTGGGGGACCCCATGGTGAGAGCATGTGGCCTGGTATGATTCAGGGGGGCGCTCTCTCAGTTGCATGCTCAGATATGGGTCTAGTATGGATTTTGGGGGACCCCATGGTGAGAGCATGTGGCCTGGTACGATTCAGGGGGGCGCTCTCTCAGTTGCATGCTCAGATAAGGGTCTAGTATGGATTTTGGGGGACCCCATGGTGAGAGCATGTGGCCTGGTACGATTCAGTGGGGCGCTCTCTCAGTTGCATGCTCAGATAAGGGTCTAGTATGGATTTTGGGGGACCCCATGGTGAGAGCATGTGGCCTGGTATGATTCAGGGGGGCGCTCTCTCAGTTGCATGCTCAGATAAGGGTCTAGTATGGATTTTGGGGGACCCCATGGTGAGAGCATGTGGCCTGGTACGATTCAGGGGGGCGCTCTCTCAGTTGCATGCTCAGATAAGGGTCTAGTATGGATTTTGGGGGACCCCCACACCATTTTAAAAAACTAGCGTGGAGTTACCCTTAATATCCATACCAGACCCAAAGGGCCTGGTAATGGACTGGGGGGAGGAACCCATGCTGTTTTTTTCAATGATTTGTATCTATGTTGCCAGGATCCGACAATAGAGCCGCAAGCAATTTTAACCCCTTCCAGACCCCTCCTGTTCCCAACCAGCCGTCGCAGTTATACTGCGGCAGGCCTGTACTGCTGCGTGAGCCGTCATAGCTGTACATTGGTTCTTTAAGATGCTGTAGCAGGCGCTTACAGCCAGGCACCCGCTATCACTCAGGACAGAGCGAGAACCAGGATCTGTGTATGTAAACACACAAATCCAGTTCTGTCAGGGGAGAGGAGACAGATCGTGTGTTCCTACCAAGTGGGAACATCAATCTGTCTCCTGTAGTCAGCTACATTCCCCCACAGTTAGAACACACAGGGAACATATTTAACCCCTTGATAGCCCCTAGGGTTAACCCCTTCCCTGCCAGTGACATTTATACAGTAAAAATAGTAAAACATATTGGGCCAGATTCACAAAAGGGATACGACGGCGTATCTGCTGATACTCCGTCGTATCCCTGTTTCTATCTATGCGACTGATTCATAGAATCAGGTTACGCATAGATATCCCTAAGATCCGACAGGTGTAATTGTTTTACACTGTCGGATCTTAGGATGCAATACCGCGGCCGCCGCTAGGGGGAGTTTGCGTCGTAAACCAGCGTCGGGTATGCAAATTAGCAGTTAGGGCGATCCACAAAACTTTTTCCCGTCGTTACGTCGCCGCTAGTGTTAGTTTGCTGTCGCAAAGATAGGGCACCTTTTACAAAGTGTAAACTTAGTACACCGTGTAAAAGTAGACCCGTCTTTCCCGCGTCGCTTTTGAATTTTTTTTTATTTAATTTTTTTCCCGGCGCAAGTCTTTTTTTCACGTCGCGATTCACAAAACGTCGGCGCGTCGTAATTTCGCACAAAGCACGTCGGGAAATTTGCGTCGGGAGCATGCGCAGTACGTCCGGCGCGGGAGCGCGCCTAATTTAAATGGTACCCGTCCATAGAGGGTGCCAGAGCGCCACCCTCTCTCGCTTGCACCGCCACTGACACAATACACAGATTCATGCATTGCATGAATCTATGTATTGTCGCCGACTATTCAGATGGCCGACCCCCCTGGTGAGAGCCGGCCATCTGGATAACGGCAGCTGGTTGGCTGTGGAAGTGCCTATCAGAGCCAGTGGCTTTCCGAGTACAGCCCTCAGGCTGTAATCAGCTTCCAAATACTTATCCAAGGGATGCACAGGTGGTGCGTTCATTGGATAAGACTGACAGGCATCTCAGCCAATCAGGTTCACCGGTTCTGGTTACCGGTAACCTGATTGCCTGAAGCGTCATCGAGGGCGGGAGAAAACATCGAGGGAATGTGGAAGGAGGATGGCCGACCCCAGAAAGGTAAGGTGACAATTAAAGGGCACAGTGGCAAAAATTGGCACAGTGGCGACAATTAAAGGACACAGTGGCGACAAAGGGCACAGTGGCGACAATTGGCACAGTGGCGACAATTGATGGGCATAGTGGCTGCGTTTGATGGCATGGCACATTGGCTTTGTTTGATGGCATGGCACAGTGGTGACAATTGATGGCACAGTGGCTGCGTTTGATGGCATGGCACAGTGGCAACAATTGATGGGCACAGTGGCTGCGTTTGATGGCATGGCACAATGGCTGCGTTTGATGGCATGGCACAGTGGCGACAATTGATGGGCACAGTGGCTGCGTTTGATGACATGACACAGTGGCGACAATTGATGGGCACAGTGTCTGCGTTTGATGGCATGGCACAGTGGCTGCAATTGATGGGCACAGTGGCTGCTTTTGATGGAATGGCACAGTGGCTGCATTTTATGGCATGGCACAGTGGTGACAATTGATGGCTCAGTGGCTGCATTTGATGGCATGGCACAGTGGCTGCGTTTGATGGCATGGCACAGTGGCGACAATTGATGGGCACAGTGGCTGCGTTTGATGGCATGGAACAGTGGCTGCGTATGATGGCATGGCACAGTGGCGACAATTGATGGGCACAGTGGCTGCTTTTGATGGCATGGCACAGTGGCTGCATTTTATGGCATGGCACAGTGGTGACAATTGATGGCACAGTGGCTGCGTTTGATGGCATGGCACAGTGGCTGCATTTGATGGGCCCAGTGGCTGCATTTTATGGCCACAGTGACGCTGCAATTGTTTTTTTTGTTTGTTTTTTCGTTTGCTTGCGCCCCCCAAAAAATTGGAGCACCAGCCGCCACTGGTTGTAGGTGTCTTTTCAATTAAGGAATACCATTTTTGGAAGTCATCCTGAGTGCCGACCATCCCTTTCCTTACTCTGATACAGGTACATTTATTTTATTCTTTCTATAAGGAAAGTCAGAATGTTAAAAAATTGTTTTAAAAAAGTGCTGGCCCACTAAAAGAAAAGAACGATGTCCGGCTCTCTTTTCACATGGCTGGAGATTCCCTTCATCTATATGTAGCACCCTCCTAGTAAGGTGCTGGGCTGTCAGGTAAATTTAGTTATTTTTGGGCTGTTCTGTAATCAGTGGAATGGGGATTGATTGCTTAGGACTGACCAGGGTCTAACAGGCTGCAGGATTGATTGCTCCACCCTGCCTTCTGTAAAACTCAGAACATAGGAGTGGAATAGGCCAAATGAATATCCTGAATATTTATGAGGTCTCAGCCAATCCATGGGGAGTTGTACCCAGTAGGTGGCTGCACAGCACATAAATAGTCTGAGGTCTACAGAAGTTCATCAAGGTCCCAGCTATGCTAAATCTGTGGGGGCCTACTTGCTAAGAACCTCTGAGGCTAAAGAAGGGGTATTTCTCCTAGGATCCGGTCTGGAGAGTCCACTAAGGAAATTTCTGTCTGACACTTGAAGGAGACACCAATGCCTCGTTTCCACTGAGGGGATCGGTTCGGTACGGTGCGCTATTTTGGGTGTTTCTATTATGAAAGTGTGCCATTAAACCGAACCGTACCGTACCATTCTGGGTCCTGCTTCAGATGTGGGGCCATAGAAAATGGAACAGTTCCATTAGGGCGGAGATACAATACATTCCACTGATTGGTGGACGCGCTAGGCATTTTTTCTAAACCCTGAATGGTCCCTGACGGTCCGATTTGCAGTGGAAACGCTCACGAGAATAGACCGGTCCCATTCTAACCACTCCAAATTTACTGACCCGAACTGTTCCATTCCGTGGAAACAAGGCACAAATACCCAAGGACTTGTGAGTACAGACCTGGGGGAAGGATCTGGGTGACAGTTAAACCCTGGTGCACTAATACTAAGGCTTGCCTGTCCTGGAACATTGCGTGTGGTGTCCCAGTGCTGTCCATTCCCTGAGCTACCATTGAAGGGACTCTTCCAAATGAAGAGGGTCCTCCTAGTAATGTTCAGTGTTCTGGAGTATCCCTCTGCTCCCGATATCCTATCCAAGTTGTTCAGCAATAAATAAAGAGATACAGAGGAATGTTTAATCTGCAAGAATGTTCGTTTATTTCTGAGGACATACAACACATGAAGATATCAGGCTCCCCCATCCTCAGTCCCCCGTCCATGACAGATAGACATGCAGTTTGCTGGTGGAATAGCTCCTGCAGGTCTTTTTATGAATAGACCCCCTAGGCTGGCCATACATTATACAATTTTCCTTTTTAGATTTACCAAAACCATATGATATGAAGTCACACCTAAACACGTTCAATTTGCACGCCATCAGACAGGCCCTTGCATGACATAGATACTAATCTAAAGAAATAGAATAAGAAAATTGTATAATATATGGCAAGCTTCTGATATGAGACATGTTCAGCTCGTTATACAGGACGAGGAATGTGGACATATCCAGTGCTGTTTTTAGAGAATAATGACATCTGAACAGTATATATGGGTGAAGGTGTGTTATGTTACTGGAATTCCCCCTCCCCCTCCCACCTCCGAGGCAGAAAACCTCTTTGCTCACTATAATTATTTTCATATCTCTTCATTCTTCAAGAGAACAAACAATCTGAGGATGTATGGACAGATCTAACAAGGTGAGACGCCAATCATTCTTCTTTTTCAATATATTTTTATTAGAGTGAAAGGACCAATACCAAAAATCTAATCATACAGGGGCCAGGATGCCCGCCTCTCATATAATAATACTAATCTGGTGCAGGTATCAAAAGTCTATCAAATAGAATTCAACATCCACATAAGAGGACAGCGGAAAGATTAGAAGTAAATGGTCCCAAACACTAATGCCGCGTACAGTCTGCAAGTCGTTCAAAATACGGCCGCCAGACTTGTGACTGGGAAAAAACCCTGGGAATCAATCTCACCTTCACTGAGATCCCTTCATTGGTTGCCAGTAAAAGACTGAATTGCTCTTAAAGCACTCTGTCTAACCCATAGATGTATCCATGGGAATGCTCCACGTTATCTATGTGAAAAAATAAAAGCTCATAATGCCAATCGCGTTCTGCGATCCACCAATCAACATCTCCTCCAGATACCGAAAGCCAACTACAAGTCCAAAGGAGAAAGGAGATTCGCGGTCCAAGGTCCCAGACTATGGAACGCTTTACCAACCAGCATTCGGTTGGAGGAGAACCACTTAGCCTTCAGGAGAAAGATCAAGACTCATCTCTTTTGATATCAAAAGAGACAGGAACAACAAGCGCCCAGAGGCGATTAAGTTTGCATGTGTCGCGCTATATAAGTTTCTCATTCATTCACAGACGATCGGAATTTCCAACAACAAAACCGTGGATTTTTTTCCAGACGGATGTTGGCTCAAACTTGTCTTGCGCACACACACGGTCGCACAAATGTTGCTCGGAAATTCCGATTGCCAAGAACGCGGTGACATACAACACTACAACGAGCTGAGAAAGTTCAATGATTCTAAGCATGCGTAGGATTTTTGTGCGTCAGAATTGGATACACACAATCGGAATTTCCGACAAGAACTTTTGTTGTCGGAAAAACTGAGAACCTGCTCTCAAACATTTGTTGTGGGAAATTCCGATAGCAAATGTCCGATGGAGCCTACACACGGTCGGAATATCCGACCAAAAGCTCACATCGAACATTTGTTGTCGGAATTTCCGATCGTGTGTACGCGGCATTAGAGCTAATGAGACACTCAGAGATATAAAACCCATTCATGATCAAAGGCAAAGTCCACGGTGGAGATGTAAGAGGAGAAGAGGACAACTCTTCCTCTATTGGATCTGATAGTTTCCCAGAGGAATTATGAAACCATCCAAAATCCTGCTAAGGTGTATTTCCTTGTGATAGGAACCCAAATGGGGTAAGTTTGCCCCTCCCAAAGATTTAGGCCTAGTGAGGAGATTGTATCTGACCCTGGCTGGTGAGTCGCTCCATGTATATGACACAAATAACGATTTCCAAGAACTAAAACTCAGGCTCATGGAGGGTCTATGGGGACTGTTTGGAAAACCTAGAATTTGTGGTAAAATATAATTTTTTTAATAATACCGTCCAGCCGAACCAGGAATGTTGCACTATTCCTTAAGTTTAATGATAAAAGAGATTTAGGCCCGGATTCACGTACGAGTTACGCCGGCGTATCTCCAGATACGCCGTCGTAACTCTGAGTCCGTGCCGTCGTATCTATGAGCCTGATTCTTAGGCCCCATACACACGGGAGGATTTATCCGCGGATACGGTCCAGCGGACCGTTTCCGCGGATAAATCCTCTCGAGGATTTCAGCAGATTTTTATGCGATGGAGTGTACTCACCATCGCATTGAAATCTGCGCCGAAATCCTCTGGCGATGACGTGTCGCGCCGTGTCGACGTGTCGCGGCGACGTGCGCGACGCTGTCATATAAGGAATTCCACGCATGCGTCGAATCATTACGACGCATGCGGGGATCCCTTCGGACGGATGGATCCGGTGAGTCTATACAGACCAGCGGATCCATCCGTTGGGATGGATTCCAGCAGATGGATTTGCTTGGCATGTCAGCAAATATTCGATCTGCTGGAATCCATCCCAGGGGAGAAATATCCGCGGAAACAGATCCGCTGGAGTGTAAACCCATTTGCTGGGATTTTTCAGAGGATGGATTCTATCGTGTGTACGGGGCCTTAGAATCAGCTACGCATAGATTTGTATTGGATCCGACCGGCGTAAGTCTCTTACGCCGTCGGATCTTAACTGCATATTTACGCTGGCCGCTAGGGGCGTGTACACTGATTTACGCCTAGAAATATGTATATCAGCTAGATACGCCAATTCACGAACGTACGCCCGGCCGACGCAGTACAGATACGCCATTTATGTTAGGCTTTTTGGACGTCGTTCCCGCGTCAAATTTTGAAAATTTGACATTGTTTGCGAATAGGGCTGGGCGTCATTTACGTTCACGTCGAAAGCATTGGCTCCTTGCGGGTTAATTTGGAGCATGTGCACTGGGATACTTTCACGGACGGCGCATGCGCCGTTCGTAAAAAGCGGCATTTACGTGGGGTCACATTAAATTTACATAACACACACCCACATCTACCACATTTGAATTAGGCGGGCTTACGCCGGCCTATTTACGCTACGCCACCGCAACTTTGGTTTGAGAATACGGCACTTGCCCAGTCAAAGTTGCGGAGGCGTAACGTAAATAGGATACGTTACGCCCACACAAAGATACGCGATTCTACGTGAATCCGGGCCTTATAGTTTAGGTGATAAAAATTGTCTAGCTTAGATAGAATTTGCATTCCTAAATACTTGATGACTTCTGGTTTCCATATAAAAGGAAAGGAGTTCTGTAAACTGACAATGGTAGAATCTGATAGACATTGAAGACTTCGGTCTTATGTATGTTTACCTTAAAATGACTATGATGTCCAAAGTGTGTAAATTCATGGATGAGTGCTGGAAATGTCACTGAGGGGTAGGGATGAGCTTTATGTTTGAGTCGAACATGAGTTTGCCTCGAAAATTGGCTGTTCGGCGAACAGCGAACAATTTGGGGTGTTGGCGGCAAATTCGAAAAGCCGCAAAACACCATTTAAAAGTCTTTTGGAGAAATCAAAAGTGCTAATTTTAAAGGTTAATATGCAAGTTTTTGTCATAAAAAGTGTTTGGGGACCCGGGTCCTGCCCCAGGGGACATGTATTAATGGAGCAGTGATTTTAATAATGCTTAAAGTGAAACAAGAAAGTGAAATATTCCTTTAAATTTTGTACCTGGGTGGTGTGTATAGTACAGTGTAAAGTAGCGCATGTTTCCCGTGTTTATAACGGTCCCTGCACAAAACGTAATTTCTAAAGGAAAACAAGTAATTTAACCACTTAAGACCCGGACCATTATGCAGGTTAAGGACCAGGCCCCTTTTTGCGATTCTGAACTGTGTCGCTTTAACTGACAATTGCGCGGTCGTGCGACATGGCTCCCAAACAAACCTGACGTCCTTTTTGCGCTATAAACAAAAATAGAGCGACAATTTTGAAAAAAATTCAATATTTTTAACTTTTTGCTAAAATAAATATCCCCAAAAAATATATAAAAAAACATATTTTTCCTCAGTTTAGGCGATACTTATTTTTGGTAAAAAATTGCAATAAGCGTTTATTGATTGGTTTGCGCAAAAGTTATAGCGTTTACAAAATAGGGGATAGTTTTATGGTATTTTTACTAATATTTTTTTTTACTAGTAATGGCGGTGATCAGCATTTTTTTTTTTTCGTGACTGCGACATTATGGCAGACACATCGGACACTTTTGACACATTTTTGGAACCATTGTCATTTTCATTGCGAAAAGTGCCATAAAAATGCACTGATTACTGTGAAAATGACAATGGCAGTGAAGGGGTCAACCACTAGGGGGTGCTAAGGGGTTAAGTGTGCCCTAAGGGAGTGATTCTTACTGTAAGGGGGCGTGGCTGTAGGTGTGACATCACTGATCGTCATTTCCTATAACGGAACAGACGATCAGTGACACTGCCACAGAGAAGAACGGGGAAGGTGTGTTTACACTCACCTCTCCCCGTTCTTCAGCTCCTGTGACTCGATCGCGGGACACCAGCAGGGATCAGGTCCCACGGCGCGGTCACGTAGCTTTGGACCGGGTCGCGGGCGTACACACGACCCACGGCTAGGCTCTTAAAGGTGACATACAGGTACGTGCCGTGCCATTCTCCTGACGTATATTGGCGTTAGACGGTCCTTAAGTGGTTAAAACTACTATTCATGAATTGTAGGGTCCTGGCAATACAGATCAAAGTCATTGAAAAAATGCCAGGGGTCGCCCCAGTCCATTACAGGTCCTTTGGGTCTGGTATGAATATTAAGGGGAACCCTAAACCAAAAAAAAAGCGTGGGGGGTCTCCCCCAAATTCCATATCAGGCCCTTCAGGTCTGGTATGGATATTAAGGGGAATCCGGCACCAAAATGTAAAAAAAAATGGTGCGGGGTCCACCCCAAAAATCCATACCAGATCCTTCAGGTCTGGTATGGGTTTTAAGGGGAACCCTGCACCAGAATAAAAAAAAAAGGCTTGGGGTCCCCCAAAAATCCATACCAGACCCTTATCTGAGCATGCAACCTGGCAGGCCAAAGGAAAAGGGAGGGACGAGAGAGTGCCCCCTCCTGATATTAAGGGTAACTCCACGCCATTTTTTTAAATGGAGTAGGGGATCCCCAAAATCCATACTAGACCCTTATCCGAGCATGCAACTTAGAGAGCGCCCCCCTGAATCGTACCAGGCCACATGCTCTCAACATGGGGAGGATGCTTGGGGCCCCCCCAAGCACCTTGTTCCCATGTTGATAGGGACAAGGATCTCATCCCCACAACCCTTGCCTGGTGGTTGTGGGGGTTTGCGGGGGGCTTATCGGAATCCAGAAGCCCCCTTTAACAAAGGGGACCCCCAGATTCTGGCCCTCCATGTGAATTGGTAACAGGGTACATTGTACCCCTACCAATTCACAAAAGAAAGTGTAAAAAATTGTAAAAAACACACAGACCTAGTTGGGATAAGTCCTTTATTAAAAAAATAAAAAACATTCCAGTGATGTAATCCAGTCTGTCCAGTGTTGTAATCCATTCTCTATGCCCCACAATGATCCAATGTCCAGCGATGCTCCAGTCTCCACTCCACATGAAACCCCAGTGATGCGTAAGAGGGGGCGTCCACATCATTGAGTAAGCCCTGACTTTCTCTGGCAACTGTAGCTTACCCAATGATGTGGGTGGGTGACCCCCCCCCCCTCTTATGCATCATGGGGGTTTCATGTGGAGTGGAGACTGGAGCATCGCTGGACATCAGATCACGTGGGACATAGAGAATGGATTACATCGCTAGGATGTTTTTTTTATTTTTAATAAAGGAAAGAAAAGAAGGAAAACTGCACTGTCAAGTGGTGTATATATATACATATATAATAGCTGCCTGCACAACAGGTATAATGTATATAGGCAAAATGGAAATGGTAAAGTGCAGCGCTGAAAATTATGATTTTGATGTGATCAAAAAATATATAAATAGGTGCATAAGAGGGGTGTCTATATGAATTGAACCATTAGACTGCACTAATGTGCTAATTTCAATATACACACAAAAGGTAATAAATGAATATTGTAGGAAAACCACTGCTAAGACTGCCCTCCTCTCTCCGCACAGCTCAGCGCTTAGGGGGTTAAGGTCAGGGTGATAAGAAAAAAAAGTGTATAATGGGAAACCACCTCAAAATCACACGTAGAAAGATAGCAGCCACTTAAATTAAAAAAATAGTAAAATGTCAAGCAATAAATAAAGAACTAAAAAAGTCCAATATGAATTGTAGCAGCGCTCTTTGTTCTCATTAGGGTGAACAAACATCTTTATGTAGTAGACATCATAAAGGTAGATGATAGATATAAAAAGGAGAGGTTCTCAAAGCAGTATAATATGTAGATGACAGCGGTTAAATGAATCCTCTTCACAGTCCACCAATCACCAGTATACCACCACGTGCAAACAGGAAACCCCTCTTGGGTATGCACTTACCACAAGGATAAGTCAAATAAGCATTCAAAAGTCAGCCATTAACCTTCTCTCCTTATTAGAATCTCCTCACGCTGTATAGAGATAGGATCCGCTCTGGCTCATGTAAACAATGACAGAATACACTACATAGCATGATACTCAGGGCCGGACTTACCATTGGGCTTGACTGGGCTTTTTTTTTTTTTAGGGGTCAGGAGGTCCCCAGGGGCCCGGACGGCAACCCCCCTTTTTTAATTTATTTTTTATAAAAAAATGTTTTTTTATATATTTTTTATTTTTATATATATATATATATATATATATATATATATATATATATATATATATATATATATATATATATATATATATTTATATATATATTTATATATATATTTATTTTTATTATTAGTATTATTAATAAAGGGCCCAGAGGTCTCCAGGGCCCCCAGATGGCAACCCCCCCTTTTTTTTATAAAAAAATGTACATTTTTTTTTATATATATATTTTTTATTAAAGGGCTCAGAGGTCCCCATGGCCCCATGTGGCAACCCCCCTTTTTTTTTTTATTTTTTTTAAATGTTTTTTTTTTTTATTTTTGTTTTTTTTTTTTTTTTTTTTGTTTTTTTTTTTTATTTTTGTTTATTTTTTTTATTTTTATTAAAAGGCCCAGAGGTCCCCAGGGCCCCGGATGGCAACCTCCCCTTTTTTATGTATTTTTTATAAATGTTTATATACTTTTTTTTATTAAAGGGCCCAGAGGTTTCTTTCTTCTTTTTATTAACCACTTAAGCCCGGACCAATATGCAGCCTAAAGACCCAAGGTGTTTTTACAGTTCGGGACTGCGTCGCTTTAACAGACAATTGCGCGGTCGTGCGACGTGGCTCCCAAACAAAATTGGCGTCCTTTTTCCCCCACAAATAGAGCTTTCTTTTGGTGGTATTTGATCACCTCTGCGGTTTTTAGTTTTTGCGCTATAAACAAAAATAGAGCGACAATTTTGAAAAAAATTCAATATTTTTTACTTTTTGCTATAATAAATATCCCCCAAAAACATATATATCTTTTTTTCCTCAGTTTAGGCCGATACGTATTCTTCGACCTATTTTTAGTAAAAAAAAATCGCAATAAGCGTTTATCGATTGGTTTGCGCAAAATTTATAGCGTTTACGAAATAGGGGATAGTTTTATTGCATTTTTATTATTTTATTTTTTTTACTACTAATGGCGGCGATCAGCAATTTTTTTCGTGACTGCGACATTATGGCGGACACTTCGGACAATTTTGACACATTTTTGGGACCATTGTCATTTTCACAGCAAAAAATGCATTTAAATTGCATTCTTTATTGTGAAAATGACAGTTGCAGTTTGGGAGTTAACCACAGGTGGCGCTGTAGGAGTTAGGGTGCACCTAGTGTGTGTTTACAACTGTAGGGGGGTGTGGCTGTAGGACTGACGTCATCGATTGCGTCTCCCCTATAAAGGGGATGACACGATCGATGCGCCGCCATAGTGAAGGACGGGGAAGCCGTGTTTACATACGGCTCTCCCCGTTCTTAAGCTCGGGGGAGCGATTGCGACCGGGCGGCTATAAACAAATAGCCGCGCCGTGGTCCCGGATCGCTCCCCGAGCGAACCCGACCGCCGCATGTAGCGGGGGGGGGTCCCGATCGGACCCCCCACCCGCTAATAGGCAAGGACGTACATTAACGCCCATGTGCCTGTACGTGCCATATTGTGGACGTACATTTACATGCGGAGGTCGGGAAGTGGTTAAAGGGCCCAGAGGTCCCCAGGGGCTACCCCCCTTTTTTTATATATATATTTTTCTTTATTTCTTCTTTTTTTTGTAAAGGCCCCCCCCCCCCGCTTCTCAATTTGCAGCAGCCCCCCCGATTCTCAATTTCAGGCGGCAGCCCCCCCAGCCGGTTATCTGCTCCAGGGGGCCCATGCCTTAAGCTGTGTAAGGGGCCCCAAAATTCCTGATGGCGGCCCTGCGCATACCTCCCAACATGCACGGATTCTGCGGGACTTTCCCGCACAGACAGCTTCTTCCCGCAGTCCTGCGAAATGGTTAATTTTCCTGCACTGCAAGAGGAGGCAGCAAGAATGCAGGAGGAACCGGAGCGGTGTGTGGAGGACAAGGCCGGATTAACATAGGGGCTGATGGAGCTGCCTTTCTCAAGATAGGCCAATTTGCCCCCCCCCCAAAAAAAAAACAGAAAAAAAAAAGATCGACTTTGGGGGTTGTAGCCGGACGACCAGAGGTCACAGAAACACCACATTTGGGGGGTAGGCAGTTGAAGACCTACCCCACAACTGATCAAAATATGGGACGGCTATCATTTATGGTTCCGGAGATACAGGCCTGCATGCACAGCCTGTCAGAAGCTACATTCAGAGCGGCCAGTATAAATACAAGCTGACACACTGCAGCAGACTGATAGGATCACAGGGCCAGATTCACGTACAATTTCGCCCGTGTAACGTAAGCCGTTTACGTTACACCGCCGCAAGTTTTCAGTTTTAGTGCCCGATCCACAAAGCACTTACCTGGAAACTTGCGGCGGTGTATCGTAAATAGGTCGGGCGCAAGGCGGGCCAAATCGAATGGGCGGGTACAATTTAAATTAGGCGCGCTCCCGCGCCGGACCTACTGCACATGCTCCGTTTTGAAATTCCCGCCGTGCTTTGCGCGAACTGACGTCATTTTTGCGATCGGCGATGTGCGTAGCATACTTCCGTATTCCCGGACGTGTTACGCAAATGACGTAAATTTTTAAATTTCGACGCGGGAACGACGGCCATACTTTAGACAGCAATACGATTGCTGTGTAAAGTTAGGGCAGGTCAAATAACGACTAAAATTGCGACGGGAAACTAGACTAGCAGCGACGTAGCGAACGCGAAAAACCGTTGTGGATCGCCGTAACTCCTAATTTGCATACCCGACGCTGGTTTACGACGCAAAATCCCCCCAGCGGCGGCCGCAGTACTGCATCCTAAGATCCGACAGTGTAAAACAATTACACCTGTCCGATCTTAGGGATATCTATGCGTAACTGATTCTATGAATCAGTCGCATAGATACTCTGAGAGATACGGCGGCGTATCTCCGCTGTGAATCTGGCCCCAAGTGTTGGACTTTAAGTGGTTAAATTTCCTGCATTTACACACAGAAGTTTGATCTAAGAAGATAGTTGGTTACAATGTTTCATGTTGTTACAAACTTGGCAGACTGCCCAGATTTTTTCTTTACACACAGAAGTTTATCCCTTTGATCTAAGAAGGAAGCGTTAGTTACAATGGGCCTGATTCTCAAAGGAGATACTCCGTCGTATCTCTGTTTCTATCTATGCGGCTGATTCATAGAATCAGTTACGAATAGATCTCCCTGAGATCCGACAGGTGTAATTGTTTTACACTGTCGGATCTTAGGATGCAGTACCGCGGCCGCCGCTGGCGGGAGTTTGCGTCGTAAACCAGCGTCGGGTATGCAAATTAGCACTTACGGAGATCCACAAAGCTTTTACGCTTCGTTTTTTCTCCGTAAGTATTAGTTTGCCGTCGTAAAGTTAGGGCTGCTTTTACATGGTGTAAAGTTAGTACACCTTGTAAAAGTAGACCCTTTTTTCCAGCGACGATGTCAATTTTCTTTTTAATTTTTTTTTTCCCGGCGCATCTCTTTTTTTTCCCGACACAACTTTTTTTACCCGGTGCGATTCACAAAACTCGACGCAACGTAATTTCGCGCAATGCACGTCGGGAAAATCGCGTCGGGAGTATGCGCAGTACATCCGGCGCGGGAGCGCACCTAATTTAAATGGGACTCGCCCCATTAGATTAGGAACGCCTTGCGCCGGCCGGATTTAAGTTACACCGCTCAAAATTTCTAGGTAAGTGCTTTGTGGATCAGGCACTTAGGTAGAGATTTTGCGGCGGTGTAACTTAAATTAGGAAATTTTAGTTACGTCCGCTGTACGTGAATCAGGCCCAATGTTTTCTGTTAAAAACTTGGCAGACTGCCCAGATATTTTCTTTTGACAGCTGAAAGTGTCTCCACTTATCATATGAAAGAATCAGCAAACTCTGCATTGGAGATCGTCAGGGGGGTTGAATGGAAATCACGATTTTTTAACGATTTAACGAATTGTGCAGCTCTTGCACGGTATTTGCGCAGCAATTTTTCAAACGTGTTTTTTTTAAAATAAACTGTTTCATTCATTAAAAAAAAACACTAAAGTTAGCACGATTTTCTTTGGTATCCTAAACGATGCTTTACATTTTTTTAGGTTACATGTTTAGAGTTACAGAGGAAGTCTAGTACTAGAATTATTGTTCTCGCTCTAACGATCGTGGCGTATGTAACCTGTGTGTGTCTGGCTCTGATACTACCAGTGCCTACCCAGCCACTGACTAGTATCTCTCCCCAGCCTGTCCCCACACAGGGTCGCTTCCACCAGGGGTGGACTGACCATTGAGGCACTCGGGCACTGACCGAGGGCCCCATGCCACTAGGGGGCCCCATCAGGGTTGCCAGGCTCAGTAAAACCAGGGACAGTATGTAAAAATCTGTGTTTTTTTTTACATGTGTCCCTGATATGTCCGAAACCGACATGCTTTTGATGTGAAAATCCAGAGATTTTAGCTGCCCCCCCTCTGCACTGCCTCCTGGCGTGGTGGCCATCTGTAAGCCCTGGGGCCCCATAATCTTCTATTGCCCGGGGGCCCCTTGAGTTGTCAGTCCACCCCTGGCTTCCACTATCGCCTCATTTGTGTATACACGCATGAATTTCCAGCCTACATGTGAGTGTAATTGCTGTCTTTTAAATAAATGTTTTATTTTACAATTTTACGCTATGTGGCCACCCTTCTCTTTTACCTCCCAAAAACATCTTTGATACCACTTTGAGTGGTTTTGGCTCAGGAACCTTCCTTTTCAACACAAAGTTCCCCTTGAAGCCGTGTTCCATTAGAAGCATTTGATGAGCATTATATCCAGCTGCCTGCTTCCATGACCCTGGAAACACATACAAAAGCCTTTTCTGACTTCTGGCGGCATATGTCCCCTTAAGTCCACCATTTCCGGTAAGCAGATTACTACACTGTTGGTGGTGGTCCGATCATTTCAAGGATGTTATCACATTTCTTTGGATTCTATCCAATTTCACGTGGTGGAATATAATTTATATGGACTTTAATTAACATTGTGTGATCACAACATCACATTATTTATTCATCATGGTCTATTATTGTGTCAATACCCTTAATGTCACTATGTTGTAAATGTGAACTGTCACTGAGTTCTTTTGGTTACATACCATAAATCATCGAAGTACATTTTAACAATCTACTTGGTCTAAGCGCTACACTTTATTTTTTTCTTTTGTTATTGCTTTTTTATTCAAAATTAGCTGTGTTAGCAGCTGTGCTTTTTAGGCAGCGCAGTGTACACCATTTTTCTGTCCCCACACACCCTCTCACCTGCTGACCTGTGGATGGGGGAATCACTCCTGCAGTGTTATTGTGTTCTGCCAGTGCGTACAATGATCAATGTTGCTAACTATAGCTGGCAGCACTGATTGTTTTGGGAAAAACCTAACAGGCTAGTTGTACTCAAGTTGATTAATAGATTGACTTGTGTAAAATCAGCTAGCCCATACATAGATCGACTATGGCTGGTCTCTGCATAATTGGCGTAATTTCAATCCATGTATGACCCGCTTAACCACTACGCAGTCCCTAAACATCCTTCCACTCCTGTACATAGTGCCCACTGTCATACTCTCCACACTCCTCTCCTGTACATAGTGCCCACTGTCATACTCTCCACACTTCTCTCCTATACATAGTACCCACTGTCATACCCTACACACTCCTCTCCTGTACATAGTGCCCACTGTCATACCCTCCACACTCCTCTCCTATACATAGCGCCCACTGTCATACCCTTCACACTCCTCTCCTGTACATACCGCCCACTGTCATACCCTCCACACTCCTCTCCTGTGCATACCGCTCACTGTCATACCCTTCACACTCCTCTCCTGTACATACCGCCCACTGTCATACCCTCCACACTCCTCTCCTGTGCTGTGGTGGAAATTTGAAGATGTATTTAATATGTATTGTCATAATGGCACCCAGTCTTAGTACTGCCACAACCCGCTCTACATAGAACTGACTGGGGCAGTCTGAGGCTGTTTGAATCTCGTCTGGTAGTAGAAAATGTCTTGAGGTTGGAATGTGATGTTTGCGGCGTGGGCATATGTCCGCCCCCACAAGGGGCCCTCTGTGCATTTAGCACAGACGATCGTTGGGGAGGGGATGCGCTCACTCCGCGAGCACACTAGTGGTTATGGACAGATGTGCGTTCTTATCTGGGTCTTGTCTGATCAGCAGGGCTTGCGATTCGTGGCGTACGCCTGTAGATAGCTTCCTTTCCATCTTAATAAGGGTATAATCTGGATATGCATTATTCTATGGAATAGCGCAGATTAGGATTCTATCAGGCGATTAATATGAGAGCTTATGATCGGTTAGAGGCAGGGGGGGGCACTCCCTGCCACGCCCATAAGCCTTTAGCAGCATTGTATGTACTTCTATGCATTGTATTGTATCCATTGTATTATATTCTATTCATGTATTCTATGGGACTTCCTGTTAGAAGGAACGTCCTTATATGGTGTTAGCTGTGTCAGTGGAACATCATGTGTTAACCACTCCCATGAGGGAGGTGTTTAATGGGTGCAGTGAGCACTTCCTGTTTTGGGTAAATAAAAGGTGCTTGGCTGAGCCTTTGGGGAGTCATGCTGGCAGAATGATATGAGAACAGGCTGGTGATGGTGTCTCTTTGTATGAATGGCAGAGAATGATGGTGAGTGAATCTATTTAGCTTAAATAAGCATTATTTCATTAAGACTGGATTCTGTGCTTTATAGCACAGGGCAAAATGGCGCTGTGCTCTGCGTAGGCCTAATTTTGCCACCACAGTGCATACCGCTCACTGTCATACCCTCCACACTCCTCTCCTATACAGAGCGCCCACTGTCATACCCTTCACACTCCTCTCCTGTACATAGTGCCTGCTATCATACACTTCTCTCCTGTACATGCTGCCCACTGTCTTACCCTCCACACTTCTCTCCTGTACATACTGCTCACTGTCATACCCTTCACACTCCTCTCCTATACAGAGCGCCCACTGTCATACCCTTCACACTCCTCTCCTGTACATAGTGCCTGCTATCATACACTTCTCTCCTGTACATGCTGCCCACTGTCATACTCTCCACACTTCTCTCCTATACAGAGTGACCACTGTCATACCCTACACACTCCTCTCCTGTACATAGTGCCCACTGTCATACCCTCCACACTCCTCTCATATGCAGAGCGCCCACTGTCATACCCTTCACACTCCTCTCCTGTACATAGTGCCTGCTGTCATACACTTCTCTCCTGTACATGCTGCCCACTGTCTTACCCTCCACACTTCTCTCCTGTACATAGTGCTCACTGTCATACCCTTCACACTCCTCTCCCTCACCTGCACATACTTCCCACTTATATACCGTCCACACTCCTCCCCTATGTCGCTTACCCAAAAAAAACTGTTCTTTAAAATTATACTGAATATCCTCAATGTTACCAGCTCTAGAATGGACACACTTTTGTTAGTTCAACTAAAGGAAATCTCAGTTCTCATATTTGTTCTGCCCCATTATTAGTACTCATTTAATTTTGTGATTACTACTATGATGTATAGAGGAACATCGGGGATCTCAGCTACTCTAAATATAACACTTATATAAAAAAGTGTCCCTGAAAATATTTTTTAAATGTTGGCAACTATGCACTTAGGCACTGCCCAAGGGCCACCGTCCACCGGGTCAGTAGGGGGCCCCATGAGAGGCTCCTGGGATCCTGTGATATTAAAACTGTAGTAAACTTTCCTGACATTACTACTTTTTAGAGGCCCTGGGGTAGGTTATGCCACAACGTACAAGTATGCACAGCATATTAGCACATTAGGGTACACTTACATTTTCAGACTGAGCCCTCCAGTGCTGCGCTGTGATGAATCAGGCGGGGCCCGGGCGCTTACATCTTCACCCGGTCTTCCTTCTGGGTTCTGTGCCTTTGGTCACTTGCCTTGGCCGGGCTGCGTTCATGTCATTCCCATGCATTTATTTATCATTTTTAAAAGGCCCCACCAAAATCCTCAGCACCAGGCCCATGATGTTCTTAATCTAGCCCTGGTGGAGGACTGTGGCTGCTGAAGGGAAGAAAGCCGACAGCCGGGCTAATGACAGTCTGTGGCCCCGGCTGTCGGCACAGGTGAGAGGCACCCCCCCCCCCCCGCTCAACAACTGCAAAACCCCCCCTGGAGTGGTGTGTGGATGTCTGCTGAAGGGAAGAGAGCCGACACATTCCGTGCACAGGTGAGAGGCACCCCCCCTGCTGAACAACTTTAATGGCCCCCCCCCCGCTCAACAACTTCAATTCGCCCCCCCGCTCAACAACTTTAATGCGCACCCCCCCGCTAAACAACTATGATCCCCCCCTCGCTCAACATCTTCGATCCCCCCCAATTCTCGGCTCCAGGGGGCCCCTTCAACACTCAAGCCCAGGGGCCCCCACCACCCTAAGTCCTGCCCTGGTGATACTGTTTGAATAGTTGAAAACTTTTATTGCTGCCCCCAGTATCCCCTTCTCCATATATACGTACACAATAACAATAAAATATCAGCAGAAATGCGGATGCATAGATGCTCAGCAGAGGTGTAGTTACCGGTACCGTCAGCTGTGAATGCCAAACACTTCCGGGTATGCCTCCGTGAGACGCAAACCGTCACTTGCTGGTGGAGCGATGAGATCCCGGCCCTGACGTTTCGTCCCTGTCGGACTTCCTCTGAGGGCGTAGTCTCATTACATCGCACGTAAAAATAAATACAATGCAATCTGTCCCTCCTCCTGGTCTATAGCCAATCGCAGGAGTTGGCTCAAAACATACAGCCCACCCACTCCTCAGCAGATGACAGCCGTAACGAGCACAGGGACAGGTGCAACACAGCCAGTCAGCAGCGAGCAAACCCGGGAGTGTTACTCCATCACACAGAGGCCGGCTAACTCGGCTCACAATCTAATTTAACTATTAGCATTTGTGTGCACCGCAAAGAAGCACACAGTGATACCCTCTGCAGATAGTCTGCAGTAATTAGTTAAAAACTATATATAACGTATTAGTACGACGTGTGTATACCATAGAGACAACAATTGATCTGATATGCATAACAACACATACAACATTGTTTATCCAATAACACATTTAAAATTTCAGAGAATAATATGCACTCAACACATCTGATTATAACAATCCAGACATAAAGTGCAAACCTCCAATACAGTCAATGAGAATGGCCGTATATAGAAAAAATGTATAAAATCATTTATATTGATAAAAATAAAAGTAAAAATATAAAAATATTATGCAATACTGAGTTCCTAATTATATCAGATAGGCAATATTATAACAAGTACAAAACCACGAATAAGATGGTGTTAGTCTAGTGCCATCTACTGGTCACACTATAATAATGTTAAATCAGCCCTGATTAGCAAACAGAATTACTACTATTGATTAAAAAAAAATCGACCTTTCAGTGTGGAATCTTCCAAAATGGACGATTGTAATCAGGTATGTTCTAGAATGCAGATTCCATTAAGGACTACTCATATTACACTACAAAGAAAACTGATGCAAAATATATCAAAAAAATAATGTGATAAAAATTACATTAGAGAGTAAAAATAAAATGATAATACCCATATGTTCATAAACTGCCAGAGAAGGATCAAGGAAATTGAATAGTCGAATAATTAAATGTCACTAATAAAGCAATTAATATCTAACTCAACGTTTAGGCCTTTAGGTGTTAAAACATCTGTCAGAAAGATCCATTGGGTCTCTCGTTTAGATAGCTTGCGCACAAGGTGAGAGCCCCTCCAATGGGGTTCCAAATGTTCAACCCCCCAAAACTCAAGGCCTGATGGGTCCTGGTTATGTTTCAATTTAAAATGTAGGGACACATTGTGATCTTTATATCCAATCCTAATATTAGCGATATGTTCAGCTATCTGCACCCTCAGCATTCTTTTGGTCCGTCCTATATATAATAACCCATATGGGCATTTTAAAGCATAGACCACATACGTGCTAATACAGGTGATGAATTGTTTGATGGCAAAATTCTTATTATTGGAAGTGGAAATTAATTTTTTTTACACTTCCTGCAGGCGAAGAAGCCATTTTGATTCCAGAAAGATACAGGACGACAGGGAGGGTCCAAAACTTTTTTTACCACACGGTCTCCATAATTGGTGGCTTTTCTGTATATAAACTGGGGAACTGATGGTAAAACAGGTCCCAATTTCCTATCCAACAGCAGGACATGCCAGTGCTGTTTAAAGAGGGATTCAACCTCCTTATACTGCATGTGGAAACCAGAGATGAACCCTCATTCTCTCGTGTTATTGACCATTGGGGGATTTTTTAAATCTTTCTCTTTTAAACACATATCCCTAGGTAGGGCTCCAACCTCAGTAACAATATTCTCCAAGATTTGGGGTAACCTTTGGCCACAAATCTATCCATCAGGATTTTTGACTGGGATCTGAAATTCTCAATACTAGAGCAGTTGCGTTTGACTCTCATAATCTGGCCCTTAGGGATATTTTTAGCCATAAAGGGTGGTGTCCACTGGTAACAGGTAGGTAACTGTTTCTGTCTGTCTTTTTGAAAAACACTTTAGTTTCGAGTTTGTTATTCTGTCGGAATACGCACACGCCCCGAAAATTAATCTCTTCATGGTGCCATTGAGACGTGAGTTTGATGTTGTTTGTGTTATCATTCAGAAACTTAAGGACTCAGTGGATCCTGCCCAAATAAAGAAGAGATCGTCGATGTAACGTTTATAGAATATTAGTTCTTCTTTCCGAGCTTTAAAGATCACCTTGTCCTCCCACTCCGCCATAAATAAATTCGCAATACTAGGCGCAAATTTAGCACCCATTGCCACACCTCTTTGTTGGGTGTAAAATGTATTGCATACCAAAAGTAGTTGTGGGAGAGACAGTAATCCAGAGCATGTCCTATAAAGACCTTTTGATCATGGGGGAGGTCCTCTCTTTGACTGACCAGGTATTGTCCTAGTCTAGACGAAATGGACCCTATACTGTTCACTATAGGTCTCACTGGAGGATTGACCATGTCCTTATGAACCTTCGGTAAGGTGTATATTGTTATATTGTAGGTATTCTACTACTTAAGGGTATGTTCTTCTTTATTCACAGATATTTATTCTTCTTTATTCCCAAAAAAGGGGAGTAGCGATCGGAGCAAAATTTGCTCCCAGTATCGCTAATTTATTTATGGGGGAATGGGAAGATAAATCAGTATTTGCAAACAAAAAAGATGGTCTCCTATTTTACAGAAGATTCATCGATGACCTATTCTTCATCTGGGAAGGAAGTGAGGCATCTTTGTTAGAATTTTTGGATGAATTAAATAACAATAAAAATAACATCAAATTAGAATACGGTCCTGTCAGGGGGGGAAATACTGATCTTCTGTTCATACAATGTATGAACAGAAGATCAGTGATTTCCCCTAGTGAGGCCACCCCCTACAGTTAGAACACACCTAGGAAACATACTTAACCCTTTCCCCGCCCCCTAGTGTTAACCCCTTCACTGCCAGTGGCATTTTTATAGTAATCCAATGCATTTTTATAGCACTGATCGCTATAAAAATGCCAATGGTCCCAAAAATGTGTCAAAAGTGTCCGAAGTGTCCGCCATAATGTCGCAGTACTGAAAAAAATCGCCGATCGCCGCCATTACTAGTAAAAAAAAAATAATAAAAATTCCATAAAAATACCCCCTATTTTGTAAACGCTATAACTTTTGTGCAAACCAATCAATAAACGCTTATTGCGGTTTTTTTTATGAAAAATATGTAGAAGAATACGTATCGGCCTAAACTAAGGGAAAAAAAAGTATTTTTTTATATATTTTTGGGGGAATTTTTATTACAGCAAAAAGTAAATAATTTTTTTTTTTTCGTTTCAAAATTGTCGCTCTATTTTTGTTTATAGCGCAAAAAACTAAAAACCGCAGAGGTGATCAAATACCACCAAAAGAAAACTCTATTTGTGAGGGAAAAAAAGGACGCCAATTTTGTTTGGGAGTGCCGAATCGCAAAAAGTGCTCTGGTCTTTGACCAGCAATATGGTCCGGGGGTTAAGTGGTTAATAATCCTATTAGAGGCCTGTCAGAATTTGTATCTACAGGAAATAATAAATCTTGCAATATCACTGAACTCATCACGTGTAATACTACGCATGTTGTGTATGTGCTACAATGCCCATGCAATCTCATGTATGTAGGTCGCACCAAGAGAAAATTAAGAATACGTATAGCAGAGCACCTACATAATATTGAAATAGGATTCAAATATCACAGTGTTTCCCTACACTTCAAGAATTATCATAACCAAGACCCCTCATGTTTGAAGTTTTGGGGAATTGATTGTGTTCACCCTAAGTGGAGAGGATCTAATTTAATAAGAGAAATATCGAAGAGAGAAACACAATGGATATTTTTTATGGATACGCTAACTCCGAAGGGGATGAATGTGGAGTTAGACGTAAATTGTTTTATTAGTGATCATTAGTATTTTTTATTAATTGCATATATAGGTGTTTTAATAATGACATTTAATGATGATTTGTTGCAGGTATAGGTCTTTATAGTTATTAGCAATCTTACTTATATTTAGCCATTATATTTAGCTATTATATCTAGATTTATCTTATTTTTACATTTCATTTTAAATTTAATATATAAGGGGTTTGTTTTATGTTGATGATATATGCGGTTGTATACTCATATATTTTATAATAGTAGGGCTTGTAGTCTATGTAACAGGATGACCCGTGACACCCAGAGACTTTTGAGGGATGGGGGATACTCCTGTGCCAGCGGCCCTAAGAACTCTTGGGTCTAAGTTCACCCTGTGCCCCTTTTGGGCATAGGGTGGCTAATCATAATTCATGTATTACATGAGATGGGACATTAATCATAATTCATGTTTGCAGGATGTCTTGAGATATCACAAGTTGTTGGCTATTCAATGGGGGGACACATTCTTTTGAAAGGTGTTAATTGCATCTACCCCTAGACATTTCATTAACCATTGTGTAAGGCTGTAAAGGTGTTAATCCAGGTCTGCTCCCAGACCTCTAATTATGTATGCTAAATACTGTTTTTGGTGTGGGATGGAACACTGTCTAAAGCCTATTGATGCTCAGAGGTATGAATAGGTGTCAAGCTGTATGCGGAGACGGAACGTCTGTCTAGGGAACTCAGTGTGTGATGGTGTTTTGTTTGTTATGCTGTTAATGAAGGAATGTGCAGTGATTAGATAATTATAGGCCGGTGCCGACACGTCTAGAATGTTTAGTAATTAGCCTTGGTGTGTGATTAGGGGGGTGGAGATCTCATTGTCCCTTTGAATACTGTCACATGATTGTAACTGCATAAAAAACTGAGAAGAAACCATTAAAGGGTCATTACATTTGAAACCAGAAGCACAGAGCTGTATGTCTCATGTCTGGGGGGAATTCTTATGGGTCGTGTTCGTTTGCCTGATTGTGGAGTGTCGATAAGCTGTCTTGGATGGGATGGAAGGTCGTAAACGGTGGTGACCATTACAGTCTATATTATCTATCCATTTTTTGATTCCAAGTGTATGACGAAACGTGTCTGGGTTGGTTAGAACGACTGTCTATCAGAGTGACGTCATTTCGCCGATCGGCACTGGCATGTGCTAGTGGGGCTAACAAACAGAGGGAATCGGTGGACGTCGTCCTGAGTGCCCGTGACCTGAGGCTGTGATGAGCCACTTATATGATGTGTTGCCTGTTTCAATTTGAAAGATTGTAAGTGCATTTCCAATCTTTTTTGCATTTTAAATATTAAATACCAAACGGAATTATGCTATGTGCCACTATTTGTCTTCTTCCTTATATGGGAGCTTTGGCTTAAGAGGATTGGACTCCAAACATTTCAAACACCTATTGCTGTGATTATTGTGATTATACAACGCTCACATTCCAGCGCTGTCTGGTAAGAGTTTTCCCTGCCTATCTCACGAGAGGTGGTGTTGGTAATAGAAGGACAGTATTGGCTCTGGTTCGCAGGAGACACTTTTCTTTCTTCTTAATCACGGATCATCTTTGGGATTTTTCCCTGGATATTTTCTTTTGAATACTTTGGACTTTCATATGCTATTTAATTCCATTTAGGAGCGCTGCTTAATATATATTGTTTTATATGTGTTGTGTTTTTTATGTTTAAACCTGTCTGTGGATAGGATACAGTAGCAGCTCCAGCTGTCACCAGAAAATGTGTGATAATCGAGGGAGGTGCGTTGTAGATCCGCACATTTCTCTCTCTCTATATATTTACACCTTTATAGATTTTTTCTATAAGTGCTATCTGACTCCATAAGCGCTGAGTTTTCTAGGAAGGGCCGTTCGAATTTTTGTTTACATATAATATTCTTCTCATTGAGGTTTGTGAATATGGAAGCGATACACAAGAGATGTGTACTGAACACTTTCCTTCTTCCTCCTCCTACATGACTTTCTTCTTATGTCACACTTTGTTACCGCACTCTTTTGTATTTCTTTTCCTGGACTTAATAATAAATATCTAATATAAAAATAATTCCTCTTTATCCCGGTGTTGTGTGAGGACCATTATAACACATTGTCTGCTGGAATAAATGTGTCCTCGTAACTAATTGCTCTGTATGAAAACTTTCCTTTCACAGACGACTCTCAGGATCTTCTTATTTTTATAACATTTGTAATCTGTGGCTCATCAGAAGATTATTCTTCATATCTCCTTCAGAATTCATATGAATAATTATCAATCAATATCAGAAAAACCTGAGATATCAGTATACTGTACAGTATAGTCAGTGGCATAGCGTGGGGGGTGCAGGGGGGACCGTGGCCCCGGGCGCGATATATAGGGGGGCACAATTTCAAGCCAGTGTGTGTCACACTGCCTGTGTCCTAAATTTAATTTCCTGTGTTCCCGGCCGCCCGAAGCTTCGGCCGCCATCTTTCAATGTCTGGCACCCTGTGATTGGGCCGTGGGGGTCATGTGCGGCGTGGGGCTGGCCTTTCTGTGATCCTTAACTCCTGCCTCTGCACATGACCTCCATACCCCCAATCACAGTGCGCCGGACACTGAACCAACATGGCGGCCGCCTCCTCCTATCCTCCAGACCCTGATGTCATGATGCAGATACAGGACAAGCAGCAGCCAGGTGAGGAGGAACACGGACTGGGGGAGATGCAGACCGGCAGAGAGAGAGACACAGAGTGGCAGAGAGAGAGACACAGAAACGGAGCGGCAGAGAGAGACACACACAGAGAGAGACACACACAGAGATAGAGAGAGAGAGAGACACACACAGGGAGAGAGAGAGACACATGGAGAGAGAGACACATGGAGAGGGAGACACAGGGAGAGAGAGATGGAGAGAGGCAGAGGCAAAGAGATGGAGAGAGAGGCAGAGGCAAAGAGATGGAGAGAGAGGCAGAGGCAAAGAGATGGAGAGAGAGGCAGAGGCAAAGAGAGAGAGAGGCAGAGGCAAAGAGAGGCAGAGGCAAAGAGAGAGAGAGGCAGAGGCAAAGAGAGAGAGAGAGAGAGGCAGAGGCAAAGAGAGAGATAGAGGCAGAGGCAAAGAGAGAGATAGAGGCAGAGGCAAAGAGAGAGAGAGAGAGAGAGAGAGGCAGAGGCAAAGAGAGAGAGAGGCAGAGGCAAAGAGAGAGAGAGAGAGGCAGAGGCAAAGAGAGAGAGGCAGAGGCAGAGAGAGAGGCAGAGGCAAAGGCAAATTTAGAGAGACAGAGGCAAAGAGAGAGAGAGAGGCAGAGGCAAAGAGAGAGGGGCAGAGGCAGAGAGAGGCAGAGGCAGAGAGAGAGAGAGAGGCAGAGGCAAAGAGAGACAGAGGCAAAGGCAAATTGAGAGAGACAGAGGCAAAGAGAGAGAGAGAGATGGGCAGATAGAGAGTTACTGTAGGCAGGACAGTATATTGGTCAGTGTAGTGTAGTGGACAGTATAGTGGTCAGTGTAGTGTAGTTCTCAGTTTAGTTCTCAGTATAGTGTAGTGTTCAGTATAGTGGTCAGTGTAGTGGAAAAATAGTGTAGTGGATAGTATAGTGTTCAGTGTAGTGTAGTGGATAGTATAGTATAGTGGTCAGTATAGTATAGTGGTCAGTGTAGTGTAGCGGGCGGTATAGGATAGTGGATAGTATAGGGGTTAGTATAGTGTAGTGGATAGTATAGTATAGTGGTTAGTGTAGTGTAGTGGATAGTATAGTATAGTGGTCAGTGTAGTGTAGTGGATATTATAGTATAGTGGTCAGTAAAGTGTAGTGGACAGTATAGTTTAGTGGTTAGTGTAGTGGTCAGTGTAGTGTAATGGATAGTATAGTGGTTAGTGTAGTGGACAGTATAGTATAGTGGTCAGTGTAGTGTAGTGGATAGTATAGTGGTTAGTGTAGTGGACAGTATAGTGTAGTACAGTGGACAGTATAGTATAGTGGTCAGTATAGGTATCAGGTTGGTCATTACTATTGTATTTGAAGGGACTCGGAGAGAGCTAAAAGTCCACGGGGGGTTCAAATTATTTGCCTTGCCCCGGGTGCTGACAACCCACACTACGCCACTGAGTATAGTCTGGTCTGAAGGTCACACACAGATCCCACCCATTAAAGTGTACTGTACACCTTTCCCTGACAAAGTGGCCACTAAAGAGCCACGCAATGTGTTGTTTGTGTTTTAACCTGTTTTTATGATGAATAAATAGCGACCTTCCTGAAGAATCCTCTTGGAAACATCTTATTAGTGAATGGAGGTCTCTGCTGATCACACGCCTTCCATTTTGGGGACTTCTCCTTTCTATCACCTGACCTCTCTGTAGACATCTTATTGGCTGATACTTTGGTGATGATTAGTACCGGTCTTGGCTATGAATGGCACAGATTTGTGGAGGTGACACCTAGAAATACGAGTCTGTATAAATTGTGGCCCCAAACAGGGTAAGATTCCTTTGTGACCCCGATATATCAATCAGATGAATGCCGGGATGAAGGTTCTGATTGACCCTCATAGTTATGGGTTGTAAATGACAGAAGCCTATCCAATTCTAATCTATTCTGATTGGACAACCAGTCAGCCAATTGTTATCCACATAAGGGAACAGAATCCTCCTTATTGGTTCCATTCATCTCACTACAAATGAGTTTATTATTGTTTGTGCTCCTTCCAGGTGATGTCATCTCGGGTCATCTTCTGATGTCATGGCGACCTCTTCCTCCTCTTTCTCACAAGGTATGACTGCCGATCCTGACAATCCTTTCCAATGTTTTCCTCCATCTCACATCTCCAGAGATTGGAATTAGATGATAGGACGTCTTATGTCTCCGTAGTCTGGACATTTCCTGTAGACATCGGGTCAGTCCTCCCATTAGAAGAGTTCAGGAGCTTCATCAATTCCACCATCACATTCCCGTGTCTTCAGATTTTATTTATCATTGATGGAAATGATCTTCTGAGATGGTCCAGTGACCCCATAATGACTGGAGGACCCCAAATTTTATGGTGATTTGTGTATTGGTCGGGGGAATCCTTTGTCTATAATCCTAAGGAGAACACACCCCCGTGTCACATGACACATACTGCTGGGAGATTTAGGGGATCAGAGTTCTTAGTTCACGCGGATCAGACTCATCATTATTCAGGGGGAAGGATTTTTAAAGGTTTTATTATTTTCTTTTCGTTTACAATGAAACAATCAATAAACATGTTTAAAATGGTCATCCATACATATTCATTAAGAGGTCTGTATATAATATAATTATAATAAAAATATAATATATAAAATAATTACTATGGGTTTGTGTCAGTTGCACAGCCGTCACTGATAAGCCCCGTAATTTGTCTGATAGATTTACTTCCTATGATCATCAGCTCATAATACAATATTTTCTTTTAATACCTCAACCAGTAAGATATGGTATTATGACCACTAGATGGAGCTGATGATCATAGGAAATAAACATATTAGACACATTATAGGGACAATTCAGGAAGGTGATTTATTTTATATATAGACCTCCCAATATTCCTCCATCTGAGGGGTAACTTACCACTATGGAGGCAATCATGTGAGATTATCACAGGGAACCCAATCCCTCCATAGGATAATGTACATATAGATATATTGGGGGATATTTTCCTTTCCCTTCTATATGCTCTTTATAGCATTGCCGGCCCCCAGTACAGACTTATCTGCTGTCATGTGTCAGAAATCCTCCAATCAGGATGAATGTTTATGGTTGCTGATTGTCCTCTCTGCAGGGTCGGCTCCTGGTGTCCTGGGAAAGGTCCCACAAACCCCCGGGGATCTTATCATATATTCTCTGGAGGATCTGAAAGGAAGTGACTTCAAGAGATTTAGGAACAAATTGTCTGATTTCTCCTATGAAGATAAACGTCCCATCCCCCAAGGAAAACTAGAAAATGCAGACAGGATCACCACCAAGGACCTCCTGATAGTCACATATGGAGAAGAAGGGGCTCTGGATGTCACCATTCTTGTCTTTACACTGATCAGTCTGATGGGACCCGCAGATGACCTCCGGAAGAGGAGAGCAGAACATGGTGAGTTCCCATCTATAATGACCATTTCCTACCAATTCCTGATCAATATCTGTGTGAGGAAGAACTAGGAATGTCATCCAGAGAAAGCCAGGGACCAATCAGGAGCTTCCAACTGGATGAACCCCTTCCCACCGACAGTACGTACATATGGGGCCTCATGGAAGGGGATCTTTATCCTGGGGGCCACATATATGCGTACCTCTCTTTGTGCTGGGAGCGTGCTGCACAGAGACTGGGATCTCACTAAGGGCCCCGGGGATCGTACTAATGATCGGGACCCAGGACTCCCGGTTCCCTGTCACATGATCACTGTGATATCCTCTGATTGGCAATCATAGTAATGAGTCTCTGTGCAGCCCAACCTCTGTTTTATTTATTTTCTAAATGGAGAGAAAGATACATTGTATACATACAGGATCTATTATATAATACATTGTATACATACAGGATACATTCTATAATACATTGTATACATACAGGATCTATTATATAATACATTGTATACATACAGGATCTATTATATAATACATTGTATACATACAGGATCTATTATATAATACATTGTATACATACAGGATATATTATATAATACATTGTATACATACAGGATCTATTATATAATACATTGTATACATACAGGATCTATTATATAATACATTGTATACATACAGGATCTATTATATACTACATTGTATACATACAGGATCCATTATATAATACATTGTATACATACAGGATCTATTATATAATACATTGTATACATACAGGATCTATTATATAATACATTGTATACATACAGGATCTATTATATAATACATTGTATACATACAGGATATATTATATACTACATTGTATACATACAGGATATATTATATAATACATTGTATACATACAGGATACCTTCTATAATACATTGTATACATACAGGATACATTCTATAATACATTGTATACATACAGGATCTATTATATAATACATTGTATACATACAGGATCTATTATATAATACATTGTATACATACAGGATATATTATATAATACATTGTATACATACAGGATCCATTATATAATACATTGTATACATACAGGATCTATTATATAATACATTGTATACATACAGGATCTATTATATAATACATTGTATACATACAGGATATATTATATAATACATTGTATACATACAGGATCTATTATATAATACATTGTATACATACAGGGTCTATTATATAATACATTGTATACATACAGGATCTATTATATAATACATTGTATACATACAGGATACATTATATAATACATTGTATACATACAGGATACATTATATAATACATTGTATACATACAGGATCCATTATATAATACATTGTATACATACAGGATATATTATATAATACATTGTATACATACAGGATCTATTATATAATACATTGTATACATACAGGATCCATTATATAATACATTGTATACATACAGGATCCATTATATAATACATTGTATACATACAGGATCCATTATATAATACATTGTATACATACAGGATACATTATATAATACATTGTATACATACAGGATATATTATATAATACATTGTATACATACAGGATATATTATATAATACATTGTATACATACAGGATATATTATATAATACATTGTATACATACAGGATATATTATATAATACATTTGTATACATACAGGAGATATTATATAATACATTGTATACATACAGGAGATATTATATAATACATTGTATACATACAGGATATATTATATAATACATTGTATACATACAGGATATATTATATAATACATTGTATACATACAGGATATATTATATAATACATTGTATACATACAGGATATATTATATAATACATTGTATACATACAGGATCCATTATATAATACATTGTATACATATAGGATCCATTATATAATACATTGTATACATACAGGATATATTATATAATACATTTGTATGCATACAGGATATATTATATAATACATTGTATACATACAGGATATATTATATAATACATTTGTATGCATACTGTTAGATTTTGAAATTATTATTATTTTATGTGATGAACATTTCTGAATCGCTGGTTAAACATGTTCATTTGGAAGGTTTGCTGAGGACAGAGAAATGCCATCTGTTGTAGGTTACATGTATTTTTGGAGATCTACGTCAAGACAGTAGATGGAGATATGTTACTTACCATGGGGATCGAAAGTTTAGGCACCCCAAGTAAAAATTTGTATTGATGTGCATAACGAAGCCAAGGAAAGATGGAAAAATCTCCAAAAGGCATCAAATTACAGATTAGACATTCTTATAATATGTCAAAAAAAGTTATATTTTATTTCCATCATTTACACTTTCAAGATTACAGAAAACAAAAAAATGGCGTCTGCAAAAGTTTGGGCACCCTGCAGAATTTCTAGCATGCACTGGCCCCTTTGCAAAGCTGAGACCTGCCAGTGTCATGGATTGTTCTCAATCATCGTCTGGGAAGACGAGGTGATGTCAATCTCAAAGGTTTTAAATGCCCAGACTCATCTGACCCTCCCCCAACAATCAGCACCATGGGTTCTTCTAAGCAGTTGTCTAGAAAAGTGAAAGTGAAAATAGTTGTCGCTCACAAAGCTGGAGAAGCTATAAGAAGATAGCAAAGCGTTTTCAGATGTCAATATCCTCTGTTCCTCGGAATGTAATTAAAGCGGGAGTTCACCCAATTATGTTTTTTTTCTTTTCTTTTCCCCTTATATTGATTGCTCGTTTTGTCTAGGGGAATCGGCTAGTTGTTTTAAAATATGAGCCGTACTTACCGTTTTCGAGATGCATCGTCTCCGTCGCTTCCGGGTATGGTTCTTCGGGAGCGGGCGTTCCTTCTTGATTGACAGTCTTCCGAGAGGCTTCCGACGGTCGCATCCATCGCGTCACTAGTAGCCGAAAGAAGCCGAACGTCGGTGCGGCTCTATACTGCGCCTGCGCACCGACGTTCGGCTTCTTTTGGAAAATCGTGACGCGATGGATGCGACCGTCGGAAGCCTCTCGGAAGACTGTCAATCAAAATAGGAACGCCCAGTCCCGCAGCCCATACCCGGAAGCGGCGGAGAAGATGCATCTTGTAAACGGTAAGTACGGATCATATTTTAAAACAACTAGCCGATTCCCCTAGAGAAAACGAGCATCCATCTAAGGGGAAAAAGTGTCATGTGCGGGTGAACCTCCGCTTTAAGAAATGGCAGTCATCAGGAACAGTGGAAGGTAAAGCAAGATCTGGAAGACCAAGAAAAATATCAGACAGAACAGCTCGCAGGATTGTGAGAAAAGCAATTCAAAACCCACGTTTGACTGCACGATCCCCCCAGAAAGATCTGGCAGACACTGGAGTTGTGGTACACTATTCCACTATAAAGAAATACTTGTACAAATATGGTCTTCATGGAAGAGTCATCAGAAGAAAACCTCTTTTACGTCCTCACCACAAAAATCAGTGTTTGAACTTTGCAAATGAACATAAAGACAAGCCTGATGCATTTTGGAAACAAGTTCTGTGAACCGATGAGGTTAGAATATAATTTTTTGGCCGGAATGAGCAAAGGTACGTTTGGAGAAGAAAGGGCACAGGATTTAATGAAAATAACCTCTGTCCAACTGTGAAGCATGGGGGTGGATCAATCATGCTTTGGGGTTGTATTGCAGCCAGTTGCACAGAGAACATTTCACGAGTAGAAGGGAAAATTGATTCAATAAAATTTCAGCAAATTTTGGATGGTAACTTGATGCCATCTGTGAAAAAGATGAAGTTAAAGAGAGGATGGCTTCTACAAATGGATAATGGGCCAGATCCACAAAAACCTGGCGTAACTTAAAAAATCCCATTTAAGTTACACTGCCTTAAAGTTTCTACCTAAGTGCCTGATCCACAAAGCACTTATCTAGAAATTTCAGGCTGTGTAACTAAAATTCCGCCGGCGCAAGGCGTTCCTATTCAAATGGGGCGAGTCCCATTTAAATGAGGCGCGCTCCCGCGCCGGCCGTACTGTGCATGCGCGAAGTTACGTTACGCCGAGTTTTGAGGATCGCGACGGCTTAAAAAAGTTGCATCGGGAAAAAAAAAAAAAAAATTACAGCGTCGCTCGGCATGCATTCCTGAGAGGGAGAACTCCATGCCAATTTTCAAAGAAAAAACCGGCATGGGTTCCCCCCCAGGAGCATACCAGGCCCTTAGGTCTGGTATGGGTTGTAAGGAGACCCCCCTACGGCGAAAAATCGACGTAGGGGGTCCCCCTACAATCCATACCAGACCCGTATCCAAAGCACGCTACCCGGCCGGTCAGGAATGGGAGTGGGGACGAGCGAGCGCCCCCCCCCCCTCCTGAGCCGTGCCAGGCCGCATGCCCTCAACATGGGGGGGTTGGGTGCTCTGGGGCAGGGGGGCGCACTGCGGGCCCCCCCACCCCAGAGCACCCTGTCCCCATGTTGATGAGGACAGGACCTCTTCCCGACAACCCTTGCCGTTGGTTGTCGGGGTCTGCGGGCGGGGGCTTATCGGAATCTGGGAGTCCCCTCAAATAAGGGGGCCCCCAGATACCGGCCCCCCACCCTAAGTGAATGGATATGGGGTACATCGTACCCCTATCCATTCACCTGTAGGCAAAAAGTTAGTTAGTAAACACACAACACAAGGCTTTTTAAAATATTTTATTATTCTGCTCCGGATGCCCCCCCTGTCTTCGTTATTAGCTCAATTACCAGGGGGGGCTTCTTCTTCCGCTCTCCGGGGGTCTTCCACTCTCCGGGGGTCTTCTCCGCTCTCCGGGGGGGCTTCTCCGGACTCCGGGGGGGCTTCTCCGGACTCCGGGGGGGGCTTCTCCGGACTCCGGGGGGGGCTTCTCCGGACTCCGGGGGGGGCTTCTCCGGACTCCGGGGGGCTTCTTCCATCTTCTCCCCTCTTCCGCTGTTGACTCGGCGAACCCCGGTTCTTCTGCAGATGTCCGGTGCCTTCTTCTTCAGCGCTGGCTGCCTGCTATGTTTGTGTGTTAGCTCAATTAGTAACAGGCAGCCAGCGCGGTCTTCTGTGGCGTCAGGGTCTTCTCTTCCTTTCTTCCGATGTTGCCTCGTCGCCTGTTGTCGCTGTAATGATGGAAGTGCGCCTTGCATCCCATTTATATAGGCATCACCGTCCCATCATGCTCCGGTAGGTACCCACGTGGTGGGTGCACGTGGGTAGGCACCCACCACGTGGGTACCTGCCGGAGCATGATGGGACGGTGATGCCTATATAAATGGGATGCAAGGCGCGCTTCCATCATTGCAGTGACAACAGGCGACGAGGCAACATCGGAAGAGGGGAGAAGAACAGAAGACAAGACCCTGACGCCACAGAAGACCGCGCTGGCTGCCTGTTAGTAATTGAGCTAACACACAAACATAGCAGGCAGCCAGCGCTGAAGAAGAAGGCACCGGAGAGCTGCAGAAGAACCGGGGTTCGCCGAGTCAACAGCGGAAGAGGGGAGAAGATGGAAGAAGCCCCCCGGAGTCCGGAGAAGCCCCCCCGGAGAGCGGAGAAGACCCCCGGAGAGTGGAAGACCCCCGGAGAGCGGAAGAAGAAGCCCCCCCTGCTAATTGAGCTAATAACGAAGACAGGGGGGGCATCCGGAGCAGAATAATAAAATATTTTAAAAACCCTTGTGTTGTGTGTTTACTAACTTTAACTTTTTGCCTACAGGTGAATGGGTAGGGGTACGATGTACCCCATATCCATTCACTTAGGGTGGGGAGCCGGTATCTGGGGGCCCCCTAATTTGAGGGGACTCCCAGATTCCGATAAGCCCCCGCCCGCAGACCCCGACAACCAATGGCAAGGGTTGTCGGGAAGAGGTCCTGTCCTCATCAACATGGGGACAGGGTGCTCTGGGGTGGGGGGGCCCGCAGTGCGCCCCCCTGCCCCAGAGCACCCAACCCCCCCATGTTGAGGGCATGCGGCCTGGCACGGCCCAGGAGGGGGGGGGGGACGCTCGCTCGTCCGCACTCCCATTCCTGACCGGCCGGGTAGCGTGCTTTGGATACGGGTCTGGTATGTATTGTAGGGGGACCCCCTACGTCGATTTTTCGGCGTAGGGGGGGTCCCCTTACAACCCATACCAGACCTAAGGGCCTGGTATGCTCCTGGGGGGGAACCCATGCCGGTTTTGTTTTTACAAATTGCCGTGGAGTTCTCCCTCGGGAAAGCATACCAAATGCCGTCGCTGGAATGGGCTTTTACAAGGTGTGACTAGTTTACACTTTGTAGAACGAGCCCTAATTTTACACTTGCAAAATAACACTTACGGCGCAAAAAGGAAGCTGGAAAGCTTTGTGGATCGCCTTAAGTGCTAATTTGCATACTAGAAACAGCAATTCGACTCGAAATGCCCCCAGCGGCGGATGCGGTACTGCATCCTAAGATTCGGCAGTGTAATTCAATTACACATGCCGTATCTTCTGCCTAACTTTGGAAAAAGCCTTTTGAGGATCGTTTCCAAAGTTACACACAGACTGAACAGCAGTTAAGTCGGAGTATCTCTTTTGTGGATCTGGCCCAATGATCCTAAACACACCTCAAAATCCACAGGGGATTACATCAAGAGGCGTAAACTGAAGGTTTTGCCATGGCCTTCACAATCTCCTGACCTCAACATAATTGAAAATCTATGGATAGACCATAAAAGAGCAGTGCGTGACAGACAGCCCAGAGATCTCAAAGAACTGGAAGACTTTTGTAAGGAAGAATGGGCAAAGATCCCTCAAACAAGAATTGAAAGACTCTTGGCTGGCTACAAAAAGCATTTACAAGCCGTGATACTTGCCAAAGGGGGCAGTACAAGATATTAACTCTGCAGGGTGCCCAAACTTTTGCAGACGCCATTTTTTTGATTTCTGTAATTTTGAAAGTGTAAATGATGGAAATAAAATGTAACTTTTTTTGACATATTATTATAAGAATGTCTAATCTGTAATTTGATGCCTTTTGGAGATTTTTCCATCTTTCCTTGGCTTCGTTATGCACATTAATACACATTTTTACCTGAGGTGCCCAAACTTTCAATCCACACTGTATACTCAAGTGGGTGTTACGTTTGTGACAGAAGCTTGCCACCTTTATTGGAGCTAGTCTAAATGTAAATATGCTTAGCTTGGCTTTTAAAACAGTATAAGAACTCATGTGGTGTGAGTAGCTAGGAAGGACCTCAGGGGTCATCTGACCCTGGAGAGAGATGGGGGTAGGAAACCCGACCCTTCTGGAAGGGACCTCTCCCAGCAGAAGATGTACCATCATATATTTCCTCCATCTGTAACCTTCTGAATACCATTTTGCCATGTGTTTCCAGCTGTAACTATGTAAGCATTGACTGTTTATCACGGAAGAATAAAAGTTTGTACTATTTGGAAGAAAACCTGAGTCTTGTATATTGGGAACAAAGCGCCTGGAAGAAGGAGACTTTTGACATATCACATGACACGTGTCAAAATTGTCCCCTCTCTCCCCCATTCAACACATACAGGGTATATTATATAATACATTGTATACATACAGGATCTATTATATAATACATTGTATACATACAGGATATATTATATAATACATTGTATACATACAGGATATATTATATAATACATTGTATACATACAGGATCTAGTATATAATACATTGTATACATACAGGATACATTATATAATACATTGTATACATACAGGATATATTATATAATACATTGTATACATACAGGATATATTATATAATACAATGTATACATACAGGATCTATTATATAATACATTGTATACATACAGGATCCATTATATAATACATTGTATACATATAGGATCCATTATATAATACATTGTATACATACAGGATATATTATATAATACATTGTATACATACAGGATATATTATATAATACATTGTATACATACAGGATATATTATATAATACATTGTATACATACAGGATCTATTATATAATACATTGTATACATACAGGGTATATTATATAATACATTGTATACATACAGGATACATTATATAATACATTGTATACATACAGGGTCTATTATATAATACATTGTATACATACAGGATATATTATATAATGCATTGTATACATACAGGATCCATTATATAATACATTGTATACATACAGGATATATTATATAATGCATTGTATACATACAGGATCCATTATATAATACATTGTATACATACAGGATCCATTATATAATACATTGTATACATACAGGAGATATTATATAATACATTGTATACATACAGGATATATTATATAATACATTGTATACATACAGGAGATATTATATAATACATTGTATACATACAGGATCCATTATATAATACATTGTATACATACAGGATCTATTATATAATACATTGTATACATACAGGATATATTATATAATACATTGTATACATACAGGATCTATTATATAATACATTGTATACATACAGGTCCTATTATATAATACATTGTATACATACAGGATCTATTATATAATACATTGTATACATACAGGATCTATTATATAATACATTGTATACATACAGGATACATTATATAATACATTGTATACATACAGGATATATTATATAATACATTGTATACATACAGGATATATTATATAATACTATGGGCCAGATTCAGATACAATGGCGTATCTTTTGGCCGGCGTAGCGCATCCCATTTGCACTACGCTGACGTAACATAGTGAGGCAAGGCCAGTATTCACAAAGCACTTGCTCCCTAAGTTACGTCGGCATAGCGAAAATGGGCCAGTGTAAGCCCGCCTAATTCAAAGTAGGCTGGTAGGGGGCCTGTTGTATTGAAATGAATCGTGACCCCATGTAAATGAAGCGCCGATCGTACGGCGCATGCTCAGTATCACGTCGAATTTACTCCCTAAGATACGCCGGCTCAATGCCTGTGACGTGAACGTAACCTACGCACAGCCCCATTCACGTACGACTTGCGCTTGTTCCGACGTCCATACTTTGCATTACCTACGCCTCATATAGCAGGGGTAACTTTACGCCGGACGTAAGCCTTACATAAACGGCGTAGAGGGCGCAAGTATGTTTGTGAATCGGCGTATCTACCGTATTTTTTGCCATATAAGACGCTCCGGCCCCCACATTAGTAATAGCCAGTAACATTGCCCCCACATAGTAATAATAGCCAGTAACATTGCCCCCACATAGTAATAGCAGCCAGTAACATTGCCCCCACATAGTAATAACAGGCAGTAACATTGCCCCCACATTAGTAATAGCCAGTAACATTGCCCCCACATTAGTAATAATAGCCAGTAACATTGCCCCCACATAGTAATAACAGGCAGTAACATTGCCCCCACATAGTAATAACAGGCAGTAACATTGCCCCCACATTAGTAATAGCCAGTAACATTGCCCCCACATTAGTAATAATAGCCAGTAACATTGCCCCCACATAGTAATAGCAGCCAGTAACATTGCCCCCACATAGTAATAACAGGCAGTAACATTGCCTCCACATTAGTAATAGCCAGTAACATTGCCCCCACATAGTAATAACAGGCAGTAACATTGCCCCCACATAGTAATAACAGGCAGTAACATTGCCCCCACATTAGTAATAGCCAGTAACATTGCCCCCACATTAGTAATAATAGCCAGTAACATTGCCCCCACATAGTAATAGCAGCCAGTAACATTGCCCCCACATAGTAATAACAGGCAGTAACATTGCCCCCACATTAGTAATAGCCAGTAACATTGCCTCCACATTAGTAATAGCCAGTAACATTGCCCCCACATTAGTAATAGCCAGTAACATTGCCCCCACATAAGTAATAGCCAGTAACATTGACCCCACATTAGTAATAGCCAGTAACATTGACCCCACATTAGTAATAGCCAGTTGCCCCCACATAGTAATAATAGCCAGTAACATTGCCCCCACATAGTAATAACAGCCAGTAACATTGCCCCCACATTAGTAATAGCAGCCAGTAACATTGCCCCCACATAGTAATAACAGCCAGTAACATTGCCCCCACATAGTAATAACAGCCAGTAACATTGCCCCCACATAGTAATAACAGCCAGTAACATTGCCCCCACATAGTAATAACAGCCAGTAACATTGCCCCCACATAGTAATAACAGCCAGTAACATTGCCCCCACATAGTAATAACAGCCAGTAACATTGCCCCCACATAGTAATAACAGCCAGTAACATTGCCCCCACATAGTAATAACAGCCAGTAACATTGCCCCCACATAGTAATAACAGCCAGTAACATTGCCCCCACATAGTAATAACAGCCAGTAACATTGCCCCCACATAGTAATAACAGCCAGTAACATTGCCCCACATAGTAATTATAGCCAGTAACATTGCCCCCACACAGTAATTATAGCCAGTAACATTGCCCCCACATGCATGGCAAGATCGCGCCGTGCGCTCTGCTAGGGATAAACAGATCCACGAGCAGAGCAGTGATGACGTCAGCGCGCCGGGTGTACTAAGATGGCCGATCGTTCCGGAGCTAGGCCATAGCCGCGGTCTTTCCTAAGGCCATGGCGGCGGTGTGCTCCGCGGAATGCGGATCGGTTAGGTGAAACCGTGTATTCGCCTTATAAGACGCACCAACTTCCCCCCCCAGTTTTGGGGAAGAAAAACTGCGTCTTATAAGGCGAAAAATACGGTAGGTCATTTGCATATTCGACGCGTAAGTCTACGGAAGGGCCCCTTGCGGCCAGCGTAAATATGCACCCAAGATACGACGGCATAGGAGACTTACGTTGGTCGTATCTTGGCCAAATTTAAGCGTATCTGGTTTCCAGAATACGCTTAAAGATACAACGGCGCACATTTGGACTTACGACGGCATATCTGGCCTATGCCGTCGTACAGTAAGTCCTTTCTGAATCTGGCCCATTGTGTTCTTTCTAATAAAGAAAAAATAGCTTGATGAAGATTTGGTCCAGGTCTGTGCCAGGTTCAGTTTTGGGGTCAAAGATCAGAGGTCATATTAGAGGTCAGGGTTGGTATATTTTGGGGAGGTTTCTATTAAAAAAAAAAATCATTTTCTAAATTTAGTATCAGTGTCAGTTTTTTTTAAAGTAGGATAAAAAAAGCAAAATATGCGCCATGTTTTTTAGGCCGTACTACGGGTACAAACCACAACTAACATTTGTTTTACTATTTAGTGCCAGTGTTACCAAAATAAGCCCAATTAGTCCTGAAATAAATGCGGTATAATCCTCCTGGATACACAATGTAGTTGGGATGATTGGTACAGATTTACTAACACGGGTCAAAGTTGCAAAATTGTGTTCAGGCATTAACATTTGTCTTCCCCTCAGTCACTGAGGCCCTGTACAGACGAGCGGATATCAGATGAAAACGGTCTGCCGGACCGTTTCCATCGGACATTTCTCCTCCGGATTTTGATCTGATGGCTGTACACACCATCAGATCAAAATCCCCGCGGAAAACATACGCGGTGACGTGGCCGTGCCGTCGCCGCGACGATGACGCAGCGACGTGCGCGACCCTGGAAGGTAAATACTTCTACACATGCGTCAAATCACTTTGACGCATGCGAGGGATGGGGATCGGTCGGACTTATCCGGTGAGTCTGTACAGACGACCGGATAAGTCCGACGGACAGGTTTCCAGCGGATAGATTTCTTAGCATGCTGGACAAATGTCTGCCGAAAAATGTCCGCTAGGCCGTACACACGACCGGATTTGTCTGCTGGAACTGATCCGCGGAGAAATCCCAGCAGGTAGATCCGGTCGTGTGTACGGGGCCTAAGGGGTTAAACAATCTTTACTGAGGAGTTTACAGAATAAAATACATTTGGGTATAAAATTGTGGATGAAGGAAAAGGCTACAGAGTTCAGGAACAATGTAAAAGGGAAGCATAGTCACACTTCTCCAGGATGCCGACAGTCAGTCACCATAACACAATGACATCACTCAGCATGCCGGGCAGAGCAATACAATCACAGCCACTTCCCTATTATACAGAACCTCCATATTTATATCTGTATTCCTGGGAGACCCTCATGACTGTTGCTCGGGGGTCTGAGCCTTGTGCCCCATGCATCCACCTGAACCTCCATCAGAAAGAGGAGTCAAGGCTCCAGATTCTAGGGGTGTGCCTGTAATCCCTGCATAGGGAATTGGGGGCTTTTCTGGTCCCCCCACCATGGTCACATGTCACGTCAATGTGCTGAGATGTTACCAGGCAGACAAAGACCCTGCCCATCACCTGGAGGAGGAGAGACTCCAATCTACAGAGGGTTGGTGGGATGATGGTGTCTGGGAGGATCTGCTACACTAATAACTCTCTTAGTTATTATTTTATACATTTCAGAGGTTTGTCAGGACTAATCACTTCCCTGATCTTATTTCCAGCCAAACTGAAGAAGACGACACATGAGAAAACATTATCAGGTTAGTAGGACATCCACGTCTGATATGAAATCTCTTCTGGGTGAACATTTTGTTTTATTGTAGTCTGGATCAGTGGCGGAACTACCAGGGTCACAAAGGTCACCCTGACATTCCGCCACTGTAGGGGGGCCAAGATGGCAGGAAGGGGGGCCACTGCAGAACATGGGCTCAGTTCACACTGCTGTGATCCCAAAGTTGTGCAACTTGCTTGCAATTTCCTTGTGACTTGCTTGCGATTTTGTGATTTAATATTGTAGTCTATGGCACTCAAATCACACCAAAGTCACAGAAAAGTATTGCAGGAACCTTATTCTTTGTTGCTGTGACTTTAGTCGCATTTATTAGGACATCATCCATTGGAATTAATGTGTTTGACTTATCATGTGACTGTGTTGCAAGTCACATGATAGTCACAGCAGTCTGAACCAGGGCTTATAAAGGGCCCTATGACAGGAACAAGTGGAAAGGGCCCCTGAGACCAGAGCAAAGGGAATGGGACTGATGGGAAGGGCCCCAGCAGTCAGGGGGACCCTTCATGGGTTCTTGCACTGGGTCTCTGAAGGTTCTAGTTACTCCTCTGATCTGAATGATCCATAGTTTGGATGCTTCCACAGTCCTCCTGTATTTCATGGGATATCTTCTTTTAGGGTTCCATTCTTTAGGTTTATGGTTATAATATAATATTTCCAACTCTGTCTTATAAATGCTATTTCATGTGTGTATGAGGAATAAAATATTCTCCTTTCTCTCATAAAGACATCAGTAAGGAACACAGAGAGAAAGAGAAGTTCCAGAGGATTAAAGAATATAATTCCTGTATGGGGGAGGCTGTTCATCTACAGGAAAGATTCACCAAGTTATCGATGATAATCGGACCCCAGAATAAAGAGGGAAAAGAAGAAGAAATAAGGAGTTCAGGGAGAAGACATCTACAGAACATGGAGAAAAGACCCCCAACCACAATCCCGGCCCTCTTTGACCCTGATAAATGTGGGTTCATCCCTAAGATTGTTGTGTTACAAGGAGCTGCTGGGATTGGGAAAACAGTGACCTCCAAAAAGATCATGCTGGACTGGGCCTCTGAGGATCTCTACCGAGACAAGTTTGACTTTGTGTTTTATCTGAGCTGTAGAGAAATCAACACCATCCCTGGAGACATAAGTCTTGTGGGACTTTTATCCAGAACCTGCAGACTGAGTTCAGGTGACCTGGTGTCTATTCTGGAGGATCCTGGAAGTCAGAGAAAACTTCTCATCATAGTTGATGGGTTTGATGAACTGAGGTGGACTCTGGAGGGGAAATCTGAGGGTTGTCCTGACATTTCTATGGAAACCCACAAAGAAATAATTCTCCAAAGCTTGCTCAGGAGACAGGTTCTCCCAGAATCTTCTCTGATCATCACCACAAGGTCACTGGCCATGGAGAAACTTAACACATTCATCGATGATTCTCGCAATGTGGAAATCCAGGGATTTACAAGGGAAGATCGGGAGGAATATGTCCATAAATTCTATGGAAATAAAGAAGATGCAGACAAGGTTCTCCGTATAATAAAAGACGATGGCGTTGTGTACACCATGTGTGCCGTCCCCATCACATGCTGGATTGTCTGCACTGTAATGAAACAAGAAATAAGAAAATATTTGGCTTTAATTCGGTATCATACGACGACTTCAATTTACCTTCTCTACCTGCAGATTTTACTAACCCATCACAACAAGAAGGAGCCGTCTGTACGCAGGAAACAAACCTGTCTGAAGAAGCTGTGTGCTCTGGCCAATCAGGGACTTCTGAACCAACAAATCTTATTTGAGAAGAAAGATCTAGAAAGACATGGACTTTCTCTGGATGAGGTGGAGTCTGTATTTCTGAATGAGAACATCTTTGATTGGGACGTCGGAACCCAGACCTGCTACAGCTTCATCCACCTGAGTGTACAGGAGTTCCTTGCTGCTCTCTATTATGGGATGGATGGTTGGTTTGGATTTATGAAACATATTTTCCTCCCCGAGATCTGTAAAGGGAAATCACTCAATGACCTCAGTGTATTGTACCCACATTTATCATTATCTGTAAAATTCCTGTTTGGTCTCTTAAATGAAAATCAGGTGAAGACATTCTCAGAGATCACAGGAATCCCCATCTCACTCCGAGCCAAACCTGCAATGAGAAAATGGGCCATGAAGGGCAACAATCGGAGTTTCTCTACTCAGACCATCTTCTGTCTGTATGAGACTCAGGATGAGGACTTCATTAGGAGAGTCATGTCTGGATGTACAGATTTGTCTCTGGGGGACTCACTTACTGATCACTTGTGGATGAAGAGGAATTATTCCAAGCAGCTGATCTATTGCTTGAAGAATTTGAAGAGAGAAAGTTTTCAGTCTTTACATTTTTCATCTCTCACTGTGGGTCCAGAGTGCCGGAAACTTCTCTCTCCATTCCTACACAGGAGTCAAGTGGTCAGGTAAGTGAGTGTGAGGAAATCCTAACTGAGGTCAGAGAATGGGCAGGAACCTGCATACAGTATAATGGAGATTATCAGACATGTTCTCCATCTACCACACTTGTTAGAAGTCCTGGGATCTCACGCTTTCCTCAGCCCTAAGTCCTGGTTCACAGTACAGCAATTTCCCAGCGACATTCTGGTGCCATGTAAAGTCGCAGGTCAGGTGAAAACACAGATTTTATTGGCTGTTGTCTTAATTGCTGCGTTTTGAGTCACTGCGACAACAGAAAATACTTCCTGCACTACTTTTGGGTGATTCTTGTGCTGCACGACTCCCATAGACTTCAATGTGAAATCCCCAGAAAGTCGCACATTTGTCTCAATCTTTAAGACTTTGCTGCGACTTCTGAGGCTTCTTTACCCCTCACCTCTCCTCCCTGGTCATCCTCGCTGCCTAAAATCTTCCCCCATCACATCCCAGTCACACCTGAGCGTAGCGGAAACGCACATTCCCACCTCCATTATTTGTGTATTTTTCATGTGTAAGCACACGTTGTGTATAGGGAGCCCATTCACTGGAATGTTCTGCCCGACATGCAACAAACACCCCAAAGTAGCTCAAGAATCTTCTCAGTCATGGAGTGTCATGCATCTTGGCAGCAAAACATGCGTCTGATATCTGTGATTGGGGGTCATTAATAATTATCCGACATTCACATCTGTGTGTTTCTGAATACGAGGAACCCACACAGAAAATGTGCGCTTTTTCATACGTCTATGAAATGCACAGCAACGCACGCCACACATGCGCAGATGTAAATGAATGACAACGCAGGTGTAATGTGCCTTGCTGTGCGTTTTTGAAACATATGGCAGAGCGCATGTTTTTTGCAGTCTGCCATGCATTCAAAAATGTGCAAATGAATAGCGCAAACATGACGCACATTTTTGAAACGCACAGCAAAGCATGTATTTTCTTGCAGGTTGCTGTGCAGTTGGAAATGCACAGATGTGAATGAATGGTAACGCATTTACAACTGTCCGGCAACCCGCAAGAAAACGCATGCTTTTCTGTGCATTTAGAAATGTGCAGCAACACGCATTGCACTTGTGATACCATTTGTTGGCGTCTGCATGTTTCTGAACGCACAGCAACCTGCAGGAAAACGCATGCTTTGCCACACATTTTGGAAACATGCGTTGTGCTTGGCTCGCCATTTTTGCAGTACAAGCGTGATGGACGGTCGCATCGCATTTCTGAAACGTGCGGCAAAGCTCACAATTTCTGTGGTTGATGTGCATTCAGAATCATGCAGATGTAAATGCAGCCTGATTGTTAATGACGCCCCAATCACGGTTATCAGACGCATGTTTTGCCGTGTGACAAAACACGCTATAAACACGGATCCATCAAAGTCACATAGGAATGCTTCTCAGTAAAGTCACTTTGAAGTCACACCTGGTCGCCGGGAAGTTGTAGAGAAAAGTCAGGCTGGAAGTCGCTGCGACTTTCATGTTGTGCTGTGTGAACCAGAGCTAAATGGTGGTTCCCACATATCACCTTCTACACAACTTCTGGGACCAATCACATCATTTACATCATATTAACCCTTTCCCTGCCCCCAATTATACCATTTATCACACAGAACATTTGGAGGGAAAGCTTAGTGTTCAGAGATGTGGGGGAGGGAAATAATGCCAGGGGGTGTGACATCATCATCCCAACATTGGAGGAGCCAATTGTCTGCAGAAGTGGGCGGAGATGGGAATGTCTGGACTGCATTTTATATCTGGAACCAAAGTGGTGTTCCAGGATTTTCCAGAAGCTGTTGATGAATGGAGACCCCTGTGTAGGAAGGCTGGAGACCCCGTATACATATCAGGGGCCTCCTTTAAGTTTTGTCTGGAGTGTGACTTCAAAGACCACTCATAGCCACCAATGAGAAGTCCTCATCAGGTCCAGTATGAGACGGTAGAGCCAGAGGGAAGGCAGCCATGTGGAAGGGAAATGTTGGGTGTTACATTGTTATTCTTGGTGTCAGAGGTCCTACATTCTTGGTGGTAATTATTATCTCATTATTGGCTTTCAGATTTCATCATTGTAATATTTCCAGTAAAGATTGTCCGGGAGAGGACAAAGCAGAAGAAGAAGATTCCTCCTCTTCAGGATATAAATGGAAGTCTGATTCTCTTTCCTTTCTGATGAATCCGGAGAGTAAAATTCAGGAATTGGTGTAAGAGAAATGTGTGATCTGCAGTGATGGGGAAATGTGACGTCTTGTGATTGTTCCCGTCTCTTAGTGTCTCCTTCTATCTCTGGGTGTCCTCCATCCTCACCCATGTAGAATCTTCCATCACCTGTCCTCTTCTCATGTCTTCTCCTCTCTCTGAGGGAATCTTTCTCTTTGTAATCTCATCCATGGGATTTGGGGTTCCCCTTATAGTAGAACAGTGACCAGGCTCTGTACATATGGAATGACCCTCCATATTCCTAACAAGCAGGAAATAGGATGGAATAGAAACCCTTAGGACTCGCTCACACGTGTGATGATGATGAAGAAGGAAGCAATGCTCAGTAACACTTCTTTGACATTTATGATGTGTCTTCATTGTGTTTATGAAGCTCTGAAAACACTATAAGAATGCTGGATAAATGTCCGGGGGAGGGGTTGCTCTTCTAGTGGGAGGAGCCTAAAGGGGAAGTGATGTAGGGGAAATGATCTCCTCTGATATGTGGATTTTGGATATATTACTATAAATATATAAAATGAAAACCAGCCGCCATGTCATCATACTCACTATCGCTCTCCTGCCCCCTGGAGGACAGATTTCCCGGTCTGAGGATAATTCCCGCTTGGTGACTTGTTACCAGATCTGTTTTATTTGTATGTGTCACAATCAGGGCCACCATCAGGAATTATGGGGGCCCTTACACAGCTTCAGGCATGGGCCCCCTGGAGCAAAGAACCGGGGGGGGGTGCGCTGCCACCTCAAATTGAGAAGCAGGGGGGGCTGCAGCGAATTGAGAAGTGGGGGGTGCCGCCGCTAATATGGATAATTGAGAAGTGGGGGGCCGTGAATTGAGAAGTGGGGGGGTGCCACAAATTGGGGGGGGGGTTCCCTGGGGATCTCTGGGCCCCTTACAAAAAAATAGAGGGGGCTGCCATCTGGGGCTCTTTAATTAAAATAAAAAAAATATCGAAAAAAAAATATTTTTATAAAAAAAAAGGGGGGTTTGCCATCTGGGGACCTCTGGGGCCTTTAATTAAAACAAACAAATATAAAAAAATATATAATTTTTTTTTGAAAAAGGGGGGGTTGCCATCTGGGGCCCTTGGGACCTCCAGGCCCCTTACAAAAAAAAGGGGGGGTTGCCATCCAGGCCCCTGGGGACCTCCGGGGCCCCTTACAGGTGTACTGCCTGTACCCCCCTGATGGCAGCCCTGGTCACAATAGCTGGGATACTCGGGTCATTAATAGTTTATTAATAATAACATGTAATATATCCTCACATAGAATCACAATATATCCATGTAAGAATGCACAGAGCGCCCGGCGACCCTCCTCTCCTTCATAACAGTATAGCAGCGGCTCTCCTCGTGTATCTGACAGGCGTGATGACGTCTTCACCTTACACGTTACGTCCTAGGCGGGGCTTCATCATGTATATTTGTGTTGTTTGTTTAAAATGTGTAAATATTAACACTTTTCGGTTTAAGGAGTCTCACTTCTGGCGCTGCACAGCTATCTTTATATCTATCCTGTAAGGAAGATGTCGCTGCACATCACCAATCATAAGTGGCCAATAACAAAGTAGTTTTTTTCATGTACATAGTCTGTTAAAGTTTGGGTGGTCTCGCTCCTCATGCTGCAATTTTGAACACTATGAAGATATCTTATGTAGCACTTCCCCCAAAGGAGCTGCTGGTTTGTTTTGGGCGGCACGTTACCTCTACTTCTCCGATGTCTAGGGTACTGGATGAGAGCTGTAAGAAAGTCAATGTCCACACGTTGCCTTCCATTTTCTCTGCTTTATTTACCAAACGTGGTAAAAGAAGGAACAATGGATTGAAGAGGTGAAGTAGGATATAGGTAGTGGGTTCAGGTGAAGAACGTGATCGGAAACACTCCTGCTTCCAGACATGAACTCTCGTCACCACTCTAGCCAGAGGGGGTGTTGTGCCCCGGATAGGCCTCTCTCACTAGTCCTAGCAGCCAGGGCATCACACAGAACCTTGGTACAGTCTCTGCCACTGACCTTCCCAAAGGTGAAGACACGTTCGGTCCAGAATCCTCTCACTTTAGGATTAAGCACCCTTTAGGATTAAGCACCCTTTAGGATTAAGCACCCGGATCTCTTCTCAAAGTAGTTACTTGTGAAATCAGGAAACTGACGGGCGATCACTGCTCAGCCTTTCAGTAGTGATCGGTCCTTCAATGAAGTTCAGGCCTTCCTGAGTGTACCAGCCTCGTGCTCGGTGCTCTCCAGACAGGTACTTCATTCGGTGGCTCCTCCCTCTAGGATGGATAGCGCAGGACCACTTTGTCAATGCAGACCCAGTCGGCAAGTCACAACTCCAGACCAATGTGGTCCCAGAGCCAGGAACTCTGAACAGGCACCCCCGGCCAGGAGGGCCACACACAGGGATGGTGGGACGACTGCCCAAGGCGGACGATGATGACCCAGAACTCGTGATGTCTGTCCCTTAAATACTCTTCCCCAGCATGCACAGCGGGTGATCAACCCCCACCGATTGGCTGCTGAGAAAGCATACCAAACACCTGGATCTGATTGCTGCCACCCTTGGCCTGGGGTGGAACTGACACCCCAGACAACAATAGTGGTCACTTACAGTACAGCCACGGCTGGAACAGAGGTCCAAATTTGAAAACAAATAGGTCAGAGGTCACTAATCCTCTGACTACCCCCTAAATATAAAGCAGGGCCAGCAGAGAAAACAGCTGCCCGCTACACTTATATTGTTTTTTTATAATAATATAATATTGTTGTATAATTGTGCTGAAACACATGTTGAATGTTTAACCACTTAAGACCCGGACCATTATGCAGGTAAAGGACCTTGCCCCTTTTTGCGATTCGGCACTGCATTGCTTTAACTGACAATTGCGCGGTCGTGCGACGTGGCTCCCAAACAAAATTGGCGTCCTTTTTTTCCCACAAATAGAGCTTTCTTTTGGTGGTATTTGATCACTTCTGCGGTTTTTATTTTTTGTGCTATATACAAAAATAGAGCGACAATTTTGAAAAAAATGCAATATTTTTTACTTTTTGCTATAATAAAAATCCCAAAAAAAGATATATAATTTTTTTCCCCCTCAGTTTAGGACGATACGTATTCTACATATTTTTGGTAAAAAAAAATTGCAATTTGCGTTTATAAATAGGTTTGGGCAAAATTTATAGCGTTTACAAAATAGGGGATAGTTTTGTGGCATTTTTACTACTAATGGCGGCGATCTGCGATTTTTTTTTTTTTTTTTTTTTTTTGACTGTGACATTATGCCGGACACTTCGGACTCTTTTGACACATTTTTGGGACCATTGTCATTTTCACAGTGAAAAGTGCTATAAAAATGTACTGTGAAAATGACAATGGTAGTGAAGGGGGTTAATCACTAGGGGGCGCTAAGGGGTTAAGTGTGCCCTAAGGGAGTGATTCTTACTGTAGGGGGGTGTGGATGTAGGCGTGACGTCACTGATCATTGGTCCCTATATCAGGGAACAGACGATCGGTGTCACTGCCACAGTGAAGAACGGGGAAGGTGTGTTTACACTCACCTCTCCCCGTTCTTCAGCTCCTGTTACCGATCGCGGGACACCGGCGGCTACATAGTTACATAGTTAGGTTGAAAAAAGACACAAGTCCATCCAGTTCAACCACAAAAAAAAGAAACAAATAAAAAACACAGTACAATCCTATACACCCAACTCCATACCCACAGTTGATCCAGAGAAAGGCAAAAAACCAGCAGAGCATGAGATCCAATTTGCTACAGCAGGGGACAAAATTCCTTCCTGATCCCCCGAGAAGCAATCGGATTCCCTCCCTACATTAGGGTCCCCAGAGATTCCCTCCCTACATTAGGGTCCCCAGAGATTCCCTCCCTACATTAGGGTCCCCAGAGATTCCCTCCCTACATTAGGGTCCCCAGAAATTCCCTCCTTACATTAGGATCCACAGAGATCCCCTCCTTACATTAGGATCCCCAGAGATCCCCTCCTTACATTAGGATCCCCTCCTTACATTAGGATCCCCAGAGATCCCCTCCTTACATTAGGATCCCCAGAGATCCCCTCCTTACATTAGGATCCCCAGAGATCCCCTCCTTACATTAGGATCCCCAGAGATCCCCTCCTTACATTAGGGTCCCCAGAGATCCCCTCCTTACATTAGGGTCCCCAGAGATCCCCTCCTTACATCAGGGTCCCCAGAGAGCCTCCCCTTACATCAAGGTCCCCAGCGATCCCCTCCTTACATCAGGGTCCCCAGAGATGCCCTCCTTACATCAGGGTCCCCAGAGAGCCTCCCCTTACATCAAGGTCCCCAGCGATCCCCTCCTTACATCAGGGTCCCCAGCGATCCCCTCCTTACATCAGGGTCCCCAGAGAGCCTCCCCTTACATCAGGGTCCCCAGAGAGCCTCCCCTTACATCAGGGTCCCCAGAGAGCCTCCCCTTACATCAGGGTCCCCAGAGAGCCTCCGCTTACATCAGGGTCCCCAGAGAGCCTCCCCTTACATCAAGGTCCCCAGAGGCCCCCCTTACCTTAGTGTCCCCAGAGGCCCGCATCTTACATCAGTGTCCCCAGAGGGCCCCCTCTTACATCAGGGTCCCCAAACAGCTGATTCCCCCTTGCAGAGGTTCCCCTGTACCTGGCTGGAGGAGGTGATCGGCAGCTCTATGGTGTCCACAGGCAGGGGGATCTCCCTGGGGCTAGTAGTTCTATCTCCGAATGTATACAGAGGAGTGAATGTGATACCTGCCCCTCCCCTCTCCTCTCCTCTCCACTGTATACACTGACACTCAAGAGAGTACTACAAGTCCCAGGGAGATCCCGCTACACCACACAGGCACCATAGAGCTGCCGATCGCCGCCTTCTACCTCCTACCACCTCTCTCCACTGCACTCTAAATGGCCAGCACCAGCCAGAGGTGCAGGGGGAAATGGGGCAAATGCGACTGCAGCGACCCCTAAAGTTCCGCCACTGCAAAAAGGGGAAAAAATACTACACTTAAAACTATAACCCATATCCGTTTATCTTGGCATATTTAATATCTAATAATTACAGCATTATCAATGAAACACATTCATTTCTTTCTCGTACATCACGGGACACAGAGCAGCATAGCCATTACATATGGGTTATATAGTGTACCTTCAGGTGATGGACACTGGCACTCTCCGACAGGAAGTTCCCTCCCTATATAACCCCCACCCATAGTGGGAGTACCTCAGCTTTTTCGCCAGTGTCTTAGGTGTTGGTGCACGTTGAAGAGCTCTGCCTATAGTTGTCCTTGGGACCAGGGCAAGCCGACCGGATCCGTCCAAAGTGCTTCATAGCCAAAGTGGACGGTACCCGGGCCCCAATTCGTGGATGGGGTTTTGCCTATAATGCCTCTCCTTTGGGAGGGCTGGACTCTGGGTTCCAGGACTGTTTTTTTATAACCAAGCAATACCTGTTGCCAGCAGTGCTGTATAGGTCCAGGTGTGTTGTGTTCCTAGCTTGGACCCCGGTCCCTGAAGGTCTATGACCATACCCACGGAGAAGGGGGAAGATTGGGCCTCTTGCACAGCAATACCCTGCGGCATGGAGAAGGTAAGCGAGGGCTCGCGGAACTTGGTTTGTCAGTGAGCCCTCCACAGGGGACTCTGGGTCTAGCCCACTATATGCCTCTGTGCATGGGCGAATTACTCCACAAAGTCTAAAAAATGACCGGATGGTTAAAGATTCCCATGAATGTTTTCCCCTGGCTGGTCTAGGTAGCCGCTGCACTGCCAAAAAGAGGGGAGGGTCCTAGTATTTTCCTTGCTGGTGAAAGTAAATTGGGACTCACCATCCAGAGCCGTAGGCTATGTGGAATGTTCCCTGGGACTTTTTGCGGTTGCTTCTCCCCAGCAGCTCCATGTGTCTCTCCTGAGACTTCCTGCTTCCTCCATTAGCGTCAGGGGCGTGCGCGCACGCGCAGTAAATAGGTGTGGCGATGCTGCGTGGGGGGGGGGGGGCGGGCTAACATCGGGGCGGTCCTTCTCCTCTGCTCTGAAGCCTATATTAGGCTGTCAGTCGAGCAGGGTCGCCGTGGGACACGGAGCAGCAGCGTTGTGAGCTGCACAGACTACAGAGTTTGGTTTGTGATACCAGAGGTCCCTCTGGGGAGAGTGACACCCGGTGGCCAGTTTTATGTACACACTTTTACTGGAGCTTTTGGCTCAATCCATTTGATATTTAAGCCGGTGTACTAGCAGCAGCCTGAGCATTAAACCCATGCTCTATACTAGACCAGCATTTTTGGGGGGTAATACTTCGCTCATTCACTGTGAGTCATAAGCCCTTGGGGCACTGTATTGCCTATCCTACTTTAGGTTTGTGAAGTATAGATTTATCTAACGTTACCCTAGCCTATTATTATTGTTGGCACTTTTAGAAGAAGTGTGTTCTTTTTTTCTGACTTTAAAAGTCAGTTGTTTTATAGCGGAGTACCTTGGGTTTGTATCATGGCTCCTAAGGGCGCGGGAAACACCAAAAATGCTAAAGGTACAAGGAGGCAGAAGGGTTCCCCATCGGGCTCTGAGGATCTCGGCCAGGCTTCGGCTGTGCCTTCCTCCCCGGACAAACCAGAGATCAGTGCCCCGGATGAGCCATCAGGGTTGCTAGGTGCTACGGCTGGCCCTACCCAACCAACTCCCACCTTTGTTACGGAGGATATGTTAGCCGCCACCTTGGGTGGATTGGAACAGAGGATAGCTACTTTGATTGCATCCTCATTGCCTGGGGGAAAGCGGACTAGGTCCCCATCCCCTAGGTTTAAGTCTCCAGATGATGAAGTCCTTTCCCCGGAGGAATTGGATTTCTCGGCAGAGCAAGCGGACGACCGCTTGGAACAGGGTTCTGAGGAGTCAACAATGGAGGAACCATTTTCAGCTGCTTCCCATGCGGAAAAGCTATGGATCCAGTCCCTAGTGGACATTGTGCGGACAGCATTTAAGTTGCCCCTGCCTGAGCCTCAGGCTTCCGTATCCTCCCTAGGTTCCTTAAAGGCACCTCAGTCCAACTCGGTGTTCCCGGTCCATCCCTTATTGAAGGACACGATTTTTCAGGATTGGGCGAGGCCAGATAGGATTTTTCTTCCTCCTAAAAATTTCTCGATTATGTACCCCCTGGAAGAAGGGTTTTCAAAGAAATGGGTTGTCCCTACAGTGGACGCAGCCATTTTGTGTGTTAATAAGGCTTTAACTTGTCCGGTGGACAATATTCATATGTTCAAAGATCCAGTCGATAGAAGACTTGAAACTCTGCTGAAGGCCTCCTTTGCCACAGCAGGGGCAGTAGTTCAACCAACTGTAGCCGCCATAGGGGTGTGCCAGGCATTGAAGGACCAGGCCAAACAAGCTCTAAGGGACCTTCCAGCACAGCAAGCTCGAGACTTGGCCGATATGCCTAGAGCTTTATGTTTTGCAGTCGATGCTATTAAAGATTCCATCCAGCAAGCTTCTCGTCTATCTCTATTTTTAGTTCATATGAGAAGACTTTTGTGGTTAAAGAACTGGTCTGCAGAAACCCCCTGCAAGAAGCTCTTAACTGGTTTCTCCTTCCAAGGGGAAAGACTGTTTCAAGCGCCCAGCCTCTCCAGTCCCAGGGCCCTCATCCTCGGCCTCCTGGACGTACATCTTCGAACAGGTCGCAAGGGCAAACTTCGGGTAACAAGAGACCGTGGTCTCGCAAACCAGTTAAACCTGCCCCTAAGTCGACCTTATGAAGGGGCACCCCCACTCTCTCGGGTGGGGGGAAGGCTCCGTTTTTTCTCAGAGCTTTGGGAGGCCGGAATTTCCGATCAGTGGGTTCTGTCCTCAGTGGCTCAGGGATACAAGCTGGAGTTTTGGGAGTTCCCCCCTCCTCACTTTCAGGTGTCAAGACTACCAGGCGATCCTCAAAAAAGAGTTTCGCTTTTGACAGCCCTGGATCGCCTCCTGATTCAAGGGGTGATTATGGAGGTGCCAGCTCAGGAGCACGGACAAGGATTTTATTCAAATCTGTTCATCGTGCCGAAGCCAAACGACGATGTCAGGCCGATATCGGATATAAAGTCATTAAACCGCTTCTTAAGAATCCGCTCCTTCTGAATGGAATCAATTCGCTCAGTAGCAGCCGCCCTACAAGGGGAAAAGTTTCTGGTTTCCATCGATATCAAGGATGCGTACCTGCACGTGCCAATTTATCCCGGGCATTAAAAGTTCCTTCGGTTTTCTCTAAACCATCGGCATTATCAATTTGTGGCCCTTCCATTCGAGCTAGCCACGGCTCCCCGAGTCTTCACAAAAGTTCTGGCCCCTGTATTGGCCAACCTAAGGGCACAGGGTATCCTGGTCATGGCTTACCAGGACAACCTTTTGGTGGTCGATCACTCAGCAGCCAGCCTGAATCAGGCAGTACTCCTGGTGGTACAGTATTTAGAGTCCCTTGGTTGGATTCTAAACCGGGACAAATCAGCCATACAGCCCACAAGGAGGCTGGAATATCCTGGGTTAATTCTAGATACTATGGATCAGAAAATCTTCCTACCTCAGTCAAGGGTAGATTCTATATAGGAGTTAATCCAAATGGTTCTGAGCAGCGCAAGGCCAACCATTCACCTCTGTATGCGCCTGTTGGGCAAGCTAGTGGCCACCTTTTGAGGCGGTGCCCTACGCCCAAATTAATTCTCGGAAGTTGCAGGGAGCAATTCTCATGGCCTGGGACAAAAGGGCCCAAGCACTGGATCTTCCCATAACCCTGTCCTATGCAGCACGTCAGAGTCTGTGCTGGTGGTTAGTCCTACGGAACTTACTGAAGGGAAGATCGTTCAGTCCCATCTCTTGGAGAATAGTGACAGTCTGTCGGATTGGGGTGCAGTACTAGAAGGATCGACCCAACAGGGGAAATGGTCAAAGACAGAATGAGCTCTGTCCATAAATGTCTTGGAGATTCGGGCAGCTCGGTTAGCCTTAGCAGACTGGACGACTGTGTTGCGGGGCTCCCCAGTAAGGGTACAATCCGACAATGCCACTACTGTGGCATATATAAACCACCAGGGCGGCACCAGGAGTCGGGCGGCACAGAGAGAGGTGGACCAGATCTTTTCTTGGGCAGAGACCCATGTTCCCTGCATCTCAGCGATTTTTATCCCCGGAGTGGACAATTGGTAGGCGGATTTCCTCAGCCGCCAACAAATGTCCCCAGGGGAATGGTCCCTCCACCCCGAAGTATTTCAGGACATCTGTCAGAGGTGGGGGTTTCCGGAGGTAGACATCATGGAGTCCAGGTTCAACACGAAAGTAGTCAAATTTGTGTCTCAAATGAGGGATCCATTGGCTTGCTGGACGGATGCCTTGGTATGCCCTTGGCATCAGTTGGCGCTAATTTATGCCTTTCCTCCGTTTCGAATGCTGCCCCGTCTCCTTCGCAGGATCCAGGTGGAGCACAAACCAACGATTCTAGTGGCCCCGGCCAGGCACCGGAGGCCTTGGTACTCCTTGATGGTAAGGATGGCAATAGAGGAGCCCTGGGCCCTCCCTTTGCGTCCAGACCTCCTCTCACAAGGACTGTTCTTCCATCCTGCCTTACAGGCTCTAAATTTAACGGCCTGACGGCTGAATCCCTGATTCTCAAGGGAAGAGGTCTCTCTGGCCAGGTCATCTCCACTCTAATTAATGCCAGGAAACCAGTTTCCAGGTTAATATATTATAGGGTATGGAAGGCCTACATAGCCTGGTGTGAGGCTAAGAAGTGGCATCCCTGCAAGTATGTTATTGGGAGAATTCTGGAGTTTCTACAGCTGGGAGTGGATAAAGGTCTGGCTGTTAGTACTATCAAGGGGCAAGTTTCAGCCTTGTCGGTCTTCTTTCAAAGACCTTTAGCTACCCACTCGTTGATGAAGTCATTTATACAGGGGGTTGTACGGGTCAATCCTCCGATTAAAGCTCCCCTGTATCCTTGGGATCTAAATTTGGTTCTATCAGCTTTACAAAGACAGCCTTTTGAGCCCTTATCCGAAATCCCTTTGGTCTTGCTGACTAGGAAGCTAGTCTTTCTAGTGGCTATGTCTTCCGCCAGAAGAGTGTCGGAGTTGGCAGCCTTGTCATGTAAGGCGCCCTATTTGATACTGCATAAAGACAGAGTCGTTCTACGGCCACATCCGTCCTTTCTTCCAAAGGTAGTATCTAGTTTTCACCTGAATCAAGATTTGATTCTTCCGTCCTTTTTTCCAAAACCCTCTTCAGAGAAGGAGAGGTTGCTGCATTCCTTAGATGTGGTCAGGGCTGTTAAGATTTATTTAAAATCCACAGCCCAGATTCGTAAGACTGACGCTTTATTTATTTTGCCAGAGGGGCCCAAGAAGGGCCGGGCAGCATCTAAAGCCACCATTTCCAAGTGGATTAGACAGTTGATTGTAGAGGCCTACGGCCTGAAAGGGAAAAGCCCACCTTTATCGGTAAAGGCTCATTCCACTACAGCTGTGAGCGCCTCTTGGGCAGCGTATCACCAGGTCTCTATGGCTCAGGTCTGCAGGGCAGCGACCTGGTCGTCTGTCCACACATTTGCAAAATTCTACCAAATGGACGTTAGGAGGAATGCTGATTTAGCCTTCGGGCAGGCGGTTCTGCAGGCCGCAGTATAAAATCCTCTTGTCCTATGGCACCCGCTGTTTTCTTTTTACCTGGTTGGTCTCCCTCCCCTCATTTAGCATTGCTTGAGGACATCCCATATGTAATGGCTATGCTGCTCTGTGTCCCGTGATGTACGATAAAGAAAAAGGGATTTTTAATAACAGCTTACCTGTAAAATCCTTTTCTTGTAGTACATCACGGGACACAGAGCTCCCACCACTCTTATGGGGAATTTTTTGGGATGCATATTGCTTGCTACAAAACTGAGGTACTCCCACTATGGGTGGGGGTTATATAGGGAGGGAACTTCCTGACAGAGAGTGCCAGTGTCCATCACCTGAAGGTACACTATATAACCCATATGTAATGGCTATGCTGCTCTGTGTCCCGTGATGTACTACAAGAAAAGGATTTTACAGGTAAGCTGTTATTAAAAATCCCTTTTTTTCCAGTTTGCTTTACTAATGCTAGATTTATGTAAAGTTTGCATGCAATAAACATGAAGCAGCAATTTTCACCAATGTAACCTTAGTGTTAGAAAAACAAGCCTGCCTGAAATAAAAATGTACAAAGACACCAGAGAAAAGAAACAGCCTACATTAATAACAACCCTAAAGAGTTTCAGTGACATTGCTAAAATTGGGTCAGCACAGCATAGGTTAAAGCGGTAGTTCACCCTGACCCACATGATTTTTCCATCGAGACAGGCATTGTAGCGCGAGCTACAGTATGCCTGTCCCGATTTTTTTAACCCCGTACTCACCTCGTAGTCGTCCATCGTAGATTCCGGCTCCCGCGGGGAATGGGCGTGCCTATGGAGAGGGAGGATGATTGACGGCCGGCCCTGGCACGTCACTCTCCCCGAAGACAGCCGGAGTAGGTCTCGGCTCTTCACGGCGCGTGCGCACAGGCTATGCGCACGCGTCGTGAAGACCAAGCCTATTTCGGCTATTTCCGGAGAAGCGTGACGCGCCAGAGCCGGCCGTCAATCATCCTCCGTCTCCAGAGGCACGCCCATTCCCCGGTATCTTCGATGGACGACTACAAGGTGAGTATGGGGGGAAAAAATTCGGGACAGGCATACTGTAGCTCGCGCTACAGTGCCTGATTTAAAGGTAAAAGAAAAAAAAATTTTTTTTTTCCTGTCGATAGGGTGAACCCCCGCTTTAAAGCGGAGGTTCCCCCAATTTTTTTTTAAAATCCAGCAGCTACAAATACGGCAGCTGCTAACTTTTAAAAGATGGACACTTACCTGTCCATCGCGCCCGTGATGTCAGCAGCCGAGGCTCAGTCCTGCTTCCGCCGCCATCCACGATAAGGGAATCAGAAAGTGAAGCCTTGCGGCTTCACCGACCAATTCCCAACTGCGCATGTGCGAGGATCGCAGGCGCAGTGACTGGTCCCCGCTCTCTCCTGGGAACAGTGTTTCCCAGAAGACAGCAGGGGGGGACGTGCCAGGCTGGATTCCCTGCGGGGATCCGAACCAGGAAGTGGTGCAAATACCTGTCTCAGACAGGTATCTGCACCCCCCTCCCCCCTGAAAGGTGTCAAATGTGACACCGGAGGGGGGGAGGGATCCAAAAAGCGGAGGTTCACTTTTTGGGTGAACCTCCGCTTTAAGTCTGATTTAAAATCTCCAAATGCTATGTTCAGAAAACTGCACAGAGATTAAGACAGTCTGGATAGAAAGCAATTGAGGGATATAGAATTAGCAAGGAGCCAAGGTACAAAGCATTGTCTCAGTCACAGTGACAAGCTCTCTCTTACCTTGCTTGCAGCTCCGTTCTGGCCATGCAAACGTCACTTCCGGTTTCCATCTATTACATGAAACCCGCAAGTGACCTCTCTGAATTGAAAACAACAATGCTCCAGCCCAGCGCCCATAGTGATTCTATGGCGGAAGCTGATCGGCGATTTGCATTGCGCCGCAAGTCGGGTTAAAAGCCCGCAAATGAAGTGCCACATCTGCAATCTCATGATTGCGTCGACGTGGCACTTCCCATAATGCACATGGCCGGCGCTCAAACATAGTGCATTTAAAGTTAAAGGACTTTTTTTGAATTTTTTTTTTCTTAAAGGGGCCGTTTACATTTATTTTTTGTGACTACAGGAGGGGGCCGGCGCCCGGGCGCCCCCTATGGACGGGCCACCACTGTGTTATATTCTGTACATTTAGGAAAGTATACAGACCTTTCTTAAAGCAATCTACTGAGCTGGCCAGAACCACGTCTGGAGGGAGTCTGTTCCACATTTTCCCACCTCTTACTGTGAAGAAACCTTTCCGTATTTGGAGATGAAATCTATTTTCCTCTAGACGTAAAGAGCGTCCCCTTGTCCTCAGTGATGACCGTAAAGTGAATAACTCAACACCAAGTTCACTATATGGACCCCTTATATATTTGTACATGTTGATCATATCCCCCCTTATTCTCCTCTTCTCAGGAGAGAATAAATTCAGTTCCTCTAATCTTTCCTCATAGCTGAGCTCCTCCATTCCTCTTATCAGTTTGGTTGCCCTTCTCTGCACTTTCTCCAGTTCCCCGATGTCCTTTCTGAGAACTGGTGCCCAAAACTGAACTGCATATTCCAGATGAGGTCTTACTAATGATTTGTACAGATGATATCTCTCTCTCTGTAGTCCATACCTCTCTATACAAGAAAGGACTTTGCTCGCTTTGGAGACCGCAGCTTGGCATTGCATGTTATTATTGAGCTTATGATCGACCAGATCCCCCAGATCCTTCTTCACTACAGATCCCCCAGATCCTTCTCCACTACAGATCCCTCCAGATCCTTCTCCACTATGGATCCCCCCAGATCCTTCTCCACTACAGATCCCCCAGATCCTTCTTCACTATGGATCCCTCCAGATCCTTCTTCACTATGGATCCCTCCAGATCCTTCTCCACTACGGATCCATCCAGATCCTTCTCCACTACGGATCCCCCAGATCCTTCTCCACTATGGATCCCCCTAGATCCTTCTCCACTATGGATCCCCCAGATCCTTCTCCACTATGGATCCCCCCCCAAATCCTTCTCCACTATGGATCCCCCCAAATCCTTCTCCACTATGGATCCCCCAAATCCTTCTTGTAACGGATTATGGACTATTCTGCCTGGACATTGATAATAACTGCAGGACTTGTTACAGTTGGATTTACCACATTGTATTCTGAGCTCAAAGGGTTAATCATGCAAGGGACTCTTCACTGTTGAATGCTAATAGTCCCTTTACATAGCTAATTGACTCTCTGTTGTTTAGTTAATCCCTTCAGAATATGGAGGCTGTTATGTGTGAGTGTATAATTGTTTTAAAGGTTAATTGAATTCTATTGTCTGATCAAGCTGATTGGCTCAAGGGAATGTCATTGTTTCAAAGTGTGTGTATTGAAGTCCCCCCTGGGGGGGGGGGGGAGTGTCATTTGTTTCTGTACAGTTGTAACCAGATATAAGGAGGAAAAATGTGGCAAATAAAGTGAGTCTGCTTGACCCTTCAAACGTAGCACGTCTCGTTTCTTGGAAGGGCGTTCGATGGGATATACCGGCGGTACCTGCATATCGCAGCTTGCCAGGGAAAAGGACGTCTCCAACGGCTGAGACCCTCACTACCAGTGGGTAGCCGTTACATTGGTTGGCAGCAGTGGGATCGTCCTTTTATCCAAAGAGCAAGTGCTGAATGGAGTCGCAGTACGCCAGGCTGAAAAGATCCACACTGAAAGATTTATTAGAGAGTCGTGGTAGGAGCGCCAGCAACAGACCACGGAGGGAGCTGATAGCTGACCTGCTGGAGCTGGACGAGATGGATGGATCCATGGAAGGAACTGAGCCCCTTGCACCGGTCAGCAAAGAAGATGTAATTACTGGGATTGTACAGCGGAGATTATCCTTGTATCCAGAAACGTCCGTGGAACTAATCAACCAGCTGTTCCGGGAAGCAAGGGAGGAGATACAAACGAAGAGGGGACAAGAACTGGAACTGGTAAGAGCGAGACAGCCCATTACACCTGCAGTTCCTACCCCCCCACCTGCTGCTACAGGAAAGAAAATACCGTTCACTGCATTTAAAGCTTTTGTAGAAAGTGAGGAGGAAATCGATGGATATTTGGCGGACTTTGAGAGGCAGTGCTCACTACACCAGGTACCACCAGACCAATGGGTCACTATTTTGTCGGGGAAATTGTCGGGCAAAGCCAATGAAGCCTTTCGGGCTCTCGCTCCAGAGGATATTTTACAATATCAGCAAGTTAAAAAGGCGCTGCTAACCCGATATGCCGTAACGCCAGAAGCCTACCGCCGGCGCTTCCGGGATTCCAAGAAGATGGCTGTGGACTCCCACATGGAATGGGCCAACCAGTTACAAAGGGTGGCATCCCTTTGGGTCCAAGGGTGCAAGGCCAACACCGGGGAGGAAGTATTGCAGCTGTTCCTAATGGAACATTTCTTCCAAGACCTGGCCGCAGACATACAAGACTGGGTACGAGATCGCCGTCCCGCTAACTTAAACGAGGCGGCTCGGCTAGCAGATGAGTACGCGGAGACAAGGAAAGTAAGCCAGGGTACTACACGGCTGGCTCATAAGGTAGAACCGCGTACTCCAACCGTCACCCCACGCTCAGAGTTTCGGGCTCCAGTCCCACCACGTCCTCAGGGGCCTAGCAACTACCCCCGGGATTCGCCTAGGGTGACGTGCCATCACTGCAGCGACACGGGACATATTGCTCGTTATTGCCCTTTGAGAGCTACCAATAACAATTGGAGACGCACAACACCCAACACAGAGGTCACTCCATCACGTCCCTCTGCGGCCCACTGCCTGGAGACCGAGGGGGGCCCTGAGGAATGTCTGGGAATTTGGTATGAGGCAGACCCAATACAAGCGGCCTCTCCGGATAACCGTCAGCATCACCGTCAGGAGGTACGAGTGAATGGACAAGTAGCACAAGGCTTAAGAGATTCCGGGACTACGATCACTCTGATTCAAAAACATCTGGTAAAGCCAGAGAACGTGTCCACTCGCACAGTTGCCGTCCGGGTCGCAGGGGGTGCTGTATTTCGCGTACCCACCGCCCGGGTGCACTTAGACTGGGGAGCCGGGTCAGGAAAGACCACAGTTGGTATCATGGACAACCTACCTGCCGAGGTGGTGCTGGGCAACGACATTGGCCCTCTGACTTCGGCTTATTTACCTACACCTGCTGCTGCTTGTCCCGTGACCACCCGCGTTGCTGGAATCAACCCGCTTGCTGCTGAGAACCGGGTAAGACTACCTTCCCCGACATATACTGTAGATCAGGCACAATATCACAGTCTAAAATGGGAATGTGACAAGTTGGCCAGTGAGAAATCAGAGATGCAACGACACTATGTCATGTATTATGAGATGTCCCGTGGCTTGAACATTGAAATGCACAAACAGGCGGAAATTGTCAAAAGATTAAATGGGATTTGCATCCAGGTGGTGCCGTATCTGTCCCAAGAGCATCAGCAACAGGTTTTGGGAGCCATTGAGAGAGCAAAGCAAGTGACTGTTCCAGAACTGAATTCTATTCTTCACCGTCACCATCAGCTATCGACCTGGTAAGCCAATGGGAAGACCGACGGACTGTCCAGGTAAACAGAACTTTTACCCTAACAGCAGACCGGACATCCCCAAGTTGATCCGAAAAGGATCAATCCGGGTCTGCCGGAGTGTTCCACAAAAGGGGGGCAGTGTAACGGATTATGGACTATTCTGCCTGGACATTGATAATAACTGCAGGACTTGTTACAGTTGGATTTACCACATTGTATTCTGAGCTCAAAGGGTTAATCATGCAAGGGACTCTTCACTGTTGAATGCTAATAGTCCCTTTACATAGCTAATTGACTCTCTGTTGTTTAGTTAATCCCTTCAGAATATGGAGGCTGTTATGTGTGAGTGTATAATTGTTTTAAAGGTTAATTGAATTCTATTGTCTGATCAAGCTGATTGGCTCAAGGGAATGTCATTGTTTCAAAGTGTGTGTATTGAAGTCCCCCCTAGGGGGGGGGGAGTGTCATTTGTTTCTGTACAGTTGTAACCAGATATAAGGAGGAAAAATGTGGCAAATAAAGTGAGTCTGCTTGACCCTTCAAACGTAGCACGTCTCGTTTCTTGGAAGGGCGTTCGATGGGATATACCGGCGGTACCTGCATATCGCAGCTTGCCAGGGAAAAGGACGTCTCCAACGGCCGATACCCCTCACTACCAGTGGGTAGCCGTTACACTTCTCCACAACGGATCCCCCTCAGATCCTTCTCCACTACGGATCCCCCTCAGATCCTTTTCCACTATTTATCCCCCTCAGATCCTTCTCCACTATGGATCCCCCTCAGATCCTTCACCACTACGGATCCCCCTCAGATCCTTCTCCACTACGGATCCCTCCATATCCATCTCCACTACGGATCCCCCCAGTTCTACTCCTCCTAGTATGTATGATGCATGCATATGCTATTGGGTCAGTGGGTCCCACGGGTGCAGTCACGGAGCTTTGGAGCGGGTCGCGCATGTCCCACGGCTGGGATCTTAAAGGCAACGTACAGGAACATGCCTGTGCTGCCTCAGCCCCCCCCCTCTCCCGACCACCCAATGAGGTCAAAGCCACCCAGCCGAGGGCACCACAATAAGCTATGGGGCCCGAGGTCTTTGCTTAAGGGAGGGGTCTGCTAACTCCAACAATGCCACATCCAAACTGGAAGTGACATATCCCGGGTCCGTAGTGTACGCCGCCCAGGCCGACCAGGTGCCGGAAAAATGCTTCCGAGTATTCCTGCAGGTGGCGATCCAGTCCTCCGCCTCCCGTATCTCACCAACCTTGCGGATCCATTCCTCCCTGCTGGGAACTTGCGGGCGCTTCCAATATATCAGAAGTAGCCGCTTCGCTGCGTTCAAAAGGTGGGGCAGTAGAGTGCGTCTGTACTGGCTCACCGGCAGGGGAGGAATGTGCAACAGAAAGTGGGTCGGTTAGAGAGGGACGTCCAGGTCTAGAATCGCCTTGATCTGGGACTGTATGTCTAACCAGAAAGGTCTGATCACTGGACAGTCCCACCAAATATGCAGGAGTGTACCTCTGTGGCTGCATCCTCTCCAGCACCGGTCCGACATGGATGGGTAGATCCTAGCTAAGTCTGCCGGCACCCGGTACCAACGCGACAGCAATTTATAATTCGTTTCCTGGGTCTTGGAATCAATAGAGCTAGACCTGGTAAATTGGTACAGTTGCGTCAGCTGGCTAGGAGTAAAAATCAATTCCAAGTCCCTCTCCCAGGCCCGGACAAAAGTGGGTTTCTGTGTAGATGTCGCAAAGCTATGCAAGCGATAGAGTTCAGAGATCATGTGTGGGATCGGTTCCTCTTCAATAAAGAGGCGTTCAAAGCTTTTGAGCGTAGAGGTGTCCCGAATTGAGTCCCCGTGAGTCGCAAAGAAATGGAGTAGTTGTCGGTAACGCCAAAAGTCCATTGGAAAGGTCCCGTGCCGTTCTCTAAGTGTCTCTAGAGGCAAAAGCTTACCACAGCTTGCGCTACTATCCTCAACCCAAGGACCAAAGAAAGCCGTCTGTTCCCCTGGTGGAAACCACAGAAAGCCACCCACTGGGGCCAATGGGGACACGGGGGGAGCCAGGGCCAGCCGAGCATTAAGCCGATCCCAGACTCGTAAGGTCAGCGGGGAAGCAAATTCGGACAGCCCCCTATCCCCCCCCGGGTCAACCACGGGGCATAAGCTAGGTTTCTGCCCGCCATGCACTTCTCCAGGGAAACCCGGAGCTTGGAGGCAGTGTGAAAGCGCCAGTTGAGTACCCTCTGGAGGATAATTGCCCTATGATACCTTTGAATATCCGGTAAGCCCAGACCTCCTGCCTCTCTCAGGCATGTTAGTAATCTAAGCGCAATTCGTGGTTTACGGCCGTGCCATATAAATTTCGATATGAGACAGGACACCTGAGTAAAAAAAAACCTAGGGAGGGACATGGGTATCATCTGCATGTAGAATAGGATGCGGGGAAGGATATTCATTTTCACCACAGCCAGCCTCCCCAACCAGGTAAAGGCCGTCTTAGTCCAGGTGGCCAGGTCATTTTTCACTGTGGCTAGCAAGAGGGGGAAATTGGCTGCATAAAGGGTGTCAAATCTGTCCGTCAGCCGGACTCCTAGGTATTTCAGGGATGATTTAGCCCAAGTAAACGGGAAGGCAGCTTGCAATCGTTCAGCCAGTGGGGGGGGGGTATCCGAATTGGGAGAATTTCTGATTTCGAGTAATTAATTTTAAAATTAGAGAGCGTCCCAAAGTGGTTAAGTTCCCGCAACAGATTCGGCAGCGAGATCAGGGGTTCCGTCAGATGGAATAGCACGTCATCAGCGTAAGCTGAGAGCTTATGCTCTGTATGACCCACTGTCAACCCCTTAATATCAACACTAGCCTGCATGGTGTGTAGAAATGGCTCTAGCACCAGGGCAAATAGAATAGGCAACAGAGGGCACCCCTGTCTCGGGCCATTTCTGATCTGAGGAATCCGTTGACCTTGACCTGTGCACATGGGTCTGAATATAACGCCATGATCCAGGTCAGCATGTGTGTGTGGAGGCCCATGGTTTCCAGTACAGCCCGTAGATAGGTCCAGTCCACCCGATCAAATGCTTTCTCCGTGTCCCCTTGATTCATCGTGTAGTTGGTGTTTATTGGGTTGTGCCTAATTTTAAAACCTCTCCAAGTGTGCAATATATACGTGAGGAGAGAAAAAAAAGTGTACCAAGTTAGCCTAATATTAGGCTTTATTTAGAGGGACTGAATCTCCAGCCCGTGCACACCCCCGTGCCCCCCTATCCGGAGTGCTTGTGCATTCAAATTCAAAAAGAGAAAGAAAAAAAAAGAGCCCATAAAGGGGAGTTAATAAGTGATGTTGTTGATGTCCCTATACCTTATATACAATATCCCCCATAGTTATTCATATGTTGGTGTTAACTATGTGCCAAGTTTGGACCCCTCCAGGTATGCGCTATATGCATAAATAGGAGAGGGAGAAAAAAAAGTGATTCCATTTTGCCCATTAAAGGTCTTTATTTATTTAGGGGGGGCTAAGTCTACATCCCCGTATGAACCCCACGTCTCACTCTCTAAAGTGCCAGTGCATTCAAACACACAAAAAAAAACAACATAAATAAATAAAATAAAAAAGAAGGTGGAGACCCCCCCTTGATGAGAGGGGTGTATTAATTTGAATCCAATATCCAATATAGGCCTATTACCTAGAGCCCCTATATGCCCCCTTACCCCGATCCCTCAGGTGCATTGTGGAAGAAATCAAGTAGGGGGAAAAAAATCCTTGTTCCCCTCTTACTCCCGCCCCCCTAATGACACAAGGTATTCATAAAAATTTCTGTCTTCCTAAACTCCCTCCATCCTCTCCATATCTCTTTGTATTTTGGTCTACATCCGTTCTGTATTGAGAATAGTTAGTCCATTTCTCCCATCCTGCCCACCTCCCTGAGCCATTCTCCCACTGATGGAGCATGTTCTTTCTTCCAATTCTTTGGAATTACTGCCTTTGCTCCATTCAGCAGATAGGGGATCAGAGACATTTTATATTTTTTCCTTGAAATCATTGTATTATGGAACAGACAAACCCATGGGTCCCATTTCACCTCTGTCCCACTTATCCTTTTTATCAGACCTAGGAATTCTTTCCAGAATTTCTGTATCTGTGGGCATTGCCACCAGATGTGAGCATGAGTTCCCTCAAGCCCACATCCTCGCCAACATAATGATGACTTCTCGCTATTCATTCTGTGAAGTCTTGGTGGGACAAAGTACCATCTTGTCAGGAGCTTATAATTCATCTCTTTAATTTTATTATCTATAGAGGTTAAGTGGACATGGTCCAATATCTGTCTCTTCTTATCCTCTGGTATATTTTGTTTTAATTCCACTTCCCAGGCCCTTACATATTTAAGCTTCTCCGTGCCCCCCTGTGGAGTCAATATACCGTACATGTTAGATATCCCTTGTCTGCCTGAACCACTCCGGTCTATGAGTGTTTCCCAAGGGTTCAGCTCATTCAGAGACTGTATAGGTTTAGGTAGAGATTGGACAAAATGTTGAACTTGTCTATACCTCCAGTCGTCTCCATCCGCAGCTCCACACCTATCTTGCATGTCTCTCAAAGGGCTCAGGGTGTCCCCCTTCATTATATCTTTTAGTTTCAACTCGCCCGTCCTTGCCCATCTCAGGAAATGGCCCCCCTCCTTACCCGGCAGGAAGTAGTCCGTGCCTGTGACTCTCTGCCTTTCTTTGTTGTCCTTCCAGACATTTTAATAGCCTGCACAGGACAAAATCAGAAATAAACAGCACCTGTCCAGTAAGAGCGACTGCGTTTATGGGCAAAAACACAGCAAACGTGCAGTAAGAGCGACTGTGTTTATGGGCAAAAACACAGCAAACGTGCACTAACAGCAATTGAGTTTATGGGAAAAAACACAGCAAACATGCACTAACAGCGACTGCATTTATGGGCTAAAAAACAGCAAACGTGCACTAACAGCGACTGCATTTATGGGCAAAAACACAGCAAAAATGCAGTAAGAGCGACTGCGTTTATGGGCTAAAAAACAGCAAACGTGCACTAACAGCGACTGCGTTTATGGGCAAAAACAAAGCAAATATGCAGTAAGAGCGACTGCGTTTATGGGCAAAAACACAGCAAATGTGCACTAGCAGTGACTGCGTTTATGGGCAAAAACACAGAAAACGTGCAGTAAGAGCGACTGCGTTTATGGGTAAAAACACAGCAAACGTGCAGTAAGAACGACTGTGTTTATGGGCAAAAACACAGCAAACGTGCACTAACGGCAACTGCGTTTATGGGCAAAAACACAGCAAACGTGCACTAACAGCGACTGCGTTTATGAGCAAAAACACAGCAAACGTGCAGTAAGAGCGACTGTGTTTATGTGCAATTAAATAGCCCATGTGCATTTACAGCGACTGCGTTTATGGGCAAAAACACAGCAAATGTGCAGTAAGAGCGACTGCGTTTATGGGCTAAAACACAGAAAACGTGCACTAACCGCGACTGCGTTTATGGGCAAAAACACAGAAAACGTCCAGTAAGAGCGACTGCGTTTATGGGCAAAAACACAGCAAACGTGCAGTAAGAGTGACTGCGTTTATGGGCAAAAACACAGCAAACATGCACTAATAGCAACTGCGTTTATGGGCAAAAACACAGCAAACGTGCACTAACAGCGACTGCATTCATGGGCAAAAACACAGCAAACATGCAGTAAGAGCGACTGCGTTTATGGGCTAAAAAATGGTACACGTGCAGTAAGAGCGACTGCGTTCATATGCAATTAAATAGCCCACGTGCATTAACAGCGACTGCATTTATGGGCAAAAACACAGCAAACGTGCAGTAAGAGCGACTGCATTTATGGGCTAAAAAATGGCACACGTGCAGTAAGAGCGACTGCGTTCATATGCAATTAAATAGCCCACGTGCATTAACAGCGACTGCATTTATGGGCAAAAACACAGCAAACGTGCACTAACAGCAACTGCATTTATGGGCAAAAACACAGCAAACGTGCACTAACAGCAACTGCATTTATGGGCAAAAACACAGCAAACGTGCACTAACAGTGACTGCATTTATGGGCAAAAACACAGCAAACGTGCACTAACAGCAACTGCATTTATGGGCAAAAACACAGCAAACGTGCAGTAAGAGCGACTGCGTTTATGGCCAAAAACACAGCAAACGTGCAGTAAGAGCAACTGCGTTTATGGGCAAAAACACAGCAAATGTGCAGTAAGAGTGACTGGGTTTATGGGCAAAAACACAACAAACGTGCAGTAAGAGTGACTGCGTTTATGGGCTAAAAAACAGCACACGTGCAGTAAGAGCAACTGCGTTTATGTGCAATTAAATAGCCCACGTGCATTAACAGCGACTGCGTTTATGTGCAAATAAATAGCACACGTGCAGTAACAGCTAATGCGTTTATGTACAATTATACAGTAGGTGCACGCGATATTGTGTCAATCTCGCTCCCTTTCTCGGCGAGATTGAGCACCTACGAGCCCCATCGCGGGAGCCAGCGCTGAGCTGGCTTGCCGCGATAGAGACAAAGCCGTCATAGAAGCGACGGGAGATCCGACTTGGATTCCCGCCAATTCTACACGTGTGCGGCGTTTGTTATGAATCCTGAGGGGGAAGTCCCCGCCGGATTTTAAATAAAAATCCGGCATGGGTTCCCCCCTCAGGAGAATACCCGGCCCTTAGGTCTGTTATGGGTTGTAAGGAGAGCCCCCCCCCCTATGCCGAAAAAACGGCGTAGGGGGTCCCCCTACAATCCATACCAGACCCGTATCCAAAGCACGCTACCCGGCCGGCCAGGAAAGGAGTGGGGACGAGCGAGCGCCCCCCCCCCCCTCCTGAGCCGTACCAGGCTGCATGCCCTCAACATGGGGGGGTTGGGTGCTCTGGGGCAGGGGGGCGCACTGCGGCCCCCCCACCTCAGAGCACCCTGTCCCCATGTTGATGAGGACAGGGCCCCTTCCCGACAACCCTGGCCGTTGGTTGTCGGGGTATGCGGGCGGGAGGCTTATCGGAATCTGGGAGCCCCCTTTAATAAGGGGGCCCCCAGATACCGGCCCCCCCACCCTAAGTGAATGGATATGGGGTACATCGTACCCCTAACCATTCACCTGTAGGAAAAATGTCAAAGTTATTAAATACACCACACAAGGGTTTTTAAAATAATTTATTTTTCTGCTCCGGAGGCCCCCCCTGTCTTCTTTATTAGCTCTTTTACCAGGGGGAGCTTCTTCTTTGACGTCTTCGGGTGGGTGGGGGCCGCCGTCTGGTTCTCTTCCACCGCCGGGGGGGGTCGCTTTTAAAAAAGCCCCCACCCCCCGGCGGGTTTCCTCCGGCGTCTTCGGCGGGGGGGCTTCTTCTTCCGCTATCCCGACGGGTCTTCTCCGCTATCCGGGGGGTCTTCTCAACTCTCCGGGGGTCTCCTTCTATGTTCGCCGCTCTCCGCTGTTGACTCGGCGCACCCCGGTTCTTCCTCCAGCTGTCCGGTGCCTTCTCCTTCAGCGCTGAACGTCTATCTTCTTCTTCCGTGCTGTGACGTGTTCTTCTTCTTCCGGGCTGTGACGTCATCTTCTTCACTTCTCCAGATGTTGACACGCCGGCTCTTCTCGCTGAAATGGCAGGTGCGCTGCTTTCATCGGACCTATATAGGCCTCACAGTCCCATCATGCTCTGTACCTACCCATGTGATACCTACCCACGTGGGTAGGTATCACATGGGTAGGTACAGAGCATGATGGGACTGTGAGGCCTATATAGGTCCGATGAAAGCAGCGCACCTGCCATTTCAGCGAGAAGAGCCGGCGTGTCAACATCGGGAGAAGAGAAGAAGAGAAGACGTCACAGCACAGCGGCCTGAAGGGAGAAGTAGAAGTCGTCACAGAACAGCGGAAGAAGAGGAGGAGACGTCACAGAACAGCGGAAGAAGGAGAAGGCACCGGACAGCGGGAGGAAGAACCGGGGTGCGCCGAGTCAAGAGCGGAGAGCGGCGAACATAGAAGAAGAACCCCCGGAGCGGAGAAGACGTCACAGAAGAGCGGTGAAGACCCCGGAGAGCAGGAGAAGACCCCCGGAAATCGGAAGAAGAAGCTCCCCCTGGTAAAAGAGCTAAAGAAGACAGGGGGAGCCTCCGGAGCAGACTAATAAAATATTTTAATACCCTGTGTATTTTATTTGTGTTTTTACCACTTTTCCTCCAGGTGAATGGGTAGGGGTACGATGTACCCCATATCCATTCACTTAGGGTGGGGGGCCGGTATCTGGGGGCCCCCTTATTAAAGGGGACTCCCAGATTCCGATAAGCCTCCCGCCCGCATACCCCGACAACCAACGGCCAGGGTTGTCGGGAAGGGGCCCTGTCCTCATCAACATGGGGACAGGGTGCTCTGGGGTGGGGGGGCCGCAGTGCGCCCCCCTGCCCCAGAGCACCCAACCCCCCATGTTGAGGGCATGCAGCCTGGTACGGCTCAGGAGGGGGGGGGCGCTCGCTCGTCCCCACTCCTTTCCTGACCGGCCGGGTAGCGTGCTTTGGATACGGGTCTGGTATGGATTGTAGGGGGACCCCCTACGCCGTTTTTTCGGCGTAGGGGGGGCTCTCCTTACAACCCATAACAGACCTAAGGGCCCGGTATGCTCCTGAGGGGGGAACCCATGCCGAATTTTTATTTAAAATCCGGTGGTGGACTTCCCCCTCAGGATTCATAACAAACGCCGCACACGTGTAGAATTGGCGGGAATCCAAGTCGGATCTCCCGTCGCTTCTATGACGCGCACGTTGGAATGTGCTGTCACTATTCCAGTGAGTGCGAGATGTCGGCGAGATCTCGGCACCATGTCGCCGAGAATCAGCGCGATGCTGTCATGCTAAAAACACAATATCACAAACACCTACTGTATAGCACACGTGCAGTAACAGCAACTGTGTGTATGTGCAATTAAATAGCACACGTCCACTAACAGTGAGTACTATGTTTAGGTGTAAACTAAACACTATGCAGGCAATACAACACGTTAGAGCACTGCAGCTAGCACAATCTACTGCCTAACAATATGAATAGCTGATCTAGCTAAGCTATACAGTGTATAAATATATGTACAACGCTAGGAAGGATGTATATATATCCTCTACACACTTTAAATTTAACTAAACTGACTAGCCTTCCTGCTCTATCTATCTATCTATCTATCTATCTATCTATCTATCTATCTATCTGGTAGAAAAAACACTGGGACAGATTCATGAACAATGGTGCAGATTTGCACTGGCGTGGCGCATTATTTTTAGACTACACCGGTCCAGCGCTGAGAGGCAGTTAGGTGATTCAAGAAACTTTTTTTGTCTACGATGCCCCAGCGGGGCGGATTTTAGACGGCGTAAGGCGGGGTAAGGGCCAACTGGGAGTCACCCTATGCTAATGAAGTGCCGACCGTGGCGCAGGGGTCACGCCGGGGCGCATCTTAGACCGCACATGCGCAGTGACATCCAGGGGTAAATGCCCCAATCTGCACATGCTCAGAACTGCACCCCGGCGTGACCCCTGAGCTACGCCGGCCCACTACCAATGCCCAGTCCATAAATCAGCCCAGACTTCCGCCCTGCAGGTGCAAATGTACTGAAGCTTTTTTTTCCAAGCTAGGTCGTTTGCACTGTCGGTGGGGCAGTTATGGCTGATGAGGAATCCTCAGGTGGGCGGATGACCAATTTCAGCCCAGAGGAGAGGGCTGTAATTATTGAGGGCCTCTCCCAACATGGGGACCGCCTCTATGGGCCACAGAGTGGCTGCCCCTGGCATGTTGGCACACAGATGTGTTGTCCAGCAAGTGTTGTTGCTCAGTTCGTTTGTAACGCTGCTGCTTTAGCTGCTCTCCAGCTGACCTCTGCAAGTTTGGTGCAAAGTTACCCCTGCTTTTATGAGGTGTAACTTGGCGCCGGAAATTTCAGCTCCGTGCACCGGGAGTAGCCTGCGCCGGTCAAGCTTAAGTTGATGAATCGGCCCAAAAACCTCATTTGCATATTTAAAACACAAAAACCATGGGCGCGCCAGATCCGACCAGCGTAAATCTGCGCCAACGCCGCGCTGGCGTGGAAAGGTTACACCGAGGCGATGAAGTCTATTTGGAGGCATAATCTGGTTCTCTGGGTACAGCGCAGCGATCCGCCGGTGCAAATCTGCACTTACGCCGCGCATCTACCAAAAAAACGGTGTAAGTGCTTCATGAATCTGGCCCAGTGTCTCTATCTCTCTCTCTCTCTAACTGACTGACTGTTCTTTTCTTTCACAAAACCGGAACACACTACACGCGGCCGCCTTACAGGAGGCCTTATATAGTGTGGGGCGTGTACTAATCCCCCTGAGCCATAATTGGCCAAAGCCACCCTGGCTTTGGCCAATTATGGTTCTTAGTTTTTTGCGCGCTGTGATTGGCCAAGCATGCAGGGTCATGGGGCATGCTTGACCAATCATCAGTGCGCAATGCCGCAGTGAATTATGGGCCGATGCGCGTCACTCGAATTTGGCGCGAACGACCCGTTTTGTTCGAAATTCGTCAAACGTACGAACAGACGATGTTCGAGTCGAATGACAAGCTCATCCCTAATGCCTACCCATTTTTTCCTTAGTCCCTCCTCCTGAAACCAGTCAGTTATCCTTTTTAGTACCGCTGCTTCATAATATCTCTTGAAGTCTGGTAATTGTATTCCTCCTTAATTTCTGGTCCTATACAGGGTCTCCGGAAATGCGGGATTTCTTATTTTTCCATATGTATCCCCTTATTATTTTCCCCAATGTTTTAAAATAAACTTCTGGAATTTTAATTGGGAGTACTTGAAAAATATACAGGATTTTTGGTAAAATCATCATTTTGATAATGTTTATTCTCCCAAACCAAGATATCATATCTGTCCGATAGCCTTTGAGTTCTCCTTTGATTTTGTTTCACCACTTGCCGCCCGCCAATGACATATTGACGTTGGCAAAGTGGTTGTAGAATCCTGACTGGACGTCATATGACGTCCTCAGGATTCTGAGCCGCTGCGCGCCCCCGGGGGCGCGCATCGCAGCGATCGTTGTTGCAGGGTGTCAGTCTGACACCCCGCAACACCGATCAATGTAAAGAGTCTCTCATGGAGACTCTTTACCACGTGATCAGCCGTGTCCTATCACGGCTGATCACGATGTAAATAGGAAAAGACGGTAATCGGCTTTTCCTCACTCGTGTCTGCCAGATGCGAGTAGAGGAGTGACGATCGGCTGCTCCTGTGACGGGGGGGTTTGTGCTGATCGATCATCAGCACAGCCCCCCCGAGGATGCCCACTGGACCATCAGGGATGGCCATATAGACCACCAGAAATTAAAAAATAAATAAATAAAGGGTGCCACCCTAGACCACCAGGGATGAGGAGGACACAGAAAATGGATGCCAATCAGTGATGCAATGCATGCCAATCAGTGCCCACAATGGGCATCACTGATTGGCAGGCATTGTTTGGCACTGATTGGCATCCATTAGTACAACACATACAATAGTGCCCATCTATGCCCATCCGTGCCACCTATCAGTGCCCATCCATGCCGCCTATCAGTGCCCATCCATGCCGCCTATCCGTGCCATGTCCATGCCGCCTATCCGTGCCCGTCCGTGCCGCCTATCCGTGCCCAGCCGTGCCGCCTATCTGTGCCACCTATCCGTGCCCATGCGTGCCGCCTATCCTAGCCCATCCATGCCGCCTATCCGTGCCGCCTATCAGTGCCCATCCGTGCCGCCCATCAGTGCCGCATATTAGTGCCCATCAATGCCACCACATCAGTGCCACCTCATCGGTGCCCATCAGTGCCGCCTTATCAGTGCCCGTCAGTGCAATACCATCAGTGCCCATTAGTGAAGGAGAAAACATACTTATTTACAATGTTTTATAACAGAAACAAAAAATTCAAAATTTTCGGTAATTTTTTTATTTTTTTTGCAGAAAATAAATATCCCAGAGGTTATCAAATACCACCAAAAGAAAGCTCTATTTGTGGGTACAAAATGATAAAAATGTAGTTTGGGTACAGTGTAGCATCACCGCGCAATTGTCATTCAAAGTGCAACAGCACTGAAAGCTAAAAATTGGTCTGGGCAGGAAGGTGTATAAGTGCCCTGTATGGAAGTGGTTAATAAGGAAATATATAAAAGGGGGGGAACCAATGCGCAAAACCACAACTAACCTAAGGTAACCTAACTAATAAACAAAGTGTATAAATAAATAAACAAATATATGCAGCAGCCACTACATGAAAGTGCTCACGCACCAATCAGCATATAAGAAAGAGGGGGTGTAGTGGCGCTTGCAGTAAATAAATAAAATAGACAAGAAACGCACAGCAACGTGTGATAATGTCCAAAAAAAATGTGTTCCACTCCAAATTCCTCTTTATCCACTTAAGCCCCGGACCAATATGCAGCCTAAAGACCCAAGGTGTTTTTACAGTTCGGGACTGCGTCGCTTTAACAGACAATTGCGCGGTCGTGCGACGTGGCTCCCAAACAAAATTGGCGTCCTTTTTTCCCCACAAATAGAGCTTTCTTTTGGTGGTATTTGATCACATCTGCGGTTTTTAGTTTTTGCGCTATAAACAAAAATAGAGCGACAATTTTGAAAAAAAAGCAATATTTTTTACTTTTTGCTGTAATAAATATCCCCCAAAAACATATATAAAAACATTTTTTTTCCTCAGTTTAGGCCGATACGTATTCTTCTACCTATTTTTAGTAAAAAAAATCGCAATAAGCGTTTATCGATTGGTTTGCGCAAAATTTATAGTGTTTACAAAATAGGGGATAGTTTTATTGCATTTTTTTTTATTATTTTTTTTTTTACTACTAATGGCGGCGATCAGCAATTTTTTTCGTGACTGCGACATTATGGCGGACACTTCGGACAATTTTGACACATTTTTGGGACCATTGTCATTTTCACAGCAAAAAATGCATTTAAATTGCATTCTTTATTGTGAAAATGACAGTTGCAGTTTGGGAGTTAACCACAGGTGGCGCTGTAGGAGTTAGGGTGCACCTAGTATGTGTTTACAACTGTTTGGGGGTGTGGCTGTAGGAATGACGTCATCGATCATGTCTTCCCTATAAAGGGATTGACGCGATCGATGCGCCGCCATAGTGAAGGACGGGGAAGCCGTGTTTACATACGGCTCTCCTCGTTCTTCAGCTCCGGGGAGCGATCGCGACGGAGCGGCTATAAACAAATAGCCGCGCCGTGGTCCCGGATCGCTCCCCGAGCGGACCCGACCTCCGCATGTAGCGGGGGGGGTCCCGATCGGACCCCCCACCCGCTAATAGGCAAGGACGTACAATGACGCCCATCTGCCTGTACGTGCCATATTGTGGACGTATATGTACATGCGGGGGTCGGGAAGTGGTTATAATCCTCTCGCATCAATGACTTATGATGTGAAGGAGGGGATGTGTGAAGATAATGAGATCCAAACAATATTTATGACTCAATGTCTAGAGTTCATACACAATCATATATGATGAAGCAAAATGTGGATAATTGCATCTGTAAAAGTGAATCCATGTAACCACAAATAAACGTAGTAAAAGGGTGAACCCAAATGACAGTACGTGCACTATAATACTATAATAATAATAAAAAAAACGCACAGCAACGTGTGATAATGTCCAAAAAAATGTGTTCCACTCCAAATTCCTCTATAAACTCCTCTCACATCAATGACTATGATGTGAAGGAGGGAATGTGTGAAGAGAATGAGATCCAAACAATATTTATGACTCAAAGTCTTGAGTTCATACACAATCATATATGATGAAGCAAAATGTGGATAATTGCATCTGTAAAAGTGAATCCATGCAACCACAAATAAACGTAGTAAAATGGTGAACCCAAATGACAGTATGTGCACTATAAAGTGTGGGCCAAATTCTCAAAACCATGTGTAAATTTAGGATTATCTAACTTATGTCATTTAAGTTACGGCGCCCTAAGTTGGTGTCGTAACTACCGTATTCTCAGTGCATTTGCGCACAAAACTGCGCCATCCTTAACTTAAGTTTCAATGCCTAAGGCGTGGTTATGGCAAGTGGGAATGAAGTGGGCGTGCTTCATTGTAATGAGCCGTGACCCCATGCAAATGAAGTGCCGGCCGTACTGCGCATGCGCGCACGAATCTGGACCTCAATGCGCATGTGCAGAACTTTGGTCAGCGCAATCAGTGAGATAGGTAAAAGGCCAAGCGTACTTAGTTTGAAGATCGCCCTGTGTCTAAATAGCCCCAGTCAAACACACTTCAATTGCAAAAGTATTTCCCTGTGTTCCCTTCCTAAAGCAAGTTGCTTCTGCTTTGAACGTTTGTCAGTGTTTGTTGGTAAGATTGTTTTGTGAGAAAAGTGTTTGTGGAGTTGGAGGGTATAGTTGGTGTTTGTTTTTGCTAATTTGTTTTTTGTTTTGATTGTTTGCCTGTTTGTTTTTCCTAATAGTTTATTTTGGGTTTTGTTTATATTTTTTGTTTTCCTTTTTTGCCTGTTTGTTTTCGAATTAATAGTAGCTGTCTGTCTATTTTTTATTTTGGCTTGTTTGTATTTTCTTTGGTGTGTGTGTGTATTGTTGTTTGTTTGTTGGCTGAGTTCCCTGTTGCTGGGTGTTGTCTGTCATGGCTCCCAAGCGCAGGAAGCTAAATTTTTCACCGGCAGAGAAGCATATACTTGCTCAGGGCGTCATTAAATTTGGGCGATTTCTCCATGGCCCTGAGAGCCACACCACCACCCCGGCCAGGAGGAAGGAGATCCTTCAAAAGATCACCGATCGGATCAATGCGGCGGGGGGGGGGGGGGGGGGGAGACCAGGACCATCGCTGGAGTTCAAAAAAAAATAAATGACTTGAGGAGCGTGTCCCGGAACAAGCTGGCAACGCTGCATGCCCATACCAGGGGCACTGGAGGAGGGGGACCCTGCCCAGTCAGGATGAGTGAGGAGGAATGGGCAGTGGCCCAGTGTTTCCACCCACAGCAGGTGGTGGGCCTGCCTGGCTTTGACAATGATCCTCTTATGAGGACAGGTAATTTTTTGGAATTTCTATCTGGTGATTAGCATGTGTGGGTGGGGGAAGGGAAGATGTGCCAAGTGTATGGATCCAACAACCTGTGATTGTTTTGTGTCCTCCCCAGATGGCCAGGAGGTGGCAGCCCCATCAGCCCAGGAGGTGGCAGCCCCATCAGCCCAGGAGGTGGCAGCCCCATCAGCCCAGGAGGTGGCAGCCCCATCAGCCCAGGAGGTGGCAGCCCCATCAGCCCAGGAGGTGGCAGCCCCATCAGGTCAGGAGGTTGCAGGCCCATCAGGTCAGGAGGTTGCTGGCCCATCAGGGCAGGCTGCTGCACCACCCCCAAGACAGGCTCATGCAGAGTCCCAAGAAGGGCAGGATTCGCCATGGGAGGGGAGTGCCCACAACTCCCCTAATTTGGATGTTGAGTGGGAGGAGGATGAGGGGGAGGAAGATGACAATATTCTGATTGGGCAGGAAATAATGATGGGCCAAGATATGACCTTTGAATCATCCCCTGAGGGAACCCCACAGGCGCCCAGAAGTCAGGCCACCATCATGGGTCGCCCCTTCCAACCCTCCTCCAACATGCAGCAGCACCCATGGCTCACTCCAACTCCTCCTCCAAGGCCACAAGCCTCAGGGGCAAGTAGGATGCCGACCCCTGAAAACAGGGGGGGGTTGGTGCGTCTGCCGGTCAGTCTGTTGAGGGACAATGTCCGGCAGACCCGCAGTCTGTCTGCAATACAAAAAACTATGAGCAAGGTGGAGCGCAGCCTGGGTGCAATGAGGGAGTCACTGGGTGACGTGGCCACCAACTCCGTGGGGGTCATCACCTGTTTGTGGGACCTGAGGAACGCCACAACAGGTGTGGCCCAGGAGGTGACTGCCCTCACCCAGGCTGTGCAGGCCAATACCCGGGCTGTGCAGGCCAATACGGCTGACATAACTTCCTGTCTGACAAGGATAGCCGTTGCCTTGGAGGGAAGGCCAGCAGGAGGACAGACACCAGGGGAGGCTGCTTCCTCCCCTGTACAGTCCCCCCGCCCTGAAAATACTCCCTCCCCTGCACAGTCCCCCCCCCCTGAAAATACTCCCTCCCCTGCACAGACCCCCCCCCGTGAAGATCCCCCAGTTGGCCGTGGCCGTCCCCGTGCCCGTCCCCGTGACCGTGCCCGTGCCCGTGGGCAGCCCAGAAGGAGCACTCGGCAACATCCCTAATTTGCAGGGGTACTTTTTTTTTTTTTTTTTTTTACACTGTACTTATGATTTGGTATATGTGTGTGAATCATGTGTGAATGTGGGGGGATGGCATTCCTGAAAACATAAGGGTGTCACCCTCAGTTTTGGTGGAGTAGGGATCCCCAGGACCAGGGAGAAGTCATCCTAGGTTCCTGAATGGTGTATGAATGCACAGTGACATAATTGGAGCCGTGGCGGGGCGTTACTGCTCCCAAGTACCAAAGGGGGGGGGGGTACTTGGATCTAATCCAATTCTATGTGCATGTGATGTGTCTGTGCTAGGGACCACAGTGACGTGCATTCATGCATTCTCATTGTGAGATAATTAATGTGCGTTTTGTAAATAAAAATAAACATTCTCTTTGGCATATAAGTAATGTGCATTTATTTACCAAAATAAAGATTTAAAGGTCACATAATCTCTGTGATTTGGTCTTGGCAAATCAAAAACAAAAATAGTATTAGGATGCATTTACTGGGCAAAGATGCCTTCAGACAGTTGTCTCCTGATTGCCTGGCCCTCAGCAGACCGGGTAGAGGGGTTTGGGGGGGGGGGGGTTGCCTGGGTGGGGGGTTAGGTCAGGAGATATCTCCACATGCATGCCCCTTCTTAATGCAAAATTGTGCAGTATGCAACATGCACCAATAATTTTGCATACAAAGTCTGGGGAATACAATAGTGTACCCCCAGTCTTGTCCAGGCATCTGAATCGTGACTTTAGCATGCCAAAAGTCCGCTCTACTATAGCCCGGGTCTGGCTGTGCACCTCATTGTATTTTCGTTCTCCGGGTGTTTGGGGGTTCCTAAAGGGGGTCATCAGGTGGGGTCCCAATGCATATCCTGAGTCACCTGTAAGGGAAAAGACAGGAGGATATTAGTCATGCATGTGCCCCTTGTGATGTCTCCATCATGGGGGGGGCATACCTGACACCAATGTCACTCACCAATCAGCCAGCTGTCTCCATACATGTTCATCTCAAAGTCTCTGTAGATCTTGGTCTGCCTTAGTATGAAACTATCATGGCACGAGCCGGGAAACTTGGCACAAACGTGCCAGATGAGGCCATGTGCATCTACGATCATCTGGACATTGATTGAATGCCAGCCTTTCCTGTTTCTGAACAGGTGTTCAGTATCATGGGGGGGCTGGAGTGCCACATGGGTGCAGTCAATCGCCCCGATGGTCTTAGGAAAGCCAGCAATATTGTAAAAGTCTGTCATTGCTTGCACACGCTGGTCCTCCTGGGTGGGCATGACAAACTGGTGGCTCATGCGCCGCAGTATGGCAGGGACCACCTGATGTAGGCATTTACTCATGGTTGACTGCACCATCCCAGCCACACCTCCAGATGCTCGCTGGAATGAGCCACTCGATAGAAAATGGAGGGTTGCCATAACTTTTTCAAGAGGTGTCAGGGCATGGGAACGTAGGGTTGGGGCAATTAGATCATCATGAAGGAGTTGGGTGATCTCCAGGATGGCCTCCCTATCAAATCGGTAGTTGCCAATGACCTCATAAACTGGCATTTGCCAAATATCACGGTGTGGCCGATAAACACGCGCCTGTGCCCTCATCCTCCTCCTCTGTGCCCTCCTCCTCCTTTGTGCCTGTAAGGCAGCAAGTGCCGTCAAAATCATTGCTGGTCCTGGCATTTTTCAAAATAAACCTTCACAACTAGAGCTGTAACCTCTAGTCACTTCCTTCTGCAAACCCTTCCACAGCATGTGTAAAATTAGGGCTGGTTTTATAATGTGGAAATTTAGTCAGAAAAACTAACAGGTGCGCACAGGGGGGAAAATACGGCACACACACTTAATTCTGAGAATCGCCCTAACTCCCTCATTTGCATCTTTGCCTATCAAAAACAGCGGCGAGCCTAGCGTAATTTGCGCCCGGGAATGCGCAGGTGTAACTAATTTAAGTACGGCTGAAAATACGGAAATCTTTGCTTAAGTCGTTTTGACGATCGCGCGCAAATATACGCGCCGTGTAAAATTAGAAAAATGGAGTTAAGTCTGCGTATCTCTTTTGAGAATTTGGCCCTCTGTGCCTAAAAAATATAAATATATAATAAATAAATAATGTTCCAGTTAGGTGCACTAATTAAATGTGCCAAATAAATAAATAATGTTCCAGTAATCAAAGTGTCCCAAAAAAATTCCCATGCAAAAAACAGGATAATTGTATCACAGTGAACGTGGAATAAATAATAAAGTGCTTGATGCAAAAATTCCCAAAAAGTGCAATAGTGCTAGGTTAGAGGATGATGCTGCAATCCAATGCACGATCCATTCCGTGTAGTAATGCAGAATCAGAAGGTAAATACTAGCCTCTCACCTCATGAAAGGCTAATTAGAGCCTTTAGGTAATATGAAGGTCAGCAGGGGATAGCTCTGGATCCAAGGCAGCCCAGGTAATTTTCATCACATAAGGTCCCAGGTAATTTTCATCACATAAGGTCCCAGGTAATTTTCATCACATAAGGTCCCAGCCGCTCTCAATAAAGCATAAAGCAAAACTCCATAGTGTAGTAGGTAGGAATAACATTTAATAACACATAGTATCACTTACAGTTAAAATCTTTGAACACCAGCAGCAACAGCAAACGGTTCACAGACAAACGAAATGACAGACAGCTAATCTCCGCTCTCGGCCGCGAGCGGAAATAACGTCACCGACGGCACTTCTCCAAACACCTGACGCGTTGCGTGGCTGAACTACGCCACTTAATCTTAATTTAACCAAATATTGTTTGGATCTCATTATCTTCACACAATCCCTCCTTCACATCATAGTCATTGATGTGAGAGGAGTTTATAGAGGAATTTGGAGTGGAACACATTTTTTTGGACATTATCACATGTTGCTGTGCGTTTTTTTTTTTTTTTTCTTATTATTATAGTATTATAGTGCACGTACTGTCATTTGGGTTCACCCTTTTACTACGTTTATTTGTGGTTACATGGATTCACTTTTACAGATGCAATTATCCACATTTTGCTTCATCATATATGATTGTGTATGAACTCAAGACATTGAGTCATAAATGTTGTTTGGATCTCATTATCTTCACACATCCCCTCCTTCACATCATAAGTCATTGATGCGAGAGGATTATAAAGAGGAATTTGGAGTGAACACATTACATTACATTACATGACATTATCACACGTTGCTGTGCGTTTCTTGTCTATTTTATTTATTTACTGCAAGCGCCACTACACCCCCTCTTTCTAATAAGGAAATATAATTATCTACATATAGGTCCCTTTCTGACTTTGACATGAGTATCCCTAGGTACTTCATTGCCTTTTGTTTCAGTGTGAATGGGTAGAGGACTCCAAGCTCTCTGCGTTCCTTTGGACTCATAGATATAATCAGAGTCTCCGTTTTCTCCTTGTTGATTTTTAGATTTGAGATTTCTCCATATTTGCCGTACTCTTCCATAATTTTTGGAATAGACTGTATTGGATTTGATACATAAAACATTATATCGTCGGCGAACGCAGATATCTTGTGTTCTTCCCCATCCACCTTCACCCCTTTTATCTCCTCATTAGATCCAATTGTGACCAGTAGGGGTTCCAGCGATAAAACAAATAGGAGGGGGGAGAGGGGACATCCCTGACGGGTCCCGTTAAAGAGTGGGAAGCTTTCTGACAAGGTACCATTTACTCGAAGCTGCGCTGAGGGTTTAGAATATAGTGCTTCTATTAACCTAAGCATTCTAGGACCCATTCCTATATGTCTTAATGTTGCTGTCATGAATTTCCAGTCTAGTCTATCAAACGCTTTCAGCATCGAGAGGCATAATCATTACCGATTTTCTGTTCTTCCTGGCTTTTTGGATCAGGAGGAGCCCCCTCAGCACATTGTCTCTTGTTTCCCTCCAAGGTACAAACCCTGCCTGATCTTTGTCTATCAGCCCTGCCATTAACGGTTTTATTCTTTCAGCCATTATCTTCGCATATATCTTTATGTCAACATTAATCAGGGATATGGGCCTGTAACTAGTACAGATCATAGGGTCTTGTCCCTCCTTTCCTATCAGGGTTATGTGAGCTCCCAAAGCTTCTTCACGAATTGCAAGGCCTCTTCTTATGGAATTCACATAATCCTGAAAGTACGGGACAAGAGTTTCTCCAAATCTTTTATAATAGAGAGAGGTATATCCATCTGGGCCCGGGCTCTTTCCCATTTTGATATTTTTAATTGTTTGACTTATCTCCTCTCTGGATATCTCTCTCTCTAGATTGGTAGCATCTTCTACTGACAATCGCAAAATCTTTGATCCCTCTAGATATTGTCCTATTTTTCTCTCTCTATTCTGCGTTTCTGTCGTGTCTTGGTCTTTGTTAATTTTATATAGATGTTGATAGTAATCTTTAAGAGTTTCTATAATGTCTTTAGTCGAATACTTCATATCACCTTTCTTATCCCTCATTTTTAGTATGTAATTTTGTGCATTTTTAGGTTTAATTATCCTTGCTAGGAGTTTCCCTGTTTTGTTACCCAAGGCATAGAACCTTTGGTTCGTATTATCAAATACCCACTTAGTTTCCTGGTCCAGTAATTCCCGTAAGATTTCTCTCTTCCTGGTTAGTAAGATCAGGGTTTGCCCCTCCAGGCTATCTTTATGCTTCTGTTCCAATATCTGTATCTCTTCCAGCAGGGTTCTTTTCTGGACCTGCCTAATTTTACTCCTTTTAGCCTTCTCCGATATCATTTTCCCTCTCATATATACTTTATGGGTTTCCATCCTATCAATGTTGTCCTTGTCGTTATCTTTAAAAAATAGACCCATGTCCTTCTCCAACTCATCGGCTATCTTAGTATTTCTCAAAAGAGATTCCTCCATTCTCCAAACTCTCTGGCCCGAAGGGCTCCCTCCCATGTCCATAGACATCTCCACTGGAGCATGGTCAGAGAGTGTTATTGATTTAATTTCAATCTTTCTCAAGCCTTCTAACAGCTGGTGATCAAGAAGGACATGATCTATTCTAGAATAGGACCCATGCACTGAAGAAAAAAACATGAAATCTTTGTCTCTTGGATGGAATATTGTCCATGCCTCAACCAAATGCATTTGATATAATTTATGTTTTATTGCATGTAGGTGCTTACCCTCTGACCTTAATGAGACTGATTGGGTGTCTAGTTCTGGATAAAACACAAAGTTGAGGTCTCCTGCCAAAACCAACCTACCCTCTCTGAAACCGTCCACTCTATTCAAAATCTTCCTTAGGTACCTAGCTGGGCGGGAGTTGGGACAATATACATTCACAAGGGTGTACTTCTTATTGAGTATGGACCCCCTAATTATGATATATCTTCAATCAGGGTCTATTTCCATGGCATCCAGAGTAATCTGTGTGTTTTTATCAAAAACCTATCGCGGTGCCCTTGGATCTATTATTAGGAGAATAGCTATGGAACCACAGAGGATAGTCCTTTGAATACAGTCTAGATCTTGTTGTCACTTTGAAATGGGTTTCTTGGAGAAATATTATTAGCTGCCATGTTCTTCATCTCCTGCAGGACCTGGTAGCGCTTATTGGGGCTGTTAAGACCCCTAACATTATAAGTTATATTATATTTAATCTAGACATAATGTTAACTTTTTCTCCCTTATTTTCTTCCTTTTTTTAGTCTTAGTCTTCCAGCCCATACTGTACCTTATCCTTACACAGCACCGGAGGAGAGAGTTTCCCGCTGTCCGCCCTCCCTCCGGAAACATTAATTTTTTGCTGGCTTCAAGACTCCCCGTACAACATTTTGTACTACCGGTTAGAAAGATAGTCTCTACCCTCGAGCCCAGAACCTCTTAATCTACTTTCAGAACCTTCTATGTAAAACGCATTGAGACCTTGCCCCCCCTCCCTCCCCCCCGAACATATTGAACATCAATATTTGAACTCTCTCGGTCTGCACTCATCCTGGTGACCTGCTGAGTTGGCCCTCCCATGGAGAGACCAGCGTGTTCTCCCCTTCCCCGAGACCTAGACCAAAATCTGGAATTGGTCTCAGGAGGGCAGGCTGGTACCTTACTCCATTTCGCCCCCCAGGAAGTAAAGTCCTTATTAGTCCAATCTCCAAAAAAAAAATAACTTTTATAGTCTAAGGTTCTTCATTTATGCTCTATTCCAGTCCTGTTCTTTCCATCTTTTCCATGCTGGCGGTCTTTTTTCCCAGTTTTCAACTTGTACTGGTTGTAGATTCAGTCTATTGCAGAATTCCCTTGCATCTTCTGGAAATCGGACATAGGCAGATATTCCCTGATACTTAACGGATAGGCAGGCTGGGAATCCCCACCTATAGGAGATCTCCTTTGTTTGTAAAATGTTAGTCAGGGGTTTCAGAGCCCTTTTACGGACCAATGTCTCCGGGGACAGATCTGAAAAGATCAAAATTTTATTTCCCTTATCTTCCATAGGGACAGAGTTCCTGGTACTTTGGGAAACCTGTTCCTTATGACCATACTCCTGACACCTTACTACTATGTCCCTAGGGACGTCCCTTTGGACATTTTAGGACCTCTGGATCCTGTGGGCTCTTTCAAACTGCATGGGCAAGGATAAGTCCCATTTTTAGAGCAGTATTAAATAATTCCCGAAGGACGTCACCCAAGTCTTCATCTTTAACTTCCTCGGGAAGACCTTTTATCCAGAGGTTCCTCCTCCTGCTGCGATTTTCTTGGTCCTCGAGTTTATAGCGGGCATTCCTTATCTTTTACCAGTCCATGTCTGCTCTATCTCTTAGTTCTGATATGGCATTTCTGTGTTCTTCAAGTTGTTCTTCTATCCCTTCCACTCTTTATAGGACACTATGTATATCCTTCCTTGTGGCTCCCATCTCACCTTTAATGGTGCGTTCTAAATGGCAGATCATGTCAGTCATGTCTGCCATATCTTGTTTAGTGGGGGGTAGATGTACCTCTTCTTGATTTGTTTCCTTTTGCTGTTGTCCCTCGGGGGTGTTCAAAATGTTTCTTTAATTTTTTACTTCTGGAGTTTGGTCATAGAAGATTTTACTTTTCTCCTTCCCTGGGGTAAGCTTTCCCGGGGACAAACCAGCTATCAATTCACCCACTTTCTTCCCCATATTCAAAACTTTCTCTGGGGAAGGCATCTCCTTAGTTGGAGTCGCTTGGGCGGAATTTAAGACCGCTTTATTGGAGCTCCCCGATTGAGCCTCGCCTTCAGATATGAGGTATGCTTTAATTGTTTTTTTGCTTTGTGCCTCCCCCTGATTTGCTTTTGGAGCTTTTTTTACCATTTTCCCTGGTTGTCCGAGAGGAACAGATTGGAAAGGTGAACAGGACAGTCAATGGCCTACGCTCTCCCTCAATGGGAGAGCATATTCCTTTCCAGGCTCAAACTTTTGCTTACTCTATGCCCAAGGGCACATTCTACTTGTGATATCTGGTGATGGCTAACAGTAGCTATGGCTGGTAGCTGTTAGATAAGTATATAACACTCTAAGAGTCTGGCTTTTAGTTAATAACAGTTCTTTCCTGTATAATGGCTGACAGAAGCTGGACGGACTTCCCTTTATATTTGAGCATTTAATCGATATATACTTCAACAGGTATGGCAGATACAGCAAAGCAGCAGGTGCAGTGACATCAATGGTTATGTTGTGGTGTGTAAAATACTATTAAATATATTAAGCCGTGGTTACTTTGGATCCTTAATTAAAGTACATCCTTTAAATAAGATTTAAATCATCGAGCGTAGGTCTTTAATCATTTGTTCTCTGTGAGAACTACACACCCTTTATGTCATTTTTCAACTTTAAAAGAAGAGAAAAAAAAAGTGTCCATCCTACCTGCTGCCGCTGCTGCTGGTGCTTCTCTGGATCCAATTATCTGTTCAGCTCTGAGGGTCACGGTCCCACAGATCCTTGCCTCCGGCTGTTTACAAGCCTCACTCATCTGCTGATCTTTGTCCCCCTTACAGGAGACTGAGCGGGGGGGGGGGCGGGCGCTCTGGGGGTTGCCTACACCCCTGCTCTCTCCCTCCTCACAGGGGAGGCAGCTCCTCCATCCTCTGCCCTCCGTACGTCCTCGGTCCTTGGACCTCAACTCCTTCCCGGGACCCTCACTCCCTCGTGATCCCCGGCTCTTCCTTACTGGCAGAGCGTAAATGTTGTCTTCTGCTCTGCGCCTCCTTGCAACTCCGCTCACCAGAACGCCGCCACTGACCCAGAAGGAGATACACGCGATCAGCCACCCTACGTCACTGGGCACTGAACATACCCGGCGGCTTAATCCTTTTGTGTGCTCGTACAGGATCCGGGCTGTTCTGCCGTGCCTCCGACCGACCTCACCATAGCCCAGGTTAGTCCTTTCCCTTCCTCCTGACACTTCTAGACCTTCAAAGCCTCATTCCCTGGGGAGATTTGGGAGCCTGGAGCTCGGAGCTGCAGCCCTGTGCCACCATGTCTGTTAGCTCCTCCCTGTGGAGTGTTTCTTCTAAGGAGTCATTCAGTTATGAAGGGAAATTACAGCTTGAGCTACTGAGCTCTGTAAATAACATCAATTGTACAGTGATCTGGGAAGGACAGGCAGGCAAACATGTGGAAAAGAGATTTCAGCTCCACCTGCTGGCTGGAAATGAAAATGCTATTTATTTATACACAATATCGTGAATGTTTTGTCCTAACTATTATAAAGACAGAAAACACGATCCATTCCTCTGAAGGCAAAGACCTCAGACAGTTCTCACTTCTGTACAAAAGGCCGTCCCATAACCAATACAACTCATACTCCAGAAATATCATCTGTCATTGTCTCCCTTCTGCAGGATGGGAGTTATAAATCCTGGAAAGTTACCCCTCCCCCATCACTAGAAGGAATGATGAACATCCCTAACTCCCATCCCCTTTATGAGTCCTTGTCTGCCATAAAAAGTCCCAAGGCTTCCTCTGTCCTGACTCTGGGCAGTGAGTGCCGATCTCCCCCTCTCTGCTCCTGGTGGGGGTTCTGTTCAGGTATGAAGGTCGTATCCTATGGACATAACCCCTCCGGAGTCCCCCCACAACCACATATTATACTATGTAGAGCTGGGCAGTCAGCTTCATCTTATTGTATTTTGTTTGTTCTCCACAATGAGATGTTTGTAATGAGAAGTCATCATCACCGTCCGGTTCCCAAATAATAATCCCAATTTATTTTCACATATGGCTAAAAATCATCCCAACAGAGAAGCTGACGAGTTTCACCCATTCAGGCCTTAGTCATAAAAGAAAGAGAAAGGCGCCTCGAAGTGTAGTAGGTAAAATATTTATTACAGACACAATGGGATTACATACACTTAGAAGATAGTACGAGGTCCTAGACATAGAGGCCCATATTCTCTCTAAAAATCTGCGGGCTGCGCTTAAGGCACTTACACTCCGCTGTCCCAACTTACAGGAGCAAGTGTTGTATTCCCCAAACACTTGCTCTGTAAGTTGGGACGGCGGAGTGTAAATGCCCCGGCGTAGCCTGGCGGATCTCCAAGGGGGCGGCTTGTATTCAAATTAAGCGCGCTCCCGATTCTAATGAACTGCGCATGCGCCGGGCTTCAAAAAGCCCAGTGCGCATGCTCCAGTTCTCGGCGGAAAACGTCAATGATGCCGACGTGTGCGTCATTGACGTAAAGTCGTATTCAAGAACGACTTACGGAAACGACGTACCCAACGAAAAAACACGATGCGGACCAGACGCCATCCGTAACATGGCCTAACTGGGACTTGCGGAAACTTACTCCTCATATAGCAGGAGTAAGTTTCCGCTTACGCAAACGACGTTAGCGACGGTTACGCGACGTGAACTCGTTCGGGAATCGGCGTAGAAGGATCATTTGCATACGCAAATGAGTCCTTCACGTAAATGCCATCTAGCGGCGGCCGGCGGCATTACATTTAAGATCCGCCAGTGTAAGTGACTTACAGATGGCGGATCTTAAGTGTATCTCTGCGAAAATGATTCTAAGAATCAGTCGCATAGATACACGGGCCAAAAAAGGGAGATACGATGGAGTATCCTGAGATACTCCATCGTAACTTCTATGAGAATATGGCCCATAATGATTGGTCCTCATGCGGATCTCTATAATCCTCGTCTGTCTGGGGGAGGGAGAGCCGTCCTGCAGATGTCAGAGATCCCTGGTGATGTGGATGAGCGAGGAGGTGAAGATGCGATGAGGCGGCCCAGGTTCTGGAACCAAGCTGGAACACACACGGCTGATGTGACATCAGATGAAGGAGACGTGCATGCGTTGAAACGCGTTACCGCCCACCACCTTCATCTGATGTTACATCAGCCGTGTGCTTTCCAGCTTGGTTTCAGAGCCATCCGGTTCTGGAAAGTCATTTGAGAGTCGGTCTCCAACTGTTCGGCTATTCCCTGGAATGCATCTCTCGTGTAATTGACAAACCTTTGCTGATTGTAATATATATATAATTTATCCAATCTACATTTTTGCTAACAGTTATTATGGGGATTAGGGCCTCTAAACCTGCTTTTACCTGGTCTTTGGCCTTGAATTCATCAGGGACCCCCCTTGGAACTCCAATGGCATCTAAATACACATGAGGGTCAAAACTTCCCAGGAGGGCTTCCCTTTTTGTCCTCTTACCCTGTGTGTTGTGAGTACCTTCCGTTAGGATGTGCAGAGGCACGATGGCCTTTGCAAGGGCACATTCTCCCTTCCATTGCCCCTCCAACCTGGTCCTCACTTGCATGTCTCCACATATCCAATACACATCTCCCAAGGATTGACTTTGATTCTGTACTAAGTTGGCCGGGACATGACTGTAAAAAGCACAGTAACCTTTGGAAAAGTGACCTAGGTTTTTACCCCTCCCTTCATGGTGAGCATAACAAGTGTAGTTTCCAGGGTATATGGTGATAGCTATCTTAGGTATTGAGGCCCTAGTGTCTATGGGATATTCCTTTTTCCATTTTTCACATGTTAACTGGTTGGTGGAAATGTTTGTGTAGAGGCTTAGGAAGCACTCTTCCTCTTTTTTAGGTATAACTAACGGGACTCTACCCAAATGTGGCCTAGCACTACCACAGACATAGCAGTTTTATTATGTTTACTGGCGCTATATCTCATCCATTCTAGCCAGAGATTGACTTCCGAGAGGCCGGTTTCAACCTCCATTGTATCCTTGAAGGTAGGATCCGCTATTGCAACCATGTCCCCCAGGGTCTGTACATGGGGCTTTAAGGGGTTTGGTGGGGGAAAGTTCTTGACTGGCTGCCATTCGTTGTTGTTGTTGTACATATCTTCTAGACGGAAAGACCCTCTATGACCCCAGTGACCCCCTCCGAACCACCACCCCAACACATACTCTCCCTTATCGGATGGGCTTGGATTCCGTATGTTTAGGACAAGTGTCATACTGGGCCCTGACTTGGTGAGGTTGAGACGGGTTAGAAAGGGCTCCCCCTGGCTGTCTTTACTGTCATAGGCTGGTTGAGGTTTATATCCCCAGGGTGTCCCTGTGTTCCAAACTGCTGCTCCCCAACTGTCACAATTTTTTTTCCCCATGACCCTTTAGTGACACATATATACCCCTCTCCATCATCACCTTTTTCATACCATTCTGACCTGCTGTTATGCTCAGGACATGGGAGTGTCTTACACGGGTGGAAGTCGAACGTGGCTACATGGGTATCGGATGAATTATACCAAAAAATTACCTTCCCATCTTTCGTAGTAATGGCTGCATGCTGTGCCCTAGTCAACCCACACAGACAAAGGATATATAGGATCATGATTTATCTTTATCTGTTTCCTTGGGTATGGTGACCTTCTTGCAGTGGGAGGCGTGTATCCAGGTGTTCTTCCCTGCAACTTTCACCGATGTAGCTGTTGTTAGGAGGACCTGGAAGGGACCATCATGTCTTGGTTCAAGAGGGTGTTTTCGCACAAATTTCTTTATCATAACCCAATCACCGAGGACCAGCTTGTGTGTTCCTGTATCTAACTCAGGATCTGGAATGGAAGAGAAAACTTATGCATGGATACGGGTTAATTCACGAGACAAAGCAGTCACATAATCAGTTAATACATCGGATTGTAACTGTAATTGTTGTGGATAATAACACCCTAATCTCGGGGCTGAACCAAACAGTATTTAATAAGGTGATTGTAACGGCTACCCACTGGTAGTGAGGGTCTCAGCCGTTGGCGACGTCCTTTTCCCTGGCAAGCTGCGATATGCAGGTACCGCCGGTATATCCCATCGAACGCCCTTCCAAGAAACGAGACGTGCTACGTTTGGAGGGTCAAGCAGACTGACTTTATTTGGCATATTTCACCTGCTTATATCTGGTTACAACTGTTACAAGAACAATGACAGTTTCCGCCCTCCCCTTTTCCCAGTAGGGGGCTTCAACACAGACCCCCTGAAACAATGACATCTCCTTGAATTAATCACTTGACCAGTTTCTAGACGCTTCGGCACCTCACCCCACTTAACATTTCCTGGCCAGGCACATAGAATTCAATTAACCTTTAAAACAATTATCACTCACACATAATCCCCATCAGCATACACCTCACAGGGGGGCTGTTTACCTGCACACAAAAGAAGAGTTCATTATCTATGCGAAGGGAACATTAGCATTCAACAATGAAAAGAAACTTGTCCAATTAACCCTTTGAGCTCAGAATACAATGTGGTACATCCAATGGTGACAAGCCATGCAGTTCCTTGTAGTCCCCCTGCACGAAGATTATAACTGTCTCGGCAGCATGCATGTGTCCGTTACACTACTCCCCCTTTGTGGAACACTCCGGCAGACCCGGATTGATCCTTTTCGGATCAACTTGGGGATGTCCGGTCTGCTGTTAGGGTAAAAGTTCTGTTTGCCTGGACAGTCCGTCGGCCTTCTCATTGGCTTACCAGGTCGGTAGCTGATGGTGACGGTGAAGAATAGAATTCAATTCTGGAACAGTCACTTGCTTTGCTCTCTCAATGGCTCCCAAAACCTGTTGCTGATGCTATTGGGACAAATACGGCACCACCTGGATGCAAATCCCATTTAATCTTTTGACAATTTCCGCCTGTTTGTGCATTTCAATGTTCAAGCCACGGGACATCTCATAATACATGACATAGTGTCGTTGCATCTCTGATTTCTCACTGGCCAACTTGTCACATTCCCATTTTAGACTGTGATATTGTGCCGGATCTACAGTACATGTCGGGGAAGGTAGTCTTACCCGGTTCTCAGCAGCAAGCGGGTTGATTCCAGCAACGCGGGTGGTCACGGGACAAGCAGCAGCAGGTGTAGGTAAATAAGCCGAAGTCAGAGGGCCAATGTCGTTGCCCAGCACCACCTCGGCAGGTAGGTTGTCCATGATACCAACTGTGGTCTTTCCTGACCCGGCTCCCCAGTCTAAGTGCACCCGGGTGGTGGGTACGCGAAATACAGCACCCCCTGCGACCCGGACGGCAACTGTGCGAGTGGACACGTTCTCTGGCTTTACCAGATGTTTTTGAATCAGAGTGATAGTAGTCCCGGAATCTCTTAAGCCTTGTGCTACTTGTCCATTCACTCGTACCTCCTGACGGTGATGCTGACGGTTATCCGGAGAGGCCGCTTGTATTGGGTCTGCCTCATACCAAATTCCCAGACATTCCTCCGGGCCCCCCTCGGTCTCCAGGCAGTGGTCCGCAGAGGGACGTGATGGAGTGACCTCTGTGTTGGGTGTTGTGCGTCTCCAATTGTTATTTGTAGCTCTCAAAGGGCAATAACGAGCAGTATGTCCCGTGTCGCTGCAGTGATGGCACGTCACCCTAGGCGAATCCCGGGGGTAGTTGCTAGGCCCCTGAGGACGTGGTGGGACTGGAGCCCGAAACTCTGGGCGTGGGGTGACGGTTGGAGTACGCGGTTCTACCTTATGAGCCAGCCGTGTAGTACCCTGGCTTACTTTCCTTGTTTCCGCGTACTCATCTGCTAGCCGAGCCGCCTCGTTTAAGTTAGCGGGACGGCGATCTCGTACCCAGTCTTGTATGTCTGCGGCTAGGTCTTGAAAGAAATGTTCCATTAGGAACAGCTGCAATACTTCCTCCCCGGTGTTGGCCTTGCACCCTTGGACCCAAAGGGATGCCACCCTTTGTAACTGGTTGGCCCATTCCATGTGGGAGTCCACAGCCATCTTCTTGGACTCCCGGAAGCGCCGGCGGTAGGCTTCTGGCGTTACGGCATATCGGGTTAGCAGCGCCTTTTTAACTTGCTGGTATTGTAAAATATCCTCTGGAGCGAGAGCCCGAAAGGCTTCATTGGCTTTGCCCGACAATTTCCCCGACAAAATAGTGACCCATTGGTCTGGTGGTACCTGGTGTAGTGAGCACTGCCTCTCAAAGTCCGCCAAATATCCATCGATTTCCTCCTCACTTTCTACAAAAGCTTTGAATGCAGTGAACGGTATTTTCTTTCCTGTAGCAGCAGGTGGGGGGGGGTAGGAACTGCAGGTGTAATGGGCTGTCTCGCTCTTACCAGTTCCAGTTCTTGTCCCCTCTTCGTTTGTATTTCTTCCCTTGCTTCCCGGAACAGCTGGTTGATAAGTTCCACGGACGTTTCTGGATACAAGGATAATCTCCGCTGTACAATCCCAGTAATTACATCTTCCTCGCTGACCGGTGCAATGGGCTCCGTTCCTTCCATGGATCCATCCATTTCGTCCAGCTCCAGCAGTTCAGCTATCAGCTCCCTCCGTGGTCTGTTGCTGGCGCTCCTACCACGAATCTCCAATAGATCTTTCAGTGTGGATCTTTTCAGCCTGGCGTACTGCGACTCCATTCCGCACTTGCTCTTTGGATAAAAGGACCATCCCACTGCTGCCACCAATGTAACGGCTACCCACTGGTAGTGAGGGTCTCAGCCGTTGGCGACGTCCTTTTCCCTGGCAAGCTGCGATATGCAGGTACCGCCGGTATATCCCATCAAACGCCCTTCCAAGAAACGAGACGTGCTGCGTTTGGAGGGTCAAGCAGACTGACTTTATTTGGCATATTTCACCTGCTTATATCTGGTACAACTGTTACAAGAACAATGACAGTTTCCGCCCTCCCCTTTTCCCAGTAGGGGGCTTCAACACAGACCCCCTGAAACAATGACATCTCCTTGAATTAATCACTTGACCAGTTTCTAGACGCTTCGGCACCTCACCCCACTTAACATTTCCTGGCCAGGCACATAGAATTCAATTAACCTTTAAAACAATTATCACTCACACATAATCCCCATCAGCATACACCTCACAGGGGGGCTGTTTACCTGCACACAAAAGAAGAGTTCATTATCTATGCGAAGGGAACATTAGCATTCAACAATGAAAAGAAACTTGTCCAATTAACCCTTTGAGCTCAGAATACAATGTGGTACATCCAATGGTGACAAGCCATGCAGTTCCTTGTAGTCCCCCTGCACGAAGATTATAACTGTCTCGGCAGCATGCATGTGTCCGTTACACTTAAACCATGGCTCTCTTTAGGAGTGTATCTCACACTGAACAAGGCAATGGGTAGACTGTCTGGCCAGCTCATCCCTGTCTCCTGAGACATTTTCAACAATCTCTCTACCTTCCTACTGCTCTGAGGGTGATACGGGGTGTGGAAAGCTAGTGTGACCCCTAGGGCTGTCCATATTTCTTTGGTTAACGAGGCTGTGAATGCCGACCCCTGATCACTCTCTATGACCTCTGGGACACCATATCCGCACACTATTTCCGTTAGAAGCTTCTTGGCTGTGGTCTTCGCTGTCATGTTGGTCACAGGGAATGCTTCGGGCCAGGAACTGAACATATCAACGATTACAAGAGCGTATTCATACCGGCCACTCTTCGGCATTTGAATGTGATCGATCTGTATTCGTTGAAAGGGATATTGAGCTTTAGCTAGATGTTTCATGGGTGTCTTTTCCGTTCTTCCTGGGTTGCACTTGGCACAGATGACACATGACTTGCAGAAGTTTGTTGGTAAGTGGGGTAATTCCTGGGGCCAGGTAGTATTTATTGATCAAAGAATTCATCAAGGTCTTTGACAGGTGAGAAGCACCATGAGCCCACTGCACCACAGCTGGGAATATGGACCGTGGTAAACATGGTCTCTTATTCACTTCCATGAGTCCATCCTTCAATATGGCTCCCTTCTTTGTCCATGTTCCTTTTTCCTCCTCACTTGCTGCCTCTTGCATTTTTTCAAACGTGCCCAATCCACAGGAGAGTTCTGCAAGATCATGGTGGCTTGTACTGTGTCTTGTGCCAAAATGTCTTGTGTTGGAATGTCTTGGACGTCCACTCTGCGTACAACTTCTCGCACACCTTTCGCGGCATGTTTTGCTGCAGTGTCCGCCAAGTGATTACCTTGTGCTTCTTGAGCGTTTAGTCTGCCATGTGCCTTTACCTTGAGAACCGCCACTTGGGTAGGAAGAAGCAGAGCGTCAATCAGGTCCCTGACTGCTGCGCTGTGTTTTATGGGTGTACCCACTGCTGTCAGAAATCCCCTGCTTCTTGTGCGGACTTAGAGGGGGCAATGCAGAGGCATGGAGAATTGTGTCTTTGGTAGTGACAGCATATCCAGTGTGGTACCTCCCTTCATGATCTGCATATCTTGATCCATCAACATAGATAGTCAGGTCAGGGTCGTCCAGAGGCACTCTGCTAACTGTTAGCAGGTGTGTAGTTTCCATCTTCATGATTTCGAGACAGTCGTGAGGGGTATCGTGAGGGTCGTTTCCCCCCTCGAGAAGTGGGAGCAGAGTGGACGGGTTGAGGGTGTTACATCCGAGGAGGGTGATGTTATCCGGGAGGAGCAAAGTGCATTGTAGTCTGAGATGTCTTGCTGCTGACATATGTTTTGGTTGTACTTGGTTTAGTACGGCTGATATGTCATGCTGGGCTAGAAGGATGAGAAGGTGGCCCAGCACGAGATCTGCAGTTTTGTCCAGAAGGGCTTGGGCTGCGAAAACAGCTCTGAGGCAGGAGGGTGCCCCCCTAGCTACTGGATCCAATCGACAGGAATAGTACCCGATAGGTCTGCTGTCACAAGATTGGGCCAGTATTCCTGTGGCGTGTCCATCTCTCTCTGAGACAAATAGCTTGAAGCTTTTATCATAGTCTGGGAGGCCGAGCGCTGGGGCCGAAGACAGGATCTGTTTCAGAATTTCAAAGTTCGTAAGGGCCTCTGGTGGCAGTGTGAAAGGATCAGTCTTTAGAGCATCATAGAGTGGTTGCATTAGCAGAGATGCTTCTGGAATCCATGAACGACAATAAGATATTAGGCCCAGGAAAGCATGGAGAGACTTGTGGCCAACTGGCACCGGATTTGCCTTGATCACAGCTATTCGTTCTTGAGTAAGATGTCTTACGCCTTGTGAGATACAATGTCCAAGAAAGACCACTGTTTGCTTGCACCACTGGATCTTCTGCCTTGATGCTTTACAGCCTTGTTCAGCCAGGTAACAAAGAAGGTCTTCAGAGTGGGTTGCAGCCTCATCTTGGGTATCTGCACAGAGCAAGAGGTCATCCACATATTCGAGAAGCACAACGTCTGGGTGGAGTTTGATCCATGTGTCCAGAATGAATTTCATTGCCTTGGAGAATTGGGATGGAGAGTTCTGGGCACCTTGCGGCATTACAGTCCAGGTGTAGCTTTTCCTTTCGTGGACGAAACTGAATAAGAATTGACAAAGGGGGACATTGAAGTAGGCATTCGCTAGGTCCACCACAGTAAAGTAATTGGCCATGGGTGGCATTCCTGCCAGCAAGGTGTGTGGGTTGGGTACGATGGGCGTTTCCAGTATAGTGGCTTCATTTACTGCTCAGAGGTCCTGCACCATGCGATATTTCACAGGTTCTCCTTTTTGTTTTGTTTTTCTTGACTGGGAAGAGTGGGGTGTTGCAGGGGCTTGTGCAGGGTATAAGAGCCCCACTCTGGAGGAGGGCTTCTATCTGGCGAGTGATTGCTGCTGACACGGAGGGCTTGAGGGGGTATTGGGGTTTTCTGGGGAAAGGGGCACCAGGCTTCATTCTGACCATGACGGGCGGGACTTTCAGTTGACCGATGTCTTCTGGGCCTGTAGACCAAAGGCAAGAAGATATTTGGGTTAAAACCTCTTCCGGAATTCCAGTCTTGTCTTCTACGTTTAGGGACAGCAAGAGCGGAATAAAGCATAATGCTGAGGTGTCTTCATCAGTCAGTGGTGAGGTCACTCGGATACTACCATCAGGTTGGAAGGAGATTGAGGCCTGGAGTCTGGATAAGACGTCAGCCCCTAGTAAGTTCAAGGGACAGGTGTCGGAGACCACAAATCTTGTTAGTAGGTCAGGGATGTTGCCAACTTGTAGGGGGTGGGTTAGAGGACTTTTTCGGAGGGTTCCACCCACTCCAACGCATGTGATGTCATTGTCCGATAGGAAGGAGGTATCGGGTAGTTCTTTCGTTCTGATCACACTTCGGCAGGATCACGGGTTTCGTGTTGGTGGTGGCGGGTATGGTGTGTCAGAAGCCAACATGAGAGGGACTGCCTTCCTATTACCCTGTGAGGACTCTATGCCCTTTGCTACCAGTAGAAGAGTGTCAAGCGGTAACACTCTGTACTCTGGCCGAGTTAGTAGCAGACCTTTCTGGATTGCCTCCCTGAGGCCTGCAACAAATGCAGAGGATAACATCTGCGTATGTGCCTTGCTTTGTGTGCTGAATCCCAAATCAGTGAACACCTGTAACATCCTAGTATGAAATTTCTCAACTGATTCAGCCTTGTCTTGTGTAATATCTTGTATGCTTGTTGAGGGTTAAAGGTCACATACATCAGGGGTGCGCCTAATGGTGCAGGCGGCATTTCCCCCTTGATATGTGAGGTTGCAACCCACTGGGTGGAGGTCTCCAGTCATTTCCCTGTTGTGTTGGTTGAAGAGGTAGTCCCATATTTGGTGGGGGGACCATACTGTATGGTGTCATGTGAATCACCTGTGGGTCCTCCTGAGACATTCGCCATGTCCTTGGAGAACGGTTGTGAAAGAGGAGGGGAATACAGTGGAAGTGAGTACCTAGCACCTACTCTGGCTGTTTGCACTGCTCCCAATGGGCCTGCGGATGTAGGCCGTGCTGCTGTGGATGTGGGATGGGGATGTGAGGATATCATTCGGTCAGATTCCATACAGATTTCCCGCAGTGCCCTGTGAGGTGACTGGAAGGGGGGGATGTACTGGTTCATGGTCCTGGTAGGGAAGTGTAGTTGTCCTGGTGTTCACATCTGACAGGCCTCCGGACACTATAATCTGAGCTGGGCCATGGCTTCCATGACTGGCTTAACTGGGAGTGGTACCAGTTGGAATGACGCCCCCCTTGGTCACTAGTACTTCTTGGAGCTCAGGTGAGTGGCAGTGACTGCCACTGCTTGCCTCTGCCCCGTCCTCATCGTCTTTGAACATCATTAATGGGTTAACATCTTCCTTGTAATATGCTACAGTCTGATCTAACACTGGGCATATAGGTATGGGTGTACCAATATGGCCATCACAGGAAGCAGTTATAGGGAGTCTTCCTGTGGGTTGACTGGGTGTGTCACCAGTGTTGGGTGTAGCAAGATGGCCACTGTCCTGGGGAGGTGCCATGGGTGGTAAGGAAGGTGGTACATTGGGGCGGAGCCTGATGGGAGGATCAAGCGAGGGGGCGGTTGCTGAGGGGCAGGGTTTCCTGTCTTGTGTTCGGATGCAATTAAGGGTGGTGGCCGTCCAGACTCCAGTGTACTTTCTGGTTTATGATACACATATACAATATATCCATGTTGATTTGTCTCTCGCTCTAACCACCCCTCCCCCTTCCTTCCCTCCATGCAACCAAGCTGCACAAGCTGTAAGCTAGGCTGCCTTCCTTTGGCTTCTGTAATTTCTGTCCCATCATTATCTAATGGAGGGATACACGTTCAGGCTCAGGATTTTGTATTACGAGGCTGTCTGGGACTCAAGTTTGAAGTTTTGGCTGTGTGTTTTTTGAAATCTTTCTCTCAGAGCTGCTGCGCTGTCACTTCCCCTTTTTAAAAGTACAATTTTCTCTTTTGTTTTCCTTTCTTTGAAATCGAAAGTGTCTTCAGCCTGCTGCAGACGGGCTTTAACAAAACAGCAGTTAAATTCAGTGCGTTCCTTTAAATGTCATCTACGTGTCCCAGAGGCAAACCCAGACTTCTGACTCTGTCCTTTTCACTCTCCTCACACTCTTCTGGCTGTCCTGGCTGGAATGGACACCTAATAGGTAAGTATCCCCTCTCTCTAGCTTCACCTTCTATCGCTGGCAATGATGCACCGACTGCAATTCTAACCGGGTAGTGCACGTTTAATCTGAACAACAACACGTCACACGACACATGACACATTCAGGACATGACATTCCTGGCTCATGTGATGAAAAGATGAGACCTCAGAACAACCGTCACAGGATTTCCTTGTGCACCTCTAATAATATCCTGATACCCTGGGCTGTGCGCCCCCTCTCCAGTACACTCTAACCCCGAGAGAAGTTTGACCACGTTTCACAGCCAGTTATCGCATCTGTGACTCTATTCCTTTCTGCCTGTCTCATCCAAACATCAGAAGCCAGCACATATAACAAACCACCAGTGACAACCGCAGTGAAATATAGGATTATTAGTCCTCACAGGATCCCCACACAACAATGCGTTCTCCTGACCCCCCCTCCTGGTCATCCGTGCTTCACAGCACAACTATTTATTCCCCCAGTAGGAGTTTGACCACGTCAATTCTCATCCGTGACTATATAATTAATCCCCTTATTCCCAACAGCCGTCACAAGCTTGACAAAACAAAACAGGAAACAAAATATACAGGCTGCAGATACCAGTTATGCAGGTTGTTATAAATGTATAAATGACCTTCAGGCAAGCTATATTACCTGCCTTTGCTGATCGAGGGCAAGCTGACACGGGAACAGGAACTAACCAACCACGGGTGGGATGAACAGTAGACAAAATTAAAAGTGTCTTAGCGTTCTCAGAGGTGATCAGTCTCTGTGCCCTGTCCGCGTTGGTCTCCGTCCCGGTCCCCTCTCGATCGGCTTGGCCCTTCGAATCAGGAAGCCTGAAGGCCCACGTTGGGCGACAGTTGTTTTGGAACGGAGCCAAGTGTCCGGTTTTTGGTATCTGCTTCCTGGCCAGATCTGATAAGAAATGTTTGCGTGCAAACACAAAGTAAATTATCCACACAGCTCTGTGAAGAAAGTTATTTCTCCTTTTTTATTTCAAGCTCTTCATTATATATGGTTCTGCAAGCATATTCAAACACATGATCAAACACATGATCATGAATATTCAACATTCTCATTAATATGTAATATTATTCTTGTGACATTCTGATTTGTAAGCTATTAACTATTTCATGTTAGGATGATGCGAAGGGTGAAGCAATGCTGATGTCTGATGTCTGGTATCCCTGGTTCTGCGGTTTCCAGGGACTTTTCACTGATTTAATTTCAGCTTGTTTTGCAGACCGACACTTCCCTTTTTCCTTCAACCCATGTGACGCATGTCTGATAATGATATCATATGAGCAAGGGGTGCAAGGGTGAATTATGAATTATGATTATGTATGATTATTCCTATAGCAATCAATAACATATATGCATATGCGATATATAGGACACATATGTGATATAGAGCATATGTTTGTGCATTGAAATAGGCATTTCATTATCTTACTTTGACTATTTTTATCACATCCACTACAGTGGGGGTTCTGTTCAGGTATGAAGGTCGTATCCTATGGACATAACCCCTCCGGAGTCCCCCACAACCACATATTATACTATGTAGAGCTGGCCAGTCAGCTTCATCTTATTGTATTTTGTTTGTTCTCCACAATGAGATGTTTGTAATGAGAAGTCGTCATCACCGTCCGGTTCCCAAATAATAATCCCAATTTATTTTCACATATGGCTAAAAATCATCCTAACAGAGAAGCTGACCCGTTTCACCCATTCAGGCCTTAGTCATAAAAGAAAGAGAAAGGCGCCTCTAAATGTAGTAGGTAAAAGATTTATTACAGACACAATGTGATTACAAACACTTGGAAGATAGTAAGAGGTCCTAGACATATAATGATTGGTCCTCATGTGGATCTCTATAATCCTCGTCTGTCTGGGGGAGGGAGAGCCGTCCTGCAGATGTCAAAGATCCCTGGTGATGTGGATGAGCGAGGAGGTGAAGATGCGATGAGGCGGCCCGGGTTCTGGAACCAAGTTGGAAAGCACACGGCTGATGTGACATCAGATGAATGAGACGTGCATGCGTTGAAACGCGTTACCGCCCACCACCTTCATCTGATGTTACATCAGCCGTGTGCTTTCCAGCTTGGTTCCAGAACCCGGGCCGCCTCATCGCATCTTCACCTCCTCGCTCATCCACATCACCAGGGACTCTGACAGCTGCAGGACGGCTCTCTCTCTCCCCCAGACAGACGAGGATTATAGAGATCCACATGAGGACCAATCATTATATGTCTAGGACCTCTTACTATCTTCTAAGGCCCCGTACTCACGACCAAACATGTCTGCTGAAACTGGTCCGCAGGCCAGTTTCAGCAGACATGTTTGGTCGTGTGTGGGCGCGAGCGGGCCGAATTCCAGCAAACATTTGCCCGCCGGGCCTTTTCCCAGCGGACAAATATTCCTGGACTTGTTTTAAAACAGTCCGCTGGAATCCTGCCCGCTCGGACATGTACGGTCGTCAGTACAGACCTACCGTACATGTCCAGGCGCCCGCCGTCCCTCGCATGCGTCGAATGACTTCGACGCATGCGTGGAAGCATTTTAAAGGCGGCCCGCCCACGTCGCTGCGTCATTGTCGCGGCGACACCGCGTCATCGACGCGGCGACACCGCGGACACGCCCCGCGTATTGTTTACGCGCGGTCTTCTGTACGATGGTGTGTACAACCATCGTACAGAAGCCCTCTGGCAGACATGTATGGTGAAAACGGTCCGACGGACCGCTTTCACCATACATGTTTGGTCGTGAGTACCCGGCCTAAGTGTTTGTAACCCCATTGTGTCTGTAATAAATATTTTACCTACTACATTTAGAGGCGCCTTTCTCTTTCTTTTCTGACCTTCCAAAGCTGCTTCTTCTCTATAAAGTGCTGCCTTCAGTGCAATCTCTCCACTGCTACTAAGGACTGGATACCCAACCTCAACAGAGCGCCCTCATCTCTTCACTGCTACTAAGGACCAGATACCCACCTCACCGGAGCACCCTCATCTCTCCACTGCTACTAAGAACCGGATACCCAACCTCACCAGAGCACCCTCATCTCTCCACTGCTACTAAGGACCAGATACCCAACCTCACCAGAGCGCCCTCCTCTCTCCACCGCTACTAAGGACTGGATACCCATCCTCACCAGAGTGCCCTCATCTCTCCACTGCTCCTAAGGACCGGATACCCAACCTCACCAGAACGCCCTCATCTCTCCACTGCTACTAAGGACCGGATACCCAACCTCACCAGAGCGCCCTCCTCTCTCCACCGCTACTAAGGACTGGATACCCAACCTCACCAGAGCGCCCTCATCTCTCCACTGCTACTAAGGACCAGATACCCAACCTCACCAGAGCGCCCTCCTCTCTCCACCGCTACTAAGGACTGGATACCCACCTCACCAGAGCACCCTCATCTCTCCACTGCTACTAAGGACCTGATACCCAACCTCACCAGAGCGCCCTCCTCTCTCCACTGCTACTAAGGACCGTATACCCACCTCACCAGAGCGCCCTCATCTCTCCACTGCTACTAAGGACCTGATACCCAACCTCACCAGAGCGCCCTCATCTCTCCACTGCTACTAAGGACCGGATACCCAACCTCACCAGATCGCCCTCATCTCTCCACAGCTACTAAGGACCTGATACCCAACCTCACCAGAGCGCCCTCATCTCTCCACTGCTACTAAGGACCAGATACCCAACCTCACCAGAGCGCCATCATCTCTCCACTGCTACTAAGGACCGGATACTTGGCCTCACCAGAGCGCCCTCATCTCTCCACTGCTACTAAGGACCTGATACCCACCTCACCAGAGTGCCCTCATCTCTCCACTGCTACTAAGGACCTGATACCCAACCTCACCAGAGCGCCCTCATCTCTGCACTGCTACTAAGGACCTGATACCCACCTCACCAGAGTGCCCTCATCTCTCCACTGCTACTAAGGACCTGATACCCAACCTCACCAGAGCGCCCTCATCTCTCCACTGCTACTAAGGACCAGATACCCACCTCACCAGAGCGCCCTTATCTCTCCACTGCTACTAAGGACCGGATACACAACCTCACCAGAGTGCCCTCATCTCTCCACAGCAACTAAGGACCTGATACCCAACCTCACCAGAGCGCCATCATCTCTCCACTGCTACTAAGGACCGGATACTTGGCCTCACCAGAGCGCCCTCATCTCTCCACTGCTACTAAGGACCAGATACCCACCTCACCAGAGTGCCCTCATCTCTCCACTGCTACTAAGGACCAGATACCCACCTCACCAGAGCACCCTCATCTTTCCACTGCTACTAAGGACCGGATACCCAACCTCACCAGAGTGCCCTCATCTCTCCACTGCTACTAAGGACCAGATACCCAACCTCACCAGAGCGCACTCCTCTCTCCACCGCTACTAAGGACTGGATACCCATCCTCACCAGAGTGCCCTCATCTCTCCACTGCTCCTAAGGACCGGATACCCAACCTCACCAGAGCGCCCTCATCTCTCCACTGCTACTAAGGACCGGATACCCAACCTCACCAGAGCACCCTCATCTCTCCACTGCTACTAAGGACCGGATACCCAACCTCACCAGAGCACCCTCATCTCTCCACTGCTACTAAGGACCAGATACCCAACCTCACCAGAGCGCCCTCCTCTCTCCACCGCTACTAAGGACTGGATACCCATCCTCACCAGAGTGCCCTCATCTCTCCACTTCTCCTAAGGACCGGATACCCAACCTCACCAGAGCACCCTCATCTCTCCACTGCTACTAAGGACCGGATACCCAACCTCACCAGAGCGCCCTCATCTCTCCACTGCTACTGAGGACCTTATACCCACCTCACCAGAGTGCCCTCATCTCTCCACTGCTACTAAGGACCTGATACCCAACCTCACCAGAGCGCCCTCATCTCTCCACTGCTACTAAGGACCTGATACCCACCTCACCAGAGTGCCCTCATCTCTCCACTGCTACTAAGGACCTGATACCTAACCTCACCAGAGCACCCTCATCTCTCCACTGCTACTAAGGACCTGATACCTAACCTCACCAGAGCACCCTCATCTCTCCACTGCTACTAAGGACCGGATACCCACCTCACCAGAGTGCCCTCATCTCTCCACTGCTACTAAGGACCTGATACCCAACCTCACCAGAGCACCCTCATCTCTCCACTGCTACTAAGGACCGGATACCCACTTCACCAGAGCGGCCCTCATCTCTCCACTGCTACTAAGGACCTGATACCCAACCTCACCAGAGCACCCTCCTCTCTCCACCGCTACTAAGAACTGGATACCCATCCTCACCAGAGTGCCCTCATCTCTCCACTGCTCCTAAGGACCGGATACCCAACCTCACCAGAGCACCCTCATCTCTCCACTGCTACTAAGGACCGGATACCCACCTCACCAGAGCGCCCTCATCTCTCCACTGCTACTAAGGACCGGATACTTGGCCACACCAGAGCACCCTCATCTCTCCACTGCTACGAAGGACCGGATACCCACCTCACCAGAGCGCCCTCATCTCTCCACTGCTACTAAGGACCGGATACTTGGCCACACCAGAGCGCCCTCATCTCTCCACTGCTACTAAGGACCGGATACCCAACCTCACCAGAGCGCCCTCATCTCTCCACTGCTACTAAGGACCTGATACCCAACCTCACCAGAGTGCCCTCATCTCTCCACTGCTACTAAGGACCAGATACCCAACCTCACCAGAGCGCCCTCATCTCTTCACTGCTACTAAGGACCGGATACTTGGCCTCACCAGAGCGCCCTCATCTCTCCACTGCTACTAAGGACCGGATACCCAACCTCACCAGAGTGCCCTCATCTCTCCACTGCTACTAAGGACCGGATACCCACCTCACCAGAGTGCCCTCATCTCTCCACCGCTACTAAGGACCAGATACCCACCTCACCAGAGCGCCCTCATCTCTCCACTGCTACTAAGGACCGGATACCCAACCTCACCAGAGCACCCTAATTTCTCCACTGCTACTAAGGACACGATACCCAACCTCACCAGAGCGCCCTCATCTCTCCACTGCTACTAAGGACCGGATACTTGGCCTCACCAGAGCGCCCTCATCACTCCACTGCTATGAAGGACCGGATACCCAACCTCACCAGAGCGCCCTCATCTCTCCACTGCTACTAAGGACTGGATACCCAACCTCACCAGAGTGCCCTCATCTCTCCACTGCTACTAAGGACCCGATACCCAACCTCACCAGAGTGCCCTCATCTCTCCACTGCTACTAAGGACCGGATACCCAACCTCACCAGAGCACCCTCATCTCTCCATTGCTACTAAGGACCAGATACCCAGCCTCACTAGAGCACTCTCATCTCTCCACTGCTACTAAGGACAGGATACCCAACCTCACCAGAGCGCCCCCATCTCTCCCCTGCTACTAAGGACCGGATACCAAACCTCACCAGAGTGCCCTCATCTCTCCACTGCTACTAAGGACCGGATACCCAGCCTCACCAGAGCGCTCTCATCTCTCCACTGCTACTAGGGACCGGATACCCAACCTCACCAGAGCACCCTCATCTCTCCCCTGCTACTAAGGACCGGATACCCAGCCTCACCAGAGTGCCCTCATCTCTCACTCTTTCAGGCCTTAGCCATAGCTGTCTGTTAGGTTCAACAACACCCCATTAGATGCCCCCCAACCTCACACAGCCATGGGCGGGGTTACATATAACATGAATTAATAAGCATATCTATACCACAAAAAGAAAAGGGGGTCCTATCCCTTCATGGACACCTCTGAAGGGTCTGAAACATTAGACAATTGTTTGGATCTCACCAACCTGGATGTGTAAAGGTCGGGGGGTCCATCCCACGTATTGGAGGAACACGCCTTGTATTCTATAACATACACTACATGACGTGGGTTGTAGGTCATATATTGTCTTACTTATACTTACCTGGCAGGGGAGACACCATGATCATGAAGGTGGTTCTCCCAGGGCGAGGCACGGCTATTGCACACTCTAGGTCGTGCTGATCGTGGTTGTCTTCCCTGCCGCTTCTCGGCCTTTTGGCTGGGACTGGGTGTGGTATCTGTCCTTATCAGTTGTCAGCAGAGCGCTGAAGCACCTCCTACATGGGGAGGGTGGATGCAATCCAATGACGTCATTGCACCTGGAAGGATGGTTTTAGCAGGGACTACGCTGTGCTGCCCGACAGAATACTGGGGGCCGGCCCATGGTTGAGTCTGAGCCATCTGGAAGGGTGCTCCTGGTGAGGATGGGTGCTGTGCTTGGTCTTGGTCTTTTTGCCGAGTTCTAGTCTGGCCTTCTGGCTGGCTGGTGTAAGTGCTATCTCTGTCAGCGATCCGGTTGGAGGAGCTGGTAATGCCCTGTGGTAGGACGGGGCAGAGCCATGCAAATCCGCTGGGTTGACGGAGGGTCTGGAGGGGCTAGTATTGGTGGAGGCTGCTAACTGGAGCGGCAGTTCTCCCCAAGAAAACCTTGAAGGGCTCTCTAGCTGACAGGGGTGGAGGGCTGCACTGGCCGGTCGGGGGGTCGGATATGGAACGAAAAGCCTATGGTGCATGTGCCCCTGGAGTGGCAGTCCAGGGGTATCTGAAGATCACTGTGTGTGAGGGACACTTTGATTTAAGATACCACGGTCACTGCACCAGATACACGCTTTTTTTAGCACCTGCCTCCTGGGCCGGGCCTTTTGGCTAGGACCGGAGGAATTTTTTATTCCTGGCCGGAGGTCCTGGTCATTGTTTCACCACAATGGCCACTTCTTTCACTCTCCTCTCCACTATCCCTTCCCCCACTTTATTTTATTTAAGCCTGTGTTTGTCACTTTTTTGTCTTTTTTTGTTGTGCACGTTTTGTCACAGTGTGATTAGTAGGGTGAGGGTCCTCGGGCCAGCCCTGAACGTCTTGGGAGTGGGTGGACATGGCCTTCTGGCTTAGTTCGCCTGCTCTCATGGGGTCTCCCTTCGGGGGAGCCCCACCTAGTACTGGGAGGGTTCTGTTTCGGCAGTCCCTCCGAGGAAGTTGGGTCCGTGTCGGCTTCGGTTGCTCGGACCACAGTACCTCAGTCCCCGTCTGGAGCCTAACGCCCCGGGGGATCAGGGTTTGGGTCCCTCTTCACAGGAGGACCACTTGACGTTGCACCTGTCTGCACGTTTTTGTGAACACTCTTTATGTGTGTGCACATTTTTTCTGCACCGGGTGGAGTTTTTTGGGTGTGTTCACACGCCATAGGCTTTTCAAAAAAAAATTAGGTCATATATTGTCTGATTGGAGACTTTAGATGTCATCTCCTGGCTGACATTCTGTCCCTTCACTATCTGCAGATTATCAGAGATGGAATAGTGGGGAGACAATAGAGCTCCTAAAGTGGGGGCTTTTCTCCTTGGCAGCCCTTTTGTAGAATATCAGATGATTGTTTGTCAGAATAGAGAACAGGTGAGTTCTTCTTCATAATTCTCCCCATTTCCTGCTCTTCCTCTGAAGAACAGATTACACAAGTCTCACGTGTCTGGACTGTGCTTCTGTTTAGATACATATAGCCGGATTCTCAAAGACTTACGACGGCGTATCAGTAGATACGCCATTGTAAGTCCGAATCCGTGCCGTCGTATCTTTAAGCATATTCTCAGTCTGAGATACACTTCTCTGTTGCTAAGATATGACCGGCGTAAGTCTCCTACGCCATTGTATCTTAGCCGCATATTTACGCTGATCGCTAGGGGCGTGAACGTTGATTTACGCTTAGAATATGCAAATGACCTAGATACGCCGATTCACGAACGTACTTGCACCCGATACGCGGTTTATGTAAGGCGTTTTTCCGGCGTAAAGATAAACCACCAAAAAGATGGCGCAGCCCATGCATACGTTTGCGTAAGCGTACGTGAATGGGGCTGGGCGTAGGTTATGTTCACGTCGAAAGCAAGGAGTATTTGCGACGTGATTCTGAGCATGCACGCGCATGCGCCGTACTAACGGCCCTCATTTACATTTACGGGTAATTTACATGGAGCATGCCCCTACCTGCCTAATTTGAATTAGTCGGGGTTACGCCTGGCCATTTGCGCTACGCCGACGTAACTTAGGAGGCAAGTGCTTTGTGAATACAGTACTTGCCTCACTATCTTACATCGGCGTAGTGCAAATGGGATGCGCTACGCCGACCTAAAGAAGCGCCGCTCTACCTGAATCTGGCTAATTGTGTTTCTTATCGCTTCATAATCTGTTCCTTGTCCCATCAGAGAAGATATTCCCCTCCCCCCTGTGTATTGCCCCCTGTGGGGAGCCTCCTCTTTACTCCTTCCTCTATAGTTACACACTCAGATTTAAAGTTCTTGTAAACCTCGGAAATGAGAAATGAACAAAGTACATCCTTCTATAGTGTGTACATAGATTGTCATTTTCAATCACGTTACAATAAAATTAAACATTCAATGGGCTCAACATGTCTCTCAGCAAATTCCTTGGGGTGTCTACTTTCCAAAAAGGGGTAATTTGGGGGGTTTGTACTGCCCTGTCATTTTATTACCACAAGAAATGAGATAGGACGTCATAAACTAAAAGCTGTGTAAATTCCAGTAAATGTACCATAGTTTGTAGAAACTATGAGCCAGATTCACGTAGAGCGGTGTATGTTTAAGCGGGCGTAGCGCAGCTCATATGCGCTACGCTGACGTAACATAGAGAGGCAAGTACAGTATTCACAAAGCACTTGCTCCCTAAGTTACGGCAGCATAGCGTAAATGGGCCGGCGTAAGCCCGCCTAATTCAAAGTAGGCAGGTAGTGGGCGTGTTGTATTAAAATGAATCGTGACCCCATGTAAATGAAGCGCGGAACGAAAGGGCGCATGCGCAGAATCACGTCAAATTTACACCCTAAGATACGATGGCTCAATGGCAATGACGTGAACGTAACCTACGCCAAGCCCCATTCATGTACGACTTATGTAAACAACATAAAATCCGACGGCAGTTCCGACGTCCATACCCTAACATGACTTAGACCAGCTATTTGGTGGTTTATCTTTACGCTGGAAAAATGCCTTACGTAAACAACGTAGATTACAGCGACGTTCATGAATCGCGTATCTTGCTCATTTACATATTTGATGCGTAAATCAATGGAAGCGCCCCTAGCGGCCAGTGTAAATATGCACCCAAGATACGACGGCGTAAGAGACTTACGTCGGTCGTAGGAAGCCAAAATTCAGGCGTATCTTGTTTGCTGAATACGGCGTATAGATACGACGGCGCATTCATGGACTTGCGCGACGTATCATTAGATACGCCGGTGTAAGTCTTTCTGAATCCGGCTATATAACTTTTCTGCAAACCAATAAATATACAGTGGAACCTCGGTTTACGAGTAACGCGGTTAACAAGCATTTTGAAAGACGAGCAACTTTTCTTTAAATTCTGATTCGGTTTGTGAGTGTTGTGCAGAATTCAAGCTAATGGGGGTGCAATACCGCAATTTGCCTGAGGTGTGGGGGGGCCGGAGCAGAGCCGATCTGAGCTGTTCGGAAATACTCAGTTCCCGGGTGTTTATGAGTCTTTCCGAGGGTTTCTGAGGTCAGCCGAGCTGTATCCAATCATTTATGAGGCTCTGCGGTGCTCCCCCACCTATGGCCGCATGCGGTATTGCGTGCCATTGAAGTCAATGCGTAACAAATATTTTTTTTTTCCATTGACTTCTATGGGGAAACTCGATTTGATTACGAGAATTCTCCTGGAACGAATTATGCTTGTAATCCAAGGTTCCACTGTACACTTATTGAATTTATTTTGTTTCCCAAGACATGTGGCTGAATATATTTTGGCCTAAATGTATGAATAACAGAGTTTGTTGGATTTTTTTATAAAAAAAAAGTAGAATATATATATATATATATATATATATATATATATATATATATATATATATATATATATATATATATATATATATTTTTTAAAACTTTTTGGTCTCTTTTTTCATTAATATTGTAAAAAAAAAAAATCAGAGGTGATCAAATACCACGAAAGAAAGTTCTATTTGTGGGAAAAAAAGATGCAAAAACATTGCATGACCGCGCAATTACCAGTTAAAGCAGCGCAGTGCCAAATTGTAAAAAGTTCTCTGGCCATTAAGGGGGTAAAACCTTCCGGGGCTGAAGTGGTTATGATAAAAATCCTTCATCCTTTCCATCCTCTGTAATAATTCCTGTGACATCCTAGTATATGATTTCTATCTATGGAGATGATATCTGATTGCTGGAGACATTAAGGCGCCTTTCACACGGACGGCTGTTTTGCCGCAGATAAAAGCATGAATATTTTCTGTGAAATTCAAGGCTCCGGGTACTGTGATTAGCTGCATTTGTACATTGCGATTACGTGTGGTTACATGTGGCCGCGTTTAGCTGCGGTAGTCATTTCTATAGCAACCCTTTTAGATATTTTTTAAAATGATGTGCTTCCTGTTCTTTTTTTCCTCACGCTGCTATCCGCAGTTGACACAAAAAACTGTGATTCCATCCATCTGTGTGAAAAGGGCCTAAAGTACGGGGGATGGAAGAATAAAGTGCTTTAACCGCTGAAGGACCCCTTCACGCCGATATACGTTGACAGAAGGGCACGGCTGGGCACAAGCATGCACCTGTACATCACCTTTGAGAGCCCAGCCTTGGACCCGTTTGCTGTCGGTGTCCCATGATCAGGTCACAGGCCTGAAGAACGGGAGAGGTGTAAACAAACTTTTCCCCATTCTTCCTAGTGTGACTGCCACTGAGTCTGTCTTAGGGAACAACAATCAGTGATGTCACATGGCAAGCCACGCCCCCTAACAGTAGTAATCACTCCCTAGAAAACACTTAACCTGTTCATCGCCCTGTAGGGTTATCCCCTTCCCTGTGAATAGGGGTGAGGTAGTAAGTTTTGGCGCCTCTTAATAAATATGTGAAAAAATGTATAATTATATAAAAAAAATATAAATGAAAAATAAAAATGACGCTCCAGATGAAGTCACCAGACGAAACCGGTCGAGCAGGATAGCGTTTCAGTCGCAAACACTCGTGAGAAATCTATATTGATACGCCTGAAATTCATTTGTCAAATGTGAGTACCTGACCTATTTTTGTGAAATAACATTTAATCGACTATATTACACTATGTGGGCACTCTCTCTCTTTTGAGCTACATACCAGACTGAATGGGTCTAAACAAGTGGAGGTTTTACAGAGAGCGACACAGGGCTAATACTGTGAAGGCCTTTCACCCCTTGAGGGTGCCTGGATCTGGTGAGTGAGGGACCTACCAGAGCATGAGTAGAGGGAGCACTGAGTGAACACTGCCAATTGCACAAATATATGAAGCACTTTTTGCATGGACTATTGAAACTAGCATCAGATATTATTTCAATGTATTCACAGCACAGAGCACTTTAATCATTTATTTTTTAATTAGCACAGATTTTTTTATACAATCTATATTATTTATGGTTTAATATATGGTTTAATTCACATGCCATAATGAGTCACAAGTGGACCAAGTTATAGTTTTATATTGGTTAAGCACCACATCATCATTTTCATTTATATTTTTCATTTATATTTTTTTATATATTTATACATTTTTTCACATATTTATTAAGAGGCGCCAACACCTACTACCTCACCCCTATTCACATTCCAAATTCCATTTAGGTGGAATTTCATGTAGGGGCTGCCACTTAAACAATTAGCATATACCTACCAGTACCACTGCAGTACTTTGAAACTATTAGATCCGTAGCGCGGGTTCTACCACCCCTCTTTTACTTATCCCCTTCCCTGCCAGTGTCATTTTCACAGTAATCAGAGCATTTTTATAGCACTTTTCGCTGTAAAAATGACAATGGCACCAAAATAGTGTCAAAAGTGTCCGAGGTGTCTGCCATAATAGCGCAGTCATGATAAAAATCACTGATCGCCGCCATAACTAGTAAAAAAAAATATTAATAAAAATGCCATAAAACTATCCCCTATTTTGTAGACGCTATAACTTCCGCACAAACCAATCAATAAATGGTTATTGCGATTTTTTTCCCAGAAATATGTAGAAGAATACGTATAGGCCTAAACTGAGGGAAAAAAAAAGTTTTTATATATTTTTTGGGGATATTTATTATAGTAAAAAATATTGAATTTTTTTTCTTTTAATTGTCGCTCTATTTTTGTTTATAGCGCAAAAAATAAAAACCGCAGAGGTGATCAAATACCACCAAAAGAAATCTCTATTTGTGGCGAAAAAAGGATGTCCATTTTATTTGGGAGCCACGCCGCACGTCCGCGCAATTGTCAGTTAAAGTGACGCAGTGCCGATTCGCAAAAAGTGGCCTGGTCCTTAATCAGCCAAAATGGTCCGGGGCTGAAGTGCTTTAATGTGACGTGTCCCCCATGTGAATGTAGAATCCCAGTGTAAATGTGGAATATCCACCAATATAGTACTTGTATCTCTAATATATCCCAGAAGTCTCAGCACTGAAGGCTGTAAATGTATATCCACCCCTCCCCCCTACATTCTCTATAAGGGATCCTATTCCTGCCACAATCCGGTGATCTTCAATGGGAACTCCTGATTTGTGGACTTTAGGAAGGTGATGGAATATTGGGGTCACTGGGGTATCCACTATCAGAAATTATGCTGTTTTATTTCATAAACCCCCCCCAGATCCTTTCCTTTATCTATCAATTTCAGAAGCCCCTGTATGAGGCACTGTGTGAGGTCCTGCTTAATAACCGGGTACATAAGGGGGTGACTGAGCTGTCACAGCGCCCCCTCTTTATACTGTGTAGACATAAGTACTACAACAGCTTCACCTTTATCATCTTCCCTAATAAGAAGATCTTTCCTCTGTATAACATTCTGTATATCCTGATATTCCGCTCTAGTGATGTTATGTTACTTTTCACTAAATGGGAATAATTCCTCATATTCATCTTATAATATAATCTCATGTGTCTGGATTTGTCTCTGCAGGTTGTATGATTGTGGTGTGACTTCCTCCGCCTGGGATGATCTCCAATCCATTCTTATCAATAATCGATCCCTCACCACTCTGGATTTATCACGGAATAATCTGGAAGACTCTGGAATAAAACTTCTATGTGAGGGGCTCGGAGATCCTGGCTGTACTCTGCAGACACTGAAGTGAGAATTATCCTATAAATGATATAATATTCTGCAGGATTCCGGTATAAATCTTCTATGTGAGGGATCCAGACATGTCACCTAGATGAAAGTTATACAAAGACAGACTTCTGATTGGCCGGTTACACTGGGAGTTCCCATCATAGTCCTTCAGGTCACTCACTGTTATTGGCTTTCATCCCCTCCCCCCTCCACTGACTATCAGAGATCAGACTTTGGCTGGGGTCACATTGGAGGTCACAGCGGCTCACAGCAGGGGGTCCGGTGCGTCTCCATTCACCATTTCAGGTCTGATTTCAGACCACATTTTAAGCTGAATTCAGATCTGAAATTGACCAGAAGACACACAGGACTCCGTATTCTTTTCATTCACTGACCAATCATAGACAGATGGTCCTCCATTAGAATCTGGAAGGACAGAGCGAGCCTCTAGACCAGAAGTGACCCCTAGATGCCAATAAAATCCCCCATCCTTGTAGATATAAAATTGTCACCTCACTGAGCCTCAAAGAGAAGTCCTAGTCATTTCATCTACAAGCCCAGCAGGGGACAAGACCGATACAGTGAGAAGACCCCCAACTGTCTGCTAGACATTGATTTATGTCAGAGATCAGAGGAATCTATTTTATATCTCATAGAAAATATTAGTTGCAGAGAAATGGAAATAATTCCTCCTGATTGTACACATGTTGGGGTACATGTACATATAACATTGTATGTGTAGTGAGGATAGAATCCAGGAGAAACCCCCAGAATGGTTCTATGGAGTCTGATCACACCAGACAAGCAGTGATTGGTCTTGTTGGGATCAGACTGACATGCCGGTGTTACCAATCCTCATCCATCAGAACTAAGGATGAGCTCTGGCGTGTTCGCCAGGAAGTGTGCACGGCGCTGCGCTAATCACAGCCAGGGAGACATTTCACGATCCCTGCAGCCGAGCATCGGGACAATGTCTCCCTGACTGTGATTAGCGCAGCACCGTGCACACTTCCTGGCGGGCTCTGCACTTGTACTATGAGAACACGCCAGAGGTCATCCTTAATCAGAACCATTCATGCCACATTTGGCTCTGGACCCTGTGCAGGGTCTCTGGTGGCTGTGTAGGGTCCCTGGTGGCTGTGTAGGGTCCCTGGTGGCTGTATGGGGTCCCTGGTGGCTGTGCTGGGTCTCTGGTGGCTGTGTGGAGTCCCTGGTGGTTGTGCAGGGTCCCTGGTGGCTGTGTGGGGTCCCTGGTGGCTATGTTGGGTCCCTGGTGGCTGTGTGGGGTTCCTGGTGGCTGTGTGGGGTCCTTGGTAGCTCTGTGGAGTCCCTGGTGGTTGTGCAGGATCCCTGGTGGCTGTGTGGGGTCCCTGGTGGTTGTGTGGGTTCCCTGGTCTCTGTGCGGGGTCCCTGACAATGTCTCCCTGACTGTGATTAGCGCAGCACCGTGCACACTTCCTGGCAGGCTCTGCACGTGTACTATGCGAACACGCCAGAGGTCATCCTTAATCATAACCAATCATGCCACATTTAGCTATGGGGGTTGTGTGGGGTCTCTGGTGGTTGTGTGGGGTCCCTGTGCAGGGTCTCTGGTGGCTGTGTGGGGTCTCTGGTGGCTGTGCAGGGTCCCTGTGTGGGGTCCCTGGTGGCTGTATGGGGTCCCTGGTGGCTGTGCTGGGTCTCTGATGGCTGTGCGGAGTTCCTGGTGGTTGTGTGGGCTCCTTGGTAGCACTGTGGGGTCCCTGGTGGTTGTGCAGGGTCCCTGGTGGTTGTGCAGGGTCCCTGGTGGCTGTGTGGGGTCCTTGGTAGCTCTGTGGGGTCCCTGGTGGTTGTGCAGGATCCCTGGTGGCTGTGTGGGGTCCTTGGTAGCTCTGCGGGGTCCCTGGTAATTGTGTGGGGTCTCTGATGTCTGCGTGGGTTCCCTGGTCCCTGTGTGCGTTCCCTGGTCCCTGTGTGGGTTCCCTGGTGGCTGTGCAGGGTCCCTAGTGGTTGTGCAGGATCCCTGGTGGCTGTGTGGGGTTTTTGGTCGCTCTGCGAACACGCCAGAGGTCATCCTTAATCATAACCAATCATGCCACATTTAGCTCTGGGGGTTGTGTGGGGTCTCTGGTGGTTGTGTGGGGTCCCTGGTGATTGTCTGGGGTCCCTCTGCAGGGTCTCTGGTGGCTGTGTGGGGTCTCTGGTGGCTGTGCAGGGTCCCTGTGTGGGGTCCCTGGTGGCTGTATGGGGTCCCTGGTGGCTGTGCTGGGTCTCTGGTGGCTGTGCGGAGTTCCTGGTGGTTGTGTGGGCTCCTTGGTAGCGCTGTGGGGTCTCTGGTGGTTGTGCAGGGTCCTTGGTGGTTGTGCAGGGTCCCTGGTGGCGGTGTGGGGTCCCTGGTGGCTGTGTGGAGTCCTTGGTAGCTCTGTGGGGTCCCTGGTGGTTGTGCAGGATCCCTGGTGGCTGTGTGGGGTCCTTGGTAGCTCTGCGGGGTCCCTGGTGGTTGTGTGGGGTCTCTGATGTCTGTGTGGGTTCCCTGGTCCCTGTGCGGGGTCCCTGGTCCCTGTGCTGGGGCCCCTGGTGGCTGTGCAGGGTCCCTAGTGGTTGTGCAGGATCCCTGGTGGCTGTGTGGGGTCTTTGGTAGCTCTGCGGGGTCCCTGGTGGTTGTGTGGGTTCGCTGTGTGGGGTCTCTGGTGTCTGTGTGGGTTCCCTGGTCCCTGTGCGGGTCCCTGGTCCCTGGTGGCTGTGCAGGGTCCCTAGTGGTTGTGCAGGGTCCTTGTGTGGGGTCTCTTGTGGCTGTGTGAGGTCCCTGGTGGCTGTACAGGGTCCCTGTTGGTTGTGCAGGGGCCCCTGTGTGGGGTTTCTGGTGGCTGTGCAGGGTCCCTGGTGGCGGTGCAGGGTCCCTGGTGGCTGTGCAGGGTCCCTAGTGGTTGTGCAGGGTCCCTGTGTGATGTCTCTGGTGACTGTGTGGGGTCCCTGGTGGCTGTACGGGGTCCCTGTGTGGGGTCTCTGGTGGCTGTATGGGGTCCATGTTGGTTGTGCAGGGTTCCCTGGTGGCTGTGCAGGGTCCTTGTGCAGTGTCCCTGGTGGTTATGCAGGGTCCCTAGTGGTTGTGCAGGGTCCCTGTGTGGGGTCTCTGGTGGCTGTGTGGGGTCCCTGGTGGCTGTACGGGGTCCCTGCGTGGGGTCCCTGTTGGTTGTGCAGGGTTCCCTGGTGGTTGTTCAGGGTCCCTGTGTGGGGTCTCTGGTGGCTATATAGGGTCCCTGTTGGTTGTGCAGGGTCTTAGTGCGGGGTCTCTGGTTTCTGTGTGGGTTTCCTGGTCCCTGTGCAGGGTCTCTGGTTGCTTTACGGGGTCCCTGGTGGCTGTGTGGGTTCCCTGGTCCCTGTGCGGGGTCCCTGGTGGCTGTGCAGGGTCCCTGTGCAGGTTCTTTGGTGGCAGTGTGGGGTCCTTGTGTGGGGTCCCTAATGGCTGTGTGTGGTCCTTGTGCGGGGTCCCTGGTGGCTGTGCGGAGTTCCTGGTGGTTGTGCTGGGCCCCTGTGCGATGGTTGTGCGGGGTCCTTGGTAGCTCTGCAGGGTCCCTGTTGTTTGTGCAGGGTTCCTGGTGGCTGTGCGGGGTCCTTGGTATCTGTGCGGGGTTCCTTGTTAGCTCTGTGGGGTCCCTGGTGGTTGTGTGGGGTCCCTGGTGCCTGTGCGGGGTCCCTGTGTGGGGTCCCTGGTGGCTGTGTGGGTTCCCTGGTAGCTGTGCAGGGTCCCTGGTGGCAGTGCGGGGTTCCTGGTGGCTGTGCAGGGTTCCTGTGCAGGTTCTTTGGTGGCAGTGTTGGGTCCTTGTGTGGGGGTCCCTAGTGGCTGTGCGGGGTCCCTGTGCGGGTCTCTGATGACTGTGCGGGGTCCCTAGTGGCTGTGTTGGGACCCTGGTGGCTGTGTGGGGTCCCTGGTGGTTGTCCGGGGTCTTTGTGCAGAGTCTGGAGGCTGTGTGGCTGTGTGGGGTACCTGGTGGCTGTGCAAGGTCCCTGTGCGGGTCTCTGATGGCTGTGCGGGGTCCTTGGTGGCTGTGCGGGGTCCTTGGTGGCTGTGCGGGGTCCCTGGTCTAGTGATGTTATGTTACTTTTCACTAAATGGGAATAATTCCTCATATTCATCTTATAATATAATATCATGTGTCTGGATTTGTCTCTGCAGGTTGTATGATTGTGGTGTGACTTCCTCCGGCTGTGATGATCTCCGATCCATTCTTATCAATAATCGATCCCTCGCCAGACTGGAATTATCAGGGAATAATCTGGAAGACTCTGGAATAAAACTTCTATGTGAGGGGCTCGGAGATCCTGGCTGTACTCTGCAGACACTGAAGTGAGAATTATCCTATAAATGATATAATATTCTGCAGGATTCCGGTATAAATCTTCTATGTGAGGGATCCAGACATGTCACCTAGATGAAAGTTATACAAAGACAGACTTCTGATTGGCCGGTTACACTGGGAGTTCCCATCATAGTCCTTCAGGTCACTCACTGTTATTGGCTTTCATCCCCTCCCCCCTCCACTGACTATCAGAGATCAGACTTTGGCTGGGGTCACATTGGAGGTCACAGCGGCTCACAGCAGGGGGTCCGGTGCGTCTCCATTCACCATTTCAGGTCCGATTTCAGACCACATTTTAAGCTGAATTCAGATCTGAAATTGACCAGAAGACACACAGGACTCCGTATTCTTTTCATTCACTGACCAATCATAGACAGATGGTCCTCCATTAGAATCTGGAAGGACAGAGCGAGCCTCTAGACCAGAAGTGACCCCTAGATGCCAATAAAATCCCCCATCCTTGTAGATATAAAATTGTCACCTCACTGAGCCTCAAAGAGAAGTCCTAGTCATTTCATCTACAAGCCCAGCAGGGGACAAGACCGATACAGTGAGAAGACCCCCAACTGTCTGCTAGACATTGATTTATGTCAGAGATCAGAGGAATCTATTTTATATCTCATAGAAAATATTAGTTGCAGAGAAATGGAAATAATTCCTCCTGATTGTACACATGCTGGGGTACATGTACATATAACATTGTATGTGTAGTGAGGATAGAATCCAGGAGAAACCCCCAGAATGGTTCTATGGGGTCTGATCACACCAGACAAGCAGTGATTGGTCTTGTTGGGATCAGACTGACATGCCGGTGTTAAAAATCCAATTCTCATCCATCTAAGGATGAGCTCTGGCGTGTTCGCCAGGAAGTGTGCACGGCGCTGCGCTAATCACAGCCAGGGAGACATTTCACGATCCCTGCAGCCGAGCATCGGGACAATGTCTCCCTGACTGTGATTAGCACAGCACCGTGCACACTTCCTGGTGGGCTCTGCACGTGTACTATGCGAACACGCCAGAGGTCATCCTTAATCATAACCAATCATGCCACATTTAGCTCTGGTGGTTGTGTGGGGTCCCTGGTAATTGTGTGGGGTCCCTGTGCAGGGTCTCTGGTGGCTGTGTGGGGTGCCTGGTAATTGTGTGGGGTCCCTGTGCAGGGTCTCTGGTGGCTGTGTGGGGTGCCTGGTGGCTGTGCAGGGTCCCTGTGTGGGGTCCCTGGTGGCTGTATGGGGTCCCTGGTGGCTGTGCTGGGTCTCTGGTGGCTGTGCGGAGTTCCTGGTGGTTGTGTGGGCTCCTTGGTAGCGCTGTGGGGTCCCTGGTGGTTGTGCAGGGTCCCTGGTGGCTGTGCGGGGTCCCAGGTGGCTGTGTGGGGTCCTTGGTAGCTCTGTGGGGTCCCTGGTGGTTGTGCAGGGTCCCTGGTGGCTGTGCGGGGTCCCTGGTGGCTGTGTGGTGTCCTTGGTTGCTCTGCGGGGTCCCTGGTGGTTGTGTGGGGTCGCTGTGTGGGGTCTCTGATGTCTGTGTGGGTTCCCTGGTCCCTGTGCTGGGGCCCCTGGTGGCTGTGCAGGGTCCCTAGTGGTTGTGCAGGATCCCTGGTGGCTGTGTGGGGTCCTTGGTGGCTCTCGCGAACACGCCAGAGGTCATCCTTAATCATAACCAATCATGCCACATTTAGCTCTGGGGGTTGTGTGGGGTCTCTGGTGGTTGTGTGGGGTCCCTGGTGATTGTCTGGGGTCCCTCTGCAGGGTCTCTGGTGGCTGTGTGGGGTCTCTGGTGGCTGTGCAGGGTCCCTGTGTGGGGTCCCTGGTGGCTGTATGGGGTCCCTGGTGGCTGTGCTGGGTCTCTGGTGGCTGTGCGGAGTTCCTGGTGGTTGTGTGGGCTCCTTGGTAGCGCTGTGGGGTCTCTGGTGGTTGTGCAGGGTCCTTGGTGGTTGTGCAGGGTCCCTGGTGGCGGTGTGGGGTCCCTGGTGGCTGTGTGGAGTCCTTGGTAGCTCTGTGGGGTCCCTGGTGGTTGTGCAGGATCCCTGGTGGCTGTGTGGGGTCCTTGGTAGCTCTGCGGGGTCCCTGGTGGTTGTGTGGGGTCTCTGATGTCTGTGTGGGTTCCCTGGTCCCTGTGCGGGGTCCCTGGTCCCTGTGCTGGGGCCCCTGGTGGCTGTGCAGGGTCCCTAGTGGTTGTGCAGGATCCCTGGTGGCTGTGTGGGGTCTTTGGTAGCTCTGCGGGGTCCCTGGTGGTTGTGTGGGTTCGCTGTGTGGGGTCTCTGGTGTCTAGTGTTGCTCACGAATATTCGCATTGCGAATATTCGACTCGAATATAGCATATTCGAGAAATCGCGCTATATTTCGAATTTCGCGGTGAATATTCGCAATTCCGAATATTCGCATTTTTTCAATTTGATTTTTAAAACAGATCACATCCTATCGACGTCTAAAAGCATTGCTGGTATGATTAGAGACCCTGGGCCGAGTAGCTAAGCTGAGGCGATCCTATTATGTTGCCAAATTGAAAAAAAAAAAATTGCGATTTTTCGCTATTGCGAATGCGAAAATGATTGCGAATTTTCGATAACTGTGGTAGGAGAACTCTGATTGTCTCTGATGCAAAAGGGGGGGGCTTTGTGTATGTGTATGTTATGAATATTTGTATGTTTGATATTATTATTTTTTGTAAGAAGGAAAAAATTGCGCATACCTTAAAAAAGGGGAGAATACAGCAGCAACTCAAAAATGTTATACAACATAAATTAATACAAGACAGAAAATGGAGTCGCTCTACAAGAATAAAAAATATGTCTAGTGACAAGACATGTGGGCAAATTATAAAATAAGCAAGCGCAAATAACTTGTGAAATACACAGTGAAACAAATATATAAAGAAATATAGTCCCAATAATAGAAAAATAATCTTTCATAAAAATGTCTTTGATATGTGAAGTGAAAAAAAGTCCAAAGCATGCAGCATGAACGTGTTCAATCTTTAAGGTGTTTGACAAACGGCTGTGACAGATGGATAGAGTAAAGAATCACCACCAATGCAAAACACTTTTTATTTTGTATTGTAAAATATCACGAATATTCTGAGCCAATCAGAGTGCTCCTTCCGCATTTGCCGAATATTCGCAATTATTTTGTATTGTAAAATATCAAGAATATTCTGAGCCAATCAGAGTGCTCCTTCTGCATTTGCCGAATATTCGCAATTATTTTGTATTGTAAAATATCAAGAATATTCTGAGCCAATCAGAGTGCTCCTTCTGCATTTGCCGAATATTCGCAATTATTTTGTATTGTAAAATATCAAGAATATTCTGAGCCAATCAGAGTGCTCCTTCCGCATTTGCCGAATATTCGCAATTATTTTGTATTGTAAAATATCACGAATATTCTGAGCCAATCAGAGTGCTCCTACAGCATTTCTCGAAATTGCGCAATAAATATCGCATTCGCATGTTGCGATATTTCGATAAAATATCACGAATATTCTGAGCCAATCAGAGCGCTCCTCCAGCATTTCTCGAAATTGCGCAATAAATATCGCATTCGCATGTTGCGATATTTCGATAAAATATCACGAATATTCTGAGCCAATCAGAGTGCTCCTACCGCAGTTATCAAAAAATCGCAATTATTTTCGCATTCGCAATAGCGAAAAATCGCAATCATTTACTTTCGATAAAATATCACGAATATTCGAATTTAGCGAATATATCTCGAATATTCGAATATATATTCGAGATATATCGCGAAATCGAATATGGCATATTCTGCTCAACACTACTGGTGTCTGTGTGGGTTCCCTGGTCCCTGTGCGGGTCCCTGGTCCCTGGTGGCTGTGCAGGGTCCCTAGTGGTTGTGCAGGGTCCCTGTGTGGGGTCTCTTGTGGCTGTGTGAGGTCCCTGGTGGCTGTACAGGGTCCCTGTTGGTTGTGCAGGGGCCCCTGTGTGGGGTTTCTGGTGGCTGTGCAGGGTCCCTGGTGGCTGTGCAGGGTCCCTGGTGGCTGTGCAGGGTCCCTAGTGGTTGTGCAGGGTCCCTGTGTGATGTCTCTGGTGACTGTGTGGGGTCCCTGGTGGCTGTACGGGGTCCCTGTGTGGGGTCTCTGGTGGCTGTATGGGGTCCATGTTGGTTGTGCAGGGTTCCCTGGTGGCTGTGCAGGGTCCTTGTGCAGTGTCCCTGGTGGTTATGCAGGGTCCCTAGTGGTTGTGCAGGGTCCCTGTGTGGGGTCTCTGGTGGCTGTGTGGGGTCCCTGGTGGCTGTACAGGGTCCCTGCGTGGGGTCCCTGTTGGTTGTGCAGGGTTCCCTGGTGGTTGTTCAGGGTCCCTGTGTGGGGTCTCTGGTGGCTATATAGGGTCCCTGTTGGTTGTGCAGGGTCTTAGTGCGGGGTCTCTGGTGGCTGTGCAGGGTCCCTGTTGGTTGTGCAGGGTCTTAGTGCGGGGTCTCTGGTTTCTGTGTGGGTTTCCTGGTCCCTGTGCAGGGTCTCTGGTTGCTTTACGGGGTCCCTGGTGGCTGTGTGGGTTCCCTGGTCCCTGTGCGGGGTCCCTGGTGGCTGTGCAGGGTCCCTGTGCAGGTTCTTTGGTGGCAGTGTGGGGTCCTTGTGTGGGGTCCCTAATGGCTGTGTGTGGTCCTTGTGCGGGGTCCCTGGTGGCTGTGCGGAGTTCCTGGTGGTTGTGCTGGGCCCCTGTGCGATGGTTGTGCGGGGTCCTTGGTAGCTCTGCAGGGTCCCTGTTGTTTGTGCAGGGTTCCTGGTGGCTGTGCGGGGTCCTTGGTATCTGTGCGGGGTTCCTTGTTAGCTCTGTGGGGTCCCTGGTGGTTGTGTGGGGTCCCTGGTGCCTGTGCGGGGTCCCTGTGTGGGGTCCCTGGTGGCTGTGTGGGTTCCCTGGTAGCTGTGCAGGGTCCCTGGTGGCAGTGCGGGGTTCCTGGTGGCTGTGCAGGGTTCCTGTGCAGGTTCTTTGGTGGCAGTGTTGGGTCCTTGTGTGGGGGTCCCTAGTGGCTGTGCGGGGTCCCTGTGCGGGTCTCTGATGACTGTGCGGGGTCCCTAGTGGCTGTGTTGGGACCCTGGTGGCTGTGTGGGGTCCCTGGTGGTTGTCCGGGGTCTTTGTGCAGAGTCTGGAGGCTGTGTGGCTGTGTGGGGTACCTGGTGGCTGTGCAAGGTCCCTGTGCGGGTCTCTGATGGCTGTGCGGGGTCCTTGGTGGCTGTGCGGGGTCCTTGGTGGCTGTGCGGGGTCCCTGGTCTAGTGATGTTATGTTACTTTTCACTAAATGGGAATAATTCCTCATATTCATCTTATAATATAATATCATGTGTCTGGATTTGTCTCTGCAGGTTGTATGGATGTGGTGTGACTTCCTCCAGCTGTGATGATCTCCGATCCATTCTTATCAATAATCGATCCCTCACCGGACTGGAATTATCAGGGAATAATCTGGAAGACTCTGGAATAAAACTTCTATGTGAGGGGCTCAGAGATCCTGGCTGTACTCTGCAGGAGATGTGGTGAGAATTATCCTATAAATGATATAATATTCTGCAGGATTCTGCTATAAATCTTCTATGTGAGGGATCCAGACATGTCACCTAGATGAAAGTTATACAAAGACAGACTTCTGATTGGCCGGTTACACTGGGAGTTCCCATCATAGTCCTTTTAGGTCACTCACTGTTATTGGCTTTCATCCCCTCCCCCCTCCACTGACTATCAGAGATCAGACTTTGGTTGGGGTGACACTGGAGGTCACAGCAGGGGGTCCGGTGCGTCTCCATTCACAATTTCAGGTCTGATTTCAGACCACATTTTAAGCTGAATTCAGATCTGAAATGGACCAGAAGACACACAGGACTCCATATTCTCTTCATTCAGTGACCAATCATAGACAGATGGTCCTCCATTAGAATCTGGAAGGACAGAGCGAGCCTCTAGACCAGAAGTGACCCCTAGATGCCAATAAAATCCCCCATCCTTGTAGATAAAAAATTGTCACCTCACTGAGCCTCAAAGAGAAGTCCTAGTCATTTCATCTACAAGCCCAGCAGGGGACGAGGCCGATACAGTGAGAAGACCCCCGAACTGTCTGCCAGACATTGATTTATGTCAGAGATCAGAGGAATCTATTTTATCTCTCATAGAAAATATTAGTTGCAGAGAGATGGAAATAATTGCTCCTGATTGTACACATGTTGGGGTACATGTACATATAACATTGTATGTGTAGTGAGGATAGAATCCAGGAGAAACCCCCAGAATGGTTCTATGGAGTCTGATCACACCAGACAAGCAGTGATTGGTCTTGTTGGGATCAGACTGACATGCCGGTGTTAAAAATCCAATTCTCATCCATCAGAACTAAGGATGAGCTCTGGCGTGTTCGCCAGGAAGTGTGCACGGCTCTGCGCTAATCACAGCCAGGGAGACATTTCACGATCCCTGCAGCCGAGCATCGGGACAATGTCTCCCTGACTGTGATTAGCACAGCACCGTGCACACTTCCTGGCGGGCTCTGCACGTGTACTATGCGAACACGCCAGAGCTCATCCTTAATCATAACCAATCATGCCACATTTAGCTCTGGTGGTTGTGTGGGGTCTCTGGTGGTTGTGTGGGGTCCCTGGTGATTGTGTGGGGTCCCTGTGCAGGGTCTCTGGTGGTGGTGGCTGTGTGGGGTCTCTGGTGGCTGTGCAGGGTCCCTGTGTGGGGTCCCTGGTGGCTGTATGGGGTCCCTGGTGGCTGTATGGGGTCCCTGGTGGCTGTGCTGGGTCTCTGGTGGCTGTGCGGAGTTCCTGGTGGTTGTGTGGGTTTCTTGGTAGCGCTGTGGGGTCCCTGGTGGTTGTGCAGGGTCCCTGGTGGTTGTGCAGGGTCCCTGGTGGCTGTGCGGGGTCCCTGGTGGCTGTGTGAGGTCCTTGGTAGCTCTGTGGGGTCCCTGGTGGTTGTGCAGGATCCCTGGTGGCTGTGTGGGGTCCTTGGTAGCTCTGCGGGGTCCCTGGTGGTTGTGTGGGGTCGCTGTGTGGGGTCTCTGATGTCTGTGTGGGTTCCCTGGTCCCTGTGCGGGGTCCCTGGTCCCTGTGCTGGGGCCCCTGGTGGCTGTGCAGGGTCCCTAGTGGTTGTGCAGGATCCCTGGTGGCTGTGTGGGGTCCTTGGTGGCTCTGCGAACACGCCAGAGGTCATCCTTAATCATAACCAATCATGCCACATTTAGCTCTGGGGGTTGTGTGGGGTTTCTGGTGGTTGTGTGGGGTCCCTGGTGATTGTTTGAGGTCCCTGTGCAGGGTCTCTGGTGGCTGTGTGGGGTCTCTGGTGGCTGTGCAGGGTCCCTGTGTGGGGTCCCTGGTGGCTGTATGGGGTCCCTGGTGGCTGTATGGGTCCCTGGTGGCTGTGCTGGGTCTCTGGTGGCTGTACGGAGTTCCTGGTGGTTGTGTGGGCTCCTTGGTAGCGCTGTGGGGTCCCTGGTGGTTGTGCAGGGTCCCTGGTGGCGGTGCAGGGTCCCTGGTGGCTGTGTGGGGTCCATGGTGGCTGTGTGGGGTCCCTGGTGGCTGTGTGGGGTCCCTGGTGGCTGTGTGGGGTCCTTGGTAACTCTGTGGGGTCCCTGGTGGTTGTGCAGGATCCTTGGTGGCTGTGTGGGGTCCTTGGTAGCTCTACAGGGTCCCTGGTGGTTGTGTGGGGTCGCTGTGTGGGGTCTCTGATGTCTGTGTGGGTTCCCTGGTCCCTGTGCGGGGTCCCTGGTCCCTGTGCTGGGGCCCCTGGTGGCTGTGCAGGGTCCCTAGTGGTTGTGCAGGATCCCTGGTGGCTGTGTGGGGTCCTTGGTAGCTCTGCGGGGTCCCTGGTGGTTGTGTGGGGTCGCTGTGTGGGGTCTCTGCTGTCTGTGTGGGTTCCCTGGTCCCTGTGCGGGGTGCCTGGTCCCTGTGCTGGGGCCCCTGATGGCTGTGCAGGGTCCCTAGTGGTTGTGCAGGGTCCCTGTGTGGGGTCTCTTGTGGCTGTGTGAGGTCCCTGGTGGCTGTACAGGGTCGCTGTTGGTTGTGCAGGGGCCCCTGTGTGGGGTTTCTGGTGGCTGTTCAGGGTCCCTGGTGGCTGTGCAGGGTCCCTGGTGGTTGTGCAGGGTCCCTGTGTGATGTCTCTGGTGGCTGTGTGGGGTCCCTGGTGGCTGTATGGGGTCCCTGTTGGTTGTGCAGGGTTCCCTGGTGGCTGTGCAGGGTCCTTGTGCAGTGTCCCCGGTGGTTGTGCAGGGTCCCTAGTGGTTGTTCAGGGTCCCTGGTGGCTGTGTGGGGTCCTTGGTGGCTCTGCGAACACGCCAGAGGTCATCCTTAATCATAACCAATCATGCCACATTTAGCTCTGGGGGTTGTGTGGGGTTTCTGGTGGTTGTGTGGGGTCCCTGGTGATTGTTTGGGGTCCCTGTGCAGGGTCTCTGGTGGCTGTGCAGGGTCCCTGTGTGGGGTCCCTGGTGGCTGTATGGGGTCCCTGGTGGCTGTATGGGTCCCTGGTGGCTGTGCTGGGTCTCTGGTGGCTGTACGGAGTTCCTGGTGGTTGTGTGGGCTCCTTGGTAGCGCTGTGGGGTCCCTGGTGGTTGTGCAGGGTCCCTGGTGGTTGTGCAGGGTCCCTGGTGGCGGTGTGGGGTCCCTGGTGGCTGTGTGGGGTCCCTGGTGGTTGTGCAGGGTCCCTGGTGGCGGTGTGGGGTCCCTGGTGGCTGTGTGGGGTCCCTGGTGGCTATGTGGGGTCCCTGGTGGCGGTGTGGGGTCCCTGGTGGCTGTGTGGGGTCCCTGGTGGCTATGTGGGGTCCCTGGTGGCTGTGTGGGGTCCCTGGTGGCTGTGTGGGGTCCCTGGTGGCTATGTGGGGTCCCTGGTGGCTGTGTGGGGTCCCTAGTGGCTGTGTGGGGTCCTTGGTAGCTCTGTGGGGTCCCTGGTGGTTGTGCAGGATCCTTGGTGGCTGTGTGGGGTCCTTAGTAGCTCTACAGGGTCCCTGGTGGTTGTGTGGGGTCGCTGTGTGGGGTCTCTGATGTCTGTGTGGGTTCCCTGGTCCCTGTGCGGGGTCCCTGGTCCCTGTGCTTGGGCCCCTGGTGGCTGTGCAGGGTCCCTAGTGGTTGTGCAGGATCCCTGGTGGCTGTGTGGGGTCCTTGGTAGCTCTGCGGGGTCCCTGGTGGTTGTGTGGGGTCGCTGTGTGGGGTCTCTGCTGTCTGTGTGGGTTCCCTGGTCCCTGTGCGGGGTGCCTGGTCCCTGTGCTGGGGCCCCTGATGGCTGTGCAGGGTCCCTAGTGGTTGTGCAGGGTCCCTGTGTGGGGTCTCTTGTGGCTGTGTGAGGTCCCTGGTGGCTGTACAGGGTCCCTGTTGGTTGTGCAGGGGCCCCTGTGTGGGGTTTCTGGTGGCTGTTCAGGGTCCCTGGTGGCTGTGCAGGGTCCCTAGTGGTTGTGCAGGGTCCCTGTGTGATGTCTCTGGTGGCTGTGTGGGGTCCCTGGTGGCTGTACGGGGTCCCTGCGTGGGGTCTCTGGTGGCTGTATGGGGTCCCTGTTGGTTGTGCAGGGTTCCCTGGTGGCTGTGCAGGGTCCTTGTGCAGTGTCCCCGGTGGTTGTGCAAGGTCCCTAGTGGTTGTTCAGGGTCCCTGTGTGGGGTCTCTGGTGGCTATACAGGGTCCCTGTTGGTTGTGCAGGGTCTTAGTGCGGGGTCTCTGGTGGCTGTGTGGGGTCTCTGGTTTCTGTGTGGGTTTCCTGGTCCCTGTGCATGGTCTCTGGTTGCTTTACGGGGTCCCTGGTGGCTGTGTGGGTTCCCTGTGCGGGGTCCCTGGTGGCTGTGCAGGGTCCCTGTGGAGGTTCTTTGGTGGCAGTGTGGGGTCCTTGTGCGGGGTCCCTGGTGGCTGTGTGGAGTTCCTGGTGGTTGTGCGGGGACCCTGTGCGATGGTTGTGCGGGGTCCCTGGTGGCTGTGCGGGGTCCTTGGTAGCTCTGTGGGGTCCCTGGTGTTTGTGCAGGGTTCCTGGTGGCTGTGCGGGGTCCTTGGTATCTGTGCGAGGTTCCTTGGTAGCTCTGTGGGGTCCCTGGTGGTTGTGCGGGGTCCCTGTGTGGGTTCCCTGGTGGCTGTGTGGGTTCCCTGGTAGCTGTGCAGGGTCCCTGGTGGCAGTGCGGGGTTCCTGGTGGCTGTGCAGGTTCTTTGGTGGCAGTGTTGGGTCCTTGTGCGGGGGTCCCTAGTGGCTGTGCGGGGTCCCAGGTGTCTGTGCAGGGTCCCTGGTAGCTGTGCGGAGTTCCTGGTGGCTGTGTGGGGTCCTTAGTAGCTCTGTGGGGTCCCTGGTGGTTGTGCAGGGTTCCTGGTAGCACTGAAGGGTCCCTGGTGGTTACAGGGTTCCTTGTGGTTGTGTGGGGTCTCTGGTGGCAGTTGGGGGTCCCTGGTGGTTGTGTGGGGTCCCTGTATGGGGTCTCTGGTGCCTGTGTGGGGTCTCTGGTGGCTATGATGGTTCCCTGGTCCCTGTGTGGGGTCCCTGGTGGCTGTGTGGGGTCTCTGGTGGCTGTAGGGGGTCCCTGATGGTTGTGTGGGGTCCCTGTATGGGGTCTCTGGTGGCTGTGGGTTCCCTGTATGGGTTCCCCGGTCCCTGTGTGGGGTCTCTGGTGGCTGTGTGGGGTCCCTGTGTGGCTGTGTGGGGTCCCTTTGTGGCTGTGTGGGGTACCTGGTGGCTGTGCAGGGTCCCTGTGCGGGTCTCTGGTGCCTGTGTGGGGTCCTTGTGCAGGGTCCCTAGTGGCTGTGTTGGGACCCTGGTATCTGTGTGGGGTCCTTGGTGGCTGTGCGGGGTCCTTGGTGGCTGTGCGGGGTCCCTGGTCTAGTGATGTTATGTTACTTTTCACTAAATGGGAATAATTCCTCCTATTCATCTTATAATATAATATCATGTGTCTGGATTTGTCTCTGCAGGTTGTATAAATGTGGTGTGACTTCCTCCGCCTGTGATGATCTCCGATCCATTCTTATCAATAATCGATCCCTCACCACACTGTATTTATCACGGAATAATCTGGAAGACTCTGGAATAAAACTTCTATGTGAGGGGCTCAGAGATCCTGGCTGTACTCTGCAGAGGCTGTGGTGAGAATTATCCTATAAATGATATAATATTCTGCAGGATTCTGATATAAATCTTCTATGTGAGGGATCCAGACATGTCAGATGAAAGTTATACAAAGACAGACTTCTGATTGGCCAGTTACACTGGGAGTTCCCATCATAGTCCTTCAGGTCACTCACTGTTATTGGCTTTCATCCCCTCCCCCCTCCACTGACTATCAAAGATCAGACTTTGGCTGGGGTCACACTGAAGGTCACAGCGGCTCACAGCAGGGGGTCCGGTGCGTCTCCATTCACCATTTCAGGTCCGATTTCAACACAAATTTTAAGCTGAATTCAGATCTGAAATGGACCAGAAGACACACAGGACTCTGTATTCTCTTCATTCAGTGACCAATCATAGACAGATGGTCTGGAAGGACAGAGCGAGTCTCTAGACCAGAAGTGACCCCTAGATGCCAATAAAATCCCCCCATCCTTGTAGATATAAAATTGTCACCTCACTGAGCCTCAGAGAGAAGTCCTAGTCATTTCATCTACAAGCCCAGCAGGGGACGAGGCCGATACAGTGAGAAGACCCCCAACTGTCTGCCAGACATTGATTTATGTCAGAGATCAGAGGAATCTATTTTATCTCTCCTAGAAAATATTAGTTGCAGAGAGATGGAAATAATTCCTCCTGATTGTACACATGTTGGGGTACATGTACATATAACATTGTATGTGTAGTGAGGATAGAATCCAGGAGAAACCCCCAGAATGGTTCTATGGCTGTGTGGGGTCCCTGGTGGCTGTGCAGGTTCCCTGGTGGCTGTGTGGGGTCCCTGGTAGCTGTGTGGGGTCCCTGGTCACTGTGTGGGGTCCCTGGTGGCTGTACAGGGGCCCTAGTGGTTGTGCAGGGTCCCTATGTGGGGTCTCTTGTGGCTCTGTGAGGTCCCTGGTGTCTGTGTGGGGTCCCTGTGTGTGGTCTCTGGTGGCTGTATGGAGTCCCGGTTTGTTGTGCAGGGGCCCCTGTGTGGGGTGTCTGGCTGTGCAGGGTCCTTGTGCAGGGTCCCTGGCTGCTGTGCAGGGTCCCTAGTGGTTGTACAGGGGCCCCTTGTGTGGGGTCTCTGGTGGCTGTGTGGGGTCTCTGGGTGGGTTTCCTAATGGATGTGTGTGGTTCTTGGTGGCTGTGCGGGATCCCTGGTATCTGTGTGGCTGTGTGGGGTCCCTAGTGGCTGTGTGCGTTCCCTGTTCCCTGTGCAGGGTCCCTGGTGGGTGTGTGGGGTCGCTGGTGGTTGTGTGGGGTCGCTGGTGGTTGTGTGGGGTCCCTGGTGGCTGTGTGGGGTCCTGGGTGGCTGTGTGGGGTCCTGGGTGGCGGTGTGGGGTCCTGGGTGGCTGTGCAGTTTCTTTGGTGGCAGTGTGGGGTCCTTGTGTGGGGTCCCTAGTGGCTGTGTGTGGTTCCTGGTGGCTGTGAAGAGTCCCTGGTGTCTGTGTGGGGTCCTTTGTAGCTCTGTAAGTTCCCTGGTGGCTGTGTGGGGTCCCTGGTGGCTGTGTGGGGTCCCTGGTGTCTGTGTGGGGTCCTTTGTAGCTCTGTAAGTTCCCTGGTGGCTGTGTGGGGTCCCTGGTGTCTGTGTGGGGTCCCTGGTGTCTGTGTGGGGGCTCTGGTGGCTGTGCAGTGTTTCTGGTTGCTATGTGGGTTCCCTGGTCCCTGTGCGGGGTCCGTGGTGGCTGTGCAGGGTCCCTGTGCGGAGCCCTGGTGGCTGTGCAGGTTCCCTGGTGGCTGTGCAGGTTCCCTGGTGGCTGTGCGGGGTCCCTGGTGGCTGTATGGGGTCCCTGTTGGCTGTGTGGGGTCCCTGGTGGCTGTATGGGGTCCCTGTTGGCTGTGCGGGGTCCAGGGTGACTGGGGTCTCTGGTGGCTGTGCAGTGTTTCTGGTTTCTATGTGGGTTCCCTGGTGGCTGTATGGGGTCCCTGGTGGCTGTGCAGGTTCCCTGGTGGCTGTGTGGGGTCCCTGGTAGCTGTGCGGGGTCACTGTGTGGGTTCCCTGGTCACTGTGTGGGGTCCCTGGTGGCTGTGCAGGGTCCCTATGTGGGGTCTCTTGTGGCTCTGTGAGGTCCCTGTTGTCTGTGTGGGGTCCCAGTGTGTGGTCTCTGGTGGCTGTACGGGGTCCCAGTTTGTTGTGCAGGGGCCCCTGTGTGGGGTGTCTGGCTGTGCAGGGTCCTTGTGCAGGGTCCCTGGCGGCTGTGCAGGGTCCCTAGTGGTTTTGCAGGGGCCCCTGTGTGGGGTCTCTGTGGCTGTGCGTGGTCTCTAGGTGAGGTCCCTAGTGAATGTGTGTGGTTCCTGGTGGCTGTGCAGGGTCCCTGGTATCTGTGCGGGGTCCATGGTGGCTGTGTGGGGTCCCTCTGTGGGGTCCCTAGTGGCTGTGTGCGTTCCCTGGTCCCTGTGCAGGGTCCCTGGTGGCTGTGCAGGTTCTTTGGTGGCAGTGTTGGGTCCTTGTGCGGGATCCCTAGTGGCTGTGTGGGGTCCCTGTGCGGGGTCCCTGGTGGCTATGCGGGGTCCCTGGTGGGTGTGTGGGGTCCCTGTGTGGATTCCCTGGTCCCTGTGTGGGTTCCCTCGTCCCTGTGTGGGGTCCCTGGTAGCTCTATGGGGTCCTTGGTGGCTTTGTGGGGTTCCTGGTGGTTGTGCGGGGTTTGGATTAAAGAAGTAAGCACATAGGTGAGTGCAGGGGGGTGGGGACAGGTAGGTGAGTGGAGGCACATAGGTGATTGGAGGGGGAGTGGGGGCAGGTAGGTGAGTGGAGGGGGGTGGGGACAGGTAGGTGAGTGGAGGGGGTGGGGACAGGTAGGTGAGTGGAGGGGGTGGGGGCAGGTAGGTGAGTGGAGGGGGTGGGGGCAGGTAGGTGAGTGGAGGGGGTCGGGGCAGGTAGGTGAGTGGAGGGGGGTGGGGGCAGGTAGGTGAGTGGAGGGGGTGGGGGCAGGTAGGTGAGTGGAGGGGGGTGGGGGCAGGTAGGTGAGTGGAGGGGGGTGGGGACAGGTAGGTGAGTGGAGGGGGTCGGAGCAGGTAGGTGAGTGGGGGGGCAGGTAGGTGAGTGGAGGAGGGTGGGGGCAGGTGGGTGAGTGGAGGGGGGTGGGGGCAGGTAGGTGAGTGGAGGGGGGTGGGGGCAGGTAGGTGAGTGGAGGGGGTGGGGGCAGGTAGGTGAGTGGAGGGGGTGGGGCAGGTAGGTGTGTGGAGGGGTGGGGACAGTTAGGTGAGTGGAAGGGTGGGAGAAGGTAGGTGAGTGGAGGGGGGTGGGGACAGGTAAGGTGAGTGGAGGGGGGAGGGGCAGGTAGGTGAGTGGAGGGGGGGTAGGTGAGTGGAGGGGGCAGGTAGGTGAGTGGAGAGGGGAGGGGTACAAGTAGGTGAGTGGAGGGGGTGGGGGCAGGTAGGTGAGTGGAGGGGGGTGGGGACAGGTAGGTGAGTGGAGAGGGGTGGGGTACAGGTAGGTGAGTGGAGGGGGGAGGGGACAGGCAGGTTAGTGGAGGGGGTGGGGACAGGTAGGTGAGTGGAGGGGGTGGGGGCAGGTAGGTGAGTGGAGGGGGGGTGGGGACAGGTAGGTGAGTGGAAGGGGTGGGGACAGGTAGGTAAGTGGAGGGGGTGGGGGCAGGTAGGTGAGTGGAGAGGGGTGGGGTACAGGTAGGTGAGTGGAGGGGGGAGGGGACAGGTAGGTTAGTGGAGGGGGTGGGGGAAGGTAGGTGAGTGGAGGGGGGTGGGGACAGGTAGGTGAGTGGAGGGGGGTGGGGACAGGTAGGTGAGTGGAGGGGGGGGTGGGGACAGGTAGGTGACACTCTGCATGGGGGAGACACAGATGACAAGTGGGGGGAGGTGTAGAGGAGAGCCCAGGCTGAGGAGGAGGGTGACAATGATGTCGGGTGTCAGTACACAGGGTGATGACTTGGCTGTGTCCACAGATCACTCACCTCTCCTAGGACACGGTGTCTCCACTGACACACATATGAGAGAGAGGAGGGGTATGGGGGCAGGTAGGTGAGTGGAGGGGTATGGGGGCAGGTAGGTGAGTGGAGGGGGTGGGGGCAGGTAGGTGTCTCCTAGGACACGGTGTCTCCACTGACACACATATGAGAGAGAGGAGGGCGGTCAGAGCGTGCGCTCTTCTCTGAGTGGGCGGTTCCCCGATTAGAGCCGCTCTCTCTTTGGCTGACAGGAGAAAGGGGAGGGGTGAGCGGGGGAAATACACAGACAGTCCTCAGCTCTCCTCTCCCCTATCACAGCGCCGCTGCCGAGTTCTCTGGCACATGGAGCAGCGCTGTCACTGTGTGCGGGGGGAGGGTGCAGGGGCTTTTTTTTTCGGGGGGCTTTTATTCCTAGTTGGCCTAGGCCAGAACTCAGCACTGATTGGCCCCATATACAGTATAGGTGTCATGTGCTTGTCACCCCTCTGGGGGGCTCAATGGGCCCGGGGGACTTCCCACAAGATCACCTGTCACAAGTGTGGGGTCCCTTTAAGGGATCTGGTCCCTCCTGATTGGCTGGATATAGAACTCCAAACAAAACAAAAATGCCACCAATAGTGAAGTACGTCCTTCAAAACAATTGTCTCTTTATTTACAATAAATGCACTGACAACCAATAATATGTCAGCATATCCAGCAACCAATTGGGCAGCAGATAATATCACTCACCAGCACCACTTCCTGTTTCAGTTCCAGGCAGGAAATGACATCACCCGACTCTGCCCGAGGGCCGCCTGCCCAATGATTGGTTGATCTGCTGACATATTATCATTGGTTGTCAGTGTGTTTAGCGATCCTCATGGATTTTGCTGCATGGAGACGCATGTGAAGTAGAAATCCCATTATTTCCTATGTGGGCGGTTCCCATCGATGTGCCGCAGTTTAGTGTGAAAGGGAATCTATATGGAGCCAATCACCCCTCCAATGTGTGCGTTACCACGTACGCCGCAATGTACCCGCAACAGTGTAACTCCACACTAAGACTTATCAGGTGGGTGACAACTTACCTCCATTTCACAGGGGAGGTCCAACCAATATTCCATGACATCATCCCTCCAAATGTCCCAACATTTCATTATCTAAGACTCCGCCCACTGATTATTTATTGTATGTGTCTACTTCTGCCCCTCCCTGGAAGAACATTTCATTCTCTAAGACTCCGCCCACTGATTATTCATTGGATGTGTCTACTTCTGCCCCTCCCTGGAAGAACATTTCATTCTCTAAGACTCCGCCCACTGACTGTTCATTGGATGTGTCTACTTCTGCCCCTTCATGAAAAAAACATTTCATTTTCTAAGACTCCGCCCACTGATTATTTATTGTATGTGTCTACTTCTGCCCCTCCCTGGAAGAACATTTCATTCTCTAAGACTCCGCCCACTGCTTATTCATTGGATGTGTCTACTTCTGCCCTTCCCTGGAAAAACATTTCATTCTCTAAGACTCCGCCCACTGATTGTTCATTGGATGTGTCTACTTCTGCCCCTTCCTGGAAGAACATTTCATTTTCTAAGACTCCGCCCACTGATTGTTCATTGGATGTGTCTACTTCTGCCCCTCCCTGGAAAAACATTTCATTCTCTAAGACTCCGCCCACTGATTATTCATTGGATGTGTCCACTTCTGCCCCTCCCTGGAAGAACATTTCACCTCTTTCCTGCTTCTCTCTCCAGGATTGGTGACTGTAAAGGGACATTGCGGAGCTGTGATGATCTTTCCTCCGTTATCTCCACAAACCGAACTCTGACCTCTCTGGAGATAAGATTGGATGATGATGAGAAGATGTCGGAGTCAGAAGTGGGACGTTGTTGTAAGGTCCTCCGGAATGTCGGCTTCTCTGTGAGGAGAGACTGGTAAGATCTGTTCTATTGGAGGAAACACACAGACTAAGTCTTAGAATGTGAATAGTAAAATGTAGAGAAGATTGGGTGGGGATGATGGAAGGGGGACGTTGTTGGGAGGTCTTCTGACACCCGGGCTGCACTGTAATGAAAATGGAACGGGGTGACAATTTCTGTAGATCCCATTGGAGGTCTCTGGAGTTATACAGATAATGAGAGAGATGATTGAGATTTCCTGTGCCAGTCACACATTTCCCAGATGATGGAGAATTTATTCCTCACCCCAAGTTTTATCATTACAGATGGGGGATGGGGAAATCAGATCCACCAATAATAATCTTAGTCAGGTCCTACAATCTTCCACAAGGTTTTACCCCCCCCCCATCCCCCGCTGTCTATCCAATGTGTCAGTATAACTGACCAATCAGATGTAAGCTCTCATCCTGTACACATGACAGCCCAGCACACCCGGCATACAGTCTGCTATCCCAATGGTTGGATGGCCATGAGTGTGTGGCCCCTGCCATGGCGAGGGCCCCTCACTTTTCCATCATTTCTTACAGAGCACAGTATGAGCCCCTCCCCTCTTTTTCATCATCACAGCAACATTTCCTCCTCTAACACTCTCATCTTATTCTTCTATGAAGGGATGGAAGAGGCTGGCAAGTATCTATAGACAGAAGAAGATAAGAAGATGGTGTGTGGGCGCTCCTCCCCCTCTCAGGTAATACACGGCTCTTCCCCCTCTCAGGTAATACAGGGCTCCCCCCTCTCAGGTAATACACAGCTCCACCCCTCTCAGGTAATACAGGGCTCCCTTCCTTCTCAGGTAATACACGGCTCTGCCCCCTCAGGTAATACACGACTCCTCCCCCTCTCAGGTAATACACGACTCCTCCCCCTCTCAGGTAATACACGACCCCCTCTCAGGTAATACACGACTCCTCCCCCTCTCAGTTAATACACGGCTCTTCCCCCTCTCAGGTAATACACGGCTCTTCCCCCTCTCAGGTAATACACGGCTCCTCCCCCTCTCAGGTAATACATGGCTCCTCCCCCTCTCAGGTAATACACGGCTCCTCCCCCTCTCAGGTAATACACGGATCCTGATATGAAGAGAATGTCCAGAATGGAATGATATCAGAGTAAAGTGATATGAACTCTCACATTTTATTTTCTCTTTCTGATACTTAACCGGTTAAGGACCACTGCACGATATGTTGGCAGAATGGCATGGCTGGGCACATGGACATACAGGTATGTCCCCTTTAAGATGCCCAGCCGTGGGTCACGAGCGCATCGTCCGTGGCACACTCGTGACCCGGTCCTGTCCTCTGTGACCACGCCCGCGGGACCCGATTGCCGCCAGTGTCCCGCGATCGGGTCACAGAGAGGAACAACGGGGAGAGGTGAGTGTAAACAAACCTTCCCCATTCTTCCTAATGTGGCTGTCAGTGATTGTCTGTTCCCTGTGTTAGGGAACGATGATCAGTGATGTCATACGCACAACCACGCCCCCCACAGTAAGAACACACCCTTAAACCCTACAGCGCCCCTCCTGGTTAACCCCTTCACTGCCAGTGTAATTTTCACAGTAATTAGTGCATTTTTTTAGCACTTTTCGCTGTGAAAATGACAATGGTCCCAAGTGTGTCAAAATTGTCCAATATGTCCGCCATAATGGTGCAGTCACGAAAAAATTTGCTGATTGGCACCATTAGTAGTAAAAAAACAAAATATTAATAAAAATGCCATAAAACTATCCCCTATTTTGTAAACGCTATAAATTTTGGCAAACCAATCAATAAACGCTAATGCCCCGTACACACCATTACAAAAACGTAATTTTAAATGACCGTGTGTGGGGAAAACATTGTTTTATGTCTTCTGAAAAACGCCCAAAAAAATTCGAGCATGCTTCAATTTTTTGTGTCGCTTTTCAAAACGTCGTTATTTGTGTCACAAAAAATCACCTAGTGTAGTTAAAACGGCATTTGAAACAACGTTTTTAAACCCGCGCATGCTCAGAAGCAAGTTATGAAGCGAGTTTCAATGGAAAAGAGTGCTGAACGTAACCGCGCTTTGCTAGAGCATTTTGAAAAAACGATGGTGTGTAGGCAATGTCGTTTTTGAAAATGAAGTTTCAAAAACGTCGCTTTTTTACTTAAAAAAATGTAGTTTTTTTTCCATCACATAAAGTGATGGTGTGTACGCGGCATTAGGCCTCGTACCCACGATCAGTCCATCCGATGAGAACGGTCCAAAGGACCGTTGTCATTGGTTAACCGATGAAGCTGACTGATGGTCTGTCGCGTCCACACACCATCGGTTAATGAACCGATCGTGTCAGAACTCGGTGACGTAAAACACAACGACGTGCTGAAAAAAACGAAGTATAATGCTTCCAAGCATGCGTCGACTTGATTCTGAGCATGCACAGGTTTTTAAAAGATGGTTTTGCATACTAACGATCGGCTTTGACCTATCGGTCAGCAATCCATCGGATAAATTTTAAAGCAAGTTTGCTTTTATTTAACTGAAGGTTAAATAACCTATGGGGCCCACACATGATCGGTTTTGATCGATGAAAACAGTCCATCAGACCATTGTCCTCTGGCTATCCTATCGTGTGTACGAGGTCTTATTGTGTTTTTTTTTACCAAAAATATAAAGAATACGTATCGGCCTAAACTGAGGAAAAAACGTTTTTTATATATATTTGGGGGATATTTATTGTAGCAAAAA